>NW_028327173.1:35120000-35745000 GCF_987537825.1 Furipterus horrens | reverse complement strand
CCCTGTAAGTGTTAGAGCAGGAAGGAACCTTAGAAATAATTTTTTCCACTCCCACCCCATTTTGACAGATGATTGAAACTGAGATCTAGGGGAAAAAAAAAGACTTACCCTCAAGTTTAAGACTGGCCTGTTTTCACTCCAAGTCAAGCGATTAATAATACACAGCTCCTTGTACTATTTGTTTCCCAGGCTACAAGATAACTCTTTATGAATGGGTTAAATTTTCTCTTATCAAAGATGTGGTTGTATTTGTAATATGTAAGTGAATAAGTTGAAACCTTGATAAAAGGTGCTTAGTTTTGGCTTTCCGAATTAAATGTTCATAACAGCTTCAGTTGTCTGCCTGTATAAAGATATGTAATAACAGCTAATGTTTATAGAATACACATTGTGTCAGATAGTGTTCTAACTGCTTTAATTGTATTCTTTCATTTAATGACCTCATTTTCAGCAAATTCATTTGACAAATACATATTGAGTCCTACTCTGTGACAGGTGCTGAGCTCTCTTAAATCTTTTATGAAACTTCATTGAATATAACTTAGTAAAATTTTATTCTGGATACTGGATATACAAAGATGATTAAGATAGTCCCACCTTCAGGGAGCTTTCAATGTAGTAGAGGGACACAGACACATAAAAACTAAAATTAGGGCACTAAAGTTGTATGGAAGCCATAATTTAAGTATATGCTAAGTGTATTGGGGAATAAAGTAAGGAATGGTAAACTCCACCTAGGGAGAAAGTTAGAAAGACTTCAAAGAGGAGATAATGTTTAAGTATTCTTTCAATATGTTGCTATATTCCTATCTTTATGTAGTCTTTTGCCAAGTCAGTGTTGTCCTTAAGGTCTCAGTTTTCTTATTTAAAAATGAAAGGGGTTGATTAGAATAGCATAGTTTTCCAATAACTTCCTCTCCTTTCAAAAGAGTAGGTCCACTTATGTCTGTTTTATATATTGAAGTTTCATTTAGACTTTTATTAAGGGTGTTTTATTGATTATGCTATTAGAGTTGTCCCAAGTTTTTCCCCTTTGCCCCCTTCAGCCTGGTACCCCTGTACCCTTCTTAATTCCCCCAACCCCCCTTAGTTCATGTGGGTCGTGCATATAAGTTCTTTGGCTTCTCCATTTCCTATATGATTCTTAACTTCCCCCTGTCTATTTTGTTCCTATCAATTATGCTTCTTAATCCCTGCACCATTTCCCCAATTTCCCCTTTCCCCACCCCAGCTTATAACCCTCCATATGATTCCCATACCTGTGATTCTGTTCCCGTCCTGGGTTGTTTGCTTAGTTTGATTTTTAGATTCAGTTGTTGATAGTTGTGAATTTGTTGCCTTTTTAATGTTCATGTTTTTTATCTTTTTCTTGTAAAAGTCCCTTTAACATTTCCTGTAATAATGGCTTGGTGGTGAAGAACTCCTTTAGTTTTACTTTGTCTGGAAAGTACTTTATCTGCTCTTCCATTCTAAATGATAGCTTTGCTTAAGAGAGTAATCTTGATTGTAGGTCCTTGCGTTCCATCACTTTGAATACTTCTGCCAGCCCCCCTTCTAGCCTGCAAAATTTCTTTTGAGAAATCAGCTGATAGTCTTATAGGAACCCCTTTGTAGGTAACTCTCTGCTTTTCTCTTGCTGCTTTTAAGATTCTCTTTTTTTATCTTTAACCTCTGGCATTTTTATTATGATGTGTCTTGTTGTGGTCCTCTTTGGATCCAACTTGTTTGGGACTCTCTGGGCTTCCTGGACTTGTATGTCCATTTTCTTCGCCAAATTAGGGAAGTTTTCTTTCATTATTTTTTCAAATAAATTTTCAATTTCTTGCTCTTCCTTTTCTCCTTCTGGCACCCCTATGATTCAGATGTT
The DNA here is from genome assembly GCF_987537825.1 of Furipterus horrens. NCBI lineage: Eukaryota > Metazoa > Chordata > Mammalia > Chiroptera > Furipteridae > Furipterus > Furipterus horrens. The sequence continues at coordinate 35,743,133 of NW_028327173.1, read as the reverse complement.
AGTATCTTTAGAGTTTTTCCAGAGGTTCATAACCTCTCCTAATTTTTTTGAATTCTTGTTTCTTCATTCTGTACTGGTTGACTGTTTATTTCTTCCTTATGTTCCAATACATTGATTTGAACCCTGGCTTCCTTCCCTTCACTACTGGTTCCCTGTGGATTTTTCTTTATTTCACCCAGTATAGCCTTCATTTCTTCCCTTATACATATGCCATACTCAATGAGTTCTCTGAGCATCCTTATCACCAGTGTTTTGAACCCTGCATCTGATAGATTGGCTCTCTCCATTTCGCTTAGTTCTTTTTCTGGAGTTTTGATCTGTTCTTTCATTTGAGCCATACTTTTTTGCCTTCTCAATTTGGCAGCCTCCATGAGTTTGTTTATGTGTACAGTATTAAGTAGAGCTGCTTTGACTCCCTGTCTTGGCACACCTGTTAACATTATAAGGGGCTAAGCCTTAGGTATTTGTCAGTGTTGAGCAACCCGTTTCACTACTTTGTGGCACTGTGTGAGGGACAGGTCAGAGAGGGAACAATGCTGCTTGCTTGGCACCCACCCTTTTTACAGTGACTTCACCCACTTCCCACATGCGAGTGGCGCCCCTCTAGCTGTTGCCCTAGTGGTGGTTCCCAGAGTGGGTGGGTTTGCATATGTTTTAAGACCGTGGGGGCCCTCTAAATGAACCATCCTGAGAGATGGGCAGTTTCTTCCGCTCTCCACCCTTACCAGCCACCACTGGTTTTCACAGCCAGAAGCTATGAGGCTTTATTTTCTGGGCACGGGAACCCTGAGCTGTGTGATCCGGCCTGGGGCTGGGACCACTCTCCAGGTGCCCCTCTGGCTTTTATCTGCCACACGTGAATGTGGAACTGCCTTTTCTGTAGGCTGCCGCTGCTGCCTTGCCCACTGCTGCCTTGCCACTGCCGCCTCGCCGCCTACACACTGTGTCCTCTCCACCCCTCCTACCCATCTGGAGGAATTGTTTTTCTTTAAATCCTTGGTTGTCAGACTTCTATACAGTACAGTTCAATTTTCTGTCAGTTCTTGTGTTTTTTTGTTTTGTTTTGAGGTTAATTGTGATCCTTATGGTTGTGTGAGGGGGCAAAGTGTCTCTATCTACACCTCCATCTTGGCTGTAAGTCCCTAGTTGTTGAAATGACTGTACCATAAGATAAGTTTGCATGTAAGTGCTGTTTTGTAATTTGGGGTTGAACTCATTAAGAAACATTAACAAGTCTGCAGCAAAAACTAATTTCCAAAGGCATTTGGTGTTTGATAATACTGGTTGAAGGCTGTTCTTCAGAAAAATTTCAATATTGGCTCAAAACATTACAATTAAATGTTCTCATTGCTAAGCATCAAACTGCTCCACAGTAAGAGCAATTTAAGCTATTCAGCTTGTATTTCTGACAAAATCTCACAGAACTGATGATTGTTAAGTCTACAGGAGTAAATGACACTACTGGTTTACTACAGCATGATAGATTCATGTATTTTCTGCAAAGTACTGCTATGAATAAGGCAATAAATAATTATAGGCTTTGAAATAGTTCATAAAAGATAAATTTGTCTAAAGCTTTTTTTTTCCTGCTCCATACATATTTTTACTGACATTAATGCGGTAACATACTAGATTCCACTTTAGGTTGTACTGTATTCTTATTTCCTCAACCTCTTTGAAAGTGTTCTTGTCTCTACATCCTTCCATGAAGAATATCCATAGAGGCTAATTCCTCAATTGCTTCAAACTTGGCACTGACATCAAGCGCCAACATCCTGAAATGATACACTGTGTTTTTAATTGACTCAGTATTGCTACCATGTCAACTCTTTTTGCAGTGGTTCTTACCCAAAGGCAAATAGTCTTAAGCAATTTTATTTTCTTTGGATAGCTTTCTTCAGCTGCTACAAAGAAACACAGTGTAACTCACCTGTTGGTGAATAGTTTTCCTTGCTTGGCTATCAAATGAGCCACTCAGAAACTTAACTTTGGTTGCAGTGTCATTTCCATTTTTTATTTTTGTGAAAAAATTATACTGTAAAGAAATTTTATTTTAAGTTTTCTATTTTTTCTGATTTTTGCATTCCTGTGAGTTGAGAATATTGTGATGAATGCTTAGTATTGTTGCATGAACTAACAAAAGAGTGAGGTGAGTTTGCTAGAAATAAATGATAGAGATTTATTCAAGAGCCTTGGAGTTTGCAAACGGGAAACTCAGCTAGGCAAGAAAAACCAGAAGTGTTCCAAAGAAGAAAAAATAGTTAAAGGTTTTTGTAGTAAAATAAAGTACATTCTTGAGAATTATCAGTTCTGCTAGGTTCTTAGCCCTGGGATTGGTCCAGGATGGTTATCAGTCAGATGTCAGGCAGTCAGGATGATGGATGCCAGATGGTCCAGAAGATGGGTGCCAGGAGGTCTGGTCATATACCAGTGGTCTGGATAATGGATGTCAGGTAGATGTATACATGAGTCACTGAGGGCCTAAATCAGGTGTCAGTTAGAGGGTTACCTGGAGGTCCAGGTATATATCCCGGCATTGATGCAGGACTGGAAAGTTAAAGGAAAAATAGTTAAAGTTTCCAGGCTAGTTAAGAATGGAATCCGTTCATCTTGTCTCAGTCTTCATAATGTTAATAATTTTATTATTTTATCTTCACTTGATATTTTTTTCATTGCTTTTAGAGAAGGGGGGGTGGAGAGGGAGAGAGAGAGATGTGAGAGAGAAACATTGATTGGTAGCGCCTTTAATGTGCCCTGACTGGGGATGGAGCCCACAACCTGGGCATGTTCCATGACTGGGAATCAAACCTGAGACCTTTTTGGCCTACGGGTTGACACTCCAACCAACTGAGCCATACTGGCCAGGGCCATAATGTTAATAATTGTAGCAGCATGGTTACAATGATCCCCCAGTGTGGTCTTAGTACATGAATTTGGATTTAAATACATGGACTCTTTAACTGTGGTAATTTTAGTGACTGAAAGTTGATTCACAAAAGTTAGTTTCTTAAGGAACAAATAAAACAAGTAGGTGGCTACTTCATTATAAAGAGAATAATATCATATTTTTGATTTTTGGGCATAATTTGAAAAACATACTTAAGTGTTTAAGTACAGGAGCAGTGGGATAATGAAACCAAATAAATGAACACAGGTTAAATATGCTAGAGGAAGAGAGGTTTTTTTAGTGAATGATTGACAGAAGAGCCCCACCCCTGCAAAAATTATATATATACGTACAAATATTTGAGACCACATGGTTTGGGGAGAAGGGATGACAAGTTACATAATTACAAAGTTACCCCTGCCCCCAAATATGTTCTTTTGACCTAAAATGATTTAGCACTCTCTGTCTAGGCCTAGAAATAGCAATTTAAGGCTAAAACCTGAGGCACTATTTTCTCTATAATGAACATGAGATTTTGCATATTGTCTTATCCGTGGACATTTGGGTGGTTTACACTATTTTTCTGTTACAAATGTTCCTTGTTAATCTTTTCTCTCAGTATTCAATTTGCTCTTTGATTTTTTTTATGATATTTTGTTTCAGAAAAGTTTTAAACTAGAATATAGTGAAATCTTTCCAGTTTTTTCCCTTTATACTTCTGGATTTTGTGTCTTGTTTAGTACAGGTTTTCTTATCCCAGTAATATAACAATATTTTCTCTTAAGTACTTTTAGAAAAATTTTCCTTTTAGCTCCATAATCTGTCTGGAATTTATTTATGTGTTGAATGTTAAGTTAGAGATAGATGGCTAGTTTTTCTCCTGAAGTGAATTGTCTATGTTTCAGCATCATTTAAACACTAATCTGTTTCTAGAACCTATTCTCTTTTATTGATCTGTAGTTGCTCCTGTACCAGTATACTTTTTTATTTCAATTGCTTTAAAATACTTTTTATAATTGGTAAGGAACTTCCCCCTCATTGTTTTCCCTTTTCAAAATGTTCTTGGCATTTTTTTGTGTTTCTCACCCACATAATTGCCTTGAATTTACACATTAACTTGGGGGAAGAATTTATATCTTTGGAGTATTGGGTATTCCCACCCAACAGCATGGTGTGACTAGCCAGGTCTTTTATTTTCTCCTGTAAAGTTTTCTAGTTTTCCTCATATTGGCTGTGCCGAGTAGCAGTGAAAAGAATGGGCTCTAGTGTCATTCTACCTGGGTTCAGTCCCTGTGAAGCTTTAGTTTCCTCATCCATAATATGGAAAGAATAACTCCTTAGGGTTATGAAAATTAAGTGGGTTAAGACATGTAAATTAATACATTTAAAATGTGAGCTATTGTTATAAGGTTTATATTTAAATACTTTATAGTTTCTGTTACTTTTGTGAATAGTAGCTTTCATTGAAATCTTTTAATTGGTGACCTTTGCTACATAGGGAAGTTCATGAGTTTTGTTCATGGTTCTTGATTTTGGGTACTTTGCTGAACTCTTTATTACTTGTAGTTTTAAAAAATTCTTTTGCATTCTCTAGGTAATCATAAATTTGCAGTTAATTGTCTTAGCTTTCAATATCTTTGCCTCATGATTTTTTCTGTTTATGTATATTTTGGATCTTTTTTATTGGCCAGGCCTTCTAATACAGTGTTGAATAGAAGTGATGAGAACACATTCTGTCCCTGACTGTCTTTAAATGGATTTGATGATGACTTATGGAAGTTAACCCTCTATAAAGTGAAGGGCTTTGTGTGTGTCTTAATTTGTTAAGGAGTGGGTTTTTGGTTTTTATTAAATTATTGTTCTAAAATAATTTAATATAATGGACATATTTTTATTACAAAAGGTTGAAAAAGTATAGAAGTTATAGATTAAGGCATGAAAGTTGTTTGTATCCTGCTCTATTTCTATTCCTCTCCACATATATATTTATTTATATATATTACTGTTACATTTGCTTTGTAGCTTTTTGTTTGCTCTACCTTTATATAAATAAAAAATTTTAAAGATTTTATTTTTTAGAGAGAGGGTAAGAAGGGAGGGAGAAAGAGAGGGGAAACATCAGTTGGTTGCCTCTTGCACGCCTCCCAACTGGGGATCTGGCCCACAACCCAGGCATGTGCCTTGACCGGAAATTGAACTGGAGATCTTTTGGGTTGCAGGCTTGCACTCAACCCACTGAGCCACACCAGCCGGGGTACCTTTATATGCATTTAATGTGTACATGTGTACTCATAATATTTATATAAAACTGGGTTTTAGATTTTATCTGATATTTTGTTTCACTTTGTTGGTTTTAAGTACTTATATCTCAGGCCCTCTGTAGTGGCAAGAAAAATATTTTTTTCTTGTTAAGTTTTTATTCATTTATTTTTAGAGAGGGGGAGGGGAGGGAGAACCCACAAACTAGGCCTATGCCTCCACCAGCATTGAAATGGTGACCTTTTGCTTTGTCAGGAGGACACTCAACCAACTGGGTCACCCTGGTCAGGGCAATAGATGTTTCTTAAATGTTTCCTAAGTACTAAACAATCAGTGTCTTAGGTGCTGCTGCTGTAGCTGTGGAGAAAAAGAAAAGACCTGCCCTCCAGGCTAAAAGTCTAAAGGTACATACAGGGGGGAAAAAGTCAGGTGATGATAAACGGTGTGAAAAAGTTAAAGCAGGGTAAGAGAGGATAGAGAATGGGCGTTCTTTTAGATAGTATGGTTTTAAAAAAGCATCTCTGAAAAGGTAGGATTTCAGCAGACTTGAAAGACATGGAACAGCCTTGCAAATACTGGATCTGGGGCAAGACCTTTAGAGCTGAGGGAATAGCAAGCTCAAAGGCCCTGGTGTGGGATCCTGTTTGGAATGTTCAAGAAACAACAATAAAGTCATTTGGTCAAAACAAAATGAAGGAAGAGTGGTGGGAAAGGAAGTTGGACCAGGTTTTATGGAGACTTCTAGGCCCTGGTAAGGATTTTGGATTTTGTTTCAAGTATGATGGGAAGCCATTGATGGTTTTTTTTTTAAAAAAGGCTTTGTTTGTATTTGTTTATTAGGGCTGCCATAAACAAAATACCACAGTCTGGTGGCTTAAACAACAAATTTATTTTCTTAAAATTCTGGAGTCCAGAAGTCCGACATCAAGGTGAGAGGTTTGGTTTCTCTGAGGCCTCTCTCTTTGACTTGCAGATGGCCACCTTCATCTGTGTCCTCACATGGTCTTACATGGGTTTGCAGAAACATCCAGTGTGTGTGTGTTCAAATTTCTTCTTATAAAAACACCAGTCAGATAGATTAGGACCACTGTAATGGCTTCATTGTAACTTAATCATCTCTTTGGCCTATTTCTAAGAGCAGTCACATTCTGAGGCAGTAGAGGTTAGGACTTCCAACGTAAGACTTTTAGGGGGAGCACAGTTGAGCCTATCACATGCCTGATCTGCTTTCTTCATGCTGCTGAGGATAGACTTGAGGTTTGTGTGTGGGGTGAGGGTGAGGAATAAGCTGGAGTATTGAGGTTATTTAAATGTGTTTTTTGACATGGAAAGGAGAAAAGGGCATGTATTCAGTCTTCTGTCTTCATCCAGAGTCTCCTTTCCTTGTCTTTGTACATTATTCTTTCAGTTTCTGCTGGGTGAACTTTTTTTAATCTTCAAGGCTCAAGTGTACTTCCTCTCAGAGGCCTTTCTTCACTGCTTCCTTCTTTCTAATGTTATGTGTTTACCTTGGTCATTTTGTATTGTACTGGCTTAATTGTATTGTATTGTACTAGATAGTAATGCCTGATGGGGAGGAATGCATTTTTATTCTCTTTACCTTTAATAAAGCATGGTATCTGATACATTAAATGCTAAGTAAATGCTCATTGAATAACACATGTAAGAATGAGTATATACAGGAGAAGTTTGTAGTAAGCACCCAGTAATCAAACTGGCAGTTTTACTAAGTAGCATGGATAATCATCTTCCTGCAGGGCTACCAGTGTGTGGAATTTAGTTTTCTTAGAGATGTAGTCATTTTTTTAGTTAGTGAAAGCAGCCTTGGTGACTAGTATAAAATATCAAATACATCATACCAAAGGAAATCAACAGAGTTTAAATAGATTTTGCTTTAATATTTAAGCTGACACAGCTGCACTGTTTATTGAGGGATATGTTTCTCTTAAGTCTTCTGGTATGGTAGAATATTTGTTAATATTAAATAAAAATATAGTAAGGTAGACTTAGTGGTGACTTGAACTTCTAAGATTTGATTTTTGAATAAGTAAATATATTTTCATAGTTCAAAATTTAAATATACAAACAAGGCATATAAAATATATGCTGTTATAGGGGCGGGCAAAAGGAGGTTTACAGTTGAGAGTACATGAAATGGTTTATTCTTGTATTATTATTAATATATTATTTTCCATATGAACAACTGTAAACCTTTTGCCCACCACTGTATATAAAATACAGTGTAGTATCTCTATTCTTTCTCTCCAGCTACTCAGAAACTGATAAGCTGTTTTGAGATTCCCCTTCCAAAAGCAACCAATTTGATTAGTTTAAAATAGTGTTGGTTTTGCTGTGTGTCCTTGAATTTTTAAAAGAATTCTGCTAAGCTGATCACTCATATTGGTTTAGTGTAATGAACTGCTGACTCAAATGTAATTTTTTTATTTTGCTTTTTTAGATACATCAAATTACAAAATGGTTTGCAGGCACTTTTGATTTCAGACCTAAGTAATACGGAAGGTAAAACAGGAGATGCAACAGATGATGAAGAAGAGGAAGAAGATGAAGAGGATGATGATGACGATGACGACGACGATGATGAAGATTCTGGAGCTGAAATAGAAGATGATGATGAAGAGGGTTTTGATGATGAAAATGAATTTGATGATGTAGATGAACATGACGATGATCTTGATACTGAGGATAATGAATTGGAAGAATTAGAAGAGAGGGCAGAAGGCAGAAAGAAAACCACTGAGAAACAGGTGTGTATCATGTCTATTTTATTTTTTACTAATTTGGGATTTCTTTGTGATAAGTTCTAAACTTATGTTTTATTTATTTATTTATTTATTTTTAATCCTCACCTGAGGACATGCTCATTGATTTTTAGAGAGAGGGGAAGGGAGAGAGAGAGAGGGAGGGAAACATTGATGTGAGAGAGAAACATCAATCTGCTGCCCCCTTTACATGTCCCAGCAGGGTCCTAACCTGCAACCTAGGCATGTGCCCTGACCCAAAATCAAACCCACGACCGTTTGGTGTACAGGATGTCACTTCAACCAACGCAGCCACACTGGCCAGGGCTGTTTTATCTCTTAATGGCAAAAATGAAGTCTGTATCTTTTGATCTTGAGCAAAGGTCTATTTTTTCTGCATATAGATTACATTTATAAATATTTTGCTCTGATTATAGAAGTGACAGATGTTTATTATAGAAACAAATGGAAAATAAAGAAAAGCAAAATATAAAAATCACCATAACCATAACTCTCAGAGATAATCACTGGTAACATTTGAATTTATGTGTATCTGTGCACATTATATGTTTTAAAACAAATGCTAGGAGGTGGATCTGCATAACTTTTAGCCTGGGATAGAGGACTAAGAGAGTGTATTATCTTTGGAGAGAGACTGGGAAAAGAAAAAGAACAGCGTTAGTGTAGATTCCTCACCTTGCCTATAATTCTATGAGTCTTCATATGGGTAATTTCTATCTAGGTAATGGAATGTGATTTGTCTCCTTTGATGGGAAAGCACCAAAAGTGTGGGTAACTTAACAGGTAAACTGGAGGAATTGAAATAGAAATGGGGAGTTGAGCTTAATTAGTGTGATATATAATAACGATCAATGAATAGATAGAGGGAATTAGGAAGAATTTCCTTCTCTTGATATCTTAAAATTTTTTTTGAAAAATTGATTTGAGAGAGAAAGAGAGGAAAGAAAATAGCATCAATTTGTTGTTCCATTTATTTATGCACTGATTGGTTGATTCTTATATGTGCCCTTGTAACAGAACCCCTAGGCTGCTCCGATTGAAACAGAACCCATGGGCTGTTTAGTTAGGGGTCTGACTGCCCGCCGCCAGAATCATAACTCTGAATACCAGAGTTTGGTGAAAAGGAAAAGAATTGTTTATTTACACAAAGTCCTGCCTCCCCCTCCCAGACCTGGCCAGTCTTATGGAAGTCAGAAACACCGTTTCCCTACTTCCTAGGCACAGTTCAGCTTTACCAGTAGCTGCCAATCACTCGGTTCTGATTGGGGAGGTCCTTTCTGTGCTGTGGTGCCCTCCAGCTCTCAATGCAGGAACGCCCGGATTCTCAGCCTCCTTGTAAACTGCCTTCTTCCTGCAAACCGCATGGATCTCCTCTCCTTCTCAAAGCAGTCTGGCAAGAGCCTCTTCTTAAAGCAGCCTGGAGATCCCTTCTCCAAGCCAGATGGAGGGAGCCCACAAGAGCCAGAGAGTGAGGGCGTGAGGGCCAGAGAGAGCCTGAGAGAGAGCCTCCTAGAGCCAGAGCCAGCCCGAAATATGTCCGCAGCTCCTTCTCTCCCTCCCTGCCTCCTCTCTCCCCCTGCCTCCTCTCACGCAGTGGGTGTTGCAAACCGTCCTGACCATTCACAGAACCCTACGTAGGCTCTGTCTGCTTCTTCCTTACCAGCCCACCGTCCAAGATCCCTCCCATCTTCCTGAGTCTTAGAAGTAAAGCGGGTCTTTGCAACAATGTATCCAGCCACTAGCTCCAGGCATGCAAGTGCATCCTGAAAGCTGCTTCCTGCTCCCTATCTCCCAGCCGCAAACTCTGGGGTTTGTTTTTGGACTCCCCTGTTTCTGTAACACCCTGACCAGAGATTGAACTGCAGTCTTGGTGTCTCCAGGTGCTCTAACCAACTGAGCTACTCGGCCAGGACCTTCTCTGGATATCTTTTGAAAAATGCCTTCATTTTGCAGTAGGGAGTACTTATATTCAAGGATTATATTTTGTAGGCATTATAGTGGAATTTATCAGCAAATGTGTGTTAAGGCTTATTTTGTAATCAAAAACACAGGTTTGGCTGCCTGCCACTAGAAGAGCCACCCTCATGAGACCGGTGCTATTGCAAAAGGAAAGGGGTTTATTCAGGTGCTGCGAGACCTAGGAGAAAGGTGGACTCCCATCTCAAAGACTAACCCCCTTTCTTTCTCAAGCCCCCAGTTCATAGAAGGGTAATGAGGAGAGGGCTTTTTTTCTATACAATTGTCCCGTTAGCTTTCAGTGTGTTCGGGTCCTGTCCATTCATCTTTCTAGCCACTGGCATGCTTAAAGAACCTCCCCCTGCTGCCATCTTGGCCAATGGGGGAGACTCCCTAGTGCGGCATTCTGACTGGACTGTCAACAACAGTTTCTGAATATTGATAATGCATTTAACATGGTATAGCCCACATACAAATGAATTATAGTTCAGATTACTAAACCTAAAATCTAGATATCAGATGTATTAGACTGTAAAGTGGTCAGTCCTCAGACTACAAGTAGTAGATAGGTTTAAAATAAGTCCTTTGATAGTCACTCTTCCTGGGAAAATTATTTTTTAAAGAAGACTGTGTTCTTTAAGGTGCTGGGGGGAATCGAATCTTTTTAAAAAAAAATAATTTATTTGTTTGTTTATTTTATTTTTAGAGAGAGGGGAAAGGAGAAAAAGAGAGAGAAACATCACTATGTGGTTGCCTCTCACTTGCGCCCCCAACTGGGGACCTGACGTGCAACCTAGTAATGTGCCCTGACTGGGAATCGAACCAGTGACACTTGGCTCGCAGACCGACACTCAATCCACTGAGCCACAGTAGCCAGGGGGCGGCGGGGGTGGTGGAGGGGATCGAATCTTATTTGCCCCTTGCTATTCAGATTATGAGTGATGGCTGTTTTGGGGTGGCAAGATAGGCCAAATGGTTTTAATATGCACCAGAGAAGGAAAACTCTGACTCCAAAAAACCTCCGCTGCCTTGCGGCATACCTCTTCAGGGGAAAGGCTAAGGGAGGGAGTAAACCGCGACAGAAAATCCAGAGCCGGAGTCCCTAAGGCGGTTCGACGTTGTAGTCAACACCGGCAACTCCTGCGGCGCACCTGAAGCCAAGCTGTATTGACTCCGTCTTTCCCTTGGACCCTTCAGCTGCAAAGAGAGGGGGGGTCTGCTGCATGGGCAACAGCAGACCCTCCATATCACCCTGCCCAGGCTCTGTAGCTTCAGCTTCACTGGAGAGGACACTCCAGCGTCATCGCAAGATGTTGATTCAACACGGGAGGAGACAGATACCGTGTCACTCCCGAGTCGGACTGCACAACCATTCTCGGCGGTGCAGATAGACTCTTAAGAAGCTACACCATCGTCTCTCGAGACGGACGGCTGCCGATGACGATGATATATATACACACACACACACATATATTATATGCCACTTGTTAGTCTATACTGAAGTCTTTATAAATAAATTAGGAATCAATAAGTTCACTTTAAAATAGATCTCATAATTCCACATAGAATATTAATAGTAAGAATACTAACAATCAGGAAACTTCAGTTCTAATTCTGGCACTATCCTACCTTGCTGGATGGTCTTAGGCCGTTTCATTTTCTGAATTCTAAAACAGGACTAGATTACATAATTTTTGAGGTCCATTTTAGCACTAATACTTATTGTGTTATAACTTTATAATGAAACTTTCCCTATCTATAAGTTTCTTCCCGTATCTGTTAGTGACCTTTCTTGTGCTTTGGACTTCTGTTTTTTTTTTTTTTTTTTTAAATAATTTATTTGTTTGTTGTTTATTTTTAGAGAGGAGGAAAGGAGAAAGAGAGGGAGGGAAACATCACTGTGTGGTTGCCTTTCACTTGCGTCCCCAGCTGGGGACCTGATGTGCAACCAAGTCATGTGCCCTGACTGGGAATCGAACCAGCGACACTTGGGTTGCAGGCCAACGCTCAATTGGACTTCTTTATATCTTCTATCAATTGATAAGCAAAACTTGGGTTAAATTATAAAAATTGTCTTGATAGCCAACTACTGTCAAGACATAATAAAATACCTTAGATTTATACAGCAATTGTGAACCCCTTTGACAAATGAGGATGTGCATTCAGTATTTTTGGTATTCTTTTTCATTTTGCTTCTGTGGATCAAACTTGAAATGTTAACCTCTTCTAGAAGCAGCAAGGTCAGAGTCTAATGACCATTAAAAAAAAACGGCTTTTTAAAATACTGCCTTTCTTTTCTCACTACTCAGGATGGAATATTCCTTCATAAAATATTGATAACTAATTTTCTGGATTATATTAGAAAGTAATGGAGGAACCTAATGTAGTTTGAAGAGAAGATCAAATTGTTTTGATTCAGATGCAGTGGGTATAGTAGTAAAAGGAAAGATCCCATGATTGTAACAATGAAAAAGTTTATAGTCTTTGAATGAATGTCTGTAAAAGAGACATAAAAGTAGTCTAGATAAGAGGTCAATTAAAAATTGGATAGGGTTTTGCAGGTGTTTTATGATTTAATTTTTATTTGAAAAATGTGAACCTCGTTTAAGGTAAATATGAGAATTAATACTGGAAATGGGAGGAAAAAATGTTGAGATGTTTGGGAAACATTTACCTAATCAAGAAGTTAACTACTTTTCTGGGTCATTATTTTTGCTCCCCCCCTGCGGGCCCCCCACACCCCCATATTTCTCTCCTTCCGAAAGGAAGTTGCTCTTGATCTGAAGTGTTTGAGAAAGTAACACGATTGAAATTTAAATATAATAAATATTGAATTATGATTTGTTCAGGGTTTTTCTTAAGTGAATTCTCAAATATGGATTTCTTGGAAAGTTTATTCTCAAGTATGTATTTCTTTTCTAGCAATCGCTGAGCCTGTTTTTGCTGTGGTCAGAGCTGACTGATAGACTGTTATCTAAGTCAACTTATAGAAAAATGTCTTCAACCCTGCTGGTCGAGACAAGAAATCTTAATGGGGTAGTTGGAGCTGAAAGCAGGTTAGGCATCTATTAAATATCACAGGACAAGTTAGACTGTGGTTTGAAGAAGTGGCTATTTCCCAATGTTTTACCTGAGTTTATGTGCTTAATCTTTAAAATATCAAATGGTATCAAATGAGGTAGTTTGTTTCTTCTGAAAACATACTTTCATTTTTTCACACACAGGTAGACTTTATATCATGTGCATGCTATTTTGTAAAAGCTCTCTTTCCAAGAGGGTGACTATTTTCCCAAATAATCTGTATCACGAAATGTGTTAGCCCTTTAAAATTGACATTTGTAAAATTTGGGAAAGTTAATAATTTCCTATTCTTAATGATTTAAATTGGGCTGTTTTTTGCCTTTTTGTGTGTCTTTTAACTTACAGTGACACATGGTCTGCCCTAATCATTTTTTAAGAAGTGCTGTTTGGTGTACTTCTTGACCATCTATTTTGTTAAGAACTCTGGTTTTCCCAAGGTATGAAAAATTACTGTCAATAGACATGTAATGTATCCTGTATATCTTCAATAAGAAGTAAGGAATTAAAAAGCTTCTTTAAAGTTCAGTTCTGTATTGCTTTAATAGCTAAAGATTTCCTTTTTTAATCATTTACTTATTCTCTTTGTTAGCTATTTTCTTGACATGTTTTGTTTTAATAAGAACATTTCTGAGTAACATTGAGAAATTTTACATCTAGTGACTGAGTTACTGAACACAGAGCCCTTTAATTGCTTAGAGATTTTTAGAGATAATCTGTAGATATATTATTCTGTAGATTGCTGAGATCTAATCAATCAGGAGACAAACTTGGATCAGAACTCTGAGGTGCTGACACAAAATGATATTTCAGTAGGCTGGCCACTCCCTCTTCCCTTTTTTTTTTTTTTTTTGTTTCTGCTTTTTTCCTTAGGTCTGCACCTGTTCAGCATTTGGCAGGATGGCAAGAGGAAGAGCAGCAGGGTGAAACTGACACAGTTCTGGTGAGTTTCACTTTGCTGCTCCTCCTGATTATCAGGGAAAGAATTTTGTTACTTTCTATTGGAAAACTTCCATCTCCGAGTGAATCCTTAAGATGAGATGTCGGTATTATTCCTTTAGTATTGACTCACCATTTGTATGTGTTTTACTTACTCCAGTCTGCAGCGGCTCTTTGTGTTGGAGTTGGGAGTTTTGCTGATCCGGATGACCTGCCTGGGCTGGCACACTTTTTGGAGCACAGTAAGATCTTTGTAAAATATCATTCCTGAGTGTGTTTTTCCTTTAAATGTGTCTGAATTGATTTCAAGGATAACTAATGGGTATATGTTTGATAAGAGAAAAGGCTAAGAAAAAAATCTTTATGAATATTGCAGGTGAAGACTTAATTTTAATTTCCTTTAGTGTGCTTGTTTTGAAGATTAGAATGAAACTACTTAGAAAATGTTTAAAAATGTAGGTTTTATTATTATTTAGGTATTAATCAGGAGACAATTGTCAGTCCCTAGGAATTTAGAGTATAGCCTTGTCAGGGACAGTCTGTTTCATGGTTAGCAAGGCCTAAAGATATCATAGCATCAGAAATACAGAAAATAGAAAGTCATGATTAATAAAACAAAATAGGTAATATTCAGTTTAATATGTATCTGACTAAAACCTATGTAGATGCTATACTTAAATTTATACTTGTTTTCCTGAATTACTTTTTTAAAAAATTTTGATTTATTGTTTTTCTATTATAGTTGTCCCACTTTTCCCCTATTGCTCCCCTCCACAAATCACTTATTTTTTATATTCCAGTTTTCTAAGCTATTTTAAGGTAAACGTTTCACCTTATGAGTTTTTATAGTAACATTTAATCTGCATATATGTTAGTTTACATTTTAACCTTTTAACAAATTAATCATTTTTTTATTTTTTTAAAGAAAATAAAACGTTTAGTTTTTGAGTTTAAAAGTACTATGTGAGCATTATAGAATTTTATAAGAAGTATAATAAATTATTATCCAGGTATTGTTAATGTGTTGATATTATTTCTTCCTCTTTTTTTTTTTTTTTTTGCATAGAATTTCCTTCTTGATAATAAAAACATTGTCTATATTTTTGTGTCCTGTGACTTTGTGTTCTTTCCACTTAGTGGTATTCATGGGTAGTTTGAAATATCCAGATGAAAATGGGTTTGATGCTTTCCTGAAGAAACATGGGGGCAGTGATAATGCTTCAACGGATTGTGAACGTACAGTCTTTCAGTTTGATGTCCAGAGAAAATACTTCAAGGAAGCCCTGGATAGGTAACTAAGTCAAAATGTATTTTTATTTTAATGATTTAATGGCACCATAAAAGTTGAAATATTGGGCATTGTTCTATGGTATTTCTTTTCAAGCAGTACTCTGATTCTGTAGAACTATATGAATACTTTACTTGGAGAAAAGCAAAAGTATTAAATAAACCTTGACCATTTTTCTATAATACTTAGTTTTGTATTAAAGATTTAACTGAAACCACCAAACACATTTTGAAAAGTTTTGTAAATAATGTACTCTATTCACTCATCATTGCAAGTAGTTTTTCTAATTTAGTAGAAAATATGGAAAACAGAGAAGTACTAGAGATAACATTGCACCCAGTTTTTTAATCTGGAGATAATCATAACTAATGTTTTGGTATATAAGTATTTTTTATTTTTACTGTATATTGGATCATATTGTTATATCCTTTCATATAATTTATAAAACATGATTTTAAATGATTACATATTATTTACATTTAGCTCAGTGGATTGAGCGTCGGCCTGCGAGCTAAGTGTCGCTGGTTCGATCTTCCAGTCAGGGTACATCAGAGAAGGAAAACTCTGACTCCAAAAAACCTCCGCTGCCTTGCGGCATACCTCTTCAGGGGAAAGGCTAAGGGAGTAAACCCCGACAGAAAATCCGGAGCCGGAGTCCCTAAGGCGGTTTGACGTTGTAGTCAACACCGGCAACTCCTGCGGCGCACCTGAAGCCAAGCTGTATTGACTCCGTCTTTCCCTTGGACCCTTCAGCTGCGAAGAGAGGGGGGGTCTGCTGCATGGGCAACAGCAGACCCTCCATATCACCCTGCCCAGGCTCTGTAGCTTCAGCGTCATCGCAAGATGTCGATTCAACACGGGAGGAGACAGATACGATGTCACTCCCGAGTCGGACTGCACAGCCATTCTCGGCGGTGCAGATAGACTCTTAAGAAGCTACACCATCGTCTCTCGAGACGGACGGCTGCCGACGACGATTATTTACATTGTATAGATATACCATAATCTTTCAAATCAGTTATATAATATTAGACAGTTCTTTCCAGTTTTCTAGTATTGTAATGTTGTAATGAATATCCTAATATTTGCATATTCTTTCTTTTTGTATGTTTTATTGATTATGCTATTACAGTTGTACCAATATTTTTTCCTTTGCCCCCACCCAGCTCAGCGCCCTCCCTTCCCTCCTGCAATCCCCATCTTTAGTACATGTCCATGGGTCATGCATAGAAGTTCTTCGGCTTCTCCATTTCCCTTACTAGTCTTAATATAGCCCTGTCTATTTTTTATGTACCAGTTATGCTTCTTAATCCCTGTACTTTTTTCCCCATTCTCCCCTTTGTATCTCCCCGGTGATAACCCGCCATATGATCTCCACATCTATGATTCTGTTCCCATTCTAGTTGTTTGCTTAGTTTGTTTTTGTTTTTTAGATTCATGGGGGTAGTTGTGAGTTTGTTTTTGTTTTTTAGATTCAGTTGATAATTGTGAGTTTGTTGTCATTTTAATGTTCATAGTTTTGATCTTCTTTTTCTTAAATAAGTCCCTTTAACGTTTCATATAGTAAGGACTTGGTGATGATGAACTCCTTTAGCTTTACCTTCTCTGGGAAGCATTTTATCTGCCCTTCTATTCTAAACGATAGCCTTGCTGGATAGAGTAATCTAGGTTGTAGGTCCGTGCTTTTTATCACATTGACTACTTCTTGCCAGTCCCTTCTTGCCTGCAAAGTTTCTTTTGAGATGTCTGTTAATAGTCTTATGGGAACTCCTTTGTAGGTAGTGCTCTGCTTTCCTCTTGTTGCTTTTAGGATGCTCTTTATCTTTAACCTTTGGCATTTTAATTATGATGTGTCTTGGTGTGGTCCTGTTTGGGACTATCTGTGGTTCCTGGACTTGTATGTCTATTTTCTTCACCAAATTAGAGAAGTTTTCTTTCATTATATTTTCAAACAAGTTTTTAGTTTCTTGCTCTCTCCCTTTTCCTTCCAGTATCCCTGTGATTTAGATGTTGGCACTTTAGGAGATGTCCCAGAGTCTTCTTATTCTCTTGTTTTTTGAATTCTTGTTCATTCTGTACTGGTTGACTGTTTATTTCTTTCTTATGTTCCAATTCATTTATTTGAACCCTGGCTTCCTTCCCTTCACTAGTGGCTCCTTGTGTCTTTATTTTACTTAGTGTAGTTTGCTGTACTCAGTGAGTTTTCTGAGCATCCTTTTGAATTCTGCATCTGATAGGTTGGCGAGCTCCATTTTACTTAGTTCTTTTTCTGGAGTTTTGATCTGTTCTTTCATTTGGGCCATATCTCTTTGTCTCCTCAATTTGGCAGCCTCCCTGTGTTTGTTTCTGTGTATTAAGTAGAGCTGCTTTTACTCCCTGTCTTGGTGAACCTGTTATGTTATAAGGGGAGGTACCTTAGGTATTTGTCAGTGTGGGGCCACCCGTTTCACTGCTTTGTGGTGCTGTGTCTGGGGGAGAGGCCAGAGAGGGAACAGTGCCACTTGCTCAACACTTACCCCTTTTCTAGTCACTTTACCCCCTTCCTCATCCAACTGGTGCCCCTTTAGCTGATGCCATGGTTGTGGTTCCCAGAGTGGATGGGTTTGTGTACATTCTAGGACCATGGGGAGGCCCTCTAAACAGACTCTCCTGAGAGATGTGCAGTTTCTTCTGCCACCCCAACCCCCACTGGTTTTCACAGCTAGAAGCTATGAGGCTTTATTTTCTGGGGATGGGAACCCTGGGCTGTGAGGTCTGGCCTGAGGCTGGGATTGCTTCTCAGGTGTCCCTTCTGGCTTTTATCTGTCACAGGTGAATGTGGGACCATCTGTTCTGCCAGCTGCTGCTGCTACACCACATCCTCTCCTTCCCGGCTCCCCATCTCCGCTCCTTTACCCATCTGGATGGATAGTTCTTTAAGAACTTGGTTGTCAAACTTCCATACAGTTCGGTTTTCTGGCAGTTTGGTTGTTTTTTGTTTTGAGATAGTTGTGTTCCTTTTTATGGTTGTGCGAGGAGGTGGAACATGTCTACCTATGCCTAAATCTTAGCCGGAAGTCTGTGTACATTCTTAATTATATATTTTAATTAACTTCTAAAAAGTGAGATTGCTGAATATACTTGCATGTATATTTTAATGTTTTTTTCTCACCTTTGTAAAACTTTTGACATTCACTGCAAAATTGGTTTCAAGAAAATTAGTATCAGTGCATTAGTAGAGAGTTTTGTTTTGTTTTTAACCCTTACCTGAGGACATGCTTATTGATTTTAGAAAGAGGGGAAGGGAGGGAGAGAGGGAGAGAAACATTGATGTATGAGAGAAACACTGATTGGTTGCCTTTTGTACTCGCATAGAGTTTTGATAATACTAGGTTGCAGACCTGATTCTACACTAGAAAAACAAGAGTCACTTTTTAGAAAATTCTACGTAAATGTAACACTGAAATATAAAAAAAGAAGTTGAGTGTGATCAGTATAAATAAGCCTCTTGAGGGCAGAGATATTGGTCAAGGTACACACAAGAATCAACCAATTAGTGCATGAATGGGTTGAAGAGCAAATTGGTGTTTCTCTCTCTTTCCCTCTCCCTCTTTCTGTCCATCTCTCCCTCACTTCCTTCTTCTTTCTCTTTAAAAAATAAAAAGGAACCTACAAGAATTAAGAAGAATGCTACTGGATTAATAGGAGAAATTAATAAGAATATCATATCATGACTTCATGCTAAAAATGGTAGGTAGTGATAGAGCAACATGTATTGCAGGTACTATAATAAATATCATAATAGTATACTTCTACAGTTAGTAAGGAATAAAAAGTCTTTGAATCATTTGCAAATGACTCATATAGATCGTGTCAGTATTTTTTAATAGGTCAGTAAAATCCAATTCCCTCACACAGATCACATTATTATTACTATGTTGGACCATTTAAGTAAAAAGTTGAGGAAATGACTGAATTTTTACTCTAGTAAAGTAAATGAGAATGGAAGCTGCTTTTGCCCTGATGACATTTTCTAATTTCAATAAATTTGAACTTTTTAAAATAAATATTTCAGGGTGAGGGCCAGAAATATCAAAGACCAAGACATCCACAAAGTGGAATATATAACGGGAGACCCTCCTCATGATAAACTGGCACTCTAAAGGCTTCACACTCAGGCTGAGGAAATGGATAAGCCATCTGGAGGAATTACAACCTAGTTTCAAAATGCCTAAGTCTTATGGTGAACCTCAAGTTTTGATTATAATTTAACATGGTCCAGAACTGGTAGTGTTCTCAGATGCCTGAGGGAAGCATACACAAATCCTCTCAAGAGGATTTATCCTATGCCTTACATTATTCCTATAAATAGTTTTTGAAGTAAAATGACCAGCATTCAAACATAAGCAGGCACACAAGAAAGCAAGACAATGTGAATGAAATAGATAACAGAACAAGATTTCTTATGCCTTAGAATTCTTAGATATTTGAGTGGTTAGAAACAAATTATAAAAGTGATTATACTTCATGTTTTTAAAGAAATAAGAGGTAAGTTTAAATACTCAGTTTCAAGTAATAAGAAACTAAAATGTGACCTATAAGATTTGAAAAATAAAAATAATTAAGAACTTTTTATTTAAAAAATTTTTAAAATTTATTGATTTTTAGAGAGAGAGGGAGAGAGAAAAAAACAACACTGATTTATTGATCTACTTATTTATGCATTCATTGGTTGCTTCTTACATGTGCCTTGACCGGGGATCAAACCCACAACTTTGGCCAATTGGGTCGATGCACTAACCAACTGAGCTACCCAGTCAGGGCAAAAAAGAACATCTTGAACTGAGATGTGATCATTAAAATAGAAAACCCAATACATTCTGGGGAATCTTGGAAGGCCATATATATGCATATGGCTCTGCCAGGTCCAGGGCAGTATGCATGCTCAACAAAGACCTGAAAAAGCCTTAAGGTCTTACTTTGATTGACCTTGAGTCTTTGTGAAAGCAGTATTATAGCTAAGGCAGAGTTGTAAACTGCCTAACAGAATGCTGAAGGTGTGCCCCAATATGCACACACAGCCCCTTGGTAGGGCTGATTACAGGCATTTAAGAGAATCTTTGTGCAGCTAGAACTTACCACTAAGTTAACCAAACCTGTCAAAGAACACAAACTGCACAGAATTAGTTTAAGAAAGGCAACACACACACACACACACACACACTCAGTAACAATAACAAACAGCAATAACAAGAAACCTTGAGGGAGGAGAATCTTGATTTTCAGAGTTGCCACGTTATATAATTTAAAATGTTTTCAACAGAAAATTACGAGAAAGGCAAAGTATGAGCCATAAACAGCAGTCACTATAAACTGTCCCTGAGAAAGTACAGATTCTGAACTTACTAGACAAAGAGTTTAAATCAGCTACTTTAAATATGTTCAGAGAACTAAAGAAAACTGTCTAAGAACTAAAGGAAAGTATGAGAATGATGTCTTACTAAATAGAGAATATCAGTAAAGAGATATATGTTATTAAATAGAATAAAATAGAAATTTTGGAGTTGAAACGTACTACTCGAATGAAAAATTCACTAGAATTGGAAAAATAACAAGGTAGCAGGAATTGACCTACTAGATATTAAGATCTGTTTTGTAGTTAGGACATTGTGTCATTAGCACGGGGCTAAGCAAAAAGATGGAATAGAATAGAGATCCTGGAAATAGACCAGCATATATGTGGACACTTGATTTTTTTTAAAAAAGATTTTATTTATTTGCTTTTTAGAGAGAGGGGAAGGAAGGGGAAAGGAGGGAGAAAGAGGGGGAGAGAAACATTAATGTGTGGTTGCCTCTCATGTGCCTCGAACTGGGTACCTGGCCCACAACCCAGGTATATGCCCCAAACCAGAATCGAACTAGCAGTCCTTCGGTTCACAGGCTGGTTCTCAATCCACTGAGCCATACCAGCCGGGGTGTGAAAGAGCTTTTTAAAGAAATGATGTCAAGACAGGCTTCTGTAATGGCAGAAACAAGATGGATTCCTTACCTTACAACATATACAAAAAATCAAGTCTAAGTGGATTATAGACCAAAAAGTGAAGACTACAACTAAAAGTTTTAGAGATGTGTGACTTTAGTCTAGATGAGAATTATCAAACAAGATACAAAAAGCACAAAACATAATGGAAAAATGATTATACATTATGTTTATTAAAAGGTACTTAAAGAGTGTGAAAAAAGCAACTAGAAAGTGGAAAAATATATTTGTAATAAATTACAGTTAGAATAACTATCATTGATTTTTAATTTAGATTTCATATGTATAATTACATGTAACAATTATATATAAATGGATGATTATATATACTTCAATAAGAAAAAGTACCACCTAATAGAAAAAAAGGATGAAACAGGCATTTTACAGAAGAAGAAATTCAAGTTATTAATAACTATGAAATGGTGTTCAGTCTCATTAGATCAGTAAAATATGAAGAAAACCATTATGAGATTTAGCTATCCTAAAAGTTGCAGATTATTTTAAAGCCTGACAATATCAAGCGAGGGTGAAATTGAGGAGAAATGGAGGCATTGGAACTGCTGATGTATGTGTAAATTAGTACAGTCACTTTGAAAAAGTTTGGTATTAGCTAGTGATATTGAACATATACACAAGCATGCTATTACCTAGGAGTTCCTTTCATATGTATATACACAAATTTGTGCACTTATGCCCCAGTGAACATTTATAAGAATGTTGATGTTTATGGCAACATTGTTTGTAGTAGTCCAAACATGAAGTAAGCCCAATTACACATCAGCAATAAAATAGATGAATGAATTCATACAGTGGCATACTCTATTGCAATGAAAATAAATGAAACACAGCTACATGTACCATGATGGATAAATATTAAAAACATAGTGTGGGACTTCCAGCCAAGATGGCCTAGACAAACATGCTGCATCTCCCACCACAACTAAGAAGAAATATAACTACCTCAAAACTAGAGACAACCAGAAGTTCCAGAAAACCAAGCTGCATGGAAGTTCAACAAAGATATAAAGAAGAGGTAGGAGGGGCGGAGTCAGGGCGGAGATGACGCGGTGTGGCGGCAGCAGCAGGTTGATGGAAAGCACAGTCACACGTTTTAAAAAGTAGGGAAGCACACCTGGGGAACACTCCCAGCACCAGACCACACCAGACCAGACCAGACCACACAGCTTACGGTTCCAGCGCCAGGGAAAATAAAGCCTCATTGATTCTGACTGTGCAAATGAGTGGGGGTCGGGGTAGAGGAAGAAACTGCCAGTCTCTCAGTAGAGTCCACTTGTTTAAAGGGTCCCCACAGTCTTAGAATGTCCGCAGACCCACCCACTCTGGGAACAGCGGCCAGGGCAACAGGTAGAGAGACGCCAGTCTTACATGGGAAGCGGGAGAAATGCCTGGAAAAGAGGCAAGTGCTGAACCAGCGGCATTGTTCCCTCTCAGACGCCTCCCCCACATACAGCACCACAACGTGGTGAAATGGGTCACCCATACGAATACCTAAGGCTCTGCCCATTACAACTTATCAGGTGCGACATCTCTACCTAAGACACAGAGGTAAACACAGGAGCCTGTCAAGATGAGGAGACAGAAGTATGGCCCAAAAGAGGGAATGGATCAAGGTTTCAGTGGGAGAACTAAGCAATGAGGAGATAGCCAACCTAACAGATGTAGAGTTCAAAAACACTGGTGATAAAGATGCTCACAGGCTTGACAGATATGCTTAAGTAGGGCAAACACATAAGGGAAAAAGTGAAGGCTATGCTAAATGAAATGAAAGAAAATCCACACAAAACCAATGGTGAAGGAAAAGAAAGCGGGGTTCAAATCAATGATTTGGTACATAAGGAAGAAAAAAAACAGTCAACCTGTAGAGAATGAGGAAACAAGAATTGAATAAAATGAGGAGAGGCTTAGGAACCTCTGGGACAATTTTTAAATGTGCCAACATCTGACTCAGGGGTGCCAGAAGAAGAGGAAGAGCAAAAAATTGAAAGCTTATGTGAAAAAATAATGAAGGAAAACTTCCCAAATTTGGTGAAGGGAATAGACATATAAGTCCAGGAAGCACAGAGGGTCCCAAACAAGCTAGAGCCAAAAAGGACCACACCAAGACACATCATAATTAAAATGCCAAAGGTGAAAGATAAAGAGAGAATCTGAAAAACAGCAAGAGAAAAGCAGAGTGTTACCTACAGATGGGGTGTCTATAAGACTATCAGCTGATTTCCCAAAAGAAACTTTGCAGGCAAGAAGGGATTGGCAAGAAGTACTCAATGTGATGAAAAGCAAGGACCTATAACCAAGATTACTCTATCCAGCAAAGCTAGCACTTAGAATGGAAGGGCAGATAAAGTGCTTCCCAGACAAGGCAAAGCTAAAAGAGTTCATCATCACGAAACCAATTATATGAAATGTTAAAGGGACTTATTTAAGAAAATTAGGATAAAAACTATGGTCATTAAAATGACAACAAACTCACAACTATCAACAACTGAATCTAAAAAATTAAAACAAAATCCAACTAAGCAAACCAGAATAGGAACAGCCTCATTGCATCTGACTGTGCAAACCAGTGGGGGTTGGGGTGGAGGAAAAACTGCTGGTCTCTCAGTAGTGTCTGCTTGTTTAAAGGCTCCCACAGTCCTAGAATGCCCGCAGACCCACCCACTCTGGGAACCACGGCCAGGGCAACAGCTAGAGAGGCGCCAGTCCCACACAGGAAGCAGGAAAACTGCCTGGAAAAAGGGCAAGTGCTGGGTTATTTGGAGGGTTATTTGGATCCCTAGGGGATCATTTGGAGGGTTATTAGCTGGGAGGGGGATGGGGGAGAAATGAACTGGTGCAGGGATTAAGAAACATAACTGGTTGGTACAAAATAGGGTGAAGTTAAGAATAATATAGGAAAGGATGACGTCAAAGAACTTATATGCATGACCCATGGACGTGAACTAAGAGGGGTAGGACTGCTGGAGGGAAGTGGGTACTGGGCGGAGGGGAGCAAAGGGAAAAAAATTGGGATTACTGTAACAATATGATCAATAAAATATACTTAAAAAACAAACAAACAAAAAAACATAGTATTGCCTCGGCCAGTGTGGCTCGGTTGGAGCATTGTCCCATAACCGAAGGATTTGTGAGTTCAATTCTCAATTAGGGCACATACGTAGGTTGCAGCAATGATTCCCGATCCAGGTGCATATGGGAGGCAACTGATCAATGTTTCTCTGTTTCCCTTCCTCTTTAGGGGCAATGAAAAAAATGTCCTCAGGTGAGGATTAAAAAAAAAAAATTAAAAAAACATAGTATTGAGTTAAATACATTGGATATAAAGAGCACACAATTTATTTCCATTTATATGAAGTTCAAAAACAAATCTATATTCTAGTACATACATTCTCAGGGGCATGATAGTGTTCCCTTTGGTGGCAAAGATGGTTTCTTTGGGGAGCGGTGAGAAAATGTTTGATATTATAATGGTTTATGGTCCTCCAAAGCTTAACCATACTTAGCAAAATTTTTTCCTTGCTATGTAATTTTTTTTTTTTTTTTTTTTTTTTTTTTTTGAGTATCACATAAGTACCATTTAGACTGACATTGAGTTTGTGGAAGATTTCCAAAGTGTATGCAGGATCAGTGCTACAAACTGGTGGATAGATGATTGGAGGACTTTCAAATGATTGTTTGATCTCAAAGTCATTGCTACAGGTGGTTTGCATGTGCCAGTTGGTTGCCATGGTAGAATGTTGTTTAAGTTTGATCCTTTTTTTTTAAAATTCTAAAACCCAAAGTTTTAGAATTAAATAAAAATATTCTGTTGTATTCATCAGAAGTTATTCATCCTATCAATATGCTGTGTACTGAAAAGAAAAAAATATTGACAATATCTTGTGACTATCTAGTAGCTAGTTAAAAGTTTCTTCTCTAAGTGAGCTTCAAAACCCACTTATATACACAAATATTCATAACAGAAAGTGCAAACAACTAAACATCCTTCAACTGATGTATGGACATACAATGGAATACTATTTAGCCATGACATGAAGTACTGATAAATGCTACAACATGGATGAACCTTAAAAACATTATCAAATTAAAGCCACAGAAGACCACATATTGTATGATTCCACATATGGAACACAGAGGTACAGCAGAATTTGTTCATGTGCCCCTTACGGCTAAGCAAAGTGCTTTGGAGTACCTCAAATAATTGACCAGGACTCCTTGTACAAAAGCCATTCATTTTGAGAAACAGTCTAGTATAATGTTTCTGAATATACATTCTTGAGCCAGGTTGCTGTGGATGGAATGCTAACTCTGCCAGTTGCTAGCTGAGGGTTCATGAGAAACTGTTTAACTTCTCTGTGTCATTTTTTCATTTGTAAAATGGCCATCATTTCACATAAGTGGAATCATAAAATATGTGATCTTTTTGTGAGTGACTTTTTAAATTTAATGTATTTTCAAGGTTCATCCATGTTGTAGCAGGTGTCATTACTTCATCACTAAATAGTATTACATTGTGGATTTATACCACATTTTGTTTGTTCATACATACAAGAAACAACCAACGAATGCATAAATCAGTGGAACAACAGATCGATGTTTCTCTCTCTCCCTTCCTCTCTCTAAAAGTCAATTTAAATAATTTTAAATTTTCTTTTAACTTAAAAATTTCATTTTATTATTTTAACCATGCATTGAATAAAAAGAATAGGCTTTATACATTATATATATATATTTATATATATAACCACAGATATATAGTGTATAAATAGACTATCTGTGGTATTAAAATACAATAAAATGATTAGGAGAAAATTTCTGCAAAGCCTTCCTGGGGTTGATAATAAAATAAAAAAGATCAAGAAATACTGGTCTAGAAATATATAAATATATATAGATGGTAAAACTATAAAGAAAAGCAGAGAAGTGATTACTATAACATTTGGTATATTAACTCTAAGGATATGGTAAGTGTTGGATGCTTCTAGAGTTCTGATAGTGGTCTATTTCTTGATCTAGGTTATGGCCACAGGGGTCTTTATCTTATAGTTATCCGTTAGTCTGTATGTTTATGTTTTATATACTTTTTTTGCGTGGGTCTTTAATTTTATAATAAAAAGAGTAGTTCGTAGACTTTAAAATATAGAAATGCAGAATACTATTTAGATTTTACACACACATGATTATGAAGTATATCTCCAACTTAGTAAAATTCCTTGATTAAAAAGTAAGATATTGACTGATAAGAGCTTTTACTGAACACAAATAGAAATGCCAATTTTATTTTTTTCAGATGGGCTCAGTTCTTCATCCATCCACTAATGATCAGAGATGCAATTGACCGTGAAGTTGAAGCTGTTGATAGTGGTAAGAGCAGTGCTTTATGTCTTACCACTTTTGCCTTTATTGCTAGTTATTTATTAATACATTCATCATTCTTTATCACTAAACCATTTTATCTTTATATAATAAGGACTAAATTGAGATAGATGTATCAGATTTATTCCTGAAGCCATTAAATGCATAATTCAATATAGATTTGAAATAAAAGGGTGGTAGATTTTTATTTTTGCAGCCTTGTATTTTGAGGGTTTACCATAGTGACTAATCTTTTGCAGGGCAGGAGTCTAGTTCTTTTTTTTTTTTTAATTTATTACTGATTTTAGACAGAGAGAAACATCGATTTATTCTTTCACTTACTTATATATTCGTTGTTTGCTTCTTGTATGTGCCCTGACGAGAGATAGAACCCACAACCATGACGTGTTGGGATGATACTCTAACCAATGGAGCTACCCAGCCAGAGCAGGAGCCTAATTCTTAAAGCTAATATAGGGTGTTAAAACTTTAAAAGTGCACGTACTCTTTTTGCATAGAGAGTTTCTCTTAGGGTTTGATTTGAATACCATTCTGATACTTAAATAGCTTATCCTTTGTTGCTACATGTGTAGGTGCTTTGTGGTTTGAATTTTGGTAGTTCTAAAAAACATTTATGAATGAAAAAACTGAATCCCTGAGGAGGAAATGCATTTAATTTTATTTTTGACAGTTTTTCTTGTCTTTGAGATTTAAAGAATGAAGACCATAAAGAAAATGATGCTTGTATAGGGTGAGGCTTTATTATAGAACTGTGCTAAAAATATCAATGAATTACAGAGTCCTAATAAATAGCACCATTGTACGTTAACCCTGCTTGCTTTATTTGAGCATTAGAAAAATGTAATACTAGACTTCCAGTTCATATAGGTTAGGCTTGGCTTGCAGCAACTGAAGAGGCAAGGTCTCTGTACTTGTTCCTCTTTTTGCATTATTTTCCTCCTTGGCTTAATTCAGTGTCTATTTTAATAATCAGTTATCATATTCACTGGGCTGAGTAAACTGTAAAGAGCCATCTGTTTGGAAGTCAGCTGACTTGTGTTTTACTTATTGAAATGTCACTAACTGTGGCATTTGTAACAAGAGGGTGAGATTCCTCCTAACTCTAGTAGCTCCTTATAATCAAGGATTTATTTTCTTCATTTTTATGACTTCCATACCACAGCGTCTGTTTTATCATAGGCTCAGTTAAATATTTGAGCGAATGGAAAACCAAAATAACCAAGGGAAAATTTCCTTTTTGTGACCTAGGAACTACATCCTCTATTCTCTCTCTTAAATGTTTTCAGTATATTTTTCTTCATATAGTTTTGAGAATGGGTTGACATCAGTGTTTAAAAATTTACCCTCTAATTTGATTTTACAAGTTTAAGTCAATATATTGTGTGTGTGTGTGTGTGTGTGGGTATACATATATGTATAAGGGGGGACCCATAAAAATTTGGACAAATTTATTTATAAAAATTTGTGTATTTATTCTTACATGTTTAAACTTCAGTCACCTTTGAAGTACTCTCTATTTGATGCCATACACCTATGAAGACATTTTTTCCACTGTTCAAAATGTTTTATTTATTTATTTGCTTGTTTATTTATTTTTATTTCTGGAGAGAGGGGAAAGGAGAAAGAGAGAGAGAGAAGCATCACTATGTGGTTTCCTCTCACTCACGCCCCCAATGTGCAGCCTAGTCATGTGCCCTGACTGGGAATCGAACCAGTGACACTTGGCTCGCAGGCCGGCACTAAGTCCACTGAGCCACAGCAGCCAGGGTCAAAACGGTTTTTGAACTCATAGATTTTGGTGCCTTTTAGTGCTTCTGCCATTTTTTGTTTCATCTCTTCCACTTCAGTAAAATGTTTCTCTTTGAGGACTTTTTTCATCTGGGGAAACAAAAAAAGGCACTTGGAGCAAGATTAGGTAAATTGGGAGGGTGAGGCATGGGAGTCACACCATTTTGGGTTAAAAACTGCTGAACACTCAACCACAGTGTAGGCAGGTGCACTCATAAATCACCACATCATGAAATGGGCAGAAGTGTTGAAAGAACCTTAAAAAGAAATTCACTGAAGCCAAACACAGCCTCTCACAACAATGCCAGGTGATACAGTGATATAGATGGGTTCCTAGGACACTCACCTGGGGGGAGAAGCCAGAAGATAATTCCATTTTTGGGGGGGATCTCCCCCTCATATGCATACGTCTACATACATATACATATATACACAAATAAGTAGTTTTGTTTTAAGATAAACTTAAGCTAAAACCTCTGTTTTTAAATATTTGTTTGTTTTGGATGATAGGAGACCTAGATTTTAGTTTATGATCTGATATAAATAGCTAGGTATATGTCATTAGTCACTTAACCTTCTAAGTATGAAGAATTCACTTGAGTTCGGGGTGAAGGGGAAAGCGCTTCAATTTTAACTGGTGAAAAAACTACTTTAGTATTGATGAACCAGTTCTGAAAGCTCAGCAATCAGATACTATTTTCTTCTTTTCAGATATGACGGTCTTTCTTTTATCATTGTCATCTTATTCACATGTCTTTAATTGTCTGCCTTTCTGTCTCCAGCAGCTAGAGCTAGGTACTAGTAACTCCCTTTTATGGATGCAGAAGTGGAATCAGGGAACTTGCATAACTCCCTCAAGGTAGTACAGCTTAGTAAATGGCAGAATGTGGATTCTAGCCAAGATATTTCTCACTTCAAAGTGATTGTTCTTAACCATTAATACTTTATTACCAACATAGTTGGCTTTGCAGGAAATTTAAATAGAACATATAACAAAGTTCTCAGGTACTAAGGAATTTTATTTAGCATTTTATTAACACTTTCATCAGTAAAATCTTGACATAACATCCTAGAGTTTAAACTTTCAGATCCTTAACTACCTTGTTTTATTTGAAAATAAGGCAAAACCTCTAGAAAGGTGAGCTGACTATCCAAAGCTGTAAATATGTTAAGTCATAGAGCCTGGCCTATATCATTGAGTTCTCTACTTGAGTCTTAAAACACATGATTCACAAAATGAACTTTTATTACTTCCTTACTTTTAGTTCTCTAAGCTTGGATTTCCAGATAATAAAGCAGATAATGAATTTCATGTAATTAAATGTGTTTCTTTAAAACTGACAGAATATCAGCTTGCAAGACCTTCTGATGCAAACAGAAAGGAAATGTTGTTTGGAAGTCTTGCTAGACCTGGACATCCTATGGGGAAATTTTTTTGGGGTAAGATACTAAATACTTCATCCTATTTCATATTTTCTAGTTAAGGAAGATAGAGATTATGAAAAATTAATAAAGGAAAAATATAGAGGTAGGATAGCTAGGTCCCTTACATTTTCAAACACAAAGTAGTTAAGTATGCCTAGATTAGGCTCTCTAACTTCGACTATATAAAGAATAGAACCTAACATTTTGTGAATGCTTTTTGGATATTAGATACTCTGCTAACAGTACATGAATTATCTCATTTGATTGTCATACAATGTTATGAGCTGGGTACCATTATCATATCTATTTAAAGATAAACACACTAAGCGAAGTTATTTAATTTGCTTAAATCACACAGTGGTGAATGTGAGATTTGAACCTCTATCTGATTATAAAGGCTCTGCTCCAATTTGACATTTCCATTTATCAACAGAGATTCAGCAATGATTTCTCTAATATTTTTTGAGCTGTGACATGATTTTGTTTAATTGGTAAACTGTTTAAATGGTATTTGTTTTTAATAATGCCTTTTTTTTAGTGTTAGAATTAGTTATAGCCCAATATTAGTCCTCTTGACCAAATCTGAGATGAATAGATTAAAATGATACTTCAAAGGATGTTTTGCTTCCATGTATATTTTGTACAGTTATAAATATTTTATATGGCATCCTTGCTTTATGTGGTTTATTTTTAAAATTATGCAGAATATTTTAAAAATTCTTTTCTTTTTTTCATTTACAATTGTCAGAATATTATTAAAATAATTCAGAGATAAAACCTGAATTGAATAGTAGACTAATTACTAAGAAAGAAAGCTTAGGGCAATTACTGTTGGCAAAGGTTTTACCAACTAGAGATTAGTTTTTTTCCTGTTTTATTGATTATGCTGTTATAATTGTTTCAATATCTTTTCCCTTTGCTCCCCTCCACCCAGCACCTCCCTCCATCCAGCAGAGTCCATGGGTCATGCATATAAGCTCTTTGGCTTAACCCTTTCCTGTACTGTTAACATCCCCCTGTCTATTCTGCACCCTGCATAGTAGCAATCCTGCACCATTTCCCTCCTTCTCCCCTCTTCCCCCTCCCAGCTGACACCCTTCCACATGCTCCCCATACCTGTGATTCTGTTCCCACTCTGGTTGTCTGCTTAGTTTGTTTTTGTTTTTATTTTTTAGATTCAGTTTGTTGTCATTTTAATGTCCGTGGTTTTGATCTTCATTTTCTTAAATAAGTCTCTTTAACATTTCATATAATAATGACTTGGTGATTTAGCTTTACCTTGTCTGGAAAGCACTTTCTCTGCCATTTCATTCTAAATGATAGCTTTGCTGGATAGAATAATCTTGGTTGTAGCTCCTTGCTTTTTGTCACATTGAATACTTCTTGCTAGCCCCTTCTTGCCTGCCCCTTCTTGCCTGCAAAGTTTCTTTTGAGAAATCAGCTGATAGTCTTATAGGTACCCCTTTGTAGGTTTTCTTTTCTCTTGTTGCTTTTAACAGTTTCTCTTTATCTTTCACTTTTGGCATTTTAATTATGATGTGTCTTGGTGTGGGCTTTTCTGATTGTAGTTTGTTTGGGACTCTCTGTGCTTCCTGGACCTGTATGTCTATTTCCTTCTACAAATTAGGGAAGTTTTCCTTCATTATTTTTTCACATAAACTTTCAATTTCTTGCTCTTCCTCTTTTCCTGGCACCCCTCTGATTCAGATGTTGGCTCATTGAAAGCTATCCCAGAGGTTTCTAAGCCTCTTGTATTTTTTTCAATTCTTGTTTCCTCTGTACTGGTTGACTGTTTCTTTCTTCCTTATGTTCCAATGTTGATTTGAACTCTGGTTTCCTTTCCTTCACCACTACTTTCGTGTGGATTTTCCTCCATTTCACTTAGTGTAGCCTTCATTTCTTCTCTGTCATGCTTAATCTTTTTCTGTCAAGTCTGTGAGCATCTTTACCACCAGTGTTTTGGACTGTGCGTCTGTTAAGTTGGCTATCTCTTCATCTGTTATGTTCATTATCTCTTTGTTGCTTAGTTCTCTCACTGTAACCTTCATTTGCCCTTCCTTTTGGGCTGTACTTCTCTTTCTCATCTAGACAGCTTTCTGTGTTTGCCTCTGTGTCTCAGGTAGAGCTGTCGCACCTGTTACGCTGTAAGGGGTGGAGCCTTAGGTATTTGTTAATGCTGGTGACCTGTTTCACCACATTGCGGTGCTGTATGTGGAGGGGGGGTCTGAGAGGGAAAAGTGTTGTTTGCCCCTCACTTGCCCCTTTTCCAATGACTTTTCCCCCTTTCCATTCTTAACAAGCTGCCTCTATTGAGAGATTGGTAATTTCTTCCTCCTCCCCAACCTCCACTCGTTTTCACAGTTAGAAGCAACATTACTCTTTTTTCCCTGGTGCTGGAACCACAAGCTGTGCGGCCTGGTCTGGGACTGGACTGCTTCCCAGGTTTAAAATGTATGACTGTGTGTTTCTCTGAGGCTAGAGTCCCTGTGCCACTGCTGCCAGCCCTGCTACAGCTAGCGGTGCCATTCCGCCGCCGCTGCCGCTACACTGCACCTCATTTCCTCCATCCTAGCTCAGCCTCTTCTACCTTTCTGGCTGAATATTTCTTCTTTGTTTGTTGAACTTCCATGTAGTTTCAGTTTTCTGTATTTTCTTTCTTTCTTTTTTTTTCCTGAGTTTTGAAGTGGTTGTAAATTCCTTCTTAGTTGTGAGGGAGACACAGTGTGTCTACCTATGCCTCCATCTTGGCCGGAAGTCCAAGATTAATTTCTTATGTGTTAAATATACTTTAAAATAGTTTCTCAGGAATTTTTGTCTTATGGTAATATTATTTATTATACACTGATTCAGTATTCTTGAGTTACTTGGGTTATTTCTTTAATTATGTATAGGACCAGAGCATGTATTATTGGTATAGAGACTTTGAACAAAGCAAACTTTATTTCTATAATCTTTTTCATCTTTTTACAGGAAATGCTGAGACACTCAAACATGAGCCAAAAAAGAATAATATTGATACATATACTAGGTTGAGAGAATTCTGGATGCATTACTACTCTGCTCATTACATGACTTTAGTGGTTCAATCCAAAGGTAATATTACCTACTATGGCCCTTAGGATCACTCTGAAGTAGTGTTTTCTTTGGATTTGTTTGCCTTGACCAATGATGCAGTGAGTGCACTGTTAATTACATCAATGCTTAATCTTAATTATGAACTAAAGGAGATGAGAATTTGTAGAGGTCACAGCACGAAAATCATCTGATTATCCTCAAATATTTTTTTCTCTTGCAGACATAGATCTTATTTCTAAGTTAGTCTGTGAGTATACTAATGTACTAATAGGTCATAAATTGTTTTTTTTAAGCCACATTCACCTACTGCCTCTGTTATTTCTTGTTTAGAATGTAATCCATGTTGATTATAAACTCTTATAGTGGAAGGTGTCTGTCTTTTCATCCTTATGTAGGGTCCAGTGAAATGACATGATTAATTGAATTCCATTATGGTGATACTATTGCAGAAGATGTATCTTAAATTATACTGATTAGTACCTCTGCTCTTTTCGTTCTTTTATCATTACCTTCAGTAACTTTTGTTAATTTTTTCTCATCAAAGAAATAATGGTAGTTTTCTTTCCATGTCAGTCAGCTTAGGCTATTTTTTGAAGTCAGTCGGTTGCTAAACTATTCCTTTTGATATACGTTATAGTTTGCATATTATTTTTTGAAAAATGAACCTTCTCACCCTAATATTCTCATTTTTAAAAATTTTGTTCTTTCATTACCAAAATTAACATGAGAGCTCACTTCGCACTTAAATATAAAACATTCTTTGCATTTAGGATCAAAATTGTCCGCTAAAGTTGACTTCAATGTAAAATTATGGTATGGTATAGTAGATTCTTTTGTTCAAACTACTAAAGGGCATTTAGATTTCTTTTACATTTGTTAAAATAGACGATTTCATATTCTGTATGTAATACTAATTTATAATTTTTAGTTAATTATTATTTATAAGCTTGTCATGGACATGCATTTTCTTCAACTAGGTATTGCTTCTTTTGCATTCTCTTCCTTTGTGATGACAAATATAAGACATATTAATGATTGTTGCAAATAAGCCCCAGATATTTGATGAGAACCTTGTACAGTATAGATTAAATTGATTTTGGAGCTTTAGCATTTATTATACCATTTAAGAGTTAGGTATCTCTATAAGTAGTATAGAATAAATTCAGAACTTTGTTAAGTGTAATTTTCACTTTGTGTGTCATATCTTGGGTCATCTCTTTTGAGAATTACTGAAACTTGTGTGCCTGGTAGAACTAAAATGAGTCACTGGATAAAGCTAAAGTTTCCTTTTTCATTTTGATCTCCTGTTTTATTAGAAATTTCAAAAGAATTTTCTATGAAATAATAAGCAAAGAATTTAGAAGACAGAAATTATGTATATAGGATTTGGCCCTATATACTCAAATTAAAGAATCCCTTTGTTTTATAGCTAAAGATCTATGAGAAATCTAATTGCATTTTCCTTTCTCCTCCTCACCCTCCCTAAGAAACACTGGATACTTTGGAAAAGTGGGTTACTGAAATCTTCTCTCAGATACCAGACAAGTAAGTCATTTACTTTTATAAAACATACACCTTTAGAATTAAAGAAGCCATATCTTCTATGAATTCTAAAGATTTTGGGGTTTTTTTGACTTTTTTTTATACAGGTCATTAAGACCTTAAGTGGTTTAGCAAGATCACACAACTTTTGAGTGGGAAAGCTAAGATGAGAACCTAAGTTTCCATAGTTAATGTAGTTCAAAATTTATAAGCTTGTAAACTTACAGTAAGCAGTAATTCTGAATACTTTGTCTTTATTTTTTACATTTATTCAGCGCCTTTCTGTTACTGTGGAAAATTTTTGAAATTGTGATACGAAAACAAGTACAGTATTCCCTCGCTTAGCGCAGGTATTTCGTTCTAGTCCCTCTTGCGATAGGTGAAAATCCGCGACGTAGGAACCTTACATTTATTTTAGTATTTATACATATTTTAGGGCTTTATAAACCCTTCCCACACACTTATAAACCGTTCCCAGTCCCTTATTAACCTTTCCCACTCCCTTATTAACCTTCTTCCACTTTTATATGTTCTTAAACATATTCTACACTCGTAAACCTATGTAACTTTAACAACATACTTATACAGTACTGCAAAATCCCGCGATATAACAAAAAATCCGCGATAAATAATTAAATATAATATTTTTAAAAATCCCACGATACAGTGAGGCTGCAATAAGTGGGCTGCGATATAGAGAGGGACTACCGTATTGTATTGAGAGGCAGAATGAATATATATATATATATATTTGTAGCCCATGCCTCGGAACAGATTGTCATCTGAAAGTTTGTTGTTTCAGTCAGCTGTTTGGAACTTGAAATGCTTTTTCTCATAAAATAAATATCTTTTAGATGACGATTGACTTTACATATTGTCTGGAACGTTAGTTTCACATAGTTGAACCAAATTATCTTTTATTATAAATCGTAGAGAATTCCAGTTCAGAAAGCTATTTTTTGTACATCCCAAATTCATCAAATAACACAAATATTTGACATTTTATTGTTAGATTTTTGTTAGAAAGAATACAAAAACTTAAATTCTGAAGCAGTTAAGTCTTCCTTCCCACTCCTAGCAGTTTGCATTTTTGTAAAATAAATGACATCAGATTTTTTTCCTGCATCAGGTGAGTAAGCTAGGCTTTTTCCATATCTTTGTTTCAAGATATAATTTGTTGTAAATTTATGAAAGAAAAGTTAGCTTTAAAAATATTAGACTAACTTGTAATAACAACTGATTATTATTATTTTGGCTTTTTATTAATTTAAAATGATAATTAGCAGTACTTTGTCATGACAAAATTGAGGGTTTTATTTATTTTTGTTTGTTTGCTTTGATCAGGAAATTGCTGAGCTATGGAAATGTCAAGTGGCAGACTGAAACATATTTTACTGTGAAACTTTACTAATAAAATCAGATGTATAATTTAATAGAGAGATTCATTAGGTTCTGTCAACTCCTGACAAGCATTAAAATTTTTTTTCTTAAGTATTATTCACTAATAACTTTGGTTCCTAATCAGAAAGATGAAAACTTCTAAATATTTAATATTAATTCATATTGATCATGTTTTAGAAGAAATATTGTAGTATCTTTAACCAGATGGGAAGCTTCTACTAGGAGAATCAAGTTCTAAGTACCAATGTGCCTAATATAGTGCTTTATACCTAATAATCACTCCATATATGTTTGTTGAATTTAAAAATTATCTCTAGTTTAAGTTTCTTTCTCAAACGACTTTGTATAAGAGGAGAACCGAGGTTGAATGTGCTGAAAGAGGCAGTTAATATTGGAAGGGGATGTCCCATTAATTTATTCTTTTATATCTCTTGTGAGTTTGAATGATATTTGAGTCATTAGGACAGAGGTTAACAATAGGTTGTATAGTTCAGGATTTTGTGGCTTTATTGCCACCTATGCACTTATGCGTAGAATGCTTTTCAAAGCCAGGAGTATGTAGAATAAATTATAAATACCTATTAGTTAGGCATCCCTAAAGATACTGTTTATAAAGGCTTTTGCCAATTAAATTTTAATATATTTGTTTTATTTTCAGTGGGTTACCCAAACCAAACTTTGGCCATTTAACGGATCCATTTGACACACCAGCATTTAACAAACTTTATAGAGGTTCGTGAACCAAAGGTTTAAAACTGTTTGAAATAACTTTTAGCACATTCTCTTAAACTTAACTGAGGCTGCCAATTTTCTTCAAAAATGAGAACACAACAGAAAGTACAGCTGGATTGGAAAGGGAGTAGATGGATGGTGGAGATCCAGTTAGCCACTGACAGCAGCAGATTGATTGATCTGCTGCTGCTTCAGTCTGTTTCATGCTTTCTCCCTGTTTTCCCCTTGTTACCTTTTGTTCTTTGGGATTTTTTTGTTTGTTTGTTTCTCTCCTATTTCATTTAATCTATATCCTGCTCCTGTTTTTGTTTTTGCCTTTAAAAAGAAAAAATAGAAGAGGGGAAAATATTAAAAAGAAAAGTAGGGAGGGGAAAACATTTGGAAATTGCTTTCTTATATCCTTATTATAAAAATAATTTATGTTAGGTGAAGAAAAATTTGTGAAGCAATAAGGGGGTAAAAATCACCCCTAAATCTTACCATCCAGAAAAGTCATTTTGCCAAATTTCCTTTTGAGTTTCTATAGGTATATTTTCTTAATGTAGTTGAGATTATAAAGTATATACACTCCATCTCTTCCTTTCTCATTTAATATTACATTTGTAATAACTACCCAGTGAGCAATCACATAATTATACTATAATTTACTTAGCAGTTTGCCCATAATAAGTATTGCAAAAACATTTTAAATTCACCATTTCTCTTTCTTTGTTCTTTTTATCATGGCAATTTTTTTTCTCTTTATCCTAGTTGCCTAAGTATTCCTTCCTCCTCCTCTATTGCCCCATTGCCGGTCTCTTTCCTCTTCCCTTCCTCTCATTAGTGACTGTTTTGTCACACCCTTTGTCTGCTGTTGGTTGGCTCCATAGCTAAGCTGACTTATTTTGGTTGTATTTTTTTTCTGGCTTTAGATTTTCTCTTTATAGAATCAGAGAATAATAGCACTGGAAAGAATCTTAGACCTACTTTAGCCTAATTCACTCACCTACCATCAGAAAACAGATCCACAAAGGTTTAAGTGAAAGTGATTTTCCCCAAGATTATATGAACATGTATAGCAAGATGATGGTAGGGCTGGATTTCAACCATGGGTCTCCTGACTTCTAGTGCTGTATCCTTTCTTGCAAGAAGGGATCCATCCTTAGGAACATTTAATATTTTGATAGTTCTTTTGTACATGTGAAATCAAATTGAAACTGAAGTCACAAAAATTGCATTATTCATATTGGAAAATTGGCAACTTGAAATAATAATTGCATTGTATTTAATGCCCCCTGTTTAATGAAGGGTGAAATTTATTGAATGGAAAAAATTTCATGTAACATAGTGAACGTTATGGAGAAATTCTTATATCTGTTCTTCTAAAAAATATTTTTTAGTTGTTCCAATTAGAAAAATTCATGCTCTGACCATCACATGGGCACTGCCCCCTCAACAGCAACATTACAGGTAAGAATTCAAGGGCACATTTATTCCATTAATTACTGACAGTCATATTTTAAAGCATATTAAATGGTTTGAATTTGGGGGTTCTGGATTTCTTGTATAAACACAGGTAATGTGGTAAAACTGGGACACACTATTAAATTTTTTAAGCCTTGCTATATACTTTAATGTCTTCTTGGGTATAAAAACTAGAGCTTTTTTTATAACTGGTTGCCTTTCCTGAATCTTTGAAATTAAGTATTATTTTGTGAATACTAACATCTGTAATTATTTTCTTTAGTGCTTTGAGTACAAAATGTATTTACTTTGTCAGTTGTGACCATTTAGTTTGATCTTGTCAAAAGTAAATAATTTTGAGCTTGCAATACGACTGCAGCATAAGTCCTCAAGGACTTAATATGAGTTGGGAATTAATTATGACAGATTTATACAAATTAAGAGAACATTTCAGCTTATTTATTTAGTTATCATATTTGAGCAGTATAGCATGGGCTAAGACACTCTCTAAAAGGTAAGGATCAGCCAATGCCTATAAATGCTTTTCTAATTAAAAACAAATGCTAATAAACTGATAAAAATTTAATCTATTTAAAAAAACTATTTCCAACAAAACAAAACCATGAGGATACACACATACGCAGAAGAAAAGAAAGAAATACATGTTGCCTAAGCTCAGTAAAAATTGCTTTTTAAAAACTGTATGTATTAAAGTATTCAAACATTCAGGTCCCATGAAGTTAATAAGAATAGTATGCTTACAGTAAGAAAGCAGAGAACATGTATTGTCTACCGGCTTTTGGTGCAAGGATAATATACGAAAATATACATTGATTATATAGTTATGTTAGAGTGTCTCCAAAAGTGTTAAAATCATTACATGCATATTTAAAAGTTTATGAATCTGTTTTGAAATTTAAAAAATAATACATGCTTATAAAATATTAAAATAGGACAAAAAGGTGTTAAGTAAAAAGTAAAGCTCTGCTTCTTTTCTTGGTCTCTGTTCTAAAGATGACTAATATCAATAATTTTATATTGTTCAGACATTAATGAATATAAAACATTTTATTTCCTATTTTCTGAATTAACAGAACCTGTTTACGCTTTGACTGATTATTAAGATAATTCATTGTAAAAATCTTGAAAATTACTGAAGAGTAGAAAAAAAAGTCACTCATGATTCTGTTTTCCAAAGACCATTAACATTTCTGTATGTTTCCTTTCAGTTATTGTGTGTGTGTGTGTGTGTACTGTTAATTTGTTTTAATGTGATATTCATCATGTCTTAT
Organism: Furipterus horrens; assembly: GCF_987537825.1. Taxonomy (NCBI): domain Eukaryota; kingdom Metazoa; phylum Chordata; class Mammalia; order Chiroptera; family Furipteridae; genus Furipterus; species Furipterus horrens. The sequence goes on along the minus strand of NW_028327173.1, from coordinate 35,703,835 downwards.
TTTGCATTCCCAAATATGTGAATTCCCATTAAATTAGCTTTTTGTGGGAGCCCCCTTTTTTTTCAAAGAAGCAACTGTTTATCCCTTCAGAGTTATCAAATACAGTGCAGTTCGCTTTGTTCAGATGCAATATTTGCTCCCCTACATCAGTCTTACTATAGATGTGACTCAAATTCAGACTTTAAACAATGTTGTGTGGGGTTTGGGGATTGCTTAACATAGTTGAAGTCATAATATTATATCTTGACTTTTAAAAGTTTACTGTACATAGTTCTGTGTAGTAATTTTAAAATTTAAGAATGTTTAGATTTCCTAACCCAATATATTTTTCTATATTTTTTTTGGTAGGATTATATTTCTGAAATTATAGTAAGAATCCAGTGGGAAAAGACAGTATGATAACATATATACAACTACTCAGACTGTTAAAGTATATTATTATATAATAAAGCATTTTTATACCTGTTACTGCATTTTCATGAAAACCCCATGCCCCATGAGTAGTTACGTAAGTGAAGAGGAAAAAAAATATAGCGAGGCTAAGCTTTTTGCTCAAGGGCAATTACTTAAAGGAAACGCTAAAGCTACAACAGATTTTCTGACCCTTAAAGCAACAACTCATTTCAGTTTACCGCAGTGTGATAGAATACTGAAAGCTTTTATAGATACAGAATTATTTATATTGCATTAGGTTCTAAAATGATAAAGAATCTGTATTATTTCCATTTTGGGTGAAACAAAAATGAAAGATTTCACCACAAAGAGAAGTAAGTTTGGTGTCTGAGAGGAAGAGCAGTAGTCTTAAATTTTGGAATGAATATACTAATTCAGTGATTTCAGATGAAGTTAAATTTTACCATGTTTTCTGTCTTTATCTTGCTACTATCAAATTAATTATAATTTCATGTTTAGTGAAATTTATGTGAAAATAAGATTATAAGCATATTCTCAAATGTTGTAGTCTCAGAAATATGGTTTTCTCATGTTTTAATACCTTACTTTTTAAAATTTCTGAACTTAACATTTTTTTAAAAGGGTGAAACCACTTCATTATATCTCTTGGCTGGTTGGACATGAAGGCAAAGGCAGCATTCTTTCTTACCTTAGAAAAAAGCAAGTATTCAATTAATAAATTGTAGCAATCTCTGAAGAATAATATACAATAAGTGTTATATAGCCTATTCTTTTCTCTTTTTGCTTTACCTACCAGAAAGCCTAGAATGAAATCTAATACTTAATTACATACACTTTAATAACCTAGATTATTTTAATGGTTGTATTATATGTGTATATTTCCTTGGAAGCCCCGTTTTAGCCCATGTTGGAAGTAGTTGTACACAAAATTTTAAAAAATCATAAACTAATAAATTCCAGAATTACATTAAAGGTTAGTTCTAACCAAGAATTTAGATTCGAATAGTAAGGAAGTCAGTTATTTAAATGATGAGTATGTCCAAGCTTTCACAACCCAAAAAGTAGACTAATGAGAACTTCCTTGGACAGATAAATCATAGTAAGTATGTGGGACTGTGAACAGTATATGTCGTTGTGGTAGCAGAATGATTCCTAATGCATTTAGCCATTTGTTTAAGTTGTCTAGCCAAATAATAGAAATAGAGCTTTAAGCGTCAGGACCAGTACATTAAAGTAATCCTTTGATTTTTCTAAATACTAATTCAAAAATGGAAAGGTATATGAGAAATTTAAATAAGTACTTAAAAACATTAGTGTGTACTAGAACATTCAAAGAAAGTTGAGAGGGCAGGGTTATTTTAAAAGAGTAATGTTATAGGTACATATATGCCTTACACTATAAATGTAAAATGCTTTGAGATGTGCATAACCTTTCAACTTTGCTGAATTTAATTAGAATTTCCGACTCTATTCTGGCTTTCTCTCTATTTATTTTAGATTTTTAATATTTTGCTGTTCAATAAAAATTACTATGACTTCATAAAACTGTTAATATTTTACTATTTTGTAATATATATTAGTGTCTTTATTAAATAAACATGGCTGTTATTTCCTTCTGGTGATTCCTGCATGTACTACAATTCCTTGGGAGGCTTTGTGCTTTTAAAATTTGTACTTTTAAACTTATTGTTGGAAAGCATGTTTGCATCAAAAACTGAATTTCTCAGATTTAACATAGAAATCCTGCCTATTTTGTTAATTTGATGTATTTGTAGACTGTCAGTTCCAAGATATTGATTGGATTAATTTTTCTAACTATAGGTGCTGGGCTCTTGCATTATTCGGTGGAAATGGTGAGACAGGATTTGAGCAAAATTCTACTTATTCAGTGTTCAGCATTTCTATTACATTGACTGATGAGGGTTATGAACATTTCTATGAGGTAAATAATTAAAATGGAAGTTTTTTTTTATATATAGATAACACTTTATGCAAAATTGTAACCAGATGTTTTGTTTTTAGGTGGCTCATACTGTTTTCCAGTATTTAAAAATGCTACAGAAGCTAGGCCCAGATAAAAGGTAATACATACTTATTAGAATTAAACCAGAAGTCAATCCTAGTATGTTTTAGCTTTTAGGCTGCCAGGAGACATATTTTAGTCCCAGAGGCGGATTAAGGTCGGTTGAGGCAGAAGAAAATATTGGGCCCCTTAAACAAAAAGAGAGAGACAGGGAAAATAAAAATACATGTTAACCATATTTTATGCAGTGTAGTAATGAAATCAAACTTGGTGTCATTAGAAAAAAGTGTAAATCTGGGGTTTTTTGGGGCTCTTCAGAAGTTGGGGCCCAGGGCGCATGCCTGGTGCGCCTGCCGTTAAATCTGCCTCTATTTAGTCCTGGTCTGATCATTTTTCAGGCATTTTCTGCTTCTTTTCCTTTACTGGCTCCATATTCTTATTCTCCACATGTGAAAGGCTAGTCTGTTTATTTTTATTTTAATGAGAAATTTAAATATATCTTCTAATTAGAATTTTCTTCTTTCACAGAATTTTTGAAGAGATTCAGAAAATTGAGGACAATGAATTTCATTACCAAGAACAGGTAGGTAGTGGAAGTCAAATTCTTTTTGAATGTTTTCTGTGACCAAGGTGAAAACTGGTGTGGACATTATTCCTCTTTTTTTTTTTTTTTTTTATATTTATTTTTTAGAGGGGAAAGGAGGGACAAAGAAAAAGAGAAACACTGATGTGTGAGAGAGAAGCATCGGTAGGTTGCCTCTCACACAAGTGACCTGACCCACAACCCAAGCATGTGCCCTGACTAGGAATCAACCAGCAACCTTTGGGTTTGCAGGATGACGCCCAACCCACCGAGCCACACCAGTATGGGTCATTGTTTCTCTTTTTGGAAGTGTCAGTGGAGTTTTAATTCTGCCACTCTCTGTCATGTGAGTCTCAAGATGGCCTTGACTCTATCCAAAAGTTAACTTGCATGTTTTTGAGTATTTATACTGACTAATGGTGAAGGATTAGACAGATTGACACAGATCATATTATAATCATGTAGTCATCCCTATGTTTATCGCTTTGATAAACATTCATGGAGAGCTTGCTATAGTACTTGATATTTGGGGAATTCAAATATTGTGAAGACAGTCTACAAGATTATCAGTAGTAATACCCATATATAATGTTAGAAACAGTGCGCTCTGAGATTTCAGGCCAGGGAGAGCGTCTGCCTTGATTGGAATATGACCAGGGAAGGTTTTGTGGATATGGTAAATTTGAGTTGAGTTCAGTATTTTAAAATGGATACGGTTTGGACTCATTCTAATCAATGCAAACCACATAAGTAAGGAACTCTGGAGTATTGTAAAAAAGTAAATGATTCTATGTGTCTGTTGTATAGGGTACATGAAAGGAAGGTATTATATATGGCTGAAGGGTAAGAATTTTAGAGCAGGGGCTTTTTTTGTTTTTTGTTTTAATACTTTTGTGCCTTGTGTCCCTTTGAAAATCTGTTAATCCTGTGCACCCCTCCTCAGAATAATATTTTATCCCTCCAAAAACTCCTGAGAATTTTTAAACTCTCAGAAAAATAGCCATAGCAGTTTAGTGATCACCAGTATATCCCTCACCTGGATTCACCAATGGCTAATATTTTGCCATATTTTTTTTTCTCTATCTCTTTATATATGTACGCATGGTGTATGTGTATTTTTTTCCTCAAAACATTTGAGATTTAATTATAGATATTATTGTATTTTACCTGTACATTTATTTTTTATTGTTCTAATACAGTTGTCCCATTTTCCCCAATTGCTTTCCTCTGCCCTGCCCATCCCCACCCCTCTCCCACAGTCAATCCCCCCCTGTTGTCCATGTCCATGGGTCGTTTATACTAGTTCCTTGACTAAACCTTTCCCCTTCTTTCCCCCCTTCTCCCCCTCCCCCTATCTGTACATTTTTAAGCATGTACCTGCTACAAACAAATGTATTCTCTTACATAATCTGATTAAAATCGTCACACTCAGGCAATTTAACATTGAAACAATACTGTTAATTATTACACAGTTCATAAAATCGTGTTTCTAAGTTCATTAAATAGAATACATTAGTTGACAAAAGAATATTGAAATAAAGTACTAGAAATAGTAAAAAATAGTCTTTTATTAATATATTAAATAATAAGGTCTAGTGGTAGTTCTAATAATTATTACAATTTTTAGATAGCAAGAGTATGATATTTTAAGATATCTGCAATTATATTGTGATTTCTCTTGGTTATAGTCATAGATGCTACTAATACTATTGTGGTTTGTTGCTATATTCATAATTGAATAAAAATGCGAAATTGGAGATTAGTGAAAATAAATATGTAATTTCTTCCCAACTACATTCTTGCACTATCACCCCCTCCTGAATCTGTCCACTGATATCTTACGGGAGGTGTGTGTGGACCCTAAATTAGGAGACTGCGATTTTAGAACCAGTTGGTAGAGCATCTTGAAATGTACCTTTTTGGATCATTACCAAAGATGATTCCCTAAATATCTACTATAAGTAGAGAAAACTTAAGTGCATGAGGACATGGTCACGAAAACTATAAGCTTCCAGTTGCTGTTGATTCCTATGTAATCTGCTCTATATACTTTAAGTCACTTGAAATTGAAATGATCTTATTCTGTGAAAACAGAAAAGCTGCTGTGACTTGTATTGGCCTTTAGAGGGTCCTGCACACACTTCTCCCTATTAATAGATTAATATGCATAGAACCCACAAGTCCTGCCATCTACCTTACAGGAGTGATTTTGTTCAGTGTCCTTATCAGCTACGGTGGCAACATGTGGGCCAGAACTGTGGCAGAGAAGGAGTGGGAACAAGAATTGTGGAATACAACCATAAGAGATCCCCATATTCCTTTATTTGGGGATCTGCTTTTTAGCATTGGTTCAGTGAATGACATTTCCTTCTGTCCCTTCAGTTCCTTCTTAGCAAGACATTTCAAGTTTTTTGTTTACTGATGTCTCTGCATTTTATAGCTCATTTCTTTCACTTTTAGCAATATTCATGAACTTTGATTTTAAAACATGAGCCCAAAACAGCTTAAATGAAAGCCTAATCAGTGCAAAGTGAGAACAAATCATTAAAGTCTATATTTGTATGAACTGCTAAATGACCTCCAGTAGCTCAGCTTATTTTGGCATTTATATATACTCTTTGTAAACAAAGTTGAAATGTTTCCTCTTCAGACTTTTTTCTGGTCTTCATCAATAAAAGTAAATAGGAATGCCCTTTTCAAACCAGTCTTTTTAAAAATAATACATTTTGAAAAGTTTTAAATTTTACATAGGAACTTGGACCCAATATTTCTTATAAATCAACTATTTGAACTAGAGAAAAGCTGTTTAAGTGCTTTCCTGTAGGCAGAAAAACAGGAACAATATGACAATGGAAGACAGTGAGAGTTTGTAGTAGGTGAAAGAATTAGAGGATAGATGATAACAAGTGTTGGAGAAGATGGAGAGAAATTAGAACCTTTATCAATTGCTGGTGGGCATGTAAAATGGTACACTTCTTTGGAAAACAGTTTGGCCATTCCTTAAAAAGTTAAACATAGCCCATGACTGGGGTGGCTTCGTTGGGTGTTTGCCTGCAAAACAAAATGTCACTTGGTTCAATTCCTAGTTAGGGCACATGCCTGCGTTTCGAGTTTGGTCCTCATTGGGGCATGTTTGAGAAGCAACCAATCATTTCTCTGTCACGTCAGTGTTTCTCTCCCTCTCTTTCCCAATCCGTTCCCCTCTTTCTAAAAATAAATAGGCCCTGTCCAGGTAGCTCAGTTGGTTAGAGCGTCGTCTGATGTGCCAGGGTTGTGGGTTTGATCCCTGGTCAGGGCACAAACAAGAAGTAACCAATAAATGCATCAATAAGTGAAATAACAAATCAATGTTTTTCTCTCTCTCCCTACCCCTCCCTTCCTCTCTGCCTCTAAAATCAATAAATGAAAATTAAAATAAATAAAATCTTTTTTAAAATGTTAAATATAGAGTTACCATATAAGCTAGCAATTCCACACCTAAATATACAGCTGAGAGAATTGAAAACTTGTTCACACAAAAACTTGTATATAACTGTTCAGAGCAGCATCATTCTTTGTAGCCCAGGGTGGAAACACAAATGTCCATCAGTGAATGAATGGTTAAACAACATGCGGATTATACATACTATGGAATATTATTCAGCCGTTAAAAAGGAATGGATTACTGATTTCATGCTACAAGACAGATGGACCTTGAAAACTTCATGATAAATGAAAGAAGCCAGACACAAGTCACATATTATGTGGTTTCATTTATATGAAATATCCAGAGTAGGTAAATTCATAGAGAGAGGACACAAATTGATGGTGGCCAGTGGCTGAGGGTTGTGAGTAATGTGTAGCAGCTGCTTAATGGGTGTTGGGGGTTTCCTTTTCGAGTGATGAAAATGTTCTGGAACTAGATAGTGGTTCTGGTTGCACAATTTTGTAAATATGGTAAAAACCACTGAATTGTACACTTTATTTTTTGTTTTTATACACATTAAAAGTGTGAATTTGATGGTATGTGAATTATATCTTAAAAAAAAATAAAGGATAGGGTTTAAGTGTTCTTCCTAGTACTGTCTTCATTGCCTTAATGCCAAAGGTCTGCTTTTAGCTAGGATCCTTAGTATATTCTCATAGGAAATATTTTGAATCACTCAGTTTTGTAGCATATGCATTAGAGAAGTTAACTTATAAATAAATGGCTAGTAAAAATAACTGACTAAAAAATTAAAACAGTAGGAGGAGTCATTTAAAATATTAATAGCAGTTTAGTTACTAATTAACTTAATGATTCCGAAATGTTTCCTGAAGTGGGATGAGAGGTAGCCAATAATGAAATCTTTCCTTTTTCCTAATTCTGTTTTTTCCATATTGTTTCTATGTGATATTCCTATGGTCTCTAGGTTGGTGTATGCTCGTCTCATTCCTCCTCCATGAATGCAGTGATCTTCATATGTTTTCTGTTTTCTATTATTAAATGAGAGAACAACCCATATTGTCTAGTAAAGGACTGTGCAGTGTGGTATTTTGGACAGAGTGTTCACTACCCTGTTAGGATCCCTGAGTTCCAGTATCTACTCTGCCTGTTACTTTCTCACTCTGTGACCTTGGGCAAATCACCTAATCAATCTGAGTATATATCCTCATTACAAAATTTGGTTCCACTTGGTTCAAGATCTGGGTGCTCAAATACTTGAGTACTTTCCTCTGGAAGAGTCTTTCCATTTCATTGGTCAGAGAACTGTGGTTTAAATTGAAATAATATACTGATTAATATAACTTCATATATCAAGACTTTTATGTAATCATACATTTTGATTTTTACATTAATTTGATTCATGATTACAAATAGCTTTTAGGTGACAGTGCTGCAGTGATAAAATGATGAAGACCCTGTCTTTAGGGACCTCACAGCATTGTGGGGCACTTGATAGATAAACAGGCGTTTGCAATTCGGTCTTGTTATTGCTCTAGTGAGGAGGCTATGACGTGATTAGAGCCTGGTGTGCTGTAGGGCTAAGTGTGAGGATCGGAGGGGTGTTAGCTTAATGCTCCTTAAGCTAGTAGCTCTGGTTAATTTTTATTTATTTATTTTTAATTATGACCATCGGTTTATTTAACTGCAGTTAAGTTTGGTTTGATCTGTTCAGAAGCATTAGGTTCAATGTTTTTTTTTAAAGAGAAAAAAAGTCTGGCAAGTTAAGGGTAATAATAGGGAGTTTCTGGTGTAAAATAATTTTACCTCTTTACATTACAGACAGATCCAGTTGAGTATGTGGAAAACATCTGTGAAAACATGCAGCTGTACCCACTGCAGGACTTTCTCACTGGAGATCAGCTTCTTTTTGAATACAAGCCAGAAGTAAGAAGTTTTCCATTTCTAATACTTACATTTGAAGAAAGAGGAGGGCGAGAAAGTGCAGGAAAGTACTTAAGAACTGTGGGAATGGAGAACGCTTGATCATATTTAGTTGTGTCTTGTTTGTTTAAATAGAAAAATACCAATAGTTTTGTGGATAATTTTCCATGTTGTATATGATTATGTTTTAAAAGGAGAAAATCAAGTCCTATTCGTACTGTTTTTTAAAGTGTTGAAACGTCTACTTAAATAGTTCAAGTGGTTCCTAAGAATTATATGCTTTGGTTGGTAAGCATACTTAGAGAGTTGTTTAGCTTACCTTTCAATTCATTTGGAGATGCTGCACAATTAAACTTTATTCTTTTTGAAAATATTTACGAGAGAAGTATGATACCCTGAATTCAAAACATGAGTTGTAGATAATACTACATATCAAAAAAAAAAAAGTTGATCAGCGTCTTTCTTTCCTCCACTGTTCCTGGGCAGTAAGGCATTGTTTTCAATATAGGGCAGCAGTTCTTAACCAGGGGTGCTTCTGGCATCTAGTGGATAGAAGCCAGAGATACTGCTGAACAACCTACAATGCTGAAGACAGCACCCCACAACACAGAATTATCTGGCCAAAGATATTGATAGTGCCAAGGTTGAGAAACTTTGATAAAGGGTATTATACAAACTAATTTTAAAGAGGGTACGGAAAGGGAAAGGAAGGAGCAGCAACCACACATTCTTGTCAGCTTCCAGGATGGTTGTGTCCAAGGGTTCAACTGTTTTTTTCTGAAGCACCATTTGTCATTTTTTTCCCCTTAAAGAAATAGTGTTTAAATGGTAGTTAGCATTTTAAACCTAAACCATAAAATCTTGTTTTAGTCCCATCACAGCTGAAGGATTATTGAAGTAGGCCCTACCTTGGGATCATTTTTATTGCTTCTTGGGTGTGAGGTGGCAGTTAAGAGTACTGTAGGCTTTGGAATTATCTACAGACTAGGTTAGAACTTCATTTTTGCTACTGCCAACTGTGTTGTTCTTACAGGTTACATAATCTTTAACCTGAGCAAATTATCTTTAACCTCTGAAGCTGTTATTTTCTATGAAATTGGTATACCTTAGCATTGTTTTTAGTACTAAATAAAATGACATGTTAAACATGACCTGACACATAGTAAGAACTTAGTGATAGCTATTTTTACTGCAGGTACTGTTACCATGTAACCCTGGCTGGTTTGGCTCAGTGGATTGAGCGTCGGCCTGCGAGCTAAGTGTCGCTGGTTCGATCTTCCAGTCAGGGCACATCAGAGAAGGAAAACTCTGACTCCAAAAAACCTCCGCTGCCTTGCGGCATACCTCTTCAGGGGAAAGGCTAAGGGAGTAAACCCCGACAGAAAATCCGGAGCCGGAGTCCCTAAGGCGGTTTGACGTTGTAGTCAACACCGGCAACTCCTGCGGCGCACCTGAAGCCAAGCTGTATTGACTCCGTCTTTCCCTTGGATCCTTCAGCTGCGAAGAGAGGGGGGGTCTGCTGCATGGGCAACAGCAGACCCTCCATATCACCCTGCCCAGGCTCTGTAGCTTCAGCTTCACTGGAGAGGACACTCCAGCGTCATCGCAAGATGTCGATTCAACACGGGAGGAGACATATACCGTGTCACTCCCGAGTTGGACTGCACAGCCATTCTCGGCGGTGCAGATAGACTCTTAAGAAGCTACACCATCGTCTCTCGAGACGGACGGCTGCCGACGACGACTGTTACCATGTACAATTTGAGATGACTACTGTTTACACCAGGGGGACCCAAAAAACCGAAAATTTAATTATAAATAATTGTGTTATTTATTCTTACATGTTTAAACTTCAGTCACCTTGAAAGTACTCTCCATTTGATGCAATACAACTATTGAGACATTTTCCACTGCTCAAAACAGTTTTTGAACTCATAGATTTTGATGCCTTTTAGTACCTTTGCTGTTTTTTGTTTCACCTTTTCCACATCAGCAAACCATTTCCCTTCGAGGACTTTTCTCATCTGGGAAAACAGGAAAGGTTGCTTGGGGTGAGATTGAGAGTAGGGCATAGAGTCATGCTGTTTTTGGTCAAAAACTGAACACTCAGCACAGTGTGGGCAGGTATGCTCATAAATCACCCATCATGAAAGGGCAGATGTGTTGAGAAATTTCAAGAAAATTTCAGTGAAGCTAAACACAGCCTCTTAAAACAATGCCAGTTGGCACAGTGACACAGATGGGTTCCTAGGAAACTCACCTAGCGGGAGAAGCCTGTACTACAAGAAGATAATTATCTTTATTCTGGGTTTTTGGTGTCCCCACTGATATTAGTGTTATCGGAAACATTTTAAACAGCTGATAGACTAGTGAACTTCTGTAAATTAGGGTGTTCATGGGCTACAGACATATTTTCATTAATGTCATGATGCTAGGATCTTGGGGTATCTAACATAATATGGTTTTGTCTCTTTAAAAAAGATGTATAGGTTAAAGTTGTTATTGTTGTGTGTCTCCTCCCCCATCCCCATCCCTTATTAGGTCATTGCTGAAGCCCTTAATCAACTAGTTCCTCAAAAAGCAAATCTTGTTCTACTGTCTGGTGCTAATGAGGGAAAATGTGATCTCAAGGAGAAATGGTTTGGGACTCAGTATAGTATGGAAGGTAAAATATTTTTAATAATTGTCCTACTTAATTTAGGTAAATCTGACTCACCTGGGAATTTTTATTCCTTAATAATGTGTCTGGTGGTTCCTGTAGGGGAAAAAGTATATATATTTTCAGATTACTTTCAAATGAAAATTATTCATACTTCTTTGCTATGATTTTATCTATATTCATTAGTTAATGAAAAATCCTGTTCTCTTGGTAGTTTGGGGGCAATTTTGACTGTTTTAGAAAAGTACATCTCAAACTTCTTCAGTGTACTTGTTACACCTGGAGAAGCTTATAAACTACAGATTCTGATTCAGTAGCTCTTGGGTAGGGCCTGAGATTCTGCAATTCTACAAGCTCCCAGGTGATACCAATACAGCTGAGACCACACTTTGAGTACCAAGAGTCTAAAATGTCCGGATATGTCATTCATAGGTTTCTAAAGAAAGGAGAATTGATTTATGAAGTCCAGTTGTTGACTGGTTTGTTACTGAGAGAATATTGAACATTGCATTGTTGATTGGATCAGTTTGTTTTTCCACCTCTACAGATGTTGAAAACTCTTGGGCTGAACTTTGGAAGAGTAATTTTGAATTAAATCCAGATCTTCATCTTCCAGCTGAAAACAAGTATATAGGTCAGTGAAATAGCAAACATTGTAGATAATCCACCCATGCTCTAATAAGATAAATAGCACCTGTATGGAACATTATGTTTTACAAAGAACCATTTGAACCATAAATTTGAGTTGCCCAGTAACACTCTGGGACGGGGATTACTGTCTTTTTACCTTTTCAAATGAGAAAACTGAGTCTCAAAAAAGTAAAACATTTTGTTCGAGACTATTCTGTTGGTGAATGGAGGAAACAGGATTTAAATGTAGATCTGGGGACTCTGAAGCAATTTTTTTTTTCTTATATATCATAACTGGTCCTTTCATTCAGTCTGTGTTGGAATTACCATTATCTTTTCTGTTTGTTTTAGTGTTTCTCAAGCTACAGATTGCAACTCATTAGAGGATTGTGAAACCAATGTGATGGGCTGTGATGTCAGTGTAATGAATTGTGAAAGCATTAAAAAATCAGAGTGGAAAATAGCAAAATATTTAATTGCTTAAAGAAAGGATATTATTTTAAGAACCTTTATTCCAGATTTCACAAAAAAAAGTTACTTAGATTTCTGAAAACAAGTACAATAGCTGGAAATCCTATTAACATACCTGAATGAGTTATTACTCTTTTTTTTGTTAGCCACAGACTTCATGTTGAAGGCTTTTGATTGTCCTGAGACAGAATACCCTGTTAAAATTGTGAACACTCCACAAGGTTGCCTGTGGTATAAGAAAGACAACAAATTTAAAATCCCTAAAGGTAAAATGTTTCCCTCCCTAAAAGGAATGAAATAAGTGTTATAAATCTTTCTTCACATTGTAGAAAAAACTTTTTCCTTGTGTCTATCATCTGCCTCCCTTTACCCTTCCCTGTCCATTTGAAGACCTTTCCTAGGCTTATCTATCAGATCGACACTGTGTTCCTGTGCCATCACAAAAACCCTTGTAGACACTACAGATTCTAGGAATAAAGATTCAAGCCTAAAATGAAATTATTTTCAGATATTTTTCTTTCAGTTTAATGAAAGCAGAGCCAAGTATTTGGCTATCTTAGGGAACAGGTGGTACCTTTGAACATTATTTTAAAAAAGAGGAGACCCTGACTGAGTAGCTCAGCTGGTTAGAGCATTGGCCCAATGCACCAAGGTTGTGGAATTTCATCCCTGGTCAGGGCACAAACAAGAATCAACCAATGAATACATAAATAAGTGGAACAACAAATGGGTGTCTCTCTTTCTCTTTTTATCTCTCTCTCTCCTCTCACCCCTTCCTCTCTCTCTAAAATCAATCAATAAAAATTTTTTTAAATGGAGTTAGAACTGAAGGAAATTATTCTTGGTCACCAAAGACTCATCCAGCATTACAAATGTGAAATATTCTCCGTATATCTCCCTCTGCCATTCTGTTTTCCAGCATAGAGGAAGCATAGTATATAGTTAAACAGACTAAAATCTTTCAACTTAGTAGCTCACACTGTTGCTTTTTCTTCTGTCTCTGTGCATGGCATAGGAACTTAGTGAAGCAACGTGGACTCAAAGGCTGAGTGCTCTTGGTTGCCATTTAATCCACATCCCTAACCTCAGCCACCTGTGCTGTAGCTCTGAGGCATTCTGGAGTTTATTTGGAAGGTTTTGCCTCAATTTTTCTTGAATAGCTTGTAAGGGTTTCTAAAAATGTTTTTAACATTTATTCAGCTTCCTGGGAAAGGCTCCGCTATAACTTTTTGTGGGCATTGGGGTCGTTCCCTTAATGTTTTTGAAATGTATACCTCTGTGAACATTTTCTCTGACTAAAGCTATTGATAAATAGGAGTATTTGTAGACTTCTGTGTATCTGTCTGTATCTGCTCTTTCCATAGATTAAAGGATACCTTCTTGTCATTATTTGGAATGGTAAATACAACTTTTTAAAGACCTTTAAGGATAAAAATGTAATGAAGATTTAAGGATTAATAACTTATTTTAGAGTTTTAAAAAAGCATGATATTGGGGATAAATAGATATATAGACCGAGGTCTCTGGCCTTTATTTTCTTATCTATGATCTTTTTTCTTTCAGCATACATACGTTTCCATCTGATCTCACCTTTGATACAGAAGTCTGCAGCGAAGTAAGCAATTGTCCTCTTTTCCAGAAAAAATATTTATTATTGAAAATTACTTTGTTGTATTCTGAATCATTCTATTATTTTCTCTATCAGTACTTGAGCTGTGCTGCTGGTTTATGTATTTTTTCCATGCCCAAAACAAATTATTTATATCAATACTAAACATTTAAGATAAAAGTGTGACTGCTGCATCTCCCATACCCATTTGTAACACAGGCTGATAGTGAAGGCTAGTCATAGAATTACTGGTTGAAGTAGTGCCTTAGCAATGAGTTTGGGTTAGCTTCCAGTCTGTAATGAGGATGAGTGGATCTTTTGATCCTGTATTTAGAGACTGCCAGAGAATTTGATTACGTATACTTTGTTCTTAGCAAATTACTTATATGTTTATGTAGATAGCTACATTGTAGGAGGTCAGAGAGCCCAAAATATTTCTGAAACATAGGAGGTGCTTGGGAAATGATAGTGTATTTCTTCCTTTCTTTTGCCACTTAACATGTAAAATCCAACCTTCAAATGATAAGCAGCATATTAACATTTATTAATACCCACTTTAAAAAATACATTACCCTCATCCCTTCCCTCAGATTTTAATGTATCAGTCAGGAAGCCTAGGCCACAGTAATAGAGCCAGTTACCTTTGATGCCTTTTACACTACCCACTGTGCAGCATAAATATGACCATTTTCTATGTGCACGAGATGAAAAAGATTGAGAAGCACTGTTGAAGATAGGAGTTCTACAATATCCCTGTTAAAGTGAGTCCTGGAAGCACTATTTACCTTGAACTCAATTAGTATATAGTTTTACATTCTGGAGAAGTGAGTTTACATCTTTGTAAAAGTGAAGTTTCTTACTCTAAATCAAAGCTAATCTTCTCATGTCTATTTCTTGCCAATTAATGATGCTGTTTGCATTTTATATTCTCAGTGTGGTCCTCTTTGATATCTTTGTCAATATCCTCACCCACAATCTTGCGGAGCCAGCTTATGAAGCAGATGTGGCACAGCTGGAGTATAAGCTGGTAGCTGGAGAACATGGTTTAATTATTCGAGTGAAAGGATTCAACCATAAACTACCTGTACGTACAAGTGCTCTGTTTTCCTCATAGAGAGCTTTAAGATTTCATATTTATGTTTGTTGCTCCCATGGCACCAAACATAGAGGCTTGTGCATGGAGTACTATACTTAGAAAGTAACCTTTATTAATGTGGATTATCATGCTTTCTTGTCAAATGTTTGTGACCTTTCTTCTTCCTATACTCTGTCCCTTGTTTTAAGTATGTGTGTCTTGTTTCTCAATTCTAAGTTTATGAGCCTTTTAGAAACAGGGTGTATGTATATCTTGTCAGTAGTTTGTCTCTTGGTAAGGAATGTATTCCAGTGTCACTTTGTCAAAAGCTTCATTAGCAGAGGGAGAAATAACTAGGGTGCTAGCTAAAAGGGTTAGATCATTAAACACCAGGTAAAGTAATATCATGTACCTAATGGGTAGAACATTTATTAAGGTTTGGGGAACTGTATTCGTACAAGAAAAAAATCTGGAGGAAAGGACCTGACAGGATAGATCTGTGCTAAGAGGTGATAGCTTCCATATCTTAGCAGAAATGCTGGTGAAGAATATACTTCTTTCCTTTATCCTTATTGCTATCAGTCTCCTCAGAGAACAAAGAGTGGTCTTAGGAGGACACACCATGGAAGTTTTTACTTTTGTCAGCCTTCAAAGGCTTACATATAATGTAGCTTAATATCCAAACAGATTAAAGCCTAATATTGTAGTTGTCATTTGCGAGATACGTTTCGGAATTACCAGGAAGGCTTTTCAAAATACAAACCATAGAAAAATATTTGATGTTCTTCATTTTATGAAGCTTACTTAGCTTTAATATTAAGACCTGACATAGAATATAAGTATATAAAACTAGAGACCAGTTTTATCTGTAAAATATAGATGCAAAAATTTAAAAATTAGAGCATTAAATGCAACAGTGTAACAAAAAGAATAATTCACTATACCACATGCCAGGAATGCAAATGATTGGTTGTTCAGTATAAGGAAATTGATGAATAAGTCATAACACAGGTCAAAGGAAAAGCACAATAGGCATACCTCAGAGTTTTGTGGGTTTGATTCTAGACCTCCAGAATAAAACGACTGCTGCAATAAAGGGATTTGATCTTTGTGCTGGTTTCACTTTGTGAAAAATGCAGCATTGTGAAGTACAGTAAAGCAAAGAACAACAAAACGAGGTATGCCTGTATTTGGGTATAATGATAAATGTCAAAGAATTTGATAATTTTGAGTGGGCATTACTAATGAGTAGGAATGGGGGAAAATTAATTAAACACAATTAAAATTTTAATTTAAAAACAGTAACAGCAAGGAATAAGCCAAGGATACCCACGATTACCTCTGTCATTCAACATTAACTTAGAGGATGTGGCTACTACATTAAAATGAAAATAAAAACACTTAGAAAAGAAAATTATTTTTCTTTTTCTTAAATTGTATTTTATTGATTATGCTATTACAGTTGTCCCAATTTTTACCCTTTTGCCTTCCTCCACCCAGCATCCCCCACTCCCTCAGGCAATCCCCACACCATTGTTCATGTCCATGGGTCATGCATAGAAGTTCTTTGGCTACTCCATTTCTTATATGCTGTACATCCCCATGGCTATTCTGTAACTACCTATTTGTACTTTTTAATACTCTCACCTCTCCACCCATTCCCCCATGGCCCCCATCTAGCAACCATCAAAATGCTCTCCATATCCATGATTCTGTCCCTATTCTTCTTGTTTGCTTACTTTGTTTTTTAGATTCAATTGTTGATAGATATGTATTTATTGCCATTTTATTCATAGTCGATCTTTTTCTTAAATAAGCTCATTTAATATTTCATATAATAATGGTTTGGTGATGATGAACTCCTTCAGTTTTTTCTTGTCTGGGAAGTTCTTTATCTGCCCTTTTATTCTAAATGATATTTTTGCTGGGTAGGTCCCTGCTTTTCATGACTTCAAATGTTTCTTGCCAATCCCTCCTGGCCTACAAAGTTTCTTTT
Organism: Furipterus horrens; assembly: GCF_987537825.1. Classification (NCBI taxonomy): domain Eukaryota; kingdom Metazoa; phylum Chordata; class Mammalia; order Chiroptera; family Furipteridae; genus Furipterus; species Furipterus horrens. The sequence goes on along the minus strand of NW_028327173.1, from coordinate 35,687,028 downwards.
GAGACATCAGCTGACAGTCTTATGGGAACTGCCTTGTAGGAAACTTCTTTTCTCTTGCTGCTTTTGAGGTTCTCTCTTTATCTTTAACCTTTGACATTTTAATTATGTGTCTTGGAGTGGGCTTCTTTGCATCCATCTTGTTTGGGACTCTGTGCTTCCTGGACTTGCCTGTCTATTTCCTCCGCCAAATTAGGGAAGTTTTCTTTCATTATTTTTTCAAATAGATTTCCAATTTTTTGCTCTTTCTCTTCTCCTTCTGGCACTCCTATGATGTGTATGTTGGAATGCTTGAAGTTGTCCCAGAGGCTGCTTACACTATCATCATTTATTTGGATTCTTTTTTCTTGTAGTTCTGATTGGTTGTTTTTTTGCTCCCTTATCTTCCATATCATTGATTTGAATCTCAGCTTCATCTACTCTACTGTTGTTTCTCTGTAAATTATTATTTATTTCAATTAGTGTATCCTTTGTGTCTCAGTGGATCTTTCTTATGCTGTTGAGGTCCTCACCAAGTTCCTTGAGCATCCTTATAACCAGTGTTTTGAACACTGCATCTCATAGATTGCTTATCTCCATTTTTGTGTAGTTCTTTTTCTGGAGTTTTGATCTGTTCTTTCATTTGGGCCATGTTTCTTTGTCTCATTTTGGCAGCCTCCCTGTGTTTGTTTCTATGTATTAGGTAGAGCTGCTGTGACTCCCTGTCTTGGTAGTGTGGCCTAATGTAGTAGGTGTACTGTAGGGTCCAGTGGCACAGCTCCTCTATCACCCAAGCTGGGTATTCGAGGTGCGCCCTTTGTGTGGGCTAAGTACACCCTCCTCTTGTCGTTGAGCTTTGATTGCTATTGGCAGGTCAATGGGAGGTATTTACCCAGGCCGGTAAGCTGCAAAGATTGGCTGTGATCACTGGCCATCAACCTCCACTCTCCTTGGAGGATCAGCTGTGCAGGGGCAGGGTGTTAATGTTCTGACATGGTCTATAGCTGCCCGCTAGTTGCGCAGTCCTTGGGGTTTCCTGGGTGGTGCAGGCCAAGGTCATCCCTTCACCTGTGTTTTGCGCGGGGCACCCTGCCTGAGCTATAAAGCAATCTGTGATGGCTGCTACTTGTGCTGGGCTTGGAAATTCCCAGGTGAAGCCAAGCTGTGAATCTAGGCTGGATGCTGCTAGTACCCTGCCTGGGGCCACTTAGGAAGAGGTGTTGGTGTTAAGGGGCACACTGAGGCCAGCTGTTACTTGTTTAAAAGGATTTAAGAAGTTGTGAAGTGAGCCCTGGCTGCTGTGGCTCAGTGGATTGAGCGCTGGCCTGTGAGCCAAGTGTTGCTGGTTCGGTTCCCGGCAGGGCACAAGACTAGGTTGCACATCTGCTCCCCAGTTGGGGGCGCAAGTGAAAGGCAACCACGCAGTGATGTTCCTCTCCCGCTCTTTTTCCTTTTCCCTTTCTCTAAAAATAAATAAACAAACAAATAAATAATTAAAAAAAAAAAGTTGTGAAGCATGAGCCAAGACAAGCCATTCATATGAAAAAGCTACTGTTAACAGTTGTAAGTTGGATTAGTCAGAGCCTCAGGGGATTTCCAGGGCAGAGCAAACTGTGTTAGCCAGGTTGTTGGGAGTCTCAGATTTGGCACCTGCCTGCTGGCTCTGTGGCTCTGTCCCCCTTTCTGTCTGGAAGAAAGCTGTTCCCCAGCTCTTGTGTTGATGCTGGACACTTCAGTTCTTCCTCATATGCCACTGGTGCCTTTTAAGCTGCTACCCCAGTGCTGGAGCTCAGAGGGAGTGAGTCTGAGTAAGTTTGTGTGTGGGTTCTTTAAGGGGAACTGCTTGGGCCTCCAGCACTTTCTTCCACTGACTCAGTCCCTGCTTGTTTTTGCAGCCATAAGTTAGGGGAATGGTACTGGAACCCTGGACTGAGGGGCCTTGTGTGGTGCTGGGACTCCTTGTTCCCAAGATATACCTCCCGAATTTTTATCCACCACACGAGGGTGAGGGGCCAGCCTGTTCCACATCTGTGCTCCTCCTACCAGTCTGGATGAATGTGGTTTTTAAATTCCGTAGTTGTCAGACTTCCATTCAACTTGATATCTGATGGTTCTGTGATGGTTGTTCTATATAATTTAGTGGTAATTTTCATGTGGTTGTGCAAGGAGGCGAGCCATGTCTGCCTGTGCTGCCATCTTGACTGAAAGTCCAAATCTCCCTCAGAAAAACTACTTTTCTTTGCAGGTGATACAGTTGTATTCTTAGGAAACGTAAGATACTACTAAAATTTAAAAAATGACTTATTATATGACTGGTCACAAGATCAGTATATCAAAATGGCTATTCTTCTTTTAGTAGCAAGTAACCACTTAGAAACGGATGGAGACTGTTCTATTTATAATATTGAGAAAAACAAAATGCTTAGGGATAAATAAGAAGAATGTAGAACCTATCTAAAGAAAAGTATAAATCTTATGGAAGCTTATAAAAAAAGTTTAAAGGAGAGACTTATGTTTCTGGTTTAGGACAGCTTGATATAAAATTGTCATTGCTTCAAAAATTAACATGTAAATGTAATGTCCTCCCAATTAAAGTTACATTTAGGGACAGTGGGGATACAGATAAAACTATCTGTAAGTTCATTTTGAAGAAAGAAATGTTTAAGAATACACATGGAAATTATAAAAATGGAAGAATCATTGCTCCAGATTTGACAGTTACTGAGGATATTAACGCTTGGAAATTCTTTGAGTCATTAGTACCTCTCTTTTGTCTCCCACAATGCCTGTTATCATGGGCCCGGTAAAAACCAATGGAAAACACTCCCTTGCCCCTCCCCGCCAAAAAACTTAATGGATTTTCATGCTTCTCCATTCAAAGTGTTTCTTTCTTTCCTTTTTAGCTACTCTTTCAGCTCATTATTGACTATCTCACGGAGTTTAGTTCCACACCAGCTGTCTTTACAATGATAACTGAGCAGTTGAAGAAGACCTACTTTAACATCCTCATCAAGCCTGAGACTCTGGCCAAGTGGGTATATATGGGGTCAGCCTGAAAGTATTTGCCTTCCTAGGGGTTAGGTGGTTCTAGCTTCACTGCTAATTTTCAGACTTGATAGATTTGTGCTGTAGTTTATGAATCCAGTACATAGGATTATAGGATTTCTAAACTCAACTAAAGTAGCTATCTGTGAGTAGGATCGAAAGTAACCTACTATATTTAATTAGAGGTAAAAAATGGTGTTTTTCCAAAGTTTGTAAGTAAATAACAGTTAAAGTAGTGCTGGCTCTATCCTAGCTCAGAATTGCTTGCTGGTGATATTTTACTGTGGCAATTTTAGTGTGTTGGGTGCTGTGATAAGTAGCTAAGTTAAGCTGCTTAAACACATCATTTTTCTCTTTAGCAACTGCAGCTGTCCAGAATTCAGCCAGAGTTCCAGAAGAGAGCAAAAAGGCTTCTGGACAATCTGTGTACTAATGCTTAAACCCTCTGCTGATAGGCAGCCTCCTTGGGCCTTTCATCAGAGCCCATAGCCTATAGGGTACTTTGTGTGAGTCAGGATAAAGTACCTCCTTGGAGGTACCCTCTGTCAGCGGGGAGCGGGGCACATTCCCCCGAGCAGACATAGCCCTTTGTGCACATGGTTTGCAAGCCCCCCATTTGATCTCTTTGCTGGGCATCTGTAAATGGTAAATAGCACAACCTGATATAGGGGCCCTGCCTTTGACAGTTGTAATGAGTGCATAAATGACCAAAAGTTGGAAGCAGGGGAAGTAGTTAAGAGTCAGATGGGTAATAACTGATAATCTGATCACAAAAAGCTATAAAAACTAATAACCAAATATAAATTGGAAAGGAGAATTGTCTGGAACTATTGATATGTTGGAAAATATCCCAGTGTATGCAATTGCCTCTGAATACTACTTTATTAAAATGTGGTAAAGTAGTAATAACAACACCTTTTTATTGAAGACTTGTTTTGTGCTAGACGTAAGAACTTTATATTTATTTAATTCTCACCAAAACTGCATTATTATCTCCCTTGTTTTACAAATGAAGAAATTGAGTCACACGTGTGAGGTGATTTGCCAAGTTTAAACAACTTAATGTGGGGAAGGGGGTTGGTGGGGGTCCGTCTGATTTTGGCCTAGAACTACAACCTACATATACTGTCCCTTCAGTAATAGATATCCATAATGGTGGCCTCCAGAAATTAGCAAAATGCTAGAATTTAAATCAAAATAGTAAAAATAGTAACAATTTTAAGTTGTGTGACTCATCTGGCAACTTATGTGAAATATTTTATTTTCCAACTGTGACAGGTAAGTTGAGTTGCACCAGTAAGCAAATCTGTGTAACAGTTTATGTATGCAATTGTAAATGCTTTTTTGTGATCGTCTCCCCATCTTAAATTGTGATAGAAATTGTCTCTCTTTAAAACATATCATCTGGCCCTGACTGGTGTGGCTCAGTGGGTTAGGTGTTGTCCTGCAAACTGATAGGCTGCCCATTTGATTCCCTGTCAGAGCACAAATCTGGTTTGTGGGCCGGGTACGTGCCAGAGGCAACCAGTTGATGTTTCCCTCTCTCCTTCCCTTCCTCTCTTTCTAAAAATAAATAAATAAAATCTTTAAAAAATAAAATGAAATGAGACATATCACTTGTAGAAGTTTGACCAAATTCTTCTTTACCTTCAAGATTTAGATCTTAAAATAAAATTTTGTTTTTTTCCTGCCCTCTATACAGAGATGTGCGGCTTTTAATTCTGGAATATGCCCGTTGGTCTATGATTGACAAATACCGGGCTTTGATGGATGGCCTTTCCCTTGAGTCTCTCCTGAACTTCGTCAAAGAGTTCAAATCCCAGCTTTTTGTTGAGGGCCTGGTACAAGGAAATGTCACAAGCACAGTGAGTGTGAGGTTGCTGTTGGCCAGGTCTGACTGCTGCTGTGGGCTCTGGAATTGCATTAGTTTTTCCCTGAAACTCTGTATTGTATGACAAGCCTGTATTGTTATAGTCTGTTTAGAAGGGAACCTGGCCTCTCTGATGGGCAAGAATTTTTTTATGAAGGAGACTGCTGGTAATGGCAAATATATGGTATTGGTTACATTTATTGAAGATTGTGTAGGGAAACCACGAACAGTTTAGAAATTAAAGTGGGACCTGGGGGGTGATGAGGGATGCATATATATGTATATATACATACACACCACACATATATAGAACTTTTATGTTGTGCTTGTGTATGAAGCTAAGGAGCTTGGGCTTTATCCTATAGTAAACAGAGAACCATTGAAGGATTTAAAAGAGGATTTGTCATTAAGATCCAGACAGACTAGTTATGAGGCTCTTATAAAAGTTGATATGAAGTATGATTTCACTTATGTGAGGTATCTAAAGTAGTCAAAATCATAGGAGCAGAAAGTAGAATGGTGGTTACCAGGGGTTGGGAGAAGTAAAAAAGGGGGGATTGTTTTGTGGGTACAGAGTTCAAGTTTTGCCAGATGAAAAGTTCTGGAGTTCTGTTTCACAATATCATGAATATACTTAACACTAGGGAACTATGTTTAAAAATGGTTAAGATGTCAAAGTTTATGTTTTTACATATACACACAGAGTTGAAGTGAGAAATGATGAAGCTTGAGGTTAGGCAAAATGAATAAGAAGCACTTAAGTAATAATGAGGTAGAGGATGGCCACTACTCAATGGCTGATTAGATATAGGGGTGAGGGAGAAGAGAAGGATCTAGGATGATCCCTAAATTTCTTGCTGAGTCACTAGATTGGTGGAGGAGGAGGAACCATAGTAGGTTTGGGGGCATATGAAGAGTTTTGTTTTGATACCTACTGAGTTTGTTATGTCTGTAGGACCTTGTAACTAACCGAAGCCTCTTCTGGCTAAGAGTGCTTGACTGGGATTCTTCGTAAACTGTTTGACCATCTTCTTCCATGGCCTCTCAGTTTCTCAAGACCGGTCTTTTGATGAATAAATATATAAATGGCCACTCAAGATTGGCTGCTGTCCTCCCAACTCCTCTATGTCTTTATCCCACAACCCCAAACCAGCCTTAGTTTATGTCCTGTCCACAGAAGTTTAAAAGCCTCAACTCACAGAGAAGAGTAGGAGTAGTTGCCTGCTTCTCTGAGCACAGTGGCAGTATTGGGCAGGGGACTTTGGTCCAGTGGACTAATAAGTACCATGTTTTGCCCAGGTAGAAACCACTTTAGAGATGAAGGGGAAGAGATGCATTCGTTTAGTATTATTGTTCTATTGTTCACTCTAAGCCAGGCTCCAGGTTTCTAAATCAGTCATAGCTGTCATACAGGGCACAGACTAGTGGGGAAAACTGAACAGTTAAGTTTGATCCAGTGGGGAAAGTGTCATAGTGGACATACAGGTAAGCAGAATGCCAAGGGAGAGCAGAGAGGAGCTGTTCAGTTGAGACCCGCTTAGTGTTCAACAAACATAATATTAAATCAGTGAATGATGAGCCCACTCAATCAATGAGTGACTCACCCAGCATTTTGGGTTACAGACAGTGTGTGCTTTCCTAACGTTATCCAGGGCTTCCTAAGTAATTAGAATGTTGATATTAGTTGGTTCTTGATGAAATTGATGTAGTTATTTCTTCTCTTTTGCCTCCTAGGAATCTATGGAGTTCCTGAAATATGTTGTTGAGTGAGTATTAAGTTTGAGTGTTCTCTTTGGGAGTTATGCATTCCTACCAGCAGGCGGGCCTTGAGCCACAACTCAGTTGTTAGTAAACCAGTGGAGATGCTTCTTGTGGTAGGTTTTCTTGAAGCTAGTTATGTAAACAGAGTAATTCAGAAGGGACTGTAGAAGGCCTGATCCCTATTTCACAGGTTTTGGGTGGGGTAAGAGGATAAAGGCACTGCCTCAGTAAGCCACACTGATTCTCTTGCAGCAAGCTGAACTTCATGCCTTTGGAGCAGGAGATGTCTGTGCAGTTCCAGGTGGTAGAACTACCCATTGGCCACCACCTGTGCAAAGTGAGAGCTCTGAACAAGGGTGATGCCAACTCTGAAGTCACTGTGTACTACCAGGTCAGTTGGCCCCTTTGCACACAGCCATCCTCATGGCTAAGTACCTTTAGGGCACTAAAGCCTGCGGGAGTAGTGGCCCTATGACCTTCAAGGCCCTTCATGTTGCCTCTGTAGTTTTGTGCTTGGAGTCAGTTGTCTTCTTCAAGCAACTATATTTAAAAATTGCTCCTGTCAGTAAAATGAATCCTTTTTAAAAACTTAATTAGTCACCCAAGCACTAGTCCAGAGGGACAGACTAAAGTGTGGCTGGAAATGCCTATGCATTCCCGACAGAACCCTAAGCAATAGGACATTTGTTAAAAGGATAGTTTCGGACATGAGACAAAAGTAAACACAGCTATGCAATCAGTATACAGCAAACAGGATGACTACCAGAGTTATAACGGAAGGTTTCAAAGCACCTGAGAAATAGGATTTATCACCTCTAGTTTATGAGTGACGAGTCTGAGGCCCAGAGCCCCTTACTTCCTTGAGGTTATACCAGTTGGGGCTTGAATTTATTCCTCTTATTCTCAAATCCTGTGTTCTTTCCACACCGTTCTGGAGAGGTGGGATGGGACTTAAAGAACTTTGCAACAATCTCGGTTGGCCCATATTCTACTCTAGCCTGTGGTTAGTCTCATTCACTTCTAGGACTATGGGGACCTGTGCCTGCTAGACTGATCTGACTTCTTCAATGCTGGGCCTTCTATAGCTGCTGCTATACTATGGCCTTAGGTTCCCTGCAGGAAGAAGTCTCTTCTCTGCTAGGCCCCCATGAAGATCCCTGTCTGGGCTTTGGGCATGGCTGCATGGCCTTGCTCTCAAGCTTTTTCCTTTTGTTGTGTTTCTGGCCCTGAACCCAACTCTTTCCTGAGACACCCAACTTGTCTGTAGTTCCAGTCTCCCTCTGGCTGTAGCCACCTGGGTTTTCTCCCGCAGGCCTGGCACTGCTTAGCCCTGTCCGCATTTCCAGTGCTTCTGACTCTCAGAACCCAGAGAGGAGCACTTCTCCAGTTTTAGGCAGAATGCGTAAGGCTGTGTCTGTTGTGCTCCTTTGATCACCTCTCAGCACCAGCTTGTAATAAAGACCGCTTCCTTTACCGAACTGCTTCCCTCCTCACACACAGCATTTTGAACAAGAAAATGACAAAAGGTTTTAACTGGTTTTATTGCAGTCCTTCTAGAGGCAAATAGGAAAATCTTGCTGCTGATGGAACAGGCTTGTAGGGAGCACTGGCTTTAACCTCTTCTCTGGTGAAGTGGGAACAGACCTGAGCATGTGTCAGAGGAACCTGCAGGAACCTGGCTGGCAGATGCACTAACAAAGTCCTTGCTTGTTGGCCTCTTGGCCTCTTTTCTAACCACATTATTTTGCCAGTTTCCAGGACAGCCAGGATGTGGTTTCCAAGTGTGGTTATTTGCTAAGCAGTTTTCTTATCAATTGGTTTGGGTCCTTGTGTATGGCTGCAGAAGCTTCTATTTGTATCCTTTCCATCTGAGGAATAGGTCCAGTTACACTTCATTGATACCCAAACATTTCCTGCTCTCCTTATTTAGCACCTTAAACTCCAAGTACTTGATTTTAGTGTGTCCTCTACATCCGTTGGACAGGAACTGAAAGGTAGGGATTATTGGACTCTCCTCATGTCTGCCTGCAGTTCTGTGCTAGCAATACAAATGATCAAACATGATTCCTATCCTCACGGACCTTCCGTCTAAAGGGAAGACAGATGTATAAACAAAAATGTTGAAAGTATGGCAGTAGAGGGTATGATCATCTCTCTTTGAGAGGATGAGAAGAATGGGATGGACACCTGAACAGCTAATTAAAAAGCCCTGTGAGCCACTGGCTTTTCAGTTGGTCTGACCAACTTCTCCTTTCAGTCAGGTACCAGGAGTTTGAAAGAATACACTCTAATGGAGCTGCTTGTGGTGAGTTGTATAAGAGTTAGGGTGTTAAAGCCCCCAGCCCACTATGAGGACTGGCCTTTCTGCCTGGGGACTTGGAAGTTGTGAGAAAGCTATGATTGGAAAGTGGGATGGTTATTTAGTATTCTCACCCACTGTGAACATAGGTGGGGGCCCAGGCAGTATAGGAAGGAGGTACCAGGGGAGGTTGGACTTTGGGGGTATGGAGAACACTTTTAGGGGAAGAAACAGTTTTTCTGCTAGGAGGAGTTGGGCTGACAGGTATTATGTTGAATTACAGATGCACATGGAAGAGCCTTGTTTTGACTTCCTTCGAACCAAGCAGACACTTGGGTAAGTCTGCTGGCAAGAGCACTGAGCTCAAATAAGGGCCTGGGGCTTCCTTTGCAGGCTGAGGTTTCAGATATCCTGACTGAGCAGTCAACTGTGCAGAGCTCTTTGGTCCTTCCATGCCTTGGAGTTATACCTTTTGGTCAAAAGTTCTAGTTTGCATCTTGGACCATGATCAGGCTTTTAGTTTGGCCTAGTTTCAAGATCAAGAGAAGAAGTTAGCCCATGGTCCCCTAACGTGAGAATGAAATAGATGCACGCATGTTTATGGATCTGCAGGCCCAGTAAAGATATGCAGAAACCCTTCCCTTATCTCTAGGGCTTCTAAGGGCAGGACCCAGGTGACCACCTGAGCACATGAAACTTTTTGATTTGGCTGTAGGTACCATGTCTACCCTACCTGTAGGAACACATCTGGGATTCTAGGATTCTCTGTCACCGTGGGGACACAGGCAACCAAATACAAGTGAGTAAGCAAACTATTATTATTCTTGGCATGGAGAGCAGGGCCTACAGGTACTTACTTAACCCTCAGGCAACTCTGACTAAATAGGGTTTGCTTCATGAAGTCAGACAGCTGCATAGGCTAGAGACAGGTTGTTCACAGATGGCCTGGTCCAAGACTGATCAGTTGTTCCTATGGTCCTATTAGGGTTTGACTCACATGCTGTGGTCACTGTACAGGGCTTGCCAGTGCTGTCACCTCTTCAGGCAGACCCAAGGACAAGAAAGGCAGAGGCGCCTGACCTGGCCTTTACGCTAGAACCAAGGTATAAGACCTTGGTGGTTCTCAGCTTAGGAATGGTCAAGCATGGCTGTCACTGCTTCAGTATGAGGATACCAGGAAAATGGGCTAGAGGTGGGGGTAGGGTTCTTCCCATTCTTTTCCCTCCTCCCTCACCTTATGGGAGGGTGCTGAGGACTGGGAAGAAAACACTTCAGCCTCTTTCCTAGAAACATGCCTTAGCCCTAATTCTCTCCTTTGCCTTCTACTTGAGACCAGGTTTCTGATGACTTTTAATTGCTGTTTTGTTTCAGCTCTGAAGTTGTTGATAAAAAGATAGAAGAGTTTCTTTCTAGCTTTGAGGAAAAGATTGAAAACCTCACTGAGGATGCATTCAACACCCAGGTGACTGTCCGAGCTGGCCTGGTCTGTTGTTCCTTGGCCCACACAAGCCCTCAGGACACCAGTCCTAGCAGTGCTGTGTGCTGCTTACTATTGGAATATTGTAGCCCCACCTTACTTTGACTGTGTCTTCCTAGCTTCGTCCCTCCTCCTCATGCTGGCAGGTCCCAAGTGAAGGGACCATAGCATGTCCATCACAAACCAGACTGGACAGGGCCAAGTGTGTTCTGGAGGAGCTAGTGTGATGCCATGCCTGAAGGTCTCGTTTTGGTGGTGACAGGTCACAGCCCTGATCAAGCTGAAGGAGTGCGAGGACACCCACCTTGGGGAGGAGGTGGACAGAAACTGGAATGAGGTAGTGACACAGCAGTACCTCTTCGACCGCCTTGCTCATGAGGTAATAGCATGGTTTTCAGAGTAAGGAGTCACAATCCCAAGCACATCAGTATTGTGTGCAAGAGACATCAGGGGCACTCAACATCCAGCCTTGGTTATTGACTTGCTCATTTCTTGACTGGTTTCCAGACTGGCCTCTAGCCTCTTAGCTGGCCAAGTGAGCAGGATGCTAATTCTCACCCACTGCCACCCTGGCCAATTTCAATGGGAGATTCATTTTTGCATTCCATATTGACGTTCACTTTACAATTTGTGAGGACAAAAAGGGTTCTACTGTTTAAAGAAAATTTAAAACATCTGTTCTTTACGGTCATGGAATTCCTCCTCCAGATTTAATGATTCCTGGTGTAGCTCTTTTGAAAAAACAATAAAACCCACAAAAAAGAGCTGTGTCCCACAATCCAGTCTCTTGCTGGTACTCTAGCCTATGCAGTGAATTACCTACCAAAGGACACCGAGGCAGAAGGGTTTAACAAGAGGCTTCAGCCCAGTTCTTAAGGCACTCCAGCCTTGTTTTTCTATTAGAAGCAGGGCAGATAAAAGTTCTCTTTACCCATTTCAATAGTTACTGTAATTTTCTCGAGCTAGAGCGTAGTTACTGTGTACATGAGTTTTGGCTCAGTGTATAGTACTCAGCTACAATTACAGTATCTGCTACCCTCTCTTGCTCATCTGTTAGGATCAGTCTTTGCTACAAAACCTGAAAATGTGTTACCAAGGCTCATTTTTATCCTTTTCTGGAAGGTTGGGGGCAAGCTGAGACTTACAGTAAAATGATGTGCTCAGACCAAGGAAGTCTGCCTAGGGTGTTAAGTTTGAGAACTATTTTTCCAGAAAATGTATTGCTAGTCTTTTACAGCTTTCTTTCTTTCCTGGAAGATTGAAGCACTGAAGTCATTCCTGAAATCAGACCTAGTCAGCTGGTTCAAGGCTCACAGAGGACCAGGAAGTAGAATGCTCAGTGTTCACGTGAGTATGGTTGTCATTTAGCCATCATCATTCATGGAGTTTGGGTTGGTGTCAGAGATTCTAACAAGTCTTGGCACAAATCTGCTCAGCCTATTTCTCACCAGGAGTCTTTGGCTTCTTTCAGGTTGTTGGATTTGGGAAGTATGAGCTGGAAGAGGATGGTACCTCTTATGGTGAGGATTCAAACTCTTCTTGTGAAGGGATGCAGCTAACCTACTTGCCAGCCTCTCCTCTGCTGACAGAGTCTACCATCCCCATTACTGATATTAGGGCTTTCACATCAACACTTAACCTTCTCCCCTACCATAAAATAGTCAAATAAACTGCAATCTCGTGGCCTGAATGAAGCATTGTGTATTTTAAAATGTATTTTATGAATTTACACTACTATGGCCTTAGGGCTTCCATGAATTTTTGCACTGGGATCATAGAATTTGATTTACTGCTCCCCCTTCTGTTGACTAACAAAGCAAGGGTTATAGTAGCAGCTGGCAGAGAGAAACTAGCAGGGTGGCCAGAAAGCTTACAGGAGCAGTTTGAGAAGCCCTGGTACCCGGTCCTCTCAGATTGAGAATCCAGTTCTGTACAACAGCCCTATGTAACCAACGTCTTATTAGTACCTAACTGTTAGGTGCTAATACTAATGCCTAAATGATTGATTATGTTGTTTTTAATGTATTTTTAAATAAAGATAGATCTGTATTGCCCTTCAGAATGAGCCTTTTGCTGCTGCGGCATTGTTTTTATTGTATTTATTTTCAGATCTCTACCCCACACTAAAACAAAGCACTCTTCCCAAAACCTCTAAGGCAATAAAGTATTTTTGGATAAAGTGTTGGTAGCCCAATGTGTGCTATATGGAGAGTTCAGTGAGGCCTGGAGAACGACATCGTGGGGGCTACAGGCAGAGCACCAAGTGTAAGGGCAGCTAAGGAAAGGATGGCTTCTCCATTATTTTAGGGTCCTTGTGTAAAGCTAACTCCTGTAATGAAAGTTATCAAATAATTGGCTCCAAGTTTAACCATAAAGATAATAAAAGAAACACATTTAAAAAAGGTTGGAAAAATTACTTTATGAAGCCTTCAGAAGCACTGAATATAATTAAACTGTAATCCAGACTTAGATACAATTCCAAAATAAAAATTACTGTAGGTGAGACCATGAAATTTCCTAATACTTGATTTTAATACATTGCGCTCATTTTCTAAAACAACTCAAAGGAACCAGTATTTACAGTAGATGGGAACAGAAGTATTTATGAAAAACCTGGCATCAGGTATATCATATGTATATATGTGTGTGTGTGTGTGTGTATATATATCTCCCAAGAGTATATGAACTAAGAAACATGATGTATATCAACAGCAGTGCTAGAGAGCAGAGTTTGAGACTGGGATTTATAAATGCTTTTCAAAGCGTGGGGTATGGAGAAGGAGCAGATGTGTTGCTTTCAAAACCTGAATTTTTTCTCAGGACTGCCACAAAAGAGTGAAACAGGGAAGCTTTTCTTGCTTTAATTGTTCATCTGCATCAGAAAGTCCAGTATCCCTGAGATAGGAACCACTGCAATAAGAAGGGAGTAAGTAGGTTCTCCCAAAGGAAGACTGTTGCTTAATTATGCCTACTGCCCTGGTTAGCAGGTGTAAACTTTGCATTTCCCGACCTAATGCTTGGCAGCACCAAGACGTTTCAGTAATGGTTCATCGTAAACCCAACATTCTCCATCTTCATGAAATAACTGTAAAAGAAAGGGGAAGATTTCATTTACACACTTGATATGTACATCTGTACTATCATACTTTTTATTATTTTATGTCTTCTCCCATTATACTGAAATGAGTTTCAAGCAGGGACCTGGGCTCATCGTGTTCACGACAGTGCTTACTTAAAACGGTGTTTGGTAACTTCAGCATTCATTGAAATGAATGAATGAGTTACAGCTCAGGCTATCAGAGCAATAGCAGTTGGGAGGTTGGGGCAGGCCTCCCCAAAGCAAGCTTACCCTTGTCTCCCATTGAATTTCCTTCTCCTTCCTTTCTCGGGCTTCTGCTCTTTGTCTTTCTTCAAGTCTATGCTTGGCTTCAGTTGCTGCATCAATATCTCTGATTTTTAAGTTGAAAGTGACATCCTTCCAAAGGCTTAAAAAAAAAAAAAAAAGGTGCTAAGAACCAGATACAGTTACTAGCAATCTTGAGAATGAAAGTCTAGATCTACCCTGAAGTGTTGTAGTTCACGGACAATCTCCGTAAGCTAGCACCACGGCACTGAAGTAAGAACAGAAAAACAGATTCAGAAGATATAGATGGAAATAAAGGATGGGCAGAAAGCTGGATGTATGTGGTAAGGACAGCAAAGGAGAAAGAACAGTGAGAACTGACACCTGTGATTCTATTATATTTCTGGCTCTACAACTAATTATCAATGCAGCTTTGGTGGTGTCAGTTCACCACTCTAGGGCTTGAGTGTCCTTTACTATACTTAGAGGAACTGAGAAGTTCCATTTCAGAAAAGCTCCCTTGGAGTTAACAATGAAGATTTGGAGAAACTGAATAGAGAGTAAGGGTCAAGAGGGGAATTATAGAGGCTTAAAGGGTAAGAGATTTGGCTTCCTCTCACGGCCTGAAGAAAACTGGACAGGTTTGGTTCAAACATATCACTTTACAAGTGAGACTCCTGGGGATTAGAAAAGTGTCTGCCTAAGATCCCTCTGTCGTGAGTATGAGCAGGCAGCCAGGCTGAGCAGAATATTAAGTTAGAGACAACAAACAGGGTAATGATTTCTAAAGTCCCTTTCCTTCACTTACAAAATCCCCTAGTACAAAAAACTTGCAGTGCATGATTCCTCATACCTCTACAACATCCTGATTTTATTGAGAAAGGAAAAAATTATGATGTTTGAGACTACTGGAAAATTGAATACTAATTAGGCATTTGATGATATTAAGGAATAACTGATCTTGAAGCATGATAATATTTTGGTTAATTTTTTAAGAAAGTCACGTAAAAGAGATATGCTGAAATAATTAGGAAAGAAACTTTTTAAATAAGTTTCTTGCCAGCAAAAGACCTGAAAGTGTTTTACTAGACACCTCTCGGTTGGGACCTCATTGCTGTGTCTTGTAAGATGGTTATAAGCCTTTCATACACTGGGTACTTATTATAGACCAAGCATCATATATATGCTATATGTTCATCTCATTTACTTCTCACAACTCTGAGGTAGTTCCAATTTCAGGAAAAGGCAAAGAGAGACAAACTTATAGTCTTGGTTACAAAAACAGTAAGTGGTGGAACTCCATATGAACTTAGGCACTCAGACCCAGTCTGCGCTCTTTTATATTCTGCTATACCTTCTCCAAAACCCAGCTCTGCGCCTCTGCCTAGCCAATCAACAGCTCAGTTATGTTGTCTCCTTACCAGCGGGATTCATACTCATTCTGATCTTCCAATTTTCTCACTTTTTTCTTGATTATAGGCAACTTCTTGGTATCTATAAAAACTGAATTTTCCTAGAAAACAGAAGTAGGCAGATGTTTTATTCAAACTGTTCTAAGAGAGTCAGCTTGTCCCAGAACTTCAATTAACAGATACAATAATCAGATCCCATATATGTTAATGATGTAGACAGAGCTTCATATGCAATCTTCAGCCTTAAAATATAATTGTGTGTTTTAAGTCTTGGTAGAGGCTCAATTCAATAGACATTTCCAGCATGACGAGAGGCTACGTTCTCAGGATGTAGCTCTTGGAGAGCTACACCCATAAACAACTAATCCTAATGATAAGTATGCTGAAGTGCCTTTTACATTTCAAATTCTCCAAGTCAGTTCACTGACTCCTGTTAAGGACTATCTTACTCATTTCTGTATCCCTGGTGCCAGGCAGTCACTACATTTTTTAAACAAAATCAAACTGCACATAACACAAATTAGTTTAGCACTTCATTATACAAACCTACCACACACCCTAATCATACAGCTAACATTTACTGGGTGCTTACTATGTGCCAAGCATTTTTAAGCATACATTACTTTTTTAATTTTTAAGTTATTTTTTTAAATAAAAATTTTAATTACAGCTTACATTCAATATTTTTTCTATTAGTCACAGGTATATAGCATAGAACATACATTATTCTTGAGTGTTTTGAAAGGAGAGAAGAAAGTAAAATCATTCTACTACCTTGACTACTTGGGAAGAGGTAGGGAAAGGAAAAGGCTTGCCCTGAAGAGACAGCATTAGAGCTGGCCTCAGGGGTTAAGTTTCCAGATGAAGGAAGCTGGAGTCAAGCATAGTCTACAATTCAATGTAGCCTGGAACAAGTGGCAAAATACAGCTTCTTACCCCTGTTGCATATTTTGCATACATCACACCATTCCATTCCCCTTCAACTGAACAAAAGGACTTCTTGTCATTTGGAGAACTAAATAGAAAAAGAAATATCTGTGTTAGTCTCAAGTTGAAAATTTTTCTACCAAAGAATCTGGTCAGGGTGGCCTATCTTCACAGCAGAACACAGAAGAGCCACTGTGAAGTCTTCAGAAAACTGGGCAGCCTAATGCTGTAGAACGAGGTTTCTCAGACCAACTGTAAGAACAAGGGCTGTAAACAAGATGCTAATGAACCTGAGATCCCATGAACAGAGTATGAGATGAGCCCTGTGCTGGGGGTGCAGCAGACAAGGGACAGTCCCTGCTCTCAGACTGTTCACAGCCAAGTGGGGAGAAACACCACAGATTCTGGATGGTCAGTGCTGTGGTGAGTTTCTGTGAGCACTGAGTTCAAGGGCAAAGCTGCTGGGATGAAGGGCATGGAAGGTTTTGTTTCAGGATATAATGCCAGAGACCAGGCTTTCATCCTTGGGCTGAGAGGAACCACTGGGTCTAACAGTTTGATTCTTTTCCTGTAGACGTCTACTTGGACAAGTGATATGTATGGCAGGTATGAAATCCTGGAAGACGAGCATCACAGCCAAGGACAGGTTAAGAGAGGCAAGGCAAAGGACAGAAGGAGGCGAAGAGGTCAGGAGAGAAAAATACGCAGAGTAGAGGGATGAAGCTACTATCACTGGACTGAAACATAAATTTCCTCTATGATTTAGGGGATTTGAGGGAAGGGAGACAAATAGAAAAATCACAGGATCCCAGGTTTAGGTCACTGTGCAGAGGTTCTCAAAGTGTGGTCCTCAGAGTGTGGTCTGGGGATCCTTTGGGGTTACTGAGACCCTCTTAAATCAAAACTATTTTCATAACACTAAGACACTGTTTGTCTTTTTCACTCTATTTTTCCCACAAGTATACAGTGTTTCCCAGAGCCTATGCGATATGTAGCCAACAACTAAGGCAAGTAAATGGGAGAACCCAGTTATTACTTATTAATTACAGCCATGTGCCACTTAGCGATGAGATATGTTCTGAGAAATTTGTCATTAGGCAATTTTGTCCTTGTGAAAACATCTTCAGTGCACTTAAATCTAGATGGTATAGCCTGCTGCTCCTAGGCTACAAGCCTGTACAGCATGTTACTGCACAAAACAATGAGATTAAACCAAGCATAAGAGAATACTGCAATCAAGAGACCAAGTAAACATGATGTATGAGACTGCTGCTGGCACGACATGGCACACTGTTTTACAGCAAACTTTATAAGTAGAGGGAGTACATTCTAAAATAAGAAGTACAGTAAACACACACACCAGTAATAGTCTGTTATCAAATATTATGTAATGTACATAATTGTGTATACTTCTCTATGACCGCAGCACAGCAGGTCGGTTCGCATCAGCAACACCACAAATTTATGAATAATGTGATACCTTGTGCTATGACATTACAACAGCTGTGATGTCACTAGGCAACAGGAATTTCTCATTTCCATTATAATCTTACATTTTGTTGTTGATCAAAACATCATTTTGTAGCCATGACTGTATATTAGAGATTTAACTCAGAAAATGTGCAATGTCACTCTTCTCATAAATTAAAAAATAATTTTTTCCAGAAAATATTATTGTCACATAAATTCATTTATAAATACTTTAGAATCTGTTAATTTTTAATAAGAGAATATTGATAGGTATAATATAAACAAAAGCTCTTTGGCGTTCTCAATAACTTGGAGTCCAGAGACCAGAAAGTTTGAGAATCACTCAGCTGATGCCCAAATCCCTGAAGTGAAGAGCCCACCAAGTGTTCCTTTAGCTCACAGCTTTGAGGGCAGTCTTTCTACTCTTGTATGGCCATGACTGGGCCAACGTTCTGCGGAGTAGCAGTTCCTTTTTCCTACTTTATTCTTATTGTTTCCACTCTTACAGATATTCCCATTTCCCCCACCCCTTTGCTCCCCTCTCCCCCCATA
Source organism: Furipterus horrens (assembly GCF_987537825.1). NCBI lineage: Eukaryota > Metazoa > Chordata > Mammalia > Chiroptera > Furipteridae > Furipterus > Furipterus horrens. The sequence goes on along the minus strand of NW_028327173.1, from coordinate 35,668,896 downwards.
TTGTCCCCTCTTCCCTCTGGCCATCCCCACACTGCTGTCTGCAAGCTGGCAGCTCCTCATGGTGCCAAGTGCCAAGAAACACTGAGGAGCAGGCAATTTCCAATTGCCATTTCGGGGGCAGCATAATTATAACGGTAATTTGTGCTGCACCGTAATCCCGTATTTTCTGACTGTAAGAATATTTTGGATTTTACACTGATTTTTATTTAGTAAACATCTTGTGTTCATGGTCCCATGCTGCTCAAGACTCTTGAATGCTATTCGTTATGCGGATGAAATGATATCCCTGGAAACAGGTTAACTTGTCATGTGTCCTCCATTGGCAACACTGCTCCCAATAGGGCCTCTGAGGGCAAAGAAAAATGTGCAGATTTTCCTCTTCCAAGCAGGCTCTGAACTCCTGCAACTGACTGTTACCAGACAGTACAGCTGTCTCCATCAGACCCTGGAGTGTCAGACAAAACCAAGCCGAGATGTGATCATGACTGTTCTTCCCCAGGAAGGCACAGAAAAAAAGACTGAGGACTCGAAGACACTTGGCTGGGAGTCAGAGCCTACTGTGTGGATTAGCTCATGATCCAACCTGGCGATAATGAGTCAGGAATCCGTGCTCTGGCTAAGCTAATTGATCTAGGAAGACCCTTCTCTGCTCCCCATTTGCAAGTCAGGTTTCTAGGAAGGAAATCCCACAATAACCTCTGATTGTTCTGAACCCGTATTTTAGGACTCCTTCTGAAAATGGGATTTTAGAAAGAGACATGATGTATAAGATGTGAAATAATTTTACAAAGACAGAATTAAAAGACTCAATTCCTAATAGATGTTATAATTCCAGACAAAAGGAAAAGTATTTCAGAGGAGAGCACTAAAGCAAAAAAACAATACCTACAAAATCTCAGCAGTAATTCTGTGCTTCTTGCCTCCATAGAAAGGTTTTGTGTGGAAGACGATGTTTGCACTATAGCCAGTTTTGGAACAATTAATACTGCATTCTCCGCCTAGTTCCACCCAGGGCACTGTGAGGATAGACCTACAAAATCAAAAGTTTTCAGGTAAGGCTAACAATTCAGAGGACAGAGAGGGGCACAGCTTAAGAAACAGCAGGGTTTGCTGCCTGCTGATCAGAAGAAATGAGTTCTACTTGCCTTCCGTAACCATTGGGGAAGGTGAGAATGTAATGCTCGTCATGGTCTAGACAGGAGACGCAGCCTGTGGAGAGAAGGGACAGAAACAGATGACTAGTGTCATCTGGCCATAGGTTTTGTTGTCTGATTGATGGAGACTTCAGGATACTCCCTTCAGTTTTGGGAAAGGCAACCTTGCACCCCACCATTGCTATCATCCCCAATACACATGCTGTGCAAACAATGACATCCATTCTGCCGTTCAGGGGCCATTTCCTCTTGCGTAGACAAGTGTCCAGCACACATTAGAATAACATAAAAATTCTATTAACACCGGAGTCCACCTCATGCCCAAAGACTTACCCTGCCCTATGTTGTGCACCCCAATTGACATTCCAAGGAATTTTGATTTGGTCCATATATGAGCATTGAATTGTATCTTCTTGTTAAAACACTCAGCATAAAAAGCTGAAACTACAGAAATAGTTTTAATTAGTACACTATATAATTATACCCACTTCTCCAACTCCCTTAACCTAGAGAAAGAACTGACTCCTTTAGGGAAATGCTCTTCCCCTCAAAGAACTGCTTCAAATGAGGCCAGGAGGTATCTAAAGACCTTTATACTGTTTCCCCTGTGCAAACTACCCTTCAGGGCCACATGGGCAGAAACTTCCCTGAACCATGAGGCTATGACCAATCTTGGAGGCTTAAAACCAAAAGGTCTGTCTGTTCCTCTGATCAGTAACCTTGCTCCTGTCCCAGCCCCAACCTGGGCCCATCAGCATCACCACTGCATTGAGCAAACAAGACACCGAGGACAGGCAGTCACTCCCTGATGTCAGGAATACACTGCAGAAACTACATGGTCATTTATATAAATGGTCTCAGAGTTGCTGAGGTCTCTACAGCACAACTCATTACGCCTGAGATGACTTTAGAAACATTAAAGGTTTATTTTCCAAATCCCTTCTTTGTATTCATAACCAGGGAAGCTAATAGCCTTTGGAACTTTTGCAAGAACAGATACAAGGCGCCAAAGCTCACTGAACTGAGAAGACACAGGGAGCCAAAAAGCTGACAGAAAACTCGCCTGCGGCATTTTGTAGGACCCTCCTCAGAACAGTTTGGGGGTGCATTTTGCACAGGAGCTCTGTAACTTACTGGGTGGATGATGGGAAACCTGCTCAGCCACGAATGTCACACTGTTTTTGGAAACCCAGGGCACTGGTCCTTCTGAAACTAGCTCCTGCAAGCAAATACAACATCATTTCCTTTGGGTCTGGAAACATAAACGACACTGCAGAGTGTCTTAGAGTCTCTCCCTCCTGCGGTGCTTAACTGCTCCCCACCTCTACAGACTCACAACACCTAGTACAGACTGTCATTATGGAGCTTAATTACAGTATTGGAATTATTACTTTGTGTCAGTCTCCCTAAGACATTCTTTTAAAAAAATGTTTATTCAGAGAGAGGGAGGGGATGGGGGGAGAGAGAGAAACATCTATCAACTGCCTCCCATATATACCCTGATAGGGATCGAACCCCCAACCTTTTGGCATATGGGATGACACTCCAACTGTCTGAACAACCCAGCCAGGGCTCCCTAAGACATTCTTGGAGGCAAGGATCATGTGACTAACTTAGGGCCAGGCCTGGCACCGAGTGGGCACTTATCAACGTCTACCAAATGAGTAAGAACAGACACATACTGCCTCTGTCTTCAGAAAGGACTATGTGTAACCTGTCACTTGGAAAAGGAAAGACACAGAGTTGTTTGTGTCTATTGAGAAACTATAATGTGCCAGGCACTGTGGGCCAGTGGGTCCCCCCCTTCCCCTGAGGCTTTTACATTTATTTGAGTCTTCCCTGCTGGTCATCTTCCTCAAACCAACTTCTAAATGCTGGGAGCCCTGGGGCTCAGGTCTGAGTTACCTATTACTGTCCTCTAGTTATGCTGTCTTCCTAGATGATTTCATCTAATTGCAGGGCTAAAATCTCCGAAAGCCCCCATCTGTTCTAGATTTCTCCCCTGAACTCCAGACTCTTAAATTCCAACTCCCAACTTGACAGCTCCACTTAGACGTCTAACAGATCGCTCATACTTTATATTTCAAATTAAAGTTCTTGTTGTTTCCTTCTCCAAACCCAACCTTTTCTTTTTTCGTAAATGGACTAACCAACTGCTGAAGCCCACATTCAAGGATCCACCTCTGACTGTCCCCTTATCCTTCCCTCCCCCAAGCCACCTATCAGTTCTAATTCCAAAATATAGCTTGAATTCCAAACCCTCCTCAATGGTCTCCTTGCTTCTGTTTTGCCCCTTTCTAATTTATTTTTCATAAAATCAATAAATAATCTTTTCAAAACAAAAAATAAGACCCTGATAAGCCATAAAATGATCATTATGGCCCTTAAGGCCTTGCATGATCTGATTTCTAAATCTCTATCTTCACCTCATTTCCTTGCTAACTATATTCAAAATACGCTGATCCAACAACACTGTTCTATGAGTGGTGAGCCTCTTCTGGTCATTACTTTTATTATTGTTATCTGTCCCCAAATAAAATGAAATCCTGAATCAGTACACAACTTAAGATAATAAAAAACACCAGTGCACCCCTGACCAGTGTGCTCAGTTGGTTGGGATTTGTCCACAAAGCAAAAGGTCACTGGTTTGATTCGGGGTCAGGGCAGATGCCTGGGTTGTTGGCCAGGTCCTAAGTTGAGGCACATGCAAGAGGCAACACACTGATGTTTTCTCTCCCTCCCTTTCCCCCTTTCTAAAAATAAATACACAAAATCTTAAAAACCACCCACCCACCCACCCACTCAAGAACTCACTGCATTCTCTTCGGTATCACTTGGTAATGTCCAGTGACACTGAAAGATCTCGCCCAAAATGGGGTTGTATGGCTTTTTGGCAACCGATCCTCTCCTTCCTGCATGAAAGGCTGAGAGGTACCATTTCACAACCTGAACCATCCGATCTCTGGCATCCTTCTGGTCACTAATGCTGCAAGGGAAAAAGGCAAAATTCAGCATTCGTTCTCTGACAGGACACAGCACCCTCGGCACGGTCCTCCCTGAGACAAGCTGAGAGGTCCCGGGTCCAAGAGTCCCCTCAAAGTTTCTTTTTAAAACTGAGGCATCAACTACATAATTAAATACACCAATCTAAGTGTTTGGTGACTGACAAATGTATATATACATTAATCATCATCCCATCAAGATATACAACATTTCCATTACCCCCAAGTTTCCTTATCTCCCCTTTCCAAGCAATCCCTACCCCTCACCCTGTGGCAAATACTGTTTCTGGGTTTTAGCATCATAGCTGAGCTTTCCTTGTTCCAGAACTTCATATAAGTTCACTGTTTAATTGCCAAATAGTTGGGAGGTTTTCTAGATATATTTGTCTCAGCGATTTCTAATTTAATTATTTCATGGTCAGAGAATATACTTTGTATGGTTCCAATGACTTTAAATGCATTACGTCTTCCTAGTATATGGTCTATCCTGATGAACGTTCCATGTGCACTTGAAAAGACTGTGTGTTATACAAATTGATAGTGCCTAGAAGGTCAATTGGGTCAAGCTGATTGATAATACCGTGTGAATCTTCTATAGCCTTACTGATGTCCTTGAGGGTGGGCAAAGTTCATGCAGGGAGCTACTTATTCAACCAATTTCTGAGGAATTTCCAACCAGGATTGTGCACTTGTCCATTTCTCCTTTCAGTTTAGTCAATTTTTGCTGCATGTGTTTTGAAACTGTGTTACAAGGTACATACACATTTAGGATTATTATTGATTCTTGATAAACTGACTTTTTAAAATCATGAAATATCCCTATTTGTCTCTGATAATATTGCTGGCCTTTTAAAAGTCTCTTTTGTCTCATCCTAACAGTGACACCAGCATTGTTATGCTTAGTGTTTGGCATTATCTTTGTCCATCCTACTACTTTTAACCAATCATGTCTTCCTATTTAAAATCTCCCCCTTGCAAATAGCACACAGACGGCCTTGTTTCTTTATCCAGTCTGAAAATTACTCTTAAATGGAGTGTGCATGCTATTTTTATTTAGTGTCATTACTGGGTTTAACTCTACCATCTTATTGTTTTCTATTTGCCCCTTTGTTACTTGTTCCATTATTTCTACTTCCTTCCCTCCTTCTTTTTTTGGAATTTAGTAATTTTAGAATTCCATTTAATCTCATCTACTGGCTTTTTAGCTATACTTTTTGTATTTTTAAATAGTTTCTCTAAGGGACCTCAAAGTTTAAATTCTCATACATTAAAAACTATTGCTAAATCTCAAATCTGTATCTAATAACTGGTATTTTGCATCTTTACTTACACCTTACCAATATATGTTTACATTTTATTTGTTCAATTATATATTAATTTAAACACTGTCATACTAATTGAAATTCTTTCCTTTGGGAATTGGTTAAATGATTCTCCTAAGTCTTCCTCCAGAAGGAAACATATATCAATGTCAGCCAATGTGCCCACCCACTGTGAAACCTCAGTGATTTCTATCTGGCTTCAGTAAATCACAGCCGAAGGCCAAGGAATGCAATCAGAGAAGACAGATTAGAACATCTCCTTACAAAGAAAATTTTCCTGCTAACACTGAAAAGCAATGTGAACTCAGCTCCTTGTAAATCAATTCCACCTTTAGATAACTTCTACCTTGTGTACATATACCTAATATTGTAAACTTTACATTTAAAGTTTACTAATCAGTCTGTAAACTGGAAACCAGTCTGTCTAGTTTCTAGAACTGCCTGGGAAACAATGGGGGCCTTAGAAAGGTTCGATGGACTCGGTGAACTGAACTTCATCAGGATACAGTGTGAATAATTTAACAGTGAATACCAATCCCTGGACCAAATAAGCTTATAGACTTGGCTCTGTAAATATTGGCTACCTATTAATGGGGTCTCAAATTTTTAAAAAGTGTTGGTTGTTTAACAGCATCACCACCATATAACCCAAGCAAACTAACAGGCATCTACTATAAACAGAATATTCAATGCCACTTTCCCCCAGAAGTGTAAAAGGAAATCCATCTATGCTGCAAAGGTAGAAAGCTATTGAGTAAAACCTTTAAAAATTAGAAACTACTGTGTTCAGTCAAATACCTCACAAACAGGTCCGGATGTGCAAAAAAGTCCGCATACATTTCTAAAAGAGATCTTCTTTCAAGAATAAATGTTGGCAGAACTACCTGAAAGATACACATATGAACACTGAGGATCCAATTCCACTACAGAGAAACAGGTTGCTGCACTGCTAAAAAAAAAAACTAAAACTCACTCTAACCATGGTAACACCCATAACACCTACCAAATACAGCCTAGCATGCTGCCGATGCCCACCTCCCAAACTGCTCTGATTCAGAAATGCCCATTACCCTGCCCAGCAGATGAAAAGCAGAGAAGTTTTAAATCTTCAAAGTCCCTTCCTCTGTGCAGCCTCCCTTCAACTCCCTGGCTCAGTGTGACGACAACACTACCCACAAGCCCTGGATGCCTACTACCTGCTGGGCGTTACATACACATTATATCACTGAACTTAACGACAATCCTGTACCGACTATCCTGTACCGAAGAGATTGTTACCACTATTTCACAGGGAGAGTGAGAAATTTTCTCACTGCACTGTGGGTCTGACTTTGGGGGGGCGTCTGTTCACTTTCCTCTCTACTGATGCTTCTCCATCATCATCAGGTGCACTAGGAAATGTAGCTACTTATGAATGTGTCCTCAAATAACTGACACACTCCTGGAACACAAGGACCACCCTTATTCACACTTGCACTCTCAGCCAGTATGACACAGTAAGAAATTTTCCTATGAGCAACTGAAGGAATAAAAAGGAAGAGGAGAATAAAGATGGGAATCAACAAACTCTCTCTTCCATGGGGAGGAGCCCATGAATAAAAGTGCTGAGGGACCACTGGCTGCTGTGACTCAGTGGATTGAGCGTTGGCCTGCGAACCAAGTGTCGCTGGTTCGATTCCCAGTCAGGGCACATGACTAGGTTGCACATCAGGTCCCCAGTTGGGGGCGTGAGTGAGAGGCAACCACAGTGATGTTTCTCTCTCTCTCTCTCTCCTTTCCCCTCTCTCTAAAAATAAACAAATAAAAATAAGTTATTAAAAAAAAAAAAGACGCTGAAGGGCTGGGAATGTAGCAGAGAAGAAAGGAAATAAAATAAAATGAACTATGAGAAGAAGGAATGAGAAAGATGAGAATAACCAATAAAAAGGCAAGAATTTCATTAGGGAGTTGGAAGAAGAGTTTTTAAAATGTGTATCAGATTACAAATTATTTAGTGGGGAAGCAAATTCCTTTAAATTTAGTAGTTACTGAATATCTACTATATTCGAGATCCTGTGTTAAATGTTATGAAGGATGCAAAGGTAAGTATGAGAGAATAATACCAGCATTTAAATTTTATACAGAATGTGACAAATACCACACAAGAGATGCTCAGATTACCCTGGAAGTTCAGGGGGAGAAGGATCATGTTCTGTCTGGGGGACCAGAACAAGGGCAGAGCTGGGAAACAATTCATTGAGGTGGCACTAGACAAAAGACTTAGAGTAAGAGTTAGGCTGAAATAAAGAGAGGAGAAAACAGAAGACTAAGACATGAAGATGGGAGGGAAAAGACAGAGACAGGAAATGGGTGTGACAGAAACTGACCAGTGGACTCATGTGGCCGCGGAACAAGGAGTGCTGATGGGACATGACTTAGAAAGGCGCCCACTAGCTATACACTTATACTGTTTATTATCAAACTCCAGCATTTAAATTTTAAGTAAACATTTTCCTTCCACAGAACATGTATGTTCATAATGTAAATATGGTTAAAAATTTTTTTTCTCATTTAAAATTTTTATGTTTGTGGCACTATACTGATACACATGTCGTTAATGTAAAATTGCTGGAAGAGTGACAAAAGCAAGCTAGGCCAGGTTGTCTTCAACCTGGGTTCAAGGTCTTGCCACTTCTCAGGTGTGAGGAGACCCTGGAAAATCACCTCAACTTCTCTAAGTTTCTGTAAAGGGAGGATAATTACATGCCCTGCTTATATCATAGGGTTGTTCTGAAGACCAAGTGAGGTAAATGGGATTTGACATTATAGTATGTCCAAACACTACAAAGTATTTGGAAAATAACTCTTGAAAAAAAATATCTGAACTGAGAATTTTTTTTTTTTTTATAAACAGGAGAACAAGACACAAATTGAAGGCATCCCTGTAACTTTGGAATGCATAAAAGGAATCAAAAGTTCAGCATCTGGTGGCAATCAGAACCATCTGTGTGCCAATAAAGATTTCAAAAATAGCTGTTTTTAACACATTTGGTAAAATTAAAAAAAATTGTAATAAAATGGTTCGTAAAATAACAAGCTTTTTTAGCAGCAATAGACCCAATATGGATTACCTGGCAGAGGGAATTATGTGAGGCAAAAATGACAAACGTGATGGTGGCAGACGCTTTTGGTTGCCTTCACGCCTTGTAACAGAACTGGTTCTGTTTAGGTTCTAGCTTAGGCTGCCATGAGTCACGGGGCCTCCGAGATTCCAAGGAGTAAATGTGGGTTAATCTAAACCAATCATTTAACCTCCCTTGACAGTGACTGGTTTAGGCATGGACAACAGGCCTAGCTCTGGTCAATGGGGTTCAACTGGAAGTCTGATGGGCCACCTCTGGAAAACAATGTTCTCCCTAAGAACAACAACAAAAAAATCCATGAACAGAAATTATTTTCTGTCCCCTGACAGGTGTATGAGGATGTGATGGTCGGAAGGAAGTGCAGCTGTTCTGCAATGAAGAGGACACAAGCCTGAGTGAGAAAGTCCACATGCTAAGAAGAGTAGAACAAAGAGACCAAATTAATCAATCCCAGAACTACTCTACTTCTGGACTTCTCATTATGTGAGCTAATAAACTTAGGATCATTCAAGTTACCTTTAGGTGAGTCTTCCATAATTGGAGACCAAAACCAACCAAGGTAGAAGATGTCAAAAAGAAACATATTATAGATGTCAACATCTAAAATGAAGCTATAACTTTCAAATTTGAAGTTGACAATTCTACTCCAGCAATTATGCAATCTAATGATCACTGAAAAATTATAGGGAAAAACTCCTGCAAATATTCTCTTATTTAGAACATTCCTAGCGAGTATGATGGGTTCCACAGTTAATGCTATCCTTGTGTTTCTGTTCTCATTTAGATTTGGGATAAAAGCTTTTATTATAGACACTTATTAGAAAGTATTATGGATTACTTTTTTTTCTTAATTACCCTCTAAATCCAAAATCAAAATGAAGCTCACACTGACAAGAATATAGTTTGACTTGCTTATAACAAAACTAGGAATACTAAATTTCATTAACTTTCTAAAGCTGGGTAGAATAACTTAACCAATACGAAAGCTACTGCAGCTCAAATCTTTATGACAAGAGGCAACAGTGAAAAGATTATAAATTTTGAAACCACAGACCAGATCTGAATCTCAGTTCCGCCACTAAATAGGAACTAGCCAAAGTACTTAACCTCCATGAGTTTTAGTTTCCTCATCTATAAAATGAATTAACAATAACATCCATTTTGCAGTGAGAATTAAGTGAAAAGATGAGGCTTCTAGCACAGTAGCAGAGATATATAAGGGTACCCATACAATAGTCTCCTAAATCAATCAGGCACTCTATTTGGAGCACCAAGATTAAATTAAAATTTAAATACAGACCACAATAATTGTATGGCTAAATACGTGTCATACAATTTTTCATTCATCATCTGTTCTAATCCTTACAACTCTGTGAAGTCAGTCACTGTGTGTCCATTTTGCATATGAAAAACCTAAAGATAATAGAGGAAGGGACTTGCTCAACATCACCTGGTTTGGAAACAGCAGAGGTAGGATGCTAACATGGGTCCTCCGATCCCAAGATCAGAACTCCGGTCATTCTGATTCTGTGCATCCTAAACCGCTTTAGTGTTCGTCCAAACCACTAACCAAACCCAATATATTCCTTGTTTCCCCCCAGTAGAAATCCAAATTCATCCATCCATACTGTCTCTATAAAATTATTCTAGCTTTACTCATTTCATTTGTAAAAATTTTCAGTGTGCTCATCTACATATGTTAAATCACAACAAAAGTATAAACCAAAGTTATTATACTATATTTGCAGGCCAGCTCACCATACAATCACCAGGAGTCCACACATACACATTAAGACTTAGAGCAAATGCCAAATTTGATTCTTACCTTAGTAAGATCCATTCCAAGCCTAACTTGTGATAAAAGGTGCATGATAACGCTCTTGTGCTCCTCCACTGACCCTGCCTCCCCGTCATCATCTCTGTCATCATAGGAATCGAAGAGGTCTGAAATAAAACAGATCTTCTTAGGCTGGTGTTCAATGGGCCAATCTGTGTTGCTACCAGTATTCAACTTTTCTTTGTTTGTTTGTTTGTTTATTTATTTATTTATTTATGAGAAAGAGGAAGGGAGAGGGATGAAGGGAGAGAGGGAGGAGGAGAGAGAGAGAGAAAGGGAGAGAGAAGGGAGGGGAGGAGAGAGGGAGAGATCGATTTGTTGTTCCACTTATTCATGCATTCATTGGTTGCTTCCCATATGTGTTCTGACGGGAGATCAAACCTGCAACTGGGAAACATTCTACCTGACTGAGCCACCAGGATAGGGAGCATTCCCCCCGCCCCCCAAAAAACAAATGTTTAAAAAAAAAAAAAAGTTAAATTTTCAAAGGTCACTTACCAGCATCACTTGTTCCATTGGACATGGAAGAATTAAGCGATTCTGTGGTATCTGGACGCTTTAGACTATTTCCCGAGCTGCTATGGGTCAAGACTGAGGCAGATCCAGAGGAACTAAAAAAATATTAATCACCTTCTAAGTCTTTTAAGAAAGCCATTTAGAATCACAGTAAGATGTTAACCTACAAAGTTACTTAAAAAGTAATAGACTCATCAGCTGGCAAACTAGATTCTTAGAGTTAGCTAGTTACATACATATATACGCTTTCCAACTCTTCCTGTCGCTCCCATTGTGACTGAAGTGTGATGACCAGATCTCGTCTTACGCTTTTTGCACAGCATGTGCTGAACCAAGCCATGTGGAAAGGGCATCAAAGGTCAGTTTTGCCTCTTCATCTAATTTAAAACTAGAGTTCATTTTCTGATTTTGTTACTGTGTACAAATGTAGATATGTCATAATTCTTGGCAATAATTTCCAGAACCTCAAAAATGGCAAGTCTATCACTCTCAAAAAGATGTCTTGTCTATATTTTTGAGATCCTTTGATAAAAGTCCACATTGATATTAATACTCTTCCCAGCCATTAGAAAAAAAAAAAAAAAAAAAAAAAGCATTTGAAATTGCAAAACAAAAAGCGTATTATTTTTTACAAATAAATTTATGGTAACTGGTATTATGAATTGGTTAATAGGGTCTTTAAAATCTTCATTTATTATACTATTATAACTCACCCAGGATTAGTCTTTGTATATTAATAAAAGAATAATCAAAGGTAGAATTTACTACAGTACAAAAACAGAAACCAAATTTCTCAAACTGCAGACATAATTTATAAAATGATACACACATATAACCAGTATTTTATTACAAAATTATAGGTATGAAACATATGTATTATAATTTAAACACAGTTTGCCCTGATTTCTTACCTTCTTTCTTTTATTTAATAAACTTTCTTTTTTAGAATAGTTTTAGGTTCACAGCAAAACTGAGTAGAAAGTACAGAATTCTTATATGCTCCACCCCACCCCCCAATCAACATCTCACACCACAGTAACAGCTGATGAGCCTACAATGACACATCATTATCACTCAAGTCCACAGTTTACATCAGGGTTGTAACAGTGTATAATGACAAATTTCCACCACTGTCATACTGTAAAGTTTCTTTACCCTAAAAATCCTCTGTGCTTTGCCTATTACTAGAATATCAGAACATATGTATTCTACTTTAAATATAGTCTGTCCTGGTTATTTACCTTCTTCTAATCTATTTTTTAAATATCCTTCGGTACTTAATGAGTAGCATTCACCACAAGGTTCTGTACCCAATGTCTACCTCACCAGTTTGGAGGGCCAATGGAAAATATGAGTGAAGACACAGGTAAGAGAAAGCAAAATTATCATTAAATAAAAGAGCTGCATGAAAAATTTCAAGATGTTTTGTGGCCCCTTTGATACATCACCAACATAGCGTCAATCTTTTAAATCAGCTTATCTAAACACCCCAAATCCTTTAAAACATGCATCTTATTTCTGATGCACTGTATTTCCGAAGGTCAGATCTGTTTATGCTGTGTTCATCCCCTCACGCAGATTAGAAATGTCACCTGGGCCAAGGGAAGGTCAAAATGGAAAAAGGAAAAAAATGGGATAAACTCTCATTTACCAATTTCAGAAGTTACCTTGTTCAGGACAAAAAAAATATTTTCGATGGGCTATCTTATACAGAATTTAATCATAAGATCATAAATAAACTAAAACAAAAAATTTAAAGCTCTGAACTTAATTATAATTACAGGAGAATCCATAAAAACCCTATAAGTTAGACATCATTATTCTTTTTTTATAAAGATTTTATTTATTTATTATTTTTAGAGAGAGGGGAAGGGAGGGAGAAAGAGAGGGAGGGAAACGTCAATGTATGGCTGCTTCTCGCATGCCCCCAACTGGGGACCTGGCTGGAGACCTGGCCTGCAACCCAGGCAAGTGCCATGACAGGGAACCAAACCGGCAACCCTTTGGTTCAAAGGTCAATGCTCAATCCACTGAGCCACACCAGCTGGGTCTATTTTTTTTTTTTTTAAATCCTCATTCAAGGATATGCTTACTGATTTTAGAGAGGAAAAGGGGCGGGGAGGGAAAAAAGAGAGAGAAATATTGACTGGCTGCATTCCTCCCAAAAGAGCTGACACTCCAAGCAACTGAGCCACCTGGTCAGGGCCTAGACATGAGTACTCTCATCATATACAGATGCTCAGAGGTTCAATGACCAGCCAAAATCACAGAGCTGATTGGTGGTAGAGCCATTACAAATGCATGTCTAGCTTCAAAGAACAAGTTCTTTTCAACATGCCTTGTCATCTAGTTTATAAATGTATAAAACCATACTGGTCAATAAGGTAGCTATTGTTACTACAGACCTTGAGAAACTGAGCAGTGAAGGGACTTAAGCTTTCAGGGAGAGGAGGAGGGGGAGGGAGAAAGAGAGAACAGTAGACACACTTATGACCTGAGAAAATTAGTGGTAGCAGCTGATGATCAGCAGGTTTCACAAGCTCAGGACAAGGTAAAGAATGCAAATACAAAAAAGGCCCCTGGACCATCTTCCTAAAGACCAGCTGCTGGAAGATGGAGGCATAAACAGACACACTGCGTCTCCCTCCACAACTAAGAAGGAATAAAACTGCCTCAAAACTAGAATCAACTAGAAGTTCCAGAAAATCAAACTGCATGGAAGTCCAGAAAACAAAGATATAAAGAAGAAATACTCATCTAGACAGGTAGGAGGGGCAGAGCCAGGGTGGAGAGGATGTGGTGTGGTGGCAGCAGCAGTGGCAGCAGCAGGCTGGCAGAAAGCACAGTCACACGTTTTAAAAAGTGGAGAGGGATATCTGGGGAGCATACAGGTCTGGGAAGCACGGAGGGTCCCGGGCGGGCTGGACCCAGAGGGGACCACACCAGGACGCATCATGACTGAGATGCAAAAGATGAAAGATAAAGAGAAGAGTCCTGGGGGCAGCAAGAGAAAGGCGGAGAGTTGCCTACAGGGGGGCGCCTATAGGACTATCAGCTGATTTCTCAGAGGACACTCTGCAGGCAGGAAGGGACTGGCAAGAAGTACTCAATGTGATGAAAAGCAAGGACCTACAACCAAGATTACTCTATCCAGCAAAACTATCATTTGGAATGGAAGGGCAGATGAAGTGCTTCCCAGACAAGGTGAAGCTAAAGGAGTTCATCATCACCAAGCCATTATTATAGGAAATGTCACAGGGACTTACTTAAGAAAAAGAAGATCAAAACTATGGACACTAAAATGACAACAAACTCACAACTATCAACAACTGAATCTGAAAAATAAAAACAAAATCCAATTAAGCAAACTAGAATGAAACAGAGTCATAGGTAAGGGGATCATTTGGAGGGTTATCAGCTGCGAGGGGGAAGGGGGAGAAATGGGGAAATGGGGATATGGTGCAGGGACTAAGAAGCATAATCGGTTGGTACAAAATAGAGGGATGTTAAGAATAATATAGGAAAGGGTGAACCCAAAGAACTTATATGCATGACCCATGGACATGAACTAAGTGGGGATTGCTGGAGGGAAGGGGGATTACTGGGTAGAGGCGAGCAAAGGGGAGAAAAAACCTGGAACTACTGTAACAACATAATCAATAAAATATACTTAAAAAAAAAAAAAAGAATGTAAATACAGTTCATCCTGAACAACACAGAGGTGGGGGGGGGGGCGCAGGAAGGTGTTAGGGGTGTTCACCATGTGTGCAGTTGAAAATCTGCATTAAGTCAGTCCTCCGCATATCGAAAATGCTATGTGAATAGGTTCGGGTTAGAAGACAATATAGACCTGGAGCCAGCACACCCAATTTGAAGGGCTACATAAAGCCCCATTAAAAAAAAAAAAAAAGTCAATAAACACTGCGCTGGACATCCGCAGTCCCTCTCAAATTTGGGGATCAGGAGAGGGTATATAAGTGAAATTGAGGGAGAAAAGAAACCCAGAGTGGGAGAGTTACAAAGAACTTCACTTGGGATCCCTTCAAACAGCAAGCTCAGGAACGGTGGGGAGCACAGAGAAGGAAGCTTTTAAGAAGGAGAAAGGAGAAAAGCCTGAGTCAGCAGGACACTGCAGACATGCCTGTTATCGGTATCAGAGAGAAGCATTTTTAAAGTTGCTATTTCATAAAAATTTTGGGAAAATTGGGGCCCTGAAACTAGGGCCAAAGATTAGCCATCAGTGATGATTATAAGGAAGTTTTTATTAAATATAGTTACACACGTGCTTTTAAAGGTGATTTTCAATCTTTTTCATTTCATGGCACACTTAATTACTAAAATTCTATAGCACACCAAAAAAAAAATACATTTTTTGTCCATCTGACAAAAAAATTAGGTATAATTTTGATTCATTCACATGGGATGGCTATTGTTGTGTTGGCTGTTGTCATTTATTTGACAATCTAAGGGAAAGAGGTCAGTGTTTCTGCATAAATAGTCAGGTGTTGCATGTTTAAAAAATTCTTCGAGCACACTTGTTGAGAATCGCTGTTCTAGAGGACAGACAAGCCCATTTGATATCCTGTTGTATATTGTTTAGAATGACAGCTAATGTTCAGTGTAAGAGATTGCCCTTAATTCTGTTTAGTAGCAAACTATAGAAATGATCCCTGAAAGTATATTCTTGCCCTTAATTCTGTTTAAATAAAAGAATGAACGATTCAAAAAATCAATAACCTTTATTTTTGAATTTTTATCCAAATCCTTACTTTCATTGGCAAATTACTAATAATAGTTTCTCCTTAGTTTATTTCCCCACACGCATTAAGAAACCAGCACGCTACACACACCAAACTCTTTCTGCGAAACTGGCCTTCTTATTTTTATTTATTTTAAGATTTCACTTATTTTCTTTTAGAGAGAGGAGAAGCAAGGGAGAAAGAGAGAGAGAGAGAGAGAGAGAAACACGGATGTGTGAGAGAAACACCCAATTGGTTGCCCCTCGTACAAACCAACACCAGTGGACCCAGCCTGCAACCCAGGCATGTATCCTGACCAGGAATCGAACCAGCGACCTTTCAGTTTGCAGGCCAGCACTCCACCCACTGAGCCACATCAGCCAGGGCTAAACCGGCTTTCCTGAGTTATAGGTTCAAACTTACTTTCCGTAACTGAAGAGTCAAGTCTTAAAAGTACGTGTTCAACTAGATCAAATAAATTTCACTTTTTCCCACATTCAAAAGCTGAATTTGATCCACTAAGTCATAAAATTTCCTGAACCAATAGTCATTTTCCTTATAAATTTTGAGATTTTGAGCAGTTATTATGAAATTATATATGAATATTGTATTTCTTGGTTCGTGTGCACACTTAAAAGAGTACTAGAGTCCTACATAATATTTCTTTTTAAATGAAACCTAAGTTCAAGGTCTAAGGGACTGGCTGATGGTACTAAGCTTACAAATTCACATACAATCATTTCCAAATGTGTAATGTCTTACAAAGAAAACCCCCAGATTTAACAATAGTACCAATTCCTGAGAAAGTAGTAGAGTTGGAAAAAACGCCCAACAAAGACTAAGCTAACTAACTGTATCTACAACAAACACAGTAACATTAAAGCAAATGTTAATTTGCTTTCTGTAACAGCTATCACTTATTGAGTGCTTGTTACATGCCATTCTATTAAGCACTTCATAGAACTTATTCTTACTTAAATGTTCACAATTACCCCTTGATTTTTTCCAAATGAGGAAACTGAGAATTATATAGACTGAGTAACTTGATCAAGATCACACACCTTTGAGGCAAAATAAATTTAGAACCCATTCTTTCTGAGATTCCAGAACCCAAAGTCTTAACCATAGCAATCTATATACATCAGTAGGGCTAAGAAGTACTTTGCTTATCTGCTTTTACGTAAATGATTCTACATATAAAAGCCTTTTCTGTACAATAGTACATATCTAGCTTTGATTTGATGGTATGAAATAGGTCAAATATTTTCTAAGGAAAAACTTATCATCAGCATCTGTCAAAATCTGCCTGCTTACTATCTGTGGGATCCACACACTTCCCACCATTCCCATGCTATTACCTTGGCTCAGGCTATCAACATTTCTCAACTTTCTGCCCAGTTTTGGCTGGTCCTCCTAATTTTTATGTAATACCACTGCATTCAGTCCTATACTATTTCAGCAAATATGTTATTTTTTAAAAATAATTTATTTGTTTATTTATTTTTAGAGAGAGGGAGAGAAACATCACTGTGTAGTTGCCTCTCACTTGCGCCCCCAACTGGGGACCTGACATGCAACCTAGTCATGTGCCCTGACTAGGAATCGAACCAGTGACACTTGGCTTGTTTTTTTTAATGTAGACCTGACCAACAACTTCCATCACTGGTATAAAAGGCTAAAGGACTCTTTCATAATCTGGCCCTTGTCAACCTCTTATCTTTTTGCTTTTTAAACCATTCACCATAACTTATGCTACAGCCACAGTCAACCAAGCCTCCTTTGAACTCCAAACCTTTCTTTATTTTTAAATAATTTTTTAAATTGCTTTACAGAGAGGGGAAAGAGGATAAATAGAGCGGGGGAAGAGAGAGAGAAATGTTGATTTGTTGTTCCACTTAGTTATGCATTCATTGGTTGATTCTTCTATGTGCCCTGACAGGGATCTAACCAGCAACCTTGTCGTACCAGGACAATGCTCTAATCAACTGAGCTACCTGGCCAGGGCCTCCAGACCTTTCTTAACAGGCTTTCATCTCCATGAGAATATTTCCATTTCTCTCCCTCTAACCCCCACGTCCCTTCTCTCTACTTATCCACATTGAACGTTAGGATCACATCCCCTCACCTCCTCTGTGAATCTTTCCGTGACTTCTCAGGACTTCAAAGTGCTCCCATACCTCTCTGCGCTTATTCTTCCCATAGCACGTATACAATTAGATTACAAATGTTTGTTTCTTCCCCCAAAAGACTGTAAGTTCACTGAGAGCAGAGACTGGGTCTTTTTTCAACTCTGTATCATTTCTCCACCTACTATAGTTTTCCACACTAATAAAAAAAAAAACAAGTAATGGTAACCCTGTTTGTATAATACTCTCTAGCTTACTGACTCTCATTTGACCCTCTCCTAATGTTGATGCCATGGAAATAAAGCCCCAAGTTCCACGAACAATACTGCCATATTACTACATCTGATGCTAATTTATTCCAGTTGAATTAAGTCAGGAGTAAAATCAACATTCTCACAGAACTGGCTTTGCTCGATAAGTCGATTAAAAACAAACTGTCTTTTTAATACAATAACTTTAAGGAAGTCTGTCATTAACACCAGTCTCAAAATGAAACTACATTTTTAAAAATCAGGGGAGTTGCTTAAATACATATGTAGTTCATCTACTTACTCTATTAAGCGCTTTGGGGATGAGCCACTTTGATGAAATTCATCAGCATCATAGAATTCATCTTCACTGCTAGAATAGGAGAACTCTGGGACCGTATTTGGAGACAAGTTGACATGGCTTGGAGAAGTTAGACTGCTACTAGGTGGTGAGTGCCCACTGCCTAGGAAGTTAAAAAGTTTTTCATTAGGGAACAAAGTTGGTAATAAAGGGGAAGAAATTAGAAAGGCGGGGTCAGGGCAGGCCTTTCTAAAATCAAGAACGAGTTGAATTAACTTGGTAGAAGTGCTTATACTACTTGTAAAGAAAATTAGCATTTAAACTGGACAAAGAAAAAGGCAAGTTACATTATAGAATGGGACATCGTCTTAAATAAATGAAAAAAATGCTATGTCCCCATTCTATAATTATCTTTAATATTAGAAAGGGAGCTTTTTAAATTATAATTGCAGTGTGTGAGTTCTGGTGTTGGAAGTCCCACAGTAGGTACCCAGCACCAGAGGGAAGCAAGAGCTCTTATTTTATTACAGTAGATCCAGACACCTTAAATATGCAGCACTGAGCCAAAGGGAATGCAAAATGGCAAGAATATTAGAGACCACACGACTGTTAGAACAGCAATCAGCATATCATTCTTTTTAGTCAATGTTCTGGCAGTCACATGAAAACGCAAAAGCTCTGCACAAAGCCCTGAGCACTCAACATCCAAACTCTTCATCTCTTTTCCACCTGTCTAAACCAGGTGCCTGGGGCTCAGGGGCAGAGAAAAGCAGGGCTACTATGGGAAGAATGTGGAAGAGGAAAAGACTAGGAAGGACATCTTTCTGTTCCTCAACAGTCTAACTAAGGAAACGAAAATTAACAGAGATCTAAACAAAGAAGACTACAATCTAATCTTGGCGAGGATCACCTGGTTCACTGCCTAGTAATAAAGTAATAACAACAGAAGTATCCATCAGAGCAATGGCGTTCTGAGATCAATTTATTAACAAGTGCTTACCGAGCATCTAAAGGTTCTCAGGCAATTTATGCCAAACTGCTACAGACGTCTGTTGGAGACTAAACTTAGGTCACTGATGGCAATATAAAAACCAAGACCGCGCCTCTAGAAAAAACTAAGAACAGCAGCAAGAAACATGAATCCAGAGCCACACGTGGATTTTCAGTCTAGTCCTGTGTCTACAGTTCAACAGTGAAAGAGCACATTCACCTGCCACTTAGTTGCCATGCTTACAAAGATTTTTAAAAATATAACACAAAAAGTCTGTTGCCTAAAAAGGTAGTAATGCTTATTGTGGACATTCCAAAGGTAGTTTGTCTTAGCAAATCTTTAAATTATCTCCCACCACAAAGCCCCCCCAAACAGTAGTAAGATGAGAAAGGAACTTTATCCTATTGAAACAGGGAGGGGGAAAGACCAGGAATACAAATGATTAAAATGCAAATACTCCAGGTGATCACACAACTGAAAATGTGTCCAAGAAGAAAATCAGTTTGAATGGAAACTGCAAACAAAAGAACTGAGTTTTCCTTATGAAAGAAAAGGATATTATTTCATTTCTCAATTGTTTCATGATTTCTTTTTTGTATGAGTGAGAGAGGCAAAGTAAAGAAAGATGGGAGAGATGAAGAAATTAGGCTGAAAATAAAAAAGACATCAATTAGATATTGGTTTGGCCAAAAAGTTCGTTTAGTTTTTTTCCATACAATGGCTCTCAGAGCACTTAGTTGTCTTTAACTTCATTTGAAACCATTTTGTTAGCTTGTACTGTCATATCAGTGTGCATTTTTAAGAAAAACATAAAAATTGGTGAATTTTTGTGCAGCCATTTTAATATTGAAGATGGAAGAAGATACGCAACATTTTCAGCATATTATGCTTTATTATTTCAAGAAAGGTAAAAACGCAACTGAAATGCAAAAAAAGATTTGTGCAGTGTATGGAGAAGGTGCCATGACTGACTGAACGTGTCAAAAGTAGTCTGTGAAGTTTCTTGGTACTACTGACATTTTGGCCAAATAATTCACTGCTGTGGGGCTGTCTTATGAATCAGAAGACATTGAGTAGCACCCCTGGCCTCTACCCACTAGAAGCCAATAGCAACAGATAGCCGGCATACTCACAATATCCAAATCAATAGTTATTTTTTAACTTTACACAAAAAATTATAAGGACTTTTTGGCCAACCCAATACTAATTTAATACTTAACATTTCTTTATATCTACCTACTTACTCTAAGATGTTATATTTTTGAAGCATCTTCTCCTGAAATAATTTATCTTAAATTATTATTTATAACTAATTATCCTAAAGTAAATGTATATACGGAAGAGTGGTCTCTTTTTCAGTCTGTGACTAGTTTATATATTTCAAAACAACAAAACAACAAATTTTGACTGTAGTTTCAAAATTGACATAAGCAACAAAATAAAACCCAAGTTCTGGTTTTAAAATAAACAAGATGTTGACACAGGTGATGAAATACAGAAAAAAGTCAGATAAAACATTTCAAACTCATTCTTCATATTGCTTATCAGCATTTTCAAGAGCTCAAAATAAGAAATCTATTGTTGCTTTCTTTCTTTCAAAGTTCAGATGACATCTGCTGTTAAATATTAAAGACCAAAGTAATGGCATCAATACTTTACTAATTCAGATTTCAAAATAGGCTAAAATCACAAGGTAACTTTTCATTAAGACACAGTGGAAGTACTGGCCAGGAAAGAAGGCCGTGGAGCAACTGCAGGAGCTTATCTCCGACCTCCTCAGGAGTGGTTTTGGTTTTAACCTCCAGGAGTAACAGGGGCACAAGCACTAAGTGCTTCCTGGAGTTTGGCTGACATGTAATGTATATGCATTTCATTTCATTTCATTTCTTAAAAAGAACTTACTTATTTTTAGAAAGAGAGGAAGGGAGAGAGACAAAGAAAGAGAAACATCAACTGGTTGCCTCCTGTAGGCTCCTGAATGGGGACGAAACCTGCAACCCAGGCATGTGCCCTTTCTGGGACTTGAACCCCTGACCTTTCCATGTGTGGGACAATGCTCAACCAACTGAGCCACACCAGTCAGGCCTCTATTTCATTTTGAAACAAGAAATAAATACTAACATTGAGAGCATCCCTGTAAATGAGAGAAAAAATAGACAATAAGTCTAAATGAATTAAGAAAACACCAACTAAAATGAGGTATCCCTTTTTTGCCTATAAAATTGGTAAAAATATAAAAGACTGATAAATCTACCCTAAAAAAAAAAAAAAAAATACATGTGCAGATGTAAGAAATGTCCAAACCTATAAAGAATTTTTATGAGCTTATTTGAGCCAAACTGACAATTGCCAGGAAGCAAAATCTCAACAGAGTGAGAAAATGCTCTGGAGAATGGCAGTTTTGCTGTTTTTTTTTTTTTTTTTTTTATACATCAGAATCTAAGTAGAAGACAGAAGGACGGTTATATGAAATCTATCAATATGAGTGGTAGATTAAGGGAGTGGGCAAAAGCAAAGTGGGGAAATCTCAGATTGGACAGAGTGAAAATAAGAGATACATACTTCTGTTACACTGGTGGGCACAAAAGAGTTAATACTGTAATGAACATTTACAGCACACAGAGATGGTGCCTGGGAACAAGATAGCAATGTGGTCTCTAGTGGGTGTACCCTGTGAGGTCTAGAAAAAGATTACTCTGACATTCCAAAGATATGTTATCTTAGATGCTAAAAGACAATGACAGGCTTACCCAAGGTAAAGACTGACCTTTGTCAAGGAAGCTACAAGATTAGGAAGTGACTATCTGCCATTACTGGCTTTTAGTTAGAAATTCTTACGTTCAGACCACCTTATGACGCTACTCTTGGTCTCTGAGTATATACAGCCCACCACGCAAGCCTCCCCTGAGCTTGTCAGGTTTAGTATGTAGTCCCTTTTTTGTCCTCTCAGGCTCAAATTTGCTGTACAAGAATATTTCACACTTCAGTTTTGCTAATTATAGAAAAACTATTTGGAAACAACCTAAATGTCCATCAGTGGAAAAACAGGTAATACCTGCTCAGGCAGTTGTAAAAACAATGTTTCAGACCTAACTGCATGAACTTAGAAAGCTTTCTAAATGTTCTCTGGTAAATGAAAAAAGAAAGTCAAGAAACACAAGATCTCATTTAGGTTAAAACAAAACAACAATAAAAATACACACTATAGGTAGATATGTACATACATGTACACAGATGACAGAGGGAAGAGTAAAGAGGACTTTGAGCTTTTGTTCTCTGTACTTCCATATTTTCCGATTCCTAAGAATGTATACAAGTCTAACTTGAGTCAATCTTCAAAATAAACCATATGGTAAACAAAAGAATAAAATCCTGCCATATTCTATTTTATTTAAATTACAGTTATTACTAACATTTCTGGTTCAATTACAAAGTTACCCACTTCACATATGGAACTGTAATGGTAAACTGATACCGCCAACAGAAAGATACAAAACATTTCTTCAACCTTTGCCCCCTCATACATCAAATACAAATCTTAAATGTAAACAGGGAGCTATGAGAAGTAAAGGAATTATAGAAATCTGTACCTGTACTATTTGGTGTTGGAGTCTGATGTCCCAAGGTAGCCAATACAGGTCCAACTGGTAGGGAAGATGGACGTTGCTCTGACTTACACAACTGAGCAGGTTCTAGGAGATTTGAATATGTGAAATAAGTTAAGAGAGATACCCCACACATAACTCTGTTAAATGCATTTGTGTGGAATTCAAAAGCCTAAAGATAAGTAATTTCTAAAACTATCCCATTAAGTCAATTCCATGCTACTCCTTCTTTCTGACATCCCATCCCCTTTAAGCTCAAGAGAGGCAGGACCCCATGAGACCAGTCGTGGCAGGCCAATACCTCCATACAACTGTTCTGTAAAACCACTGAACATTTCCGATGATAAAGTGTTCCAAGCATCAAACCACATAAAATGTGAAACGGGGCAAAGTATCTCCTCTTTAGCTCATGAGAGGTGTTACTCACTCTCTTAAGGATATATTAAAATTCACAAAAGAATTTCGTACTCACAAGTATTTTTTTTAAAGGCTTTTCTTTTTTCCAGTACAATTTCTGACTGAACTATGCCATCATTGAGAACAGAGAATGGTGGATGCAACAAAAGTAAAAGGCATCAGTATAGCTGGGTGTTGATCTCAAGCTCCTTTCTGCCCATTTAAAAAATACATTATTTATTACTCTACACTTAAAATACACAAGTCTATGTAATTGGTAGACATCACAAATTTTATTCTTCCCCTTTTCATTATCTTGACGTCCACCATGAAGAAACCATTTGTATTGTTCAGAGCTATAAAGAATATACTAAAACATTCCTGGACTACCTTAAACAGAACAAGGTATACTGTTTTCCTTGGTAGCCATAAATCCTGAACCACAGGATTCTGTCCCATCAGCTAATTCAGGTCTTAGTAACTATGTTTGTTTTCCATCTCGCTTTGAAAACTAAAAGTCCTTTCACTGTACCTAAGAAGCCCCAATATAAAAAATACTATAATCTTTTTCCAGTTCATTTTCAGCTGTATATTTTTATTTTTACTTATTAGAAGAAAAAGAAAGAGCCCTCCAAGATTACTATGACAGTCATACAAATTACATTTTTTTCCAGCAATGAATCTATGAATTATTTTTCCAAATACTATACCTGGAGGTAAGACTGTCTGGGAAGGCATTGTGTTGATCACAGGTTCCAAGGGACTAGGTTGATATATTGCATCTACAGGATTAATAGTACTCTGAGATAAAGAAACACATTATAGTTATTTTTAATTAAATGCCCTTCCAGTGCGGACCCTCCCAAATGTATGAAATTGCCCACATTTCTGACATCAAAGTCTGAGGGTAGCTATATAGATATGTTGATCAAAATACAAAAAGGAAATTAAACAGCTCTTCTATACAGAAGTCTAAGTTTCTTCTAATTGTTTTTAAAAAACATAGTAAGGAGAGAAAATGAATGAATCTCTATCACACAGGAAGGTAAAGAAAGCTAAATGGAAAAACTTAGAAAGAGCTGTAAAATGGTGTGTGTGGGAAGACGTCAGGAAGCCAAAACAATAAGCTTTCAATTCAGTTCAGTGCTTCTCAAAATTTTAGTTCACCTGAAATATTGTTTCTCTATCCAAGATAGAGAAATGTTCTCTTGCTTTGGTGTTAATAAACGTGACACCTATGACTTAACTTACGGTAGGATCTTATCTTTCCATCCCATACTACTGACACCTTCCATCACTGTCCACTGTACAGTATGGGTATCTAGTGAGGTAGCTTCTATTTAGGAGGGCGTGGGAAAAAAGACTTTTTTTTTTTTTTAAGGATTTGTAAAACAAACATGTAGTTACAATTCTGGAGAAGAAAAGTTCAGGTTTCTCAGATTCCAAGCCAAGAAATTATTCTGCCAGCATGAAGGCATTTTAAAAACAAGATTCCATAGCTTCTTGAAGTATTTTTATATGAAGGGAGGATTTTAAACAAAGGCCTTTGCCAGAGGCAAGTTTAGATCTACCACTTACAAAAGGCTATCCCAGACAAAACCCAAGAAATAAAAATTTCTTTAGCTTTTCTTGATGTGGAAAATTAAATTTCAAATATATATTAGGCAAAGCTTACAACAGAAAATACTGAAATTAGAAAAGACATGCTTTGCTGATGAATGAACCCAAAAGTATGCATAAGAATTTAAAAGCACCTAACAATGGACACTGATAATGGCAAAGTTTTTGTAGCATTCTCATTTAAAATCTAAATTCACCCCCCCAACAACTGTTTAAACTTTCTCTCTGTATAAATATTTTAAAATTATTAAATAAGAGCTTTTAAATCAAGTGATTTGAACACAAGATTTTTGATTCTTGTCACTGTAATAGTCTACCTACCATAAATATTCTTACTGGAAAATAAATGATACTTAGAGAAGGAACCCTGAGAACATTAATAATAAAAAACCTAGGAAAGTGAAGTGGGAAAAGTTTTAAAGGATTGGGAAAAGCAGAGAAGCAGAGGCTTGGGATTTTCTTATCTGCTGTGGGCCCCACTTTCCCAGTCTGTACAACAAAGAAATATCTGGAATATATGGTCTCTAAGGGCTTTCTATTATCCATAATAACTAAATAAGTGTCTCAACAAGTCCTGGAACTGTTCTTAAAATAAACTTCTTTTATTTACATAGTGGTTTTCTCTAAAGAACAGCAAGTGCTTTACAAAGGCAAAGTTCCACCACTAACATTTTGATCCATAGAAATGAGAATATATCACCTCTCTATCCCCAACCATTATGTAAGAAAAATTACTGAAGAAATTAAGAAATAACATAACTTTGGAAAAAGGGACCAGAATACTGTCCTTTGAATGGAATCTTGTTTTCCAGATGAAGTGTTCTAAGATTAGGCTTGATAACCAGAGAAAATACTTTTATTATACTTTTTTACATATATATTAAAAGTACTGAATACCTTTTGCTATTATTGTTAACAGAAAATATAACTATTCTATACTTATCTACAGTAATTGGTCAGTCCACTTCAGGTTAAAATATGTCAAATTACATTCCACAACTTGCTTTGAAATGAATTTGCAGTGTGAGAAATGATACTCCTTAGCCCTAATGTATTGTGACATTAACAAAATCCAATATATAATGAATTATATATGTACACACACATATGTATGTATAGCTGACATTTATGGAGTACTATGTGCTCACTCTGTACCTTACAAAAACCTTCTTAGGTGGAAGTAGTCACTTTCTTTATAGAGAAAACTGAGACTCGAGAGTTAAGTAACTTGTTTAAAGGTCAAAGTTAGTGAATGGCAGGGCTGGGTCCTAACAGTTTGGGTCCAAGGCCCAAACTCCTTTCTTTTTTTAAAGTAAAAACTGTAAAGAAAAAATGTTATAATCCCTGATCAAATGATTCAAATATGTTTGTTTTCTACAAGTTTAGATTTTCTATGAGTATACACTTTTTAGGTACTTTAATTGCAAATGATCAAACATTCTTGGTATACCTCCTAAAACTCTATTTTTAAACATAATAAAAAGTAACTAACTTTGCTCAGAGGGAAAAGAGACAAAAGTAATTGCCAACATGACTTTCCTTAAGGTCTTTGGGGACCATGAAATGCTAGACAACATATACAGTCTTTTTCCAGGAGGCTTACAAACTTATTCAATATCTCAAGAAGAGAGATTATATCACATTGTATTTATATAACAATTGTATTACATCATCATGGCTAAAAATTTGAACTCACATTGTGAAAAGAGAAATAAAATTTATAATGTGTTTAATTCAAATTTTAAAAACATTTCTCTTATCTCCACTTTCAACATCATGGATATTTAACTTTCTTTTCTCTCATTTCACCCCAAATATACAGATAATATGCTCATATTTTCGTCAAGTATAATCATGAGATGGTTTTTAAGATTTACAAAATGAGTTTCCAGATTTCAGACAAGCTGCCATTTGTAAAATCTCAGGACAAAAATAAGACTTCAGAAATATGGTCTGAACAGAAGTCACTTTGTTATCATAAACGAGGGTAGTTCAAACTACAAACCTTTCAACTCTAACTTTTAGTTCCAGCTGGGAATAATAACATTTCCTTTTTTTAGAAGGGAAGTTAAACATAAGAGAAGAGTAAAAGGCCGAGGAGGAGGAAAGAATAAGAAAATGTCTATAAATCAAAAAATCATATTCCAACATAAATGCAGTATATACCATAGTAGCAATGCTAGTTAACAATACAAAAAAGTAAAAATAAAAGATGAGAAAATAATAGAAACCTATAAACATATTTAAATAGATTAAAATGTGCTTCAATATACCCCTCCCCTTCTGCTTTCATCTGAGAAAAAAGAAGTTGATAAGAAATGTAGCATTGTGAGTTATGCCTTATTTAGTCATAAAAGCTGCATATTCATACCATGATTAATCCTTCAAGTTAACACATGCAAAGTGATTCAGTATGGACCAACACTTAGAAAAATTTAAAGATCAACATGTCCCCTGCAAATGATTGCTGAGAGATGGCCAAACTTTAGGAGCTCAAGGAGAATTGCAAGAGTCAACAACAAAAAGCAGTGAGTAAGTGAAAAGAAGAATTTGCGTTGGAAAAGAAGTAGAAATTCAGGCTTCTCCTGACATGACTGGTTATAACACTCTGCAGAAGTAAAGGGGAAAAGAAAGATTAGATTAAACTTACTATAATTCCATCTGCGTGCTTCTCCGCATTACACTGGTCCTTAAGGAGAAATGTTAAGAATATTAACTTCATTCTCTCATTTCAGCAACTCCTTGTGTACTTTCTTCCCTACTAAGAAAGCTTATTTTACCAGGTAAGTAACAACTGTTAGAAAACTAATTCTCTCCTTCCATTGAGATTTTAATTCCACTCATATTTTCCTAGACAAACAAAATTCTACCACTGGCTACACAACAATCAACTCCAGCAGTAAGGCAATTATCTTTCCATATAGGCATTTAATTAAGTTTGTCTTAGAAATATCCTATTGAACCACGTAGTCACACTGGAACCAACAATTAAAGGCAGATATACTAATTTAAGATGAAAGACACTGAATATTTCTGGGTTCAATTTCATAGTAAATTTTCTAAACTCTTACTGCACTTAAAAGTTATGACAATCAAATATCCTTAAAAACTCAGGATAGACATCATTTCCCACAATTGCTGGCCCAAGATTTATACTAAATACTTTTCTAAATAGAAGGTCTGATTTTTGTTTCAGTAAAAATAAGCACTATATTCATGGAATGATGATATAGAAGCTAATAGTTACTACCAGGCAGGTATTTTACTATATTAATTCATTAATTCCATCAACAACTCTATGAGATAGGTACTATCTTATCCCCACTGGAGAGATAAGAAAACTGAGACAGAATGTGGAGAGCCAGAATTCCAATACAAGCAGTTCCAGAATTCATGCTCTTAACTAACACGCTAATCTGTCTTGCCTGCCCAGGGATGTACTTCAGAAAGAAGACGGTGGAAAGTTACGAACATATTATTGTTCCTATAACTGTCTAGTAGTCCTACTCATACAATGTATTTAACTTTAAATAAAACTAATTAAAGTTTTAACTATACTATCAGAAAGTTTTCAAGTTTTAATAGAAACCAATATTTGGTATTGGTTTTAAACATAATGGCCAAGTTTTATCTCATTTATTGATAACTTTTTCTTTAACTACTGAGCTTACTCAAACACAAGCAATTTGAAGATCTGAGATACTTTTATTTTTTAAGTGCATGTGCAGAAAAGAATGAACATGCCAGGCCTGAAACAGCTATCCTTAGAAAAGCCTGCTTGTAAAGTTGGCCATTGGCTGGTGTCTAGGAAATTGGATTTCAAGAGGGTCCCCACCACCCTAACTGGTAAGGGTGGTTCACTGTTGCCTAAACTGGTTAAGCAAACAACACGGTTTATTCTGAACTGCTTTCCTTCTAGAAGTTTGGTATCTTGGTAAATGCTAAGGAAAGAGTGCTTACATGATGAGGGTCCAGTAAAAACCTTGGTTTTGGGGGAAAAACTACAATAACAAAACCCTTGGGTGTTGAGTCTTTAATGAGCTTCCCTGGCAAACATTTTATATGTAGTGTCACAATTTTTTTGCTGCAGGAATTAAGCACATCCCATATGACTCCACTGGAAGAAGACTCTTGGAAACTGCGCCAGGTTTCCTCTGGATTTCGTCCACGTGCCTTTTACCTTTGCTGATTCGGCTATTAGAAATCGCAGCTATGGGGTATGACTATATGCCGTGTCCTATGAGTCCTCCAAGCGAATCACCAAACTAGGGGTGACCTTGGGAACCTCCAACACAGTGCATATCTTCTGTGTATCTTTGAGAATAACTGCATTTTGACATCTACATAATTTGGGTTGGAATTTCCCCCTTCATCTGCACAATTGAATTAACTATTTATTTCCTGACACGAGGACATTTTTTTCACTACTTTTAGAGCGTGAGGAAGGGAGAAAGAGAAATATCGATGTGAGAGAGAAGCATTGATTGGCTACCTCCTGTACACACCTGGACTGGGGATCAAACCCACAATCTAGGCATGTGCCCTTGCCAGGAATCGAACCCTAACCAAAATGACGCTCCAGCCGAGCCTCACTGGCCCAGGCAAATTAACTACATATTGAAAATATCTAAAGTTTCAGAAATTCTTAACAGAACCAGTTGAAAATAAACTACTGAGAATTAAATAGAAAGAAATTAAGTTTCTAGCTCAGATGATATTTTAATTTTATTTATTTCAACAGAGCTTTCTTCTATTATTTCTAAACATTAATAACAGATTTTTCCAAAGGAGTTCTTAGTAATATTATACATATGTGGTAAATTAAAATTTTCAAAAATGGTCCCAACATGAGGTAGAGTTCATGTCCCCTACCCCCTTGAACTCAGGTGGGCCTTTGTAATGGTCTCTACTAATAAGTACAGCAGAAGTGACTATAGGTGACTTGAGATTAGGTCATGGAAATGCCACAATCTTCTACCTTGTTTTCTTAGAATCCAGTCACCACACTGTGAGAAAGCCCAAGTGATGGCGAAGACCACTATATGGAGAAGAACCCAGGCCCCCCAGCCAACTTCCCGGGTATGTGAGTGAACCAATCTGAAAGTGGATTCTCTGCCGCCCCTCCCCCCCCAATCAAACCACCACAGTAACACTGCATAAGCAGAAACAAGTCATGAGGCCTACCCAAACTGCAGATTTGTGAGCAAAACAAATTATTGTTGCTATTTTAAGACACTCAGTTTGGGGGTGGTTTGTTATGCAGCAATAGATCACTCATATTATTATACTATATTACCTAAGAAAACTACCATTTCTAATTCTGGTGTGATTTAAAAGAAACTCCTCCAAAATGTTCTTGATTAATAATGCATACTATTTACAGGGTATTTTAAATTGGGGTTTGTAACTTTTGTAACTGTTGTGGTTTGTCTTTTAAGGCAGAGTTAAATCAATCCATTCCTGTCATGAACTCGAGGGGCTTTGTTCTATTACTTAAAAAGGCTTACACTCATCCCCCTCACCTCTTTCCACCTTTCTGTTTCTGTTTTGTAAATAAATCACAAGTTACCTTTTATCAGAGTCAGCTAAAGCTAAATCTCAAGTATTACTGAACCAGAGATTCAACTGAATTCAATATGAATGTTAATGAAACAAAAATAGTTTAATGCTACTTCCCACTTAAACTACACCATATGTTTATCTAGTTATTAAGTGCCTTAATCCTTAACACAATGGCTATTCTCTTCTCCAAACATACCAGAGTGACTGAGATCTACAAGTCTGATAATGAACAAAAACATCAGCACCACATAATTTGGGGAGACTTTTGATCAGAATTAGAGTCCAGTATTTTTAAAACCATGCCTACCAAAAAACAAACAAACAAAAACCATGAAATATATGCCCATCTTTCTAATGAGGCAATGTAGTCTAGCAAAAAGTCTCTTAATTATGTACCTATAAACTTACTGTATGAAACAAAATATAGACATAATGAAAGAAAATTTCTAATTCAAGTTTAATGAGATTCAGCAAATGAAGCTAGAACTACTGAATAACCACATGCAAAAAAAAAAAAGAAGAAAAAAAAAAACAAGGACCCACTACCTCACACCACAAAGATGAATTCAAAGTGGATCATAGACCTAAATGTAAGTCTTAAAAGAAAACACAGGAATAAATACTAGTGATCTTGATTAGGCAATGATTTCTAAATAAGCCACCAAAGGCACAAGCAATAGAAGAAGAATTAGTGGGACTTCATCAAAACTTAAAAAATTGCATGCTTCTAAGGACAGTTATATCAACAAAGTTAAAGACAACTCAAAGACATGAAGAAAAACTTGTAAATCATGTATCTGATAAAGACTTGTATCCATATAAATAACCCATGAACATGGACAACAGGGTTGGGATGGACTGTGGGAGAAGGGGTGAGCTGGGTGGGGGGTAACAATGAGGAAAAAAGTGGGACAACTCTAATAGAAAAACAATAAAAATAAAATTAAAAAGAAAAAGACTTGTATCCAGAATACATAAAATCATTTTTATAACTCAATAATAAAATAAACAACTCAACTAGAAATTGGGCAAAAAATCTGAATAGACATTTCTCCAGAGAAGAGGTATGAATGGTAAGCACATTAAAAGAGCTGAACATTATTATTCTTTTGGGAAATGCAAATGAAAACCACAATGAGATACCACCACAATGGCTATAATGAAAAAGACAATCAAACGTTGGTTCAATGTGGAGAAAATGGAACCCTTACACATTGTGAGCGGGAAAGTAGAATCTACGGCTGCTTTGGAAAACAGTTCGGCAGTTTCTTAAAAAGTTACACACAGAGATATCATATGACCCAGCAACACCACTCCTGTGTATATACTTAAGAGAAATAAAAATATATGTCCATACAAAAATATTATAAACAAATGTTCATAGCAGCAGTATTCCTAATGGCCCAAAAGTGAAAACAACTCAAGCATTCATCAATTGATAGATGGAAAAAAGAAATTAAGTCCTGATACATGGATGATCTTTGAAAGCATTATGCTAAGTGAAAGAAGCCAGTCACAAAATACTACATATTTTATGATCCTAATAATGTGAAATGCCCAGAATGGGCAAATCCATAGACAGAAAGTAGATTTGTGGTTGCCAGTAACTGGAAGCAGCAAAGGGGAAAGGGTAGTGAGAAGTACAGGGAATGACTGCTTAGCAGGTATAGGATTTCTTTTGAGGATGACGAAAATGCGAAAATCGTATTACGGTGATGATTTCGCAACTTTGCAAATATATTAAAAACCATCAAAGTGTACACTTTATATTAGTGAACTTTAGTGGTATATAAATTACTTGTCAATAAATCTGCTTTTAAACAGTCTGACAAGAAATTAATACATACATGAAAACAAAAGTCTATGCAGAAAAATGTTCTTGGGAGAGAACCTGGGATCCAAGGACAATTTAAATATACAATCTACTTTAAAAGTATCTATGGACAACATAAAAAAAAATAATAATAATAAAAATAAAAATATCTGTGGACAGGCAACTCAATTTTGCAAGGATTATCTAGACCTGTGCTGTCCAGTGTGGTAGCTGCTAGTCACACGTGGCTATTAAGCACTCGAAGTATGGCTAGTTCAAAGTGTAAAATACACTGAGGATACTAAAGACTTGGTGAAGAAAGGAAGGGGAGGGGGAGGGAAAGGAGAAGAGATGGGAGAAAGAAAAGAAAGAATATGAACTATCTCATTAATTAATTTTTATACTGATAACGTGAAAACAGTAGTATTTTGGATATACTGGGTTAAATAAACTACACTAATAATATTAATTTTACTTGCTTATATGAGTTGTGTCATACTGTCATATCACCTAATCCTGATGAAGACCTGGCCAAGTCCCCAGCTGTAGGAGCCTCCCAGATGATCTTTGCTCTGCTCTCTCCCCCTGTGCCTCGCTTCCCTCTGCGATTCTCTATGAAGGGAACATTAGCTGTTTCTATATATATACATGGTATAAAAGAATAATTAAGTCTTCTGAGTTAACACAGCCCACCCCACTAAACGAATGGCACCCAAGGCTTTGCTGCACAGTAGAACCACCCAGAAATTTAAAACTCCCAATGCCCAGGTGTTACTCCATACCAATTACAACAGAATGTGTGAGAGTGGGAGCCAGGTATCAGAACTGTTAAAGATGCCCAGGGCGATTCCAATGGGCAGCAAAAAGTTTGGGAACCAATGAACTAATCATTTAGGCAGGAGAAAGCTTTTGAAAGAAACTGGTGGGAGCTTAAACTTCTACCTATAGTACGCTGCTGTAAGCAGCTAATATTAAACTGACCCCATACAATAAAAGTATCAAATTAGCTATCTTCTTATATCGTTTGGGGTTCCAGATGACAATATTTCTCTTGAGGTAGCTGATTCCAATATTTTATTATCCTCCTAGAATAGTCCCCCGAAGTCGCTATATCATTTTACATTCCCGTTAGTATTAGATAGAAGTTCTCCCATTTTTACCAACATGTAATAATGTCATTTTAAATTCTATGCTCTCCTAAAATACTTTTTTAACTTAATAAACACGTATTTAGGACTTGTTATATGGTAGTAAGAGCATTACAAATACTAATTCATTTAAGTCTCACACCATCAGTAGGAGTACAAGTACTATTATTACCCACATTTTATATAGGAAAAGACCAAAGCACAGAGAGGATGAATAAACTTGCTCAAATGGTAAAGCAAGGATTCAAACCCAGACAGATAATGTTATGTTGCATCTCATTATTATTTTCAAACCCTATTTCTTAATCACAGATTAACTAATCAGATTTACCCAAAGGTTAATTTATAAGGCAGATCATCACAGCACAACAGAGAGGTGGCTGAAAAAATCACATATTCAGTGAAAATACTAAACCATGAAACCTTTAAAAAAATATGTATTAGAAAAATTCATTCAAAATTCACAATTATTTACCAGGCCCTCAATATGTGACAGGCAACTATTCTAGGCACCGAAGATACAGTATTATGGATAATACAGCGATACTATGAACAAATATTCCAAGTGTATTTTATTTACTGAATATGGAACAGCAATTAAAGTAGTGGTTCATTAATGTAGTTTAGTACCAGAAAAAATCTATAGCACAAATTTTAAAAATAGCTCTTGATTATATTCTTCATCATAAATGAGAAAAAGAAGTCTAATGAAATGTAATTACTTTACTTGCTAAGGACAACATTTTTGTTGAAGGCTTTGCAAAATATGTCCCTGTTCCAAGCAGGATAATGGAGAAAATGGAAGGAAGGGGTGAGTCATTCAAACGCTCTGTTCCTTCCCAGCCACCATCAGAAATCACCTTATCAAGAACGGGCACATGCTGATAGGTAACATCCAAACACAATAGTTGTTCAATAGGACCAGGAACCCCAGAACACAATTTACTGTAGAAAGGTACACATTTCAGAACCAAGTGCTTTGACTTTAAAAGAAAAATTCCATTTATAATTTTTAAATGCCATTAATTGAAAGTAAAGTTTACTTACTTTAGCAATCTGCAGCAACACAATGCAGTGTTTAATTGATTCTACCATGCTCTATAAAAACAAAACACTAATTTTAGGTTCTTGCCCTTGATAAAATAGTCATGTGATGTGAAAGCTTAATGTATAAAAATGAGTTCAAATACACAGTGTTTAGGTCTATACTAAACAAGAAACACCCTCTCTGGATATCCATAGAGTTCTAATGTGCTGCTAGTGTCAAATGAAATTATTAGCAATTCTATTAATTGTTAAAGAATGTCAAAAAATATTAATTTACATTAAATATCACCTAAATGATTTTCAACACTTTAAACAGAATTAACTTCCAAATTCTTAGATCAACAGCAGGCCATCCCGCTGTAAGTTTCTAAAACATCATTGAAGACTTTTACGGAATTATGGAGAGTAAAGGATCCAATCAATATTGATGAACCTGGAATATTATTTTGCCTGTTTTTAAATGCTTTTATTAAAATGCAAATCTTATTAGTAGCCCGTTACATAATGACAGAAAGCCAAGACATCAGAAAACTTGAATCACAATGTATTTTAATTAAAAAAAAAAAAGAATATACACTATGCATAGATGACACCTTTTATCCAAGGATCTCAAATAGACAAGACCAGAAAAAGATAAAATGGCACACAAAGCCAATTTCAATTAGCAGGATTATTCTACTCATTTCAATTCCTTTAGAAAATAATACAATTCTTAAAATATTCTTGTAAAAATTCATAAAATTAAATCTAAATTGCTCTTATTAATAGGAGCAGCTTAAAATATAAATAACATTTTGAAGTACTTTCTAATGCAAAGCCAGAGTTTATCAAACAACATAACTTACTTTTGTTGTCTCTTTGAGAGTTTCAATTTTCTGTGAAAAATAATAAGTTTAAACAGAAATAATCAGAAGCACAAAGAGGTAGTGTTGTTCTTTACTAGTTAGTCACTTAAAGAATGTTACCAAAATATACTCATTACTTTGAGTGCAGGAAGGTTGGGAAGGGAGTACTTTTGGTTACACTCGGTTTTTAAAAATATTTAAATCAAATACTTAAAAATTCAGACATTTTATGAATTACATCCTCAAAATTCATGTGATTCAATTAATGCCTTGTAAGAATAATATAAAACATTCTTAATTCCTCACATGAAATAAGTTTTTTCTATAGATTCACTAAAATGCTTATCTTAGAATCACCTTAAACTTTGCTAAGTTGTTTAAAAATGACATGGGACTCGATGACCAAACTAAGAATGGATGGAGAGCTAAACATGAGTTACTATTATTACCAAGTGTAAAAGAGCCAAATACAAAATTATATAGTCAACAAAAATGGAAAAAATAAATAAAACTGCATCAGGAAATTTAGTCAAGGAGAGAAAAATGTAAATTTAAAACAGAACACAATATTCAAACTACAAAGGAACTGTCAGAAATTCAAAGATGGAGGACAGTAGCAGAACTAGAATTAAAGCAACACTTGTTTTGTTCCCTCGCGTGTGGCTTGTTGTTTATTCTGAAAATTCTTGCTGGTTGGTTTATTAATATTTGAGGTGACCATGTGTAAATTTAATAACTTTCTATCTTCAACATACAACACTTGAAGAGGAAAGAACTTACTCCTATGAAAGTGGTACTTACAAAAAGGGTATCATATTAAAATTTTGTAGCTTACCCTTTTGTTTAATTATGAAACCACAAAAAAAAATCACCAGAAAACTCCCATTGAAGTCTCTATATGGCAGTAGTATCTTACTAGGTCAATACGAGGCAAAATCACTGAGGTCTTTCTGTTATTTCTCCAAAAGACTTTTAGATTTAAAAACTTTTAATTCAAAATCTTGATTATGAAAGTTACCTTTCTTTGTTCATCATCTTTGCAGTTTTGAAGTTTGTCATCAAAAAGCTACAGGATTAAAAAAAATGATTATAGAACCAAGCCACTTTCCTGCATTGTATATATTTACTAAACATAGAAAAGCAAAGTTTAGGTCTTACACACATTTCTTCCAGGGATGACTTACATGAATTTTCAAAATAACATATATATTTTCAAGGCATTGTATATCAAATTAAATTCTACTGAATTATTTTAAATGGTCAGGATCAATTACACTGGTGGACTCACAAGCAAAACACATGATTTTTAAGAACTTAAAATTCAATTCAAACCTACGTTTTGCCCTGGCCAGGTGGCTCTGTTGGTTGGAGCGTCATCCTGTACACCAAAACCCTGTGAGGTCAATTCCTGACCAAGGCAGGTACCTAGATTGCGGGTTTGACCCCCATTTGAGGCGTTTAAGGGAGGCAACCATGTATGGAATGCAAATAATCGATCAAGGTTTCTCTCCCACATTGATGCTTCTCTCTTTCTCTCTCCCCTCTCCTTCTTCTCTCTCTCTCTCCAAAAACTCAATAAACATATCCTCAGGAGCATTAAACAAACTAAAAACAAAAACAAAAACCTAAGTTTTTTTCTACTTTGTCATCCAAGTTTATCAACACTCCTTTTTCTTTCCAGGACCGTGGCTGTAATTAATTTTAAAGTAGGAATTGAAGGAGACAATTTCAGTAATGATAAAGAAATTAGAGTCACCTCTCCCAATTCCCGAGTCCCCAAATGGAAAAAGCAAGGCCTTAGAAACAGAGCCTCTTAAAATTTACCAGTTTCATAGAATTTTTAACCAGAATCTGAATCTAATTTTGTCTTATCTTCTTCTAATTATGTCTAGATATTTACCTTTTTAAGACCAAAAAGTGCATTGTATACACACTCTATTTACCAGTATTATTAGATTAAAGATCTTTCAATTAAGTCATCCAGATCTTTCAACAAGTCTCAGCTTTAAAAATTTCTGAAAAACCACGTAAGGGCTATAAATATCAAAAAAGTAACTTTTTACTCAAAATCAAGCTGTAACATTTGCTACTTTATATTAATTCAATATATAAACTAATGCCATACCTTTAATTGTTCTATCAAGATTTGAAGGTAAGCATCAGCCTCTGTAAGTTTCTTATCAAAATCTTGAACGCTAGGAACAAATCCTGAATCCAAACCCTAGAGGAAAAAAAAAAACAACTGCAATAAATCTAGCAGTACCAAAGCAATTTTTAATAATATAAAAGATACTTCATCCTTCATACATGACATTTTAATTTTTAAAGTAAAAATAACACTTTTACATAAATAACAGGCCTGTTTAAATTATCGAAATTCTCCAAGTATAGTGGTACATCAGTATCCCACATGAACTTCTAACACTAATGCCTTGTCATTAATTAACATGTGCTCGTGCTTAAATTAGGATGCACCCTGCTCTTCAGAATCACTTTCTTTTCTCCCCAAAGCCCCATAATAGCTCACAGGCACCTCCAGAGCAACAGTAATTCAACTAAATGAACATACACAGAACAACCTAGGTTACCTCCTATTTTCCCCTTTTTGTTCAGTCCATTCTTCCTGTCCTTTAACGTTAACTTCATATTCTCACTGTTTAGTCCTCCAGTTCCCTAACCCACTTCATCAGCTCTGATTTTTTTCTCCGCCTCCCTTATGAAAAAAGAAAATAATAATAACCTCAAAATTCTTACTTCTAAGAAGAGGGCCCTCTACGTGAAAGTGGCACTACTTTGGTCTTAATCAAGTTCCCTACTCACTTTCACCCTTGGCATAAACACTACACTCTGGACATGGTGTAAATGTTTACTTATTTAGAGGGCCCACTTATTTCTCAGTTTAACAGTGTGACATTTGCATGTCCTACTTTTTGTACACTAAAAACTTTAAGCTCTGAGAGCATGGGATTCCTATGTTTTAACTCTACTCAAAAGAAACTTATGAGTTCTTAATCATCTCTGACTGAAAAATGTATCAATCCTGGTATAAAAGACAAAGCAATTGGAAACTGAACAAGATTACCAGCAGCTTGCCATACCACATATGCATGTCCAGATGTCATGCAGTTAAACTGGAAAACAAGGGTCGGGGACCATTAATGTCACAATCCAACCCAGCCACAGAACTCTGTACTAAAAGAGTGAAACACAGGGGTTTAACATACTGTGCTTGACTCTCACTTGTCATCTCTCCCCTGCCTCTGGCCAACAATTCTGGTAATTTTCACATTCTCCTTTTAGTAAATTAAGTCAAGAGTTCACTTTTTATTACACTAATTCCTCATCTTTGCAAACACGTTACCATGACTAAAGCACTTTCACAGCCATTATCACAAACACCAGATTGAAACAGTATAGTATTATGGAAACAATGGGTGGCAAACCTGGTTTCTAATTGCAGCTCAGCCACTAACAAGATACTGTGTCTCACTAAGCTGCTATTTCTTGCCTGCCAAATACAGGTGTTCTCCTCCTACTAATATTAATGTGGCAGCTACTACCTCAACTAAGGATGTACACAGTTACTAATGCTATCAATTACTACTATTACCGCTGTTGCTCTTCCTAAACTGAAATTTAAATTCTGAATCAAACCATTAAAAACATGTTTTTATTCAACTTTTCTTGTACTGCACTTTCTTTTACAAATGCCAAGGCATTAAAATTGCCTATATTTTTGACATACATGCCTATATTTTCACATACACATAAAGAAACCACTTGAAGTATTAAAAGACCTCTTCCTAATGAGATGTCATGTATAAAAACAAAGCTTAAAAAAATCATAATAAACAATGTATGAAAAATCCAGATATATTTATAAAAGTGTGGTTAAATATCTTCATTCTAAAAGATAACTCAAAACTTCCTATTAGAAACATTTACTAAGTGCAGTATGATTGTAGCACATGTGGAAAGGAAGGATAAATTTATTATATTTAAGAGATACTTAGCACTGTTCTAGGAAAGGAGTAATTTATTTCCATGCTACTGTACCAAAAAAAAAAAAAAAAGGAAAAGAAAAACATTAGAAGGACTGCTTGGCTTGGTTTTCAGTTTGTTTTGTTTCACAGAGCAATATAATATCTTTATTAATAATTTAATTATAAAACCCAGTTAAAATCAGCTAAATACATTGTTCTTGCTAAAGGTCAATGGCATATTCAAAAATGAATAAAAGGTGAAGCATCTTAAAGAAAGGAAAAACTGATGCTTAAGAATTTTTCCTCTTCTGAATCCACTGAGAACAGCCATTGTAAAAATTTAATTAATATACCCTCTCACATAAATAACTATCCACTAAAAATCTTCTAGTTGATACAGAGAAACAAATAAGATTTGAAAACCACCTGAATTAATTCTTCAAAACAACCCTTTGATGTTGCTATAATCATATGACCCTCACCTTGGCTCTTTTCTCAGATCCACCTCTGGACAGCCTTCCACAACATGCCTGCACCCTTAGAGTAGAATAAACTCCACAGGGCACAACATCCAAGTCAAAGATCTACTCAGCAATTGATCTTTCATTACAACAGTTATAGCTTAAAATCCTGAAACTGGCCTAAATTCCCTTGCATAGTAATTCATAAAATCTTCGGTGTACTTAAAAAGAAAACCTACATATATAGTTGCCCATCTGCAATCAACAAAATAATATGTACAAATTTATAATAACACAGACAAGCAACTGATAGTAGTTTTCTCAAATCGAGAATAATGCATTAGAAGAAATACAAGTTTCCACCACATATTGTAACTAACAGTACATAGAATTAAAGCCACCTAGTCCAACCTCCCACTCACAGAAGTTACTTTTACAATATCTTTGAAAGTCATCTAATCTTTGCTTGAACATCTAAAGAAGACAAGGAACTTATTACCTCATAACAAACATTTTCATAAAAATTCCCTCAATTCATAACTATTCTTCTTTCCATTCAACATTTATAATATAAGGCACTATACTTATTCATAGTCTTTTTAATGGAGTTTGGTTTTAAAGCAGATCATGAAAATAGAATATAGTCCTTTTTGTTCTTTTTCTCCTTCCCTTTTTCTATTCCCTCACTCACCTCTTCATATCTTTCTTTCCTTCTCTTTGGTCTATGTCCTTCAGTAGTAACTGAAGTGGTTTTGTAGCAGTTTAGGCACTCAGGACCCAAAAGGTTGCTGCTCCTCAATTTATCATATTGATGAGGCATAGTTCTAAGTTGATGATTTCTGTCTGCATTCATTTAAAGTTTAAATTAAATAAAACTATTACAGAGAAATAAAGACAAAATGGTCTGTGAGGTAAAAGAAGTTAAATTAGCCCTGGCTGGAGTGGTTCAGTGGATTGAGTGCCGAAAGGTTGCTAGTTCGATTCCCTGTGAAGGCACATGCCTGAGCTGCAGGCTGGGTCCCCAGTTGGGGGTGTGTGAGAGGCAACTGATTGATGTCTCTCTGCACACCAATGTTTCTCTCCCTTTCTCCTGCCCTTCCCCTCTCTGAAAATAAATTTTAAAAATCTAAAAAAAAAAAAGTTTAATTAGAAAAACTACGATAGAAGTCAAACCTAAATCTAACCATAAAATGAGAAATCTATGTTAAGAACAATATGACAAATATGCTAAATCAAAATAGTCTCTAGTTTTCAAGAGTGCTTTGTTAAAAAAGGAACCTAGAGTACCCATATAAAGTCAAGAAGAGTAACACATGATTTTGTATCAGTCAGGATCTCTGTTCCCAAGTTTTAAAAAATACACAAAATAAATATTTTGAAAAAAAATTAAATTAAAAATATACACAGAAAGACATCTGGCCCAATTTTAAGGGGAACATCAAAAATAATACTAAGACTAGTAGAAGAATATCAAACTGCCTGAAAACTAGATATAGTATTCCCTACTATCTTTCTAATACTTATGTTGAATAGCATCGTTTTTCTCAGAAGACACTTCAAAGCTAAAAAATGTCGGCAAAATTAAATGAATTCCTATTAATGACGAGTTGGGACATTAAACACTATTTATACTTTATACACACACATCACTGAATACATCACCCCCATTAAAAAGAAAAGTATTGTAAGGGATCTCCTTAAAACTGTCCTAAGTACATATGAATTGTACCTGCTTCAGGGAGATTATTTTAGTAAAACTAAAGCAGTACAGGAGACAATTTTTGAGACAGGAAGTAAGAACTTTTAAAGTACTACCTCTTGACAAAGGAAGAGTAATGAACACTGGAGTTAAAGGTAATAAAAGGTGATTTAAGGTCCTCTGAGATCAGAATCAGGAAATAAGAAACTTATAGGTAATTTGAGGAGCTGAGAATAGTATATAATAGGAAGGGCTATGGCTGAATAACAACATTGTAAAAAGAAATTCACAAATGAGTATTTTCATATCAAATCTTATTTCAGAGCAAAAACTAAGGGCTAAGTACCCTATTTATATTCTGTGCTTTCTCTTATACAGGACACAATTGTTATACAACAAAAATATGTTGCAAAAAGAGAAATAAAAGGAAAACACATTAGCAATAGAGACATTATTCCATTTAAGTCTCATAGAAAAGTTCAGAATAACAACAGAATATAGTATCAGTAGTAGAACTGTAAAAGGGAGCAACTGCTAAAAAAATTAACAGAAACACCCTCCCCCCCAAAAGTCTCCTAATGAAAAATAAATGGCATGAATCTGGACAAAAGTAGATGATTGCTAAAAAGCATACACCCTTATAATGAAAATAATGAAAACTTTGTAGAAATGTTGTTTTGATTAAAATATGAAAGTATTTGGAAAGTTTATGTGTACAATTAGCAATTTGAGATGACATGCATCACAGATACACTTTCATCCAATGAAAGAAGTATAGGGTATACTTACAATTGAATCACTTACAATTATTTTTGAAAATTCAAGAACTGGAGAGATACCAGAAGACTGGAAAAAAGCAAGTGTGGTACTGATCTTCCATAAAGGTAAGGAAAAAAGAGAATAGAAAGTTACCATGCTGTGAGTCTGACATCAATCATTAAGTAAAGGAATAATAAGAGAAAAATCTGTAATTATACGAGAAAAAAGTAGGTACATGAACAGCAAATGGCAAGTTAAGGAAAAAAAAAAAAAAAAAGAATGCCAAAACTCAATGGCTTTTCTGTTCCTTAGAAATTTGCTGACAAGTTAAGTTTTTTGAGAAAAGACACATTTTGTCTTCTTACCACGTGATTTAAAAGCTGGATTAATGATGGGAAAAGATATATTAAAGATATCAGAAATAGTAATAAGACCATGATTTTATGTGGGGTAATTTCCTTGTATTACTGAAAATCTGGAACCATTTATAATCCCTGTTGTCTCTGTTGTTTATACACTTCAGCTGAGGAAAGGTTTTAGAGGTATAGAGAAGTTCTAAGGGTAAGACTTTCTCCCCATTTTTAATCCTAAAGAATATCCAACTATTGATTCATTTGGAGTTAAGATTATCAATTCCAAAATGTCCATATAATTGAGCCTATTAGCAAACTCCTCCACTGAATCTTCAGGAAGATATTTTCCATTTAAATCAATGTCCTGATAATTAAAGGCTCCAAACTAATAGGTTCTTGTTTATGAACATGGTAGCTGTAGCTTTCTTATCAACAACTGCTAGGTACCCCAAGAATGCCCTAAAAATTAATATCTTTTTCCATAGTTCTGGATTCACTATGGATGCATAACATATTAAAATCTTTTTCTGGGTTTTAGGTTCTCTGCTATATACTTAACAAGTATTCTCATTTCATTACCACAACACAGTAAGGTAGTAAGGCAGATAGATATTAACCTTATTTTATAAGTGCTTACCTAAATCAACCAGCTAGGTTTTTTTTTTTTTAATTGGGATTTCAACCCAGTCCTTGGATTATTTCAAGTCCATTACACTATTCTATTAAATCACAATAATACTTGAAAAGAATTCATAGCATAAGAACACTAAAATAAATGTACAGTAGTGCCTCTCTATACCGTGGTTCATTTATCGCGGCTTCACTGTACTGTGGGATTAAAAAAAAAATTTAATTATTTATCACGGATTTTTTGCTATATTACAGAATTTTGCGGTACTATATATGTATGTTGTTAAAGTTATGTAGGTTTAAGAGCGTAGGATATGTTTAAGAACATAGGTAGTGTTTATAAAAGTGTGGAAAAGGTGAATAAGGGAGTGGGAAAGGTTAATAAGGGACTGGGGATGGTTTATAAGTGTGTGGGAAGGGTTTGTAAAGCCTTAAAATATATATAAATACTAAAATAAATGTAAGGTTCCTACTTCGCGGATTTTCACCTATTGCACGGGGGTTGGGGGGGTGGTGGTCTAGAACATAATATCCGCGATTAGTGAGGGAATACTGTAATCTAAAAATTGCCTGAAAGAGCTTGATATAGTGAAAATAAGCAGAAGCTTTAAAGTTAGACTGAATCTTTAAAGTAAATCCTGAATCTTCGGCTTCCTAACCCATTACCTGTATAGCCAGTCTGGCCAAGTACTTTCTCCACCTCCCCTTTCACACTAGAGATGGGTGTAATAACAAACCACTTAAAGCTGTGGGAAACATGAAGGAATAGGTGTTCTACTTCCTCTTCATAATTTGGACTCATAAATAATCAAGATTCACCACTGTATCCCAGGCCTTAAAGTAGTGCCTAACATATAGAAGGAACTCAATAAATATTTGATGGAAAAAAAGTGAACTAATAGCTAAATAATACTATAAGACACATGCAATTTTAATAGAGATCTAAAATCAAGAAAAAGATAAAGTATAAATTGTATTTAACATTCTTTCAAAACAAAAAACAAAACCCAGTAAGTTGAACTCTGAAGAAGATAACAGTAATTAAAAAGATGTGAACAACAGATAAAACAAGTGATAAAACACAGTCTTGGACAACAAATCATAAAAAAATATTTCCATATGAGAT
Organism: Furipterus horrens; assembly: GCF_987537825.1. Taxonomy (NCBI): domain Eukaryota; kingdom Metazoa; phylum Chordata; class Mammalia; order Chiroptera; family Furipteridae; genus Furipterus; species Furipterus horrens. The sequence continues at coordinate 35,624,491 of NW_028327173.1, read as the reverse complement.
GTTCAGAAAAGTGCTGAGTAATTATGTATGCCTAAATCACAAAAGGTAAATTGTACGGAATTATTACCTTGTAACAAAGATTCAAAGAATATTAAGAAAGCCTTTTGTTCATAAAATGCTCTGATTTTTGAAAATACATTAGTTCAACAGTAGAATCACTTTTATCTTTAAATTTACAAATAGTTTATGCATTATATACATAATAAATAATATGCATAACATTACAGTTCTGTTTTAAAAGTACCACAAAACAAATCTGAATGGCTCATGTAGTTGGGACAAAAAGAATTGCTTTGTCAAACAGGAAATCAGTTACAGACACCAGTGCCAAGATTCATGAACTTTAATCAAAACTTTCAGCACAAAAGCTTACTCTTAATGATCTCTTCATCTAATACCGAAACTCTCCAGTAATCCTTTGACTTATAGAATAAAACACTAATATTGATTCCATAAAATGATTTGGTTACTCAAACAACTGCACAAAAAAAAAAGTATGGAATTAGTACCTTTTTCCTTTATTTAAATCACTGGTAGCTTGTCCTTCCAAAAGCCTCTCCCAATTTATTTAATAAGGCCATATAAAAAGTTATTGTCAAAAACTATATAAAACAAAAACTTGAAATTTGTAAATAGCATGGCCATAGATCCTAGTTTGTTTAAAATAGTCCCTGTTTATGCCTGTTGTCTCAGCAAAATTATTAGCAACCTCCATATTTTCAAAAGTGCCCTAATTTGACCAAGAAAATTATAAGATATTGCTCTCTATAAAGGATGTAACTAGCATTTGAGAGACATAAATGTCTGGAAGGCAAATAAATTGCTTAAGAGGTTTCATGATGCAGCAAATTACTTAAAATTAAACATGAGTTTATAGGCTCTGAATGTAGAAAGCAAACTAGAAATAAAACAGACACCAGAATTCAAGTTAATTAACTGAGTGCTTACCTTATGCTAGGTAAGTGGAGATATGAGTAATACAGAAGTTACATTTTTAAAAAACTATTTTACTCACACACACATACCACACACACACACCCTGAAATAAAACACATGAAACTTACATATTATTCCTGGGGAGTGGGATTGATGAGGGAAAGGGGGCATTTGAGACAAGGGCTCTTTTAGTTTTATACTTTATACATCCATGTTATCTGAATTTTTATAAATATGCATTTATTTTACATTCAAAAACTCTACGTAAAAAGTCAGAAACTATACAGATGATAAATATTTTTCAAAAAATTTATAATTTTTAGCTTGCAAAATCATCAGCATTACTTTTAACATTATCTACAAAATGCTAAAACGTCTTAAGAAAGTAAATTTGGCAATGCTGAAGCTGCTTAGATTCACCTTTCCAAGCAAAATAAAATGTAGCACAACAAATTTATATCATATACAGATAAAGTACAAACTAGCAAAAAAACTTAAAAAGCACTTAAAATTAGCAATCACTACTGTACTAAAGTAAATGCTGAGAAGAAAAACGGCCAGTAAAACAGAGCAGAATACCTAAATATTTTCCCCACATCCTTCTCACTAATAACATGATTGGGACTCAACATTCAAGAAAGCAAATTCATAAAAAGCAAAAATACCTACTACATCATTCCCAACAAAGCACTGTCTGACCACGTAATATTGGCAATCAGTCAAAGGTTTTCTTTTCATGCATTAGCTGGTCAGGTTACCATCAATATTTTTCTTATAAGTCACAGGTTAAGTCATCCCAGGATTTAAGTAAGCTGAGTGTTCCTACTGTGAGATGGAAAAAATATATTCTTCTCCTCTCCAAACTCAGATTACTGCCTATCATTCAGCTTACCAGTAAAAAAAGTCTCAATATTTTTAGGGATCCATCATAAACAAAAGTTTTAGCTAAGGCTCCTAAAAAGCTGCTCTATGAAAAACTAGAATAAATTCACATTAAACACACAAATGCTTAAATTGAGTGATATAGTAGTTCAAGTTTTGAAATAACTGCAGGATTCTTATTCATAGCATAATCCTTGATGAAAATTTGATTATGTTTTCAAAAATAAAACCTCATGTATTCCTCTAACAAAACCAGATCTCTCTGTATAAAAAATGTCTCATAGAAAACTAACACTCAAGGCAGCTAACTGATAAACTAGTCAGACCAATAGATATTCAGTCCTCAAAGGCTTTTATCCCGCACAAGCCAACCAAACAGAGCAAACACAATAATCATGACGTAAAAAGAATTCTATAATTGATTTGGCATTTACTCATTAAAATTATACGTGCCAAAACAGTTTTTATATATCTGATTGTAGCTGCCAGCAAACATCAAACAGAAGGAAACAGGTTCACTTATTGCTAAAGCTGTTTCAAGTGTTATACAAAATTACTCTGATTTACTTTAACTGTCAGAAATCTATCAAGATGGTCTACAATACGACTAGGATATGTGCCCATGAGGAGAGGACTTTGTTTTGTTCTTTACTGTATCCCCCCGGCTAGTGCTTGGCTCATAATAAGCACTCAATAAAAATTTTATAAATGAATGAAATAAGGAATTCTGAAATGTGCCTACTTGTTTGGCATTTAAACATAAAAAGTAATCAAAGTATAAGAAGTTCTTGCAGATCAAAAATCAGAGTATTCATGAAAAAATTATAAATAACTCAGTTATTATAAAGGATTTTTTTATAAGTACAGATGCTGAATTTTTTAAGGCTAATTAAAAGTTTTTAAGAAAAAAAATGAGAAATTGAATAGAAGGAAAGACATTGTTCTACACAGCAGTACATGAAGCAAGACCCAGCAATGACAACTAACATCTTTCTCTAAGAACTCATTGCCTCATGCCGAATCTTCTCATGAGCACTGTTTTACACATGTTACTCTGGGCTTAGAATTCAGTGTTACAATAATGATTTATTCCATGGGACTCTCTTATGACTATGGCACCTTCTGGATGATTTGGGGGTGGCCAGATGAAACAGATATAGACCCTGCTCTAAGAAGTTTAAAATCTATTAAGAGGAGATAAACATCTGTCTACAAATAGCCGATTCAAGCATGGTAAAGGAAGTGTTATGAGAAAGGTACTAAGAGATACCAAGGAGAAAGTGAAGGGGGATGAGTAAGATTTCACAAAGGTTAATGTTTTATTAGAGTGCAGGATTCGGAACGAGATGCGCAGGGGAAAAGTATTACATTAGTGGGACGCGCTGGAAACAGCATAATCAGATGGGATGTCTGAACTCTAATGAAATGACTAGAGACGTGAGGACAGGGTTAAGGAAACTAGCAAGGGATGCTGGAGTACCCAGGAATTAGAAAAGACAGGGAAGCCTCCACCACCCCAAGCTGAAGAGACAAGTAAGGTGACAATCAATGTTAGTTACCAAGATGAATCAGAAGTGGAGCTACTCAAAGGACACTCCAGTTGTAGGAAACAGCCATTGAAGAAAAGCACCAAATCAGAGAAGGAACAAGATATAATACCCTCAAAGTTTCTCTCTTTTCTTCCTTCCATCTTCTGTGGCTGCCTCCCATCAGCAAACCCTAATCAGAAGCCAGAGGATTAAGGACACCAGGTGACGCATGCTGTAAAGGTCAGCCTCCTGAAGCAGAGAGCAAAGATAGGCAGAGATAAATCTTCAGGAAAATGGAGAATAACCAGAAAAGGCAAACTCCCGGACTCAGGGCTAGAACAAGTTTACGAAGAGAGGCTGGAAAGCAGGATGCCAGAGGAAGAACAATATTTCCTCAGAGAAGTATACAGTATTTTTCAGATCCAGATACTGAATCTGGAAGGTAACCAAAATTAGTGGCTAACGTGGAAAAATTTCAGGGGTTTGGGGAGTAAGGAAGCCATGGACGGATAGCAGCACCGGAGCAGCACCTTGGCTCTCTCCAGAAATAAGAGCAAGAATCATAGGGCTCTAGTTCTAGTTGTTCTATTCCCTAACTTCGTGACCTTGAGTAAGTCACTTGGTTCCTCTATAAAAATAGGTAGAGGTTGAACTAAAACTCCAAGATCCCTCCCAGTTTTAGGATTCTGTGAAGAATCCTATGTAGACAACCATGTTCACCAGGTGTGTAAATACCTCACCATACTGGAAAAACTTGGGGGGCCTTACTTTTAAAAAAAATTCATGTCACTTAAATAAAGACAATAATAACTTACAGGTTCCAAGTTCTCCCCGGTATGACAAAGAACATTAAAACACAAGTGGCCCTAGCTGAGTGGCTCAGTTGTCCTGTGCACAAAAGGTTGTGCTGGTTTGATTCCTGGTCAGGGCACATACCTAGGTTGCAGGTTCTATCCCAGGTTGGGTGCTTATGGGAGGGGAGGCAACTGATCGATGTCTCCCACACCCTCATCCTTCTCTAAAAGCACTAAACATATCCTCGGGTGAAGATAAAGCACACACACACACACAAGTAGATTTTCATCATTTAGTGTAACCTTGAAACTAAGTGAGAGAGACTTAATGAAACCAGATTTTGAAACATGCTCTGAAATGCAGAGAATGCAAAGAAACAACTGAGTAAGCAGAATAATGGTTCAAGTGGCACATCTGGGAAAAAAACAAAATAAGCTGTTTAGTCAACAGAGCAAAGCAGCAAAGTTCTTAATTGTCTCCAGAAATAAATGAACTCCTATGTGGAAAGGATAAGTCTGGATATCAGCCTCAGTCTCTCTCTCCCTCCCCCCCCCCCCTACACACACACACAGAGTGCAACCACTACTACTCCTTAATTACACAAACATTCACTGAATAGCTCATGTGCCAGGTACTATCATCACCTTCAAAGGAATCTTTAAGGGCAATACAGATAATAGCAAATATAATTAATCATTAACTAATCTTCTGGAATGAGCTCAAATTGCACCCCTTCCAAGCAGTCTCCCTTACTTCTCTAGCCAGCAACAAGCTCTTTTACCTATGATACTATCACAGAACCAATTTACGCTGGCACTATTAGCTTTCTTTCGACTACATTAGAGATCAATATAAACCAAGGGGTGGGAAGCAGCTTGTCTGGGAATCTGCTCACCGTTGATAACACAGTTTCTAAACTTTTCCTTCTATCTTGCCTCTCAGGTGTGACAGCAACCAGGGAGCTTGGTGACTTAGGAAACATTTCTAACTCACAGGAATAAACTTAATTACAATATAGTTGAGTCAAAGGTTTGCACACTTAGGGAATAATTAAGTTACATATTTTGATCATTCAAAAAGCATTCATTTGAGCACCTATGTACCAAGCACTAGACTAAGGACAAAGGCCGTGAGGATATATAAAAAGGAGTAAGGACCTCTGACCTCTAGGAGATCAGTGTCTAATACAAGAATCAGATACATGAACAAAAAAATGTACAGTGCAACCTACTGAAGGTTGTAATATAGATATGAACAAGTGGTGTTGTAGCACACAAAGGTCAAATTCTAACTCACTTTGCCTGAAGGAAAACACAGAAAAAGGAACACACAGCTGTGTGTTAAAGGAAGAACTAGAGATTTATCACTTGACAGATATCTGAGCAATTATAATTCTAAGCAGGAGGGACAGGCTGTGAAAGGACAAAGAGCTATGAAAGGCTGTGGCATGTTCTAAATAATTAACAGTTCACAGTGCTAGAGCAGATGCCTTGGGTAGAGCACTTGCAGCTAAGTCCAGACTCTAGAGAGAAAAACCAGGACCAGGCTGTGAAGGCCCTTGAAGGACATGCCACACAGCTGGACTTTGGCAAGGGGAACCCAAAACAGACTGTTAAGCACAGAAGTGATTCAGTGGCATCTGATTGTGGATAAAGACCATGGGGAGAGGGAGTCTAGTGACTGAGAGGCTAATAGTTAGAAGGTTTGGCAAAAGTCTAGGTAAGAAAATGTTTTACAGAAGTCTAGGTGAGAGATGACGAGGGCTTGAATTTTTTTCATGTGGGAAAAAAAGTGACCAAACCCAAGAGATATTGCTAAAGTGAGTTTAATAGGGCCTGGTGATGAACATGGAAAACAAGGGAGATGGAAAACAGCTTCAAATGGCACATACGGGGAGGAACTTTTAGGGAGAGATACTTGGCTTAGTTATATTTCAGCCTAAAAACTATTACTTCAAAAGTAATCTTTGTTTAAACCTTTCCTGAAAAATCTTCCTAAATATAATTTTAGGCTAAGTACATTAATTATAAAAACTGTCTTCTTCTATAGAGTCCCCATAAACATCAGTTATCACTCTACACTATAAAGTTTAGGTATTGATAGAACTTGACATCTACCCAGGGACATTCTAGAATTTGCTTTTTAGAATAAAAGCCTGATATCCTCTTTCTCAAGCAATAGACTGCAGACCAGGCAACTGCCTAATTTTCCAATCAGCAGACTATGTTAGTATCACAAAATGCTTTCCTGGCTGAACAAAATTTACTTTGAACAAAATTCTCTGCTAATCTTCATATCAATTGGGGATGGCTAAGTGGTTAGATTTATACCAAACACAGTATTTTTACATTAAAAAAAAATGGAACATACCATCTACAACTTCAGAAATATAAAAATGGATGTGAGCACAGCCTTTGCTATTTATCGAGGAGCACTTGAAGTATAATGTTATCTCTGTGAAAACCAAACTCAGGACAGTCTGGAAACAGATCCAGCTACTCTGTTATCTCTTATTTCCCATGTAAGCTCTCAGACCAAAAATCTGATTTTTAGTGGTTTCTATCTTTCCTGTGCTAGGAAAGGCAATATGGTGATTTTATCCATTGTCTATTGCTCGACTGCATAAAAAGTGAAAGTTTAAAAAAAAATTTTTAAAGTAAAAGTAAATGAGAGATGTTAACTCTATTAATTAAAGGGCTTTATCACCTACTCGGTTCAATACAGGCAAAGTACTGAGAGATGATTCACAGATCGTGGATGAGAACGTCCAATCTAAAAGTCACTACAAAAGCTCTTAAAATGCAACTACTGTTATAAGATCCCTCCCAGCTTCTCCACTGAAACTAGCAGAAATAATTACTTGATTTGTTTTTAATTTCCTACACAGTTCAAAGTAAACACAAATGTTACTTCAAATTAGCAAACGTCCAATACATCTCTCACTCTTTCATAACAAAAATTACAGTATGAATGTTGCAAAAAACACGATTCAACTATGCTTCCTAATCTATTCATTATACACAACTTTCCATAACTAAGCTGTGCTGAGAAGCTAAACCTTTCCTTTCAGTTTTCATGAGCCCCATAAAATTATTCCAAAGTTTTCAGTATTTTTGCACAAGATACCGAAAAAGCATAAAACCACCTCCCGCCCCACCCACATACTCACAAATGACAGCACCCATAATTATTAAACGGGGCCAGGCAAGAACACAAGGCCAAAAATAAAACAACAGAAAATGTTTGGCCTGCGACTGAAGGTCCTATTAATGGGCAACTGGTCAAAATTAGGCGTTCACATTAAGAGAAAGCTTAACTTTCGTGTTTAAAATAAATATCTTGTGACAGCTTTCGAAAGAAAAACAGAGTTACACAAAAATGAGGAAGAGATTCTCTCCAATCTGGTTTGGTGGCCAATGACCTCTCGGTTTGGAACAGGAGGGCCCTAGCCTCAGCCTCCAACTCATCCCCGCAGAGGAAGCGAGGAGAGCTCCCGGGGAACAGAGGGCCTGCACGGCCACGTCGCTGTACTCACCCCACAGGGAGCCGGGAAGGAGGCAGGGAGAAAACATTCGCGCCCACGGCCCCAGGTACTCAGGGGTGCGGGCCGGTCCCTCTCCCAGACCCTTGAGGTCTACTCACTCCGCAACTGGCCGGCAAGAAAGCCATTCGCCAAGGCCCCCGCCCTCTGTGCCTCCAGGGGAGGGAGCCGGGGGCCGCTTCCGAGCACCCCTTTTTCTCCCCCCACGCAGATCACCGGGCTGCAGCACAGACAGTCCTGCCAGATCCAGCTGGTCCCCGGGACGCTCACTCACCCTTACCCATGGCCCGCCCAGCCCCTCCCCGGCCTAGGGGCCGCACCGATTGGCTGGGCCCTGGGCTCCTGGCAAAGAGACCCCTGGCGATTGGCCACGGGTCACCTGCTGTAGGGAGGTGGGAGGCTGAGGACTGATTTTGGGCAGAGAGGCGGGAGAAAGCAGGCCCCCAAGGGGACTGGCAGACTGCGGCGTGTGGGCACCCCGGCCGGCTTTGCAGTTCCCGGGCCCCGCCCAGACCCCACCGGCTGGGGCCCGGCCTCATCCGAGCCTTCAGCTTTTTGGTACACACGGCGGCCGCCCCCAGGAACGGGAGGTCAGCGCGCAACAGAGCTCAGCTTGGCTTCCGGCCTTCGGCGCAGCGATTCCTAGAGTGGGGACGAAGAAAGGGCCCCGTCGCAGACAGACATGCTTTACACCCACCCGTTTCTAGCTTAACATCCCCAAATATTTTGTCAGCTGTGGAGCCAAGTTTCATCTTGATAAGCTGTTTTTGCTTACTTCCGGAAAGCTGTTTGTTTCGCGTGCTGGGGAAGTGCTGAAGAGGAGTAGGCAGTGAAGGGAGGTGGAGACACTATATCAATAAACAAAAGCATGGGTGCCTGTTTTATTTAAAAATCCAGGAAACATCATGGGCCTGCTGTTATGCCACAGCTCCATAAGGAATGTAGGTGGCTTGTGAACACGCTTCAGGAATCCAAATGTCATAACCTCAAATTAGATTAAAAATTCAGACTTAGAGGACCTTGACAGAGAATCACCCATCCAAAATGCAGGAAATCACAGGCATAAGAGCCTAACTTACTGATCGGGAGGAAAATCCTTTCCTGCTCTATTATACCATATGGCTATTTATATATACCTGTAACTCCCAAGCCTCTAATAAATTTTTGTGCTCTACTGGTACCCTGTACAACAACTAGCACAGTACAAACTGCACAAAAGATTCAATAAATGCTTGTTGCACTCTGTTAAAGATACCTTCAGTTTGTTTTTTGTAAATTTTTTCAAACTGTCCAATACCAGCCCTGGCCAGTGTGGCTCAGTGGGTTGGAATGTTGTCCCATAGATCAAACAGTCACAGGTTCAATTCCCAGTCAGGGCACATGTCCTTGTCAGGGTACATACAAGAAGGCAACCAATCGATGTCTATCTGTCTCTATCTCTCTCCACACCTTCCTACCTCTCTTCCTCTCTCTGTCTCTCGTTTCCCCTCTCTCAAAAGCAATGAAAAAATATCCTCTTGGTGAAGATCAAAAAAAGGTCCAATACCAAAAGTACTTTCTTCATCTCACTTTCACTCCTCAAAAGTCTGGTCCTCTTCCAGAACCCCCTATATCAGTAAATGAAAACTACTACCATAACACCTTCCTCATTTCACATTCAATCCACCACCAAGTTCTGTCATTTTACCTTCTAAATACATTCTCAGTTCTGTCCATATCTCTCCATCCCCACCACATAATTACAGATCCTGGCCACTTGCAATAATCTTAGTAAAGTCTTCCTGAATCTACCTTAGCTCCTCCATTTCATTCTCAACACTATAGCCACAGTAATTGGTTTCCAAAACCAATTTCCTTACACCCTCATCACCCTATCCCCCTATTAAAGAACTTCCACTGCTTTTCATTGTGCTTAGGATACACCTCAGTCTTTAACAATGGCCTTCAAGGTTTAGCCCTATTCACTAGCTCGATCTCATACCTTCCACTCCCTGATTTTCTGCACCCCACACAATGACCTTTTCCAAGCTTCTTCAATTTGCCATGGACCTTCCAACCTCAGGGCCGTGGCACATACATTTATTTCTGTCTTTTACACAGCCCCCTTGATACAAATCCCCAACTTTCACTTATCTTACTTTTACTTATTATCATCTCCCTGCCTATGTAAATTCTTCCTATTATGTTCTCAGAGTCATGCAGTTCTCCCATATGAAATTTACCACAGCTATTTTAGATGTATTTGAGCTAATTTAACTTTATTGAGTTCAAATTTGCATATAAAAGAATGCATCTATTTTAGATACACAACTCAATATATTTTTGATAAATGCATGCACACATGTAACCATCAAGTAAGACACAGAACATTTCCAAATTCCACAGAATTTCCCTATGCCCCTTCAGCAGTCAATCCCTCCAACCACTGCTCTTTCTATTTGCGTTCTTTTTAAAAAATCTGTTCAATTTATTTACAATAAACAGTTCACAGATTTCTCCTAAACCCCCCACTCCCTACTTCTTGCAACCACCAATCTGTTTTCTGTATCTATAAGCTTGTGTTGTTTTTAATTTAGATTCCACATAGAGATCATATGGTCTTTGTCTTTCTCTGTCTGACTTATTTCATTCACTTAGCATAATGCCCTCCAGGTCCATCCATGTTGTCTCAAGTGATAAATTTCATTATTTTTATAGTTGAATAATATTCTTTTGAGTGTATGTGTGTATATGCTACAATTTCTTTATCCATCCGTCCATCAACGGACACTAGGTTGTTTCCATATCTTAACTTTTGTAAATAATGCTGCAATGAACTTGGGGGTGCATAAATCTTTTTGAATTAGTATTTTCATTTTCTTCAGATAAATACCCAGAAGTGGAATTACTGGATCATATGATAATTCTATATTTAATTTTTTGAGGAACCTCCATACTGTTTCCCATAATGGTTGTACAGCAGTACACAAGGGTTCCCTTTTCTCCACATCCTCACCAACACTTGTTACATTTTATCTTTTTCATAATTCCAACCACGCTAACAGATGTGAAATGATATCTCACTGTGGTTTTGATATGCACTTCCCAGATTATTAATGATGCTGAGCATCTTTTCATGTACCTATTGGCCATCTGTGTGTCTTCTTTGGAAAAATGTCTATTCAGATCTAAGGCCCATTTTTAAATCAGATTATTTGCATTATTCTTTGATGTGTATGTTCATCACTAGACTGTAAGCTTAATGAGGCAAGGATCCACATATCTGAATTTGTTAAACATCATATCCTCAGTCTTTAGCCAAACACCTGGCACATATTAGGTGCTCAATAATGGATTTTATATGGGAATAGATTCTGAAAATAAACAATTCTGTGATAAACATCAAATTATAAACAGTGATATAGAAAAAATATATTAATTTTGTCAGATGGACAAGGTCAATATCTAACAACTTTCACTGCTACCCTTTTAAATTTTCTTTGTTATCTGTTTTTCTAGCAGTTAATTTTGTGCCTGTGCAGGCCAAAGGACTTAATTCAGTATTAGCTGATTAAACAGTTCTTCTGGCCCAGGGGGAAAAGCCTATATCTCTAATTCTGTCTCTGTACTGTCTATTTGACCCTTATATAAGAGACATAATACTTATTTATATATAATTCTTGCTTACCAGTTGGTTTTTTTTTTTTTTTTTGCTTATGTCTTATCTCCCCAGCTACAGAGAAAGACCTATGGGGTTATCAAGGACTTTGTATTTAACATTGTCTTCCCAAATATTGTTTTGTTAAAGTGTCCTCAAAATCTTCCATCATCATGGGTCAGTAGTTTAAAAATCTAATGCACTATGATTTTTGACAGTTTAATGCAAATAGTTAAGTTGTAGTAAAAATTTAGTGGGCCCAATTATCATTACTTTTTACTGATAGGCTTAAGTGTTAAGATTAGGGGTAATGGCAATTGAGAATACGATTTATGACAGTCACTTGATTGAGTTTTCATCAATTGCATATCATATATATTTAAAGATGTCATAGCTACAGTCCACAGTTTTATACTAGGGATAAATATTTGTCACAGATATACAGTTCTCATTTTCCTAATCCTACTATAAAGTTAGTATGCATAAAAGATGTAGCATGTAGAATGAAGAGTAATTACACAACACAAGGCAATTTTACCCATTTTATCCCAAGAAACTGTAGAACTTCTAAGCAAATTTGACAACTCAAGTGTTTCTAAAGAAATCTACAAGTTGTTACAGAAGAAAGTTAAGTGACCAGCGCCTTAAACCCATATATGACAACTGATTACCTACCCATGTATCAAAAGGATCTTCAATACTTATTTCTGAACTATGTAACTAAGTAATTAAATTAAATTGGCATTTTGTTGTTGTTCAAGATAAAGAAGAATAGATTATGGTGATTAACACGTGTTTAAAAAAACAATCATGCTGTACACCCACCTTCAACTTATACAGTGAGGTATGTCAATTATTTCTCAATAAAACTAGAAAAAAATTAAAAACAAATACAATACAAGCAAAACAACAACAATAAAACCCTCTATATTTCTCTCTGGCTTCATCTCACCAGATGCAGATTGTTTCGTATCACACAATAAAAATAGAAACACTACGGTTCAGAGTGAGGGGATCTTTAAAATGGCAAGAAGTCTGTTGAGTAAAACATAAGCCAACTTTATTTACTTTAAAGATGAAAAGAACACTTTATACAGAATTCATGTACTACTTTAAAAAATATTTCTGCTAGAGAATTCACTAATGTTTACCTAAAATCACAGTCTGCTCTGATATCATCTCAGACACAGATGATAAATGCTTCTGATACAAATAGAGGGGGAAAAAACAAAGAGGTTTTAAAAAATCATAGTTTCCCTAGGAATTTGCCTAGCAATTCAGGCCAAATGATTGGAGCAGGTAACATCAAAAGACAACTCTTGGAAGCAGAATATGCAGCCCCACTATTTTGTCTGACCAGTAATCAGAAGTCTCAAAACTGAAATGACCTAAGAAGTTTTCATGTAGAAATTTGGGCCAGGTGAAATACATACACCACTTGGCATATGGTAGAAGCAGCCCCTGTTATGATCAAGGCCACCATGTTCCAAAAGTTTTAAAATTATTTGTAATTCTCAACACATTATCAAACATAAAGAAATATTTAAGGTTAGGAATGAACACCCCACAATGGGTATGGTACTATACAGTACTACCTTGTTTACCACTGTATCTTTAGCATAGGTTTCTGTTGAATGAATGAAATGCCAGGTACTATACTATAAAAACAGCAGTATAAACAGCTAAAAAGGTTGAAAATGGCTAGTCTAGCAAGCAGGACAAAGAAAGTGAAGGGGCAGAAGGCTGATATTTTTTCTATATAAACTTTTCAGTACCACTCAATTTGAAAAATATTAGTCTCTGTTGCCCCAATTTTTACAGGTAAAATCTGCATTAGTTACTTAACTTTCTTCTGAAACAACCTAGATTTCATTAAAAAAATGAGTTGCCAAATTTAGTTAGAAGTACACAGCTCCTTGCCATAAGATGGGTGAAATGGCTTCGTATTGTGTAATTACTCTTCATATTAAATGCTCTGGCTTTTATGCATTCTAACTTCACATTAGTGAAAGGGTGTGGGAAAAGGTATTGCTTTTATTTTATATACTTCTACATAGCTCAACAATTTTTAAAAGCACAATACACCATTATTGCAGTCTTTAAAAAATTCAATCTTCATTATGATCTTTATTCTTTATACTAGACTGAGTCCTGTAAAGGTAAGGATAATATGCCATTTATTCACAAATTATTTTCTCTACAACTATGATAGTGCATGGGATGCATGAAGTTTTGGATAAATATTTACCAAATAACTTTTCTAAAACATATTCTCCATGCGTTCTGAATTAAACATGCACTATTTTAAAATTTTAACTGTATTAGCCCTGGCTGCTGTGGCTCAGTGGATTGAGCATCGGCCTGCAAGCCAAGTGTTGCTGGTTCGATTCCCAGTCAGGGCACATGACTAGGTTGCACGTCAGGTCCCTAGTTGGGGGCACGAATGAGAGGCAACCACACAGTGATGTTTCTCTCCCTCTCCTTCTCCTTTCCCCTCTCTCTAAAAATAAATAAAAATAAACAAAAAAAATAAATAAATTATTTAAAAAAAATAAAAAAAATAAAATTTTAACTGTATTTTTAATAAAGGCAGGAAAATACATAAGTTCTAAAAATCTTTCCATAAAAACACAGTTAAAATAATTCCTGACAGTTGGAAGAATAATAACCCTTAGCATCTATAAAACTGAACCATCTATTTAGTTGTTTCCCCAGTGTTTAAGATAGGTGGCCCACTACAGTAAATAGAATTAATTAAAAAAATGAATCCTAGACTCCTAAGTTTCAATTTAGGAGCCAGAAATTCAACTGCCCTCAGTAATAACAACTGTGTTGGCAACAGGTCTTAGTAGAATTTTCTTTTGTTACAGTAAACCCAAGTAACTGGCTACTTCTCCAAACCCTCTACCTGTGGATGAGGTGACACATCTATATTGCAGTCATTTCCTTTGAGACACAAAGAGCCTCAAGGGAGAAAAACAAAACACATCTGTTTTTCTACATGATACAAAAATAAAACCTAATCAAGGCTAGGGGAAACATTACAATGGTAGTAAACAGAGCTTTATATATTAAAAAACTGAAATATATGTTCAAAAGCTAATCTTCAGTGAAGTAGCTTAACACTCAAGAAAAATACTCAAAAAGTTCTATTACTCTTACTCAGTTAGACATACAGCCATTATAGAAAAGAGGGTAAACTCAAGGTCCTAATTAAAGACTAATTTCTCAGCTAATCTCATAAATTGCACACTAAATACTAAATTTATGTTTGTCTATAACAAAAGTTTGACAGTTCTGTAATTATCATACCAAAGCATCTAATTTTGAAAAAAGGTTTCAGAATGGCTCTATTGTTTTTTTCAGCCTCAGTAATGATCTTAAATCTGCATTCTATCACATCTCCTTTATGGATAATGATATTTTATCCACAAATTCAATAGCATTTCTGGTGAGGTTTCTACCAGCCCTCCCCATTCCCTCAGCCATATTTTTTTTTTAATGTTTTTTATTGATTATATTGTTACAACAGTTCCAATTTTCTCCCCCTTGCTCCCCTCCACCCAGCACCCCCCTCCCCCAGTAATCCCCCCCAAGTCCATACCCCTGGTTCGTAAAAATTAACTATCCCCCCCCCTCGCAAATATTAGGACCCTTTGTAATCTTGTAAAGGACAATGGGCGAAGGTCTCGTGCTCCTCTAGCTGCTTCAAGCTGGACATGGTCATCGTCCTACCTACCCTTGGGTCCAGAAAACCCTAATAAGAGTGGGGGTGTGGAGGGGAGGGTGGCCTTCCCACATGGGGAAGGATTGTGCAGACTCCAGGTCAGTTGGCTGTCTCTGGTCAACGGCGTGCTTGGTTTAACAGCTCAGCCATATTCTTATACAAGGTATCATGCACGCCCTTGCTTTCTAGGGGCTTGTGATAAGAAGCCAATGGATCGTGAACAATAGTAAAGGGCAAAAATTACAAAATTACAAGACAGTAGCAATGAAATTCCAATTTGATATCCAAGACCAATTTCTTGGCTCAAAAAATAATCACAGAAGTCATCTGGTATAAAAAATTTTTTTAAAATATCTACTCACTTATAGCAGAAAAGTAAAAAATTTAAAGATCTACACTATTCAATTAGACATATACATGAGTGTTTTCAAACTGGGATCTAAAGTGTCTCTACCACAATCTTCTGTGTTTTCATTTCTGATAACCTATAAAAATTAGTAAGATGCCTCTCAACTTATGATGAACCAATCATAAGTTGAAAATATTGTTAAGCTGAAAATGCATTCAATACACCTAATTTACCAAACATCATAACTTAGCCTAGTGTACTTTAAATATGCTGAGAACACTTACATTAGCCTATAGTTGGGCAAAATCACCTAACACAACAATGTGTACAGTACTGGTTGTCAACCTTGTAATGCTATGGCTGGGGGCTGTGGCTCACTGCCAGTACCCAGCATCAGAAGAGTATCGTACCACACACTGCTAGCAAGAGAAAAGATCAAAATTGAAAGCAAAGTTTCTATTGAATGTGTACCACTTTTGCACCATCGTGAAAAAACGTTATAAATTGAAACATCCTAAGTCAGGGACCATCTGTATAAGTACACACTGAATCAGCTGAGTAACAACCTTAAATCCAAGTGCTACCAAGTTATTTCATTGCCCATGGTTTTGTTTATAATCAAGTTGTCACCAAGCACTTACCCATTATTTGTCACAGAAGATTCTTGATCATATAAATTACATATGTGTGAAGTGAGATCCAGCTAACCTCATGTCATGTGCTGTACAAATGAAGGTTTCCAATAGTCAGAACAGAAAAAAGTGCTGAGGTGACAGAATTGTCACATTCCACACAGTAGTGTACACAGGCCAAACTTAAAAAGAATCTATAACCTGTCAATACCATTTTAACATTGTAAGTAGTAACCTGTATGATAACCAGACAAGCTGTTATAATTCATTATATCTTGTATAATATAGGGTACAGCAAACCTTATAGGATGTAAAATCCTAAGTCTTTAACCAGCGATCAATCCCTTGTATAGGAATATCTCAGCAAGCAGTTGGCAGTACTGCTTACTAGTAAATAAAGAATCTGAAAGGTTTCCCACCATTAATCAGTACCATCAAATATCCACTGAATGCCTCTTACAGGCTACCAAGAGGAGTTTAAGAAGTTCAGTAGTTCCTCTGGCTTCTTTTCAAGGAGTGTCCTAATTTAGTTCCATGGCATTACTATGTGAAAACATATCACAAGCTAATATACAACAAGTTTAGAATAACTATTGGAAACTCAACTTCCATAGAAGTTGAAAGGAGAGAGAAGATTTTAGTTGTCTTCTCTCATCCTCAGACTATCCAAATTGCAGTTTGCAGATACCCACAGAGGCGCAGAAAAAAGAGAAGGAAAGGAAGACAGGAAAGATAGAAGGAAAGGGAAAAGGTAGAAGAGATGCTCCAGATGCAGTTACAGTTCATCAGTATGGAAGGAAGAATGGAATTAGTATGTACTGAGTACCTTCTACATATAAGTCGTAATAGGTTAGGAATATTATAATATATTATAACAATTACTTTACTGAAGATTTATACCTATATTTAAAGATCAGATAACTGAGGTTTAAGAGAAATTAACTACTTACTCCAGATTACATAGCTACTAAGAGGATAGAGCCAGGACCATGGCTCTAAAGATAGTCTACTATAATATACTAACTCTTAAAACCACATATTTAGATACTTGGACAGTGCCTGCTGGACTTTGCAGAGGTACTATGGGGAACATACTATCTATAAGGTAGGTTTTCTCCCAAGCCTCATAAAACTTATAATCTCAAATTGGAGATTAATTATATAATATTATATTTTAAAAGACATAATGCATATAAAGTCCACACAATTTCTGGCATTTAAGACGTGTTCATATATTAATTGCTGCTATTATTATTAAAAGTGGAATGTTATATGGACTACACAGAAATAAAAATTACAGCAGAGGTTAAGGAGGTAAGAGATCTTTTTATTACAATGATTAGAAAAAGGTGACACAAAGAGGTAATACGTATACTGAGTCTTGAATAGAGGTAATTGGAAAGGATCTTACAGAAGCAAATCTGAGGACTGGGGGTAGTGAGGACTTAGAGCAGCATGAGTTGCAGCTTCGAACCAGGAAAGATTTCTATGTGGAGCATCAGGTACATGCAGCAACAGGGGATGGGAAGGTAGCTTAGGGTCAAATCAAAGAGAGTCTTAAATCCCCTAATAAGAAGTTTCCCATCCTATAGGCAAATGTAAACCATTAAAGATTTTTCACAGTTATGCATACCTTAAAATCATTAATTATAATTGCTCACTTATAGAACGAAGAAGAAAGTTCAGGAACACACCAGAAACAGAGCTGGCAAGATGTAACAAAAACAATAGTTAAGAGGATGTGAGGGAAGGGATATAAGTGACTCTATTTAAAAAAAGGAAAAAAAAAAAAAAAAAAAAAGACTCCCTAGGCTTGATGGAATAGAAATTGCCACCTAAAAGGATTCTCAACTTTCTAATCTCAGTGGCTTAGAGAATAATGTCATTGGATAAAGATATGGGTTTGGGGAGGAACGGGATGATAAGCTCAGTTTTAGCCATGTTGAGGTTAAGTTCCAGGGAAACCGCAAACTGGCAAAATCCAAAAGAAAAGAATGTAAGATATAAAAATGGGGGGGAGGAAATTTTAGCTGAACCCATGAAAATGGTGGGGGCTAATGGAGGGTGAAAGAATAAGGTCTCTGTCTCAAAGGAAACACCATGCAGTCAAGAGTATGGGTATAGTGTGAACTTTGGGAAAGAGCAAGACTATTTTTCCTTTGAAATATGCAAAGCAGAGGAAGAAAGTGTAAGCAAAGTCAGTAAGAACTATTGAAGAAAAGGAGAGATCATTTTCTATAAAGAAAAGAAGAGGCTGTTACTACATACTGAATACTAGTGAAAATATCCCACTGTGAGGATTTAACTGGAAATCAGTAAGTCAGTAAGAGGAATGTTAAAATAGTTACAGATATCCAATAAAAGTTAAACAAAATGTAAATCATGATAGATACAGCCATCTTGATTTTGTAACCTCTAACAGCACTGGCAGCCAAGAAACCAGACAAATGGGGGTCCTGGGGAGTGGAAACCAGAATGGCACACAGCACAAAACATCCAGTGACAAGAAATTCTAAGGGTGACAACAAAATCGACACTGAAGAAGCTGACCACAAGTTCCACACTGAGAAATGAGATAAATAAAACACTAAATGGCCAAGAAAAAAATGAAGATTAAAATGAGAGAAGAAAAGTTAGGAAGAAGTGGTAGAAGAGAATGAAAGTAAGAAAACCATGATTAAGGAGAAAACACTTTTAAATTCAGTATTATGGAGACAGTGCAGCTCTTAATAATGACAAGGCCAAAGCAGTATGTTTAATGGTTAACACTGAGATGAAACGCAATGAAAAAAAGAAGAAATGTAAATACAGTAGTCCCTCTCTATATCGCGGTTCACTTATCGCAGCCTCACTGTATCACAGGATTTTTAAAAATATTATATTTATTTATCGCAGATTTTTCGCTATATCGCGGGATTTTGCAGTACTATATATGTATGTTGTTAAAGTTACATAGGTTTAAGAGTACAGAATATGTTTAAGAACATAAGTAGTGTTTATAAAGCGTGGAAAAGGTTAATAAGGGAGTGGGAAAGGTTAAGAAGGAACTGGGAACAGTTTATAAGTGTGTGGGAAGCGTTTATAAAGCCTTAAAATATATATAAATACTAAAATAAATGTAAGGTTCCTACTTCGCGGATTTTCACCTATCGCGGGGGGGGGGGGGGAGGGAGTCCAGAATGTAATACCCACTATAAGCGAGGGAATACTGTACCCTCTTTCACACGCATTTGCAAGAAAGCTATGTGAATGCCTACTCCACAGTGCCTGAATATGTTACACCTCTCAAAGTACTCAATAAACAACTATATATCATCTGTTTGTTCCTAAATTCCTTCATTATTTCCTTTAACCAACCGTTATTGAGCCCTCTTTAGAACGCCAAGTTCTGGGAGGGGGAACGGTTGAGAGCAGTTGTTTTATTAGTAACGGCAACTAACATTTGTTGATTTCTTATGTCAGCTAGGCATTATTTCAACAAATTTGCATTTAACTCCTTTAATAGTCAAAACAACCTTATAAAGTAGGTACTTTTATTCTCCTCATTTTATAGATGAGGACACTGGAACTCAGAATAAATTCAATGTCAAGAGCTAGCACCAAAGCCAGGTTCTTTCTTCACCACACTTCACTAACTGTAGGAAGAGAATCTTTACCTTTTTGTCAAATTAACATTTAATTACAGATTTCTAAATGTCCTATCCTCTGCATGCATTAACTTTAGAAAAAATATATAAAGAACTCTTATGTATCGCATGTATTTTAAAATATGAAAACTATCAGAGTATAAGACTTCTCAAAGTTATCTCTTTCTTTCTGTTATTCCCAAAGACACGCAAGCTATCGTCTTAGCAAAAGCTCATACTGTAAATTCCAAAATTGAATCAGATTAGGTACCTCACCTTCAGGAATCTGCATCCTAAGTGGGAAGGTAAGAGTTATACATATTGGACTTTAAAAGACAAAGAAAAAGACTTGGTGATGTGTGCAGTGAGTGTGGCATATTGCTTTGAATTTGGGGAATGGGTCAGTAACGGGAGTGGGGAGCTCCACAGAAGAGGTTAGCCCTGAACTGGGCTTTGAAGAAAAGGAGCAGTATGCCAAAGCAGAGTGGAGGCAGATGCCATTTCAGGGAGACAGAACATCACACGCAAGAATGTGGAGACTGGATGTGTTCAGAGGAAAACAAGTAAGCAGCAGCACTCTAGTAGGTTAAGTACGGGTCTGGCGGCAGAAATGTCAGGAAGAGTAAGCTGACCCCTGCCCAGTGTGGCTCAGTTGGTTAGGCATCATCCCACAAAGCAAAAGGTTTCCAGTTCAATTCCTGGTCAGGGCACATGCCTGGGTTGTGGGTTTGGTCCCCAGTTGGGGGCATATAAGAGGCAACCAATCCAAGCTTCTCCCTCACATTGATGTTTCCCTCTCCTTTTCCCTCCCTTCCCTTCTCTCTAAAAGTAAATAAATAAAATCTTTAAAAAAAAGAAGAAGAGCAAGCAGAGATTAAACTATCCATCTAGCCAACTGTGGAGGGAATCTCATCTGCCATATTTCGTCTAACAGGATTCTTTTTTTTAAGTATATTTTATTGATTATGTTGTTACAATAGTTCCAATTTTTTTTCCTTAAATCACTTTTCATATAACATTGAATGTCAACTGTAACTAAAAATTTAAAAAATTTTAAAAAACAACAAAAACCACTTATTCTTACTAAAAATACAAATGTGCTGAAATGATGCTACAGTCATTTATTAAACTACCTAATTTAAAAAGAAACCTACAGAAATTATGAAGTTGCTTTAAAAAAGCATTGGCTCATACAGTAATTTATAGATCTAATTTAGCTCATATTCATTTTTTCATCTCTTAATAACCACGTCCTCAAATAATGTTTTTTAAACCTCTATTTGAACACTTTCAAGTGATGGGGAGCTCACCATATTATAGGATGCCCTATACCAGCGGTCCCCAACCATTTTGGCACGAGGGACCGGTTTCGTGGAAGACAATTTTTCCACCGACTGGGGTGGGGTGGGGGTGGGTGGGAGATAGGAGGCAGAGCTCTAGTGGTAATTCAGGTGGCATCCATGGACAGGGAGGAGGGAGGTTGGCGACCCCTGCCTTATACTACCTCATCTATTCAAGCCAATTCCTGATACAGGACAAAGATAAGTAGAGAGAAAGGGTTATAAAACATCAGTTTTCTATAATTCAATCCTGTAAATCAAAACAAAATCCTCTATATGCCACAATAAAAGCTCTTTCATTGGAGAATAAACACAGAAAACTATCTTCAGTATGGCAGAGTAGACATTTAGTGTTTTTGTCACTCAGCATCTTTTGTCATTATTCTAACTTTACTTGAGCTAGGGGGAGAGGGGAGCATCTTTCACCTTATCAGCAATGTGTTTCCGGTGAAGCAGATAACAGCTCAGGCCCCGAAGTAGAGCATACGACTGAATCTGTGATTGGTCAGGAAAATAACTGAAGCTAAGGTGATCAGCACTAATGCTATTAATCCTATCACATCTAGAAAGAAAAATAATGGACTTGGATGGAGTTCCAACAAGGGGTGGCTGAAAGTGCTGCAACCATCTTATCTACCAAAAAGGGAGAACTTAACTAAAAATGAAGCCAACCCAGAAGACCTGAAACTGAGAAATGGAGATGGGAGATCTGGGTCCTAAAGACATTGTTTAAGTGCCTACCTCAAACCACACCTAAGCCAGATTTGCTTTTTTCTTTACCAGTTTGGGTTTTTTCTTTCATTTCAGAGTACTACCCAACACATACAGTAATTGCCAAATCCTTCAACAAAAAATGTAGGTCAACTTCTCAGCACTTATCTGTTGTCAATGCATTATATATAATTTGGTTATATCAATAACCAAGTATAGACACTAAATTTAAAAAAGGAATCTGGCACATTTTAACACAGCATTTCACTTTCAACATTGTCTTTCACTGTCTTGTTTCTAGACAAAAGTCAGTATTTTACTATAACTTTACTATATAACATTGTAATGGTAAGAATAAGCAACTCAAAAATTAAAAATTTTCATTACATCAGATCACAGTTATTTAAAAAAACAGAAAACAAGACCAAAAAAACCCCCAAACTGATGAACTATCCAGAAACCATGTAAAGGCTCTTACTTGCAACTGAAGAGTATGTCGAAGAATTGTTTCTTCTAAGGCATGGATCCACTTCTCTCGCTCATCAGCATCACGAGCTGGGATAAAAGATTATAAAAATTAAAACCTTAATTTCTAGAATATAGCTCTATATATCGAAAGTAAAAATTTTAAACCATGGTGCTAATAGAGAATGTTTTTAGTTGTGCCATTTTCTTAATAGGTTCACCCTTCTATCCTTTCCAAATATGAAATCTACTTACAGCAATATATAAGAAAGGGAATAACTGTGTTCAATAATAGGGAAGTTACCTTTCCACAGAGAACAACTAGAAAAGCTGGATTGTTATTTAAAAACAACTGGTTGAAGCTATCAGAAAACAACAAGGTACTAAACAATTAACAGGGCTAAATCTAGAAGTCAAACATCTAGAAGATAAGCCTGGTGTTTAGGGCCACTTTTCTCAGAGAGGTATTGTAAATTTCAGGAGAGGAATTATACACTGAGCAATGTACTTAAAAGCCTTGTCAATATGTGTGGGCAGGGGGTATATGAAAATACTATGTACTTTCTAACTGAATATTTCTGTGAACCTAGAACTGCTCTACAATTAAAGTCTATTTAAAAATAAAAATAAAATGCCTTATAAGGCCAAAAGTTGGAGACAATAGGCCATCAACTGTGTGGCATTTGGTAAACAGGTCATGTTTTGATTGAGATCTCAAAACGCTGAACTTTGGGATTAAGAATAAAAATTAAAACAATTGCTCTTTCATCTGAGTGGCCCAGAAAAGTCAGGATGCCTAAAATGGATTAAAACAGCCCCAGGCAGTTAGTGACCCAGGCACCTAGCTAGCAAAAGCAAATGAAAATCTTTTCTGTCAAAAGGTAGAATCTTAACTGCTAAATTATTTTTATAAACAATTTTCAAATACAATGTCTAGTACATAAGCAAAGATAACCAAGGATACAATAAGACAAAACTACAAATAAATGAAAATCAAGACAAGAGAGACAGATCAACGGTGTTCCAGATATTTGAACAAACAATCCCGTGCTTTAAAAGTAACTACTTATTACATTCAATAAAAAAATATCAACTTTGACAGACTTAGAACCCATATAAATGATAGATTTTTATTTAAACATTTTTCAATTATAAATAATATAGATTTAAAAAATAATTAAATATAAATTCTAAAGTTGAAAAACATAGTAAGCAAAATTAAGAACAATGATGAGTCTGACAGAAGATTAGATCAAATAAAGATCAGAAGAAACTCATCAGAAAAAAGAATGAGTTAAAAGGACAGAAAATATAGAAGAAAAGGTAAGCAACACAGAGTGAGAGGGTGTATCATCAATGTAATTGGAATACCAGACAGAGACAAAAGAAAAAATGGAAAAGCAGCACTTTTTGGCTGAGAATTTTTCAAAACAGATTAAAGACATTAAGCCATTGATTTCAGAAACCCTAAGAATTCCAGTAAGGATATTTGGTTTACAGCAAAAATTACTGTAAACTGAATATACGGAAAAAGCTTAAAAATAGCTAGGAATAGGGTGGGGGTGGGGGCAGTAAGGTGTTGGGTGGAGACACATATTACTTTCAAAGAAACAATTAAATTGTTAAGCTAAAGTCTCAAAAGAAACAATGGGAACCAGAAGACTATTAATAGAGTACTACATTTAATGGTTGAAGGAAATAATTTCCAATCTAGAATTCAATGAAAAATACCCTTCAGGAATTAAGATAAAGTCATTTTCAGACCAATAAAAACAGAATTTGTTACCAGTAGACATGCAAAGAACAATTTAAAAGGTATTCTTCATGCATAAGAAATAATAACGTCTGAGGGAAGGTGGTAAAAGCAGGAATGAATATAGAACAAAAAAAATCATAAGTATACGGTAAAACTAAGTGAATAGTTATAAATATGGTGATAGAAAACCAAAATGACTTCTGGGGTATTACCAATTAGAATTGAAGATTATTAGTATGAATTAATGGTTTTCAATATATAATGTAAATAAATACATACAGAAATATGGGCATGGTTACATACGTGTGTACACAAACACACATAGATAATATCTAAATATTTCTTAGCTCTGAGAGGTCCTGAACACTATGAATCCCAACAGGGGTAAGTACATCTAGCACCAGGTGTTGAGTTCCAAATACCATTCCCCCTTAAAAGGAACCAGGGTTCCTTGGGAAAATTGTTGATTCCAAAACAAAGATAGGGAAGGTAGAAAATAAGCCTGAACCATATTTTGCATGTGTGAGAGCCAAAAAACAAGGAAGGAAATACTCAGAAAATGATAGGGACATGTCCAAAAAAGATAGAAGTCAGCTTAAAGGGAATTCTACTGGCCAAATATTCAAGGACAATTTGAGCATCAATGTAAATAATGATAGTAAATAATTTTAATCCACTGAGTAAAACAGGAAAACCATGAGTTACTATATGATATACATATTGAAGGTTTGATAAGGAATGAGATATTAGCATAGCTTCAAAATACCTCCCTACAAAATATTAATTAATAAAGGAAAAGGGAAATATTTAACAACAAAAGTCTGGTAGATACTGTCTTAATCAGGTGGTCAAAGTAAATGGCATAATAGGACAAATTGAAATCCTGTGATAAGAACACAATCATTTTGGTGATTTTCCAGCCAAAGATAATGCAATTAAATCATATCATAAAGAAACATCAGAAGAAAACAAATTGAGGGACATTCTACAAAATAATTATTCTATAATCTTTTAAAAGTGACAAGGTCATAAAAGTCAAGGAAAGACCAAGGAACTGTTCCAGATTAAAGGAGACTAAAGAGACAGAACTAAATGCAGAATGTGATTCTGAATCAGATCCTCTTGCTACAAAGGACATTATTGGGACAACTGGCAAAACTTGAACAGAGTCAGGATTGGTTGGTATTAATGGATCAATGTTAACTGATTTAAATGGCTGTATAGTGTGTATACAGGAAAATTTCTTTGTTTGCAGGAAATATATAATAAAGCACTCAGGGATTACAGAATGTACAATTAGCAATTTACTAAAAATGAAACAATTCTGTGGGGAGTTCTCTGTACTATACTTATTTTAACTTTTCTGTAAGTATAATATTGTTTCAAATTTTTAAAAAGTATACTTAAAAACAATAAAGCTTCCAGAGGTAAAACAAGAGAATATCATCATAACTTTGGCATAGAAGGAAAAAAAAACTTCTTTAAAGAAAAAATCGTATTTATTTATTTTTAGAGAGAGGATAAAAGGGAGGAAAAAAGAGAGAGAGAAACATCGGTCAGTTGCCTCTAGTACATACCCCAATCAGGAACTGAATCTGCAACCTAGGAATGTACCCTGACCAGGAATCGAACCAGTGACCTTTTGCTTTGCAGGATGATGCCCAACCAACTGAGCCACACTGGGCAAGGAGGAAAAAAAAGCTTCTTAAATAGGGTATGAAACTACTAATTATAAAAAAAATGACTGATAAATTTAACTATCATTACATTCAAGTTAAGAATTTTGGTCCATCAAAAGACACCATTTAGAGAATGTCATGATAAGTCACTGTGACATATAGAGTTAAATAATATGAACTCTATAGCTCTAGCCAGGTAGCTCAGTTGGTGAGAGTGGCATCCCAACATGCTAAGGTTGCAAATTCAATCCCCAGTCAGGGCACATACAAGAATCAATCAATGAATGCATCAATAATTGGAACAAACCAATGTCAATGTCTGTCTGTCTCTCTCAAATCAATATAAAAAAAATATGGACTCTACAGATAGAGGAAGACAAATAATATACGATTTCACACATATGTGGGATCTAGAGAACAAAATAAATGAACAAGCAAAACAGAAACAGACTCATGGATGCAGAGTACAAACTGATGGTTGCCAGGGAGGAGGGGGATTGGCAGGGTAGGCAGAAAAGGGGCAGGGACTGAGAAGTACAAATTGGTAGTTAGAAAATAGTCATGGGGATGTAAAGTACAGCATAGGGAATATAGTCAATAATATTCTAATAACTATGTATGGTGCCAGGTGGGTACTTGGTGCCAGGTGGTACTTTGTAAATTATATAACTGTCTAATCACTATGCTGCACACCTGAAATTAATATAAAATAATATGGAATGTTAACTGTAGTTAAGGATAAAATTAAAAGAAAAAGAATATGGACTCTAGAGCCAGAATGCCCAGGTTCAGCTGTGAGCCTTGTTATTTATTAACCATATGTCTTTCAACAAGTTACTTAACCTTTCTAAAGCCTCAGGTGTCCTAATTTCTAAAATGAGGACAGTAATATTACCTACCTCATAATATGATTGTAGATTTTAAGTAAGTTAATACTAATATAACACTTGAATGGTACCATGTTCACCAGATTCTTCCTTGATATGGTTAGTCCCTCTCTTCAGTCTTTCTTTCAATTCCTACGGACAACATGCTGGTTCAAGCACTCATACAGTCTCATGCCTATAAACAAAATAGCACCACAAATATAGTACAAGCACTAGATCCTGCTATATCCAAAACGGCCTGTATACCTCCCTTGGAATGCTGTTTCCATCAAAAACCTCAACATTCTCCCATATCCTGTAGAATTCACCTAACTTCCTGAACAGTAAAACTCCGCCACATCTTCTATTTCATGACTCTTTTACATGAACCAAACCATCTTCACATTGACCTCTAAGCACTCCAAATGAATTATCTTCCTGTTCATGGCATACTTTCCCCCCTCGAACTGCAACACTGACTCAACCCTCCTTCCCATCTATCAAAACCCCACATGTCTCAGAAGAAGTCCTAGTTCTCCTCAAGGAAGCCTTACCTTACTAGTTCAAAAGCTGTAATCTCTCTCTCCTTTGAACTCCTAGAGGACTTTTAAATGTCAATACTTCACCCAATTATTCTTTGATCAAGTATTTACTTACTACCTATAAAAATGAAATCTTATACTTCCCCCACACTGTTGTTTATACTTTTCACATGTTTGTATTTTATTATAAATATATAATAAATTTTTATATATATCTATTATTAAATTTTAAGTTACTGAAAATAATCATACAGTTTAACACAGTACTAGATATATCGACCCACCCTTCCATTCTCCCATCCATCCATCCGTCCATCCATCCACCAACCCACCCATCCGTTCAGGCATCCACTCATTTATTGCATAATTACTGCATACCAAGTATTGTGTAGAAACTGGGGATATAAGTTCAAATAACAGCCAGTCCCTGTCTTTATGAAGCTTACAAGCAAGTGATAGACAGAAACATATGTAAACTGACAACTGCTACTATATAGAATGACTGGTACTACCAGAAAGGAAATCAGTGTAAGCATAAAAGTTCAAAAACCTATCCCAAGGAAGTGTGTTTGTGGAGATGAATTTGGGGAAGGCTTATGGAGCAAGGAGATTAGAGTTGGGTTTTAAAAAGTGAGTAGAAATTAAGAGTCGAAGGTTTGAGTGTGGGTGTGATGTGTGTGGGGAGAGGGAGGGAGAAAAAAAGCGAAGGAGAGGGGGTCACTGACAGGGAGGCATTTAAGGTAAAGAGGACAGAATAAGCAAAGGCAAATGCATGACAAATTACATATGAGAATATAGGACTAAATAGAAAATACAGCCCATGTTTCGCTACTTTTTTCTAGTCTTGACCTTAGCAAGTCACTAAGACCATCTAAATACTCATTTTAACCCGTTCATATTGGAGGCTTGCTGGCACAAAGATAGGTATATATAGACCAAAGGAACAAAACAGGGAGGCCATAAATAAACCCTTATAATTATGGCCAAACAATACAAATAAAAAAACAAGGGTGCCAAGACCACACAATGGGGAAAAGACTGTCTCTTCAACAAATGTTGCTGGGAAAACTGGATGTACACACATTCAAAAGAATGAAGATGGGCCCTTACTTTATGCCATATACAAAAATGAACTCAAAATGGATGGAAGACTTAAATGTCAGACCTAAAACTATTAAACTCCTAGAAGAAAACATAGGGGGAAGGCTTCACAACATTGGACTTGGCAAGTATTTCTTGGATATGACACCAAAAGCACAGGCAACAGAACTTTTAAAAATAGACAAATGGAACTACAACAAACTTAAAAATTTCTGTGTATCAAAGGAAACAATCAATAGAGAGAAAAGGCAACCTATGGAATGGGAGAAAATATTGCAAGTCATCTATCTGATAAGAGGTTAATATCTAGAATATACTGTATAAGGAACTTCTAACGCGCAGCAACAACAACAAAAACCTGATTTAAAAAAAAGGCAAAGGAGTTAACAGATATGTGGCAAAGACAGACAAGTGACCAGTGAGCTGATGAAAGGATCTCAACATCACTAATCATTAGGGAAATATAAAACAAACACACAATGAGGTATCACCTTTCACCCATGAGGATGGTCACCACCAAAAGAACAGAAATAGTAGGTGTTAGCAAGGATATAGAGAAGTTGGAATCCTTGTGCCCTTTTGGTGGGAATGTAAAATGCTACAACCATTATGGAAAGAGTATAGCTGTTTCTCATTCAACCCAGCAATCTTACTTCTGGTTATACAGTGTATCCAAAGAAATTCAAAGCAGAATCTCAAATAGTGGCACACCCATGCTCATTGCAGCATTATTCACAATAATCGAAGGTGGATGAACCCAAATGTATATTGACAGATGAATGAATAAAGAAAATGTGGCATGTACATACAATGGAATATTGGGCAGCATTTAAAAATAAGGAAATTCTGACATATACTACAACATGGATGAACCTTGAGGACATTATACTAAGGGAAATAAACCAGTCACAAAAGGACAAACACTGTATCATTCTACTCATATGAAGTATCTAAAGTAGTCAAAACCATAGAAATGGTAAGAAGAAATGTCATCTCAAAAGGCTAGGGAGAAGGGATAGAGGGAAGTAGTGTTTAACTGATACAGAACTTCAGTGTCACAAGATAAAAAGTTTCTAGAGACTGTTGCACAACAATGTGAATATACTTAACATTACTGAACTTAAAAATGGTTCCGTTGGTAAATTTAATGTTATGTGTTATTTATAATAATTAAAAAATAAATTGGGGGCTTTGACTAAATTGTCCCTTTCAGCTGAAAAATCAATATTCTATTATCCTGACTAAGCTAGCTCACCTTCTCCTATTCTCCCACGAGCCAGTAAACAAACCTCTACCCTACTGGATCTACTAGGGAAATATCTTTGTGTATATGAAGTACCAATGAAGTGTATGGTTATTTATTCAATCATAATAAATTATTTGTTCACATGAGAAATAAGAATACCGTAATGATATACAATTTACAAACCAACTGCTGAGGTAGCTCTCTAAAAGTAAAATTAAACTTTTGAATAAATCCCTGCTAAAATGGTCCAACTTAATTAGTTAAAACAACTTGTAAATAGTACATTATGTTCGCTATATACATAAGGACAAGTTAACTCTTCCTCCTTTTTATGTTTATACATTCAACTTATCTCTAGAATTCTTATCTCTGGCACCTACCTTGCCTCATCATTATATTTTCAATCTCCTTCCATTCTTTGAGCCAGTAAGTTCCAAATTTTGTTTGGGTGTGACTCACAATAAATACAATTTGCAACATGACAGAGTTCACAAATACATATACACATATATGTGTGCATATACATAGAAAATTGGAGCATTAGTTTCACAAAACAATGTTTGCTTTTACTACATGCCATACACATTGATATTTCCTTTCTGTTGTATTTCACTTTTGTAAAAATGCTGATCTTGGTCCACCAAATAGGGTTCACAATCCATAATGAAGTGCTATCTACAGTGTGGAAAACACTTCTCTAAGTCACTCCAATGCCCCACAAAGCTATTGCTTTTCAGTATCTCTTAAGCAGTTTAGGATAAAGACTAAGAAGGTTGGCTCTGATGCCTAGTTTTGTCCTTTTTCAGTCATACCTTGAGCATTTTACTTAAATTCTCTGAGATATATTTTCCTCATCTATAATATAAGGCCTTTATTACCTACGGGGATGATAATAGTACCTAGATCTTAGGGTTTAAATAAGACAATTAACCTCTACAATATCTACCACAGTGCCTGACATATACTAAAATATAAACACATTATTACCCCACACAGCCTTAGGAGAAAACAAGTTCTGTTAATAATCTAGCCCTGGCTGATGTAGCTCAGGGGACTGATCACTGGCCTACGGACCAAAAGGTTGCTGGTTCGATTCCTAGTCAGGACACATGCCTGGGTTGTGGGCCAGGTCCCCAGGTGCGGATGTGAGAGAGACCACTGATTACTGTTTCTCTCCCTCTTTCTTCCTCCTTTCCCCTCTAAAAATAAATAAAATCCTAAAAAAAAGAAAATCTAATAAATGATTAGCCAGAGAAAATGAGTAGGGAAGGGATTACCAGTAAATTCTAATTTCTAAAGATTGCTGGTTTACATGGAAACAATATAAAGTGCACAAAAGGGAAAACAATATCCATCCAGTAAGTAAAATACTTACACTTTCAGGATTCTATTCATATTCCATATATTACACACATTTGAAGTAGATACCTTGCCATTCCTGATCCGCTGCTTAAGAATCTTTTCTCTTATATTTTCTTCTCCTCTAAGACATAGAGCAACTATGGATAAACAACTGCCTGTTTGTGAAAGGAAATGGTTATTTGCCAGTTTTGTAACTGAAGTAAAGAAAACTAGCCTCTATAATTAGGAAAGCCTCCTTTTCTCTGAAAGTTATTGTGAAATAAAAACATTACGCAAAAACAATATTTACTAAGATTAAATGCTGAGTAACTGCTCAAAATCTACGGAGCCTAAATTCACGTCAGATATTGGGTTGGAGATATGGGCAAGGATGAGGAAGAAATTTAGTCTCTTGAAAAGTACAATCACTTGTTTGGGTAGTACACTGTTTAGTAGGGGGTAATCTTCACATATTCTAATAGCATCTAGTATCTGCTTATTAGAAGCCTGTTCATCCTTCCAGGCTATGGTAAAATGTCATCTTATTCACACATGTTGCTAAGGATAAGAGGATCTGCTTTGTCCTTCCTTAAATTTATTTAAGTATTTCAATATTCAGGTAGCATATAAATATGTGTCATATACTAATCACTGTTTTATGCATTAGGGGCACAACTTTAAGCAACAGTTTATAAATCTAGTCCAGCAATAATCAGGGTCCAAATCTACCTTTCCTATCTTAATTCCCAATATACTCCTCCATGAACCACTAAATTTCAGTTACATTATACTTATTGCTCACATGACTCAAGCTCCCAACTTTTGCTCAAGGTGTTCCCTCAGCTGAAATGCCCGAATCATGTCTCTACCTGTGTAAGTAATAGAAGCTAACTCTATTAAGCACTTATTTTGTGTCAGCATGGTCTGATACATATGTCTAAACACTTAACATGTATTAACTAATTAAATCCGCAGAACCAATACGTAAGATAGGTATTATCAATATTCTTATTTTCCAGACTATAGAAAGAGAAAGTTCAGTATTTTGCAATAATGACCAAAAACTTCACTAGTCTGGTAAAAGAAAAAGCCACACAAGTCTAGGAAGTGCAGAAAGTCCCAAACAGGATGGACCCAAAGAGGCCTACACCAAAATACATCATTATTAAAATGGCAAAGCTTAAAGACAAGGAGAGAATCCTGAAAGCTGCAAGAAAAAAGCAGGTGGTTACTAACGAGGGAGCACCAATTAGACTGTGTCTGATTTCTCAACAGAAATATTTCAGGTCAGGAGCGAGTGGCATGAAATATTTAAAGTGATGAAAAGCAAGGACCTACAATACAACCAAGGCTACTTTACCCAGCAAGGCTATCTTTTAAAATTGAAAGAGAAATAAAGAGCTTCCCAGAAAAGAAAAAGCTGAAAGAGTCTGTTAACACCAAACTAGTACTAGAACAAATGTTAAAGGGCAAACAAGAAGAAGGAGAAAGAGGTGGTAGGGGAGGGGGAGGGGGAGAAGAAGAAGAAAAAGGAGGAAAATAGTTTAAAAACAAAGTAGCAATAAGCATGTTTCTATCAATAATCACTTTAAATGTAAATGGCTTAAATGCTCCAACCAAAAGACAGAGGGTGGCTGAATGGATAAGCAAGCAAGACCCATACATATGCTGTCTCTAAGAGACCCACATCAGCCTGAAAGATACACACAGACTAAAAGGAAAAGGATGGAAAAAGATATTTCACGCAAATGGAAAGGAAACAAAAGCTGGGGAAGCAATACTTGTATCTGACAAAATAGACTTTAAAACCAAGGCTATAGTAAGAGACAAAGAAGGACACTACATATTGATAAAGGGAACAATCCAAGAAGAGAATATAACCCTAGTAAACCTTTATACACCCAACATAGGAGCACCTAAATGTGTAAAGCAAACCTTGATGGATATAAAGGGAGAGAACAACAGAAATACAGTTTTAACACCCCATTGACTTAAATGAATAGGTCTTCCAGACAGAAAATCAACAAGGAGACAGAAACTTTAAACATTTACACACTATATCAAATTGACTTAATTAATATCTTCAGAGCATTTCATCCCCCCCAAAAGCAGAACATACATACTTTTCAAGTGCGCATGGAACGTTTTCTAGGACAGACCACATGTTAGGGCACAAAACAAGTCTCAATAAATTTAAGAAGGCTGAAATCATATCAAGCATCTTCTCTGACCACAATGCTATGAAACTAGAAATCAATCACAAGAAGAATGCTGAAAAATACACAAAGACATGGAAGCTAAATAACACTAGTATTTTGCAGTGACATTGTACCTAGAAAGCAACAAAAATAAATGGAATGTCAAGGCTTCAAGCGACCGTAGACCTGTTCATAAGCTTCATCCCATGCCCTTCTTGCTAGACAAAGTCCTTCTTATGAGATAACAATATGATATGCCTTTCCACACTTTGGAGACAGTATGAAATAGAAAGAACAAGAGCCAAAAACTCTAGTCCGAAAACTTGGGTTCCAGTCCCAGTTACACTATTTTTCTGTAACCTCAGGAGGATAGTACTTAACACCTCTGAAGTGTATCCACAAATTTCAGAAGGGGTTAATATTACCAACTACCTCAAAGGTCTCATGTGAAAATCTGGTGAAATAAGATATGCAACACTGGGGAGCAGTGAGGTCAAGGGGCCCTTAGGGCAAAATTATTTTATGATAATACTAAGACATATTCTGTGTTTTTTCACTGTGCTGACATCAGCACTGATGGTGCAAGAGCAATGGTGGCAAAACTGCTGGCATCTTAGGAAGAAAAGAGGCAATGGCACCAAAGATCCATTCAAAGTGCCAGACAGACCATGGAATTTAATGTAATAGAGTATTTTCATATATAAATTTCACTGCTATAGTTTCAGATTCCACACTGCAACTAACCTCTTAGAAACTATCATTTCTTGAGTTCAGGTGAAGTATCAAAAGAATAATAACCCCAATTATCTGAAACGGCTATTAAAATACTCCTTTTTGTAACTATATATCTGTATGAAACTATATTTTCTTCATATACTTCAATCAAAACAACGTATCACAAAGGATTGAATGCAGAAACAGATATGAGAACCCAGCTATCTTCTATTAAACCAGACATTAAAAATAGTTACAAAAATGTAAAAAGATGTCATTCTTCTAATTTTTTTGTTTATTTGGGAAATTGGTTATTTTCTCACAAGCTTTTATTAGTATAATGGGTTTGTTACTGATATTTTTAAGTGAATAATTTTTAATTCCCTCGGTCTGAATTTCTAACCTGGTAAATATCAGTAGATAAAACCCACGTAAACAAAAGCTCTTTGGAGTCCTCAGTGAGTTTGTAAAGGGATCCTGACACTAAATAAAGTTTCAGAATCACTGTTATATATTATATGCGACATCTTATTTGATTACTTATTGATTGCCTTCTCTACTAGAATGGCAAGCAGCTCCTAGAAATCATTAGCTTCTTGGTCTTATTCATTGTTGTATATCTAGCACTTAGCAAAGCACCTTGCATGTTTTATAGGCATTCATTATATATTTGTGAGTGGGTAAATGAAGGATGCTGAATAAAAACATTCCACTTAGATAATTAGGTGGTTCAAAGTGCCGTACACTGTAATTTGTAACCAGTTTGGACAGGTTGGACGCTCAGAGGGTGGTTTTTAAAGACGGTAATAAAGGGGTGTGACAAGAGCAAAACCAATTCACATGACTCTAAATCTAAGGTGTTCTAAACCAATGTTTTGATATTCAGGTTTAAGAACTATCGTTTAAATAAACTGCTTATCATAATTAGAACAGTGGTGAGATCAGATTAAAGAATGATCTATGTACTTTATTACATTTTGTATAGGCTTCTATCAATGCATCTGTAACACTATAATGCTCATTTGCTTACGTTTTTTCCTTCCGTTGCTCAACTGTGCATTCCCTGAGATCTGAAGCATAGCTTAATTCTCAAAGTCTGACATGTTCTTAGCAACTAACTGAAACTCATAATTACCAGACAAATGATAATCTGTCATCTTTGTAAATGATGCCTTCTCAGATCTCCTGACCAGCAAATACTAAAACCTGATCCCCCAACGAAGCAAGCATTCTCAATTCCTCATAACTTGTTGCTCTACTTTTTCATTTTTCCATTGTACTTATCCCATCACACACACACACACACACACACACACACAAACACATTTTTAAATTTATGGTCTGTCTCCTGCCATTAGAATGTAAGCTCCACAAAGGTAGGGATCTTTGTTTTATTTATTGATTTATCCCAAGTCCCTAGAAATCATCCCAGGCAAACAAGTGCTCAATAAATATTTGTTGAATGAGGGATAATAATCCACTGATTTCATTATTCAGTGTATGGTCCCATTTTAATATTTGGAATCCAAAAATAAGTTGGATTTCCAAAGAAATCATTTTTTCTTAGTATCCCTTAAAGCTGCCATTATTGACTCTCTCAATCTTTACGAATAGTTTTATCTCAAGTCTCCAAACTGTCAAATAAAACATGAGCAAATATTACAAAAGTTTCTCCCCCACAACTTCTGCTTTGACTATCTGAAGCAATACTGTGCTTCCCCTGGACAGTCAGCACTGTATTGGACACCTCATATCTTTGATTCAGTCAAAGCAGTCAACAAAAATCAGGTATAGATTGATGGGTCTTTTCAATTCATTCTACAATCACATGCTTGTAAATCAACTTATTTCCAAACAATGAAAATCCTCACCAAATTTATATGTAAATATATATATACTAATAATTTTAGTTTCTGGAGAAGATGTTTCCTAACTACTTTAACTCCAGGTTTTAGTAAAGAGGCCACTATTCCTTAAACTTGAATTTAAGAAAAATTAAGATTTGAGTTTTCAATCTTTAAGACTTACAATACCGACAGAGGGTAGAGAAAGTATTAGGAATAGGATGGTTTTTGAGAACTCACCCAGACATAAATAAAAAGGGCAATTTGGCAGAACAGAGACTTGAAAAGGGAGAGAAGGAAGTTAAAAACTGACTTAGTGGGATAAAGAGAAGACAGAATTTAATGGAGATTGTGAATCATTTGATATAGAGGCAATGTAAGGGATGCAGATGTAAGGAGAGCGACAGCTTCAAATTAGATAAATTGGGTAAGGAGAAGTGCTATTCCATAACATAGAGGATACAGGAAAAATAGGCTGAAATTGGTGGGTTGAAATTTTCTTGGGGTTTAAAGATACTCAGATTCAACTCTGAAATCTGGCAAAACTGACCTCCTGAAGAATCTTATTATCAAAAGTTTTACTGATGTTATTAACAGTACTCAAATAAATGTTGCTAGAAAACACTCCCTTCTCCAGGAGAAGCCAACAAGTAGAACACATCTTTAATGTATGCTGTGGAAGGGAAGGGAGAGAGGAAGAGAATAAGGTACCGTATTTTTTAGTCCATAAGATGCACCACCACCCCCAAAGTGGGGATGGGGGGGAAATGTCTGTGCGTCTTATAAAGCATGTATTGCGTCACAGATCGTGATGTGTATTATCTGACCTGTCAGTGGTGGCGAGAGCTCTTAGAAGAGGAAGCAGTGGGCCCACACGAAACCCCTGGGGATGCTTAAATGTCCCACTTTACTGCTGAATCTCAGGGCGTCTGGTCAGTATGAAGAGAGTAAAGAAGGTGATATCGGTGACTGTGAGCAACTGAGCTTCATAAATTCTAACACTATCGATGATGAGTTCTTGGGGTTCCCAGAAAACTAGAAGAGTACTTGAACCTTAAAGTTTCTCCTCATTTGTTAATGACAGTGATGATGATTCTTAATACTGCTGTTGACTGCTGTTCACTTTACATGGTTGAAATATTATTGTTATATTTTATTAAATATTTTAGTACACCATTTGGTTCAGAATTATTTTTTTTCTTGTTTTCCTCCTCTAAACCTAGGTATGTCTTATGGTCAGGTGTGTCTTATAGTGCGAAAAATACGGTAATTTCAAGAAGCTGAAGCCACATCTCAGTTCATGAGGAGAAACATAAAACTTCAAAAATAGTTTCACTGATTACCAAGGTTAAGGGTTATTCAGAAAGGAAGAATGACATTACAGAATCACCCTACTTTTGAATTAGTCAATGAAAGAAAATAGAGAAGAAAATAAAAACATGTTAGAAAATTTGGGAATAAAACTAAAGCAAGTCAACTAAACTACATCTATAAGAAAAGTTGCTACTTAATTCTTTTGTCCACCTCCAAGGCAAACAAGGCTAAAATAGGTGTGGTCCAACATGACAGAGTCATATTAACAGGAAACTATAATGATCTATTTATGTTACTTTAAATAAAATATTGAGTTTCTGAAAATAAATATTATTCCTTACATACTGAGAGTAGAGAAGCCCTTCAGACTTAAAGAAAGGTGTGCAAATATATCTTCAGGGTATAAAATACAGTAAAGGCACTTCTGCATAATAATCTTACAATATTCCTAGTGAATAACCTTTCTGAAGGCCTGAATCTTTGACCCCAGTAGCTCTCCAAGAATTTCTGCTCAGGGCAGAGAGACAGCAATAAGCTACTTCCTTCCTTCTCTATATTTAGCTGTAAGCTCTTAATATAATATATTCCTCTTTTTTTAGGAAAGCATATATTTCCAGAGCAAGACTGTAATATAAATTCAGACATAACCTCAGTACATCCCACAAGTTTTAACTCTATCTTGTAAAATGCAATCTAGATAAAGTGAAATATCATTGATTCAGCCCTCCCTACAATTTAGGACTCAAGTCCTATTTCTAATAATTTATACCAAAGCACTATGCTTAAACCAATTCACCAAATACAATGTGTATATAATATTAACAAAAATTCTTAATGATAAATCATACTAAAAAATATTAGAATGTTAGTTTAGTTCTAATGTCTATAATAAAGCTAGAAAAAAATGATTTCTTTCCAGATAACCTATAACTCAGATTTGCTTCCCTCTATCCACCATGAATCAATACTTATGGCATGACCTTGATTTATATCATTAACCCTAAAAGTGTAGACAGCCAAAAGGAAAGGACTTAATTTGGTTCACATTCCAAAGTTCTGCAAGATGGCTCAAAAGTTCCAGAGAAAATGGCCAAGCATCAATTTATATACATACTTCAAATAGTTATTTTCTATACTCACAGTCTTTTCATTAAAAAATCAGAGTCTACCTTGTACAAATAAAAGTCAGTTACTATTTTCTGAGCCCTGCTATTTGCCAGGCATCATGTTGAATATTTATATGCATTTTCTCTAATCTTACAATAATACTAGAGGTCAGTATTGCCAACCTCATTTTATTTACTGGTGACACCCTGCTCCACATTTAGGCTTCTCAGGTAGACAGTACTTCCTCTGAAAAGGAGGAATAAAATTGAGAAGATATGTTGGCTTGTTTTCCTCAACAACTTAGGTATGCTCCCTTATTGACATATTAAAAGAACTCTGTAGTCAGAACAGGAATAAAATTAAATAGGGTACAGGTCAACAGTATTTGACTCCCTGTCCTTTAAGTCCATACAGGGAACATTGCTGGGCCAGTCTTCCAAGCCTCCCTCACGCTTGGTGACAGACTGCTCACCTCATGCTACAGGCTATGGTTCACACCGGTCTCTTCTGATCAATGTCTCAGTTCCCTTGCTTCAGCTTGGCCTCTGCCAAGTGACACCTAACAATTTGGATACATTGAGCACAGGAAAAGCTCTGACAACCAAACTATATGACAGCATGAAAACATTAACTCCTATCAGAATAGGAAGCATGTGGTGCTGTTTAGAAAACAGCAGTGAAGCTAGAACTGCAAAGGGGCTAAGACACAGTGAAAACAGAAGTCAGTGTGGCTAAGGATAACAAGGGACGAAAGGTGTGAACAAGTAGCACTGTGCAATGAAAACAGCATGGGTTTGCATCCAGGCTTGCATTCAAACACATGCTACCTTGACTTAAAAGCTCCTCCAAGCCTCAATTTCCTTATCTATAAAATGAAAATAAAAATGCCTATCTCAAAAGACATGCTGGGTACATATGAGGATTACAGTGCCTAACACGACACTAACTGCACCCTTTATAAGTGTTTGCTTCCTCTTCTCCACTCTACTTCCTTCTTTTATTCACCACTCACTTCTAGAATATAATCACCTTCTTCAGAAAGATACCCAATCATCCCCTCCAAGATAAAAAAAAAAAAATCCCATTGACACCTATCCCTACTTGAGTTAAATCAGCCATAAGCAAGGGTTCAGCTCAATTCCCTTTTATATCATCCCCTGATTCCTCCTGCTAGGTAGTTAGCCAAAGCAGGTATCCTCATTAAAGCCAGCAACACAGCAAAGATGCAGCTGCTTTATAGTTTATCTGAATTTTAATTCAGGGTATTAATCAAAATATCTTAAGGGTCTCCAAATTTAATATTAAGAAAATGCTATGATGAAACAACTTGGATTTATATACTGGACCAATGATATATACATGTAGAGTACACTGTAAAGCATCATGATCATGAGAATAAATATCCATAGACTGCATGCAGAGTTAATGATGGAGGTTGAAATGACAAAGCTGATCTTGGCGGAAGTGGGCATTTTCTTGGAGAATTCACCAGCTAGTTAGCTGTCTAAAAGTAAAAATAAGAGGGAGTGCAATCAAGG
The DNA here is from genome assembly GCF_987537825.1 of Furipterus horrens. Taxonomy (NCBI): domain Eukaryota; kingdom Metazoa; phylum Chordata; class Mammalia; order Chiroptera; family Furipteridae; genus Furipterus; species Furipterus horrens. The sequence continues at coordinate 35,585,075 of NW_028327173.1, read as the reverse complement.
CATTACAAGAAGATACAGTTTAATTCAAGAGAACCCTACCTGAAACTGAGGAACCAGGAAGACTACTCTAGAATAATGATTTTCAAAATGTGAGATCCTTGAGGACAGACATTTTGCTTTGCTCACAACTTTTTACTCAGAAACTAGTCTAATACCTGGTATACAATAAGCACTTGAATATTTATTGGCAATAAGAATGGATGAGAGGAAGAAAGGGAAGGGAAGGGAAAGAAGAGAAGTGAAGGGGAAAGGGAAGGGGAAGGGAAGGGGATGGGAAAGGAAATGAACAGAAGAGGATGGGAGGGGATGGATAGGGGAAGGGGAAAGGGAAGGCAAGGAAAAGAAAAGAAAAGAAAAGAAAAGAAAAGAAAAGAAAAGGAAAGAAAAGGAAAAGGATGAAATAAGTTGAATACTGGTATTTTCTCAAAGTGCCCTCTGACTTCAACCAAATCGATTATATTTTTTTCTTTCTCAGCTTTGGGCTTCTAAATAAGCTTTCATATGTAAAATGATTTTATTAAAAGTTTGAAAACCATGGAAAATCTATTGTTATTATTCCCTTCCCTGAACTCCCATTATAATTACAAGGCATACAATTTAATGCTTAATTGTCCTCAAGTTAGTTTTGAGTCCCCAAAATTTCTTGAGATACAGTATTCACTCACTTATCATGGGTATTATGTTCTGGAACCCCCCGCGATAGGTAAAAATCCACGAAGTAGGAACCTTAAATTTATTTTAGTATTTATATATATTTTAAGGCTTTATAAACACTTCCCACACACTTATAAACTGTTCCCAGTCCCTTATTAACCTTTCCCACTCCCTTGTTAACCTTTTCCACACTTTTATAAAACACTACTTATGTTCTTAAACATATTCCACACTCTTAAGCCTAGTAACTTTAACAACATACGTATACAGTACCGCAAAATCCTGCGATATAGCGAAAAATCCGCGATAAATAATTAAATATATTTTAAAAAATCTCTTGACACAGTGAGGTCGCAATAAGTGAACCGCGATATAGAAAGGGACTACTTACAAGATTACATTTTACATAAGCAGTACTTGCCTATTCAACTTTTATATATAACCTCTACTTAACAATGACTCCTCAGAGTAAACATTGGATTTTTTTATATCAGACAACCAATAGACATTTTGCACCATTAAATACATGGTATAAATCACGCCAGGCAATAATTTAGCTTTTGTAGCATCTCCATCTTCACTTGAGAAGCAGTGATCATGAATATATTTTAATATATTTTGCATTCTATTATATTGTTCTTTTGATTGGTAGAAAAAGTAAAGTGCCAATAGAAGTGACAATAAACGCAAATCTTATAAACATAATATAGTTGAGAAATAATTAGACATGCTGAAAACAGTACACCTTTATCATCAATGGGACACTCAGACTTTGGTTGGTAAGATGTCAGTCATTGTCTATATATTCATTTTTGAAAGAAAATAATAAAACGTATGAATACATCTTATGGACAAATATTATGTCTAAAAGGCACACAGTCTACCTCCATGCATATTTTCAGGGTCACATTATATACTAAATTAAGAAAATACTTTTCTTTATATATCTTAATTTACTCTTTACGCTAACACCTATCAAGCAATGTGTTTCCAAAGTGGGTAAAAATAGTACCTAACAATATATACTAGCAATTTCTCAAATGGTAGGGTAAATGAATGAGTCTAAAACTATTTCCTATTCCTTTTCAAAAAGGATAAATTTTTTAAAAGATGAGCACACCACCGATAACAAAAATAGACAAAGAAATGAACAAGTCATCAAACAAGAAATAAACACATTAAATACATTTTTGAGGGGAAGGGCATTGAATTGGCATTCTTTTATTTAAATTTTTAAAATTTATTTATTTTTAGAGAGAGAGGAAGGGAGGGAGAGATAGATCAGTGTGTGGTTGCCTCCTGTGTGCCCCCAGCTGAAGACCTGGCCCGCAACCCAGGCATGTGCCCTGACTGGGAATCGAACTGGCGACCCCCTGGTTCGCAGGCTGGTGCTCAGTCCTCTGAGCCACAGCAGCCAGGGTTATTCTTTTAAAATTATAATACTAAGTGCCTAGGAGTAGTGTGAAGCAAAGTCAAAATTAATTGATAATCTCTCTTGAAAGCAACTGGGAAGGATTGTTTCAGGAATATTAAAAACATGTCTTGTTCTGACAAATTATTTTTTATGAATCTATCTATCCTAAGGTAAACAGAGATTTGGCTAATGATTTATGTACAAAGATTTCAGCACAGTATTATTCAAAATAGGGAAAAAAATCCTGTATAATACAGATGAATGGTTAAATATAACAACTCATCAAATGGAATATTATGTAACTATTAAAAGTCTTAGAACTTAGAACATTTAGTGTTATGAGGAAATATTCATGACAATATTTTAAGTTGAAAATATGGAAACTTTATTTACACAAAATGACTCAATTAAAAAAAAAATACACATACACAAACAACTGAAGGATCAGAAAGAAACCCACAGGCATGTTACTAATAACTACCTTCGGGTTGCAGGATATGGGTAATTAGTATTTATTTATACTACTCTATATTTTCCCAAATTTCTACAGTGAGCAGGCACTAATTTTACTACTTAGAAATTATGGAGAAGGGAATGGTAGGATAAAAACAAATTATTAAAACATAAAACCAAATATCCATTCTAATACTAACTATTCACAGTCTACACCTGGTTAAACTTGGGAAAACTATAATTTTAAATATTCAGGGATAATCTTGAACAGAAAGCAAATTAGGAAGAAGGAAGGTATAGCAGTGAGATCCAATCCTCCTACAACAAACCCCTAATATATAAATTCAGTGGTATTTCCCCACTTAACACCTACTGAGATGATAACATCTAATTAGAGAATTAGTTATAGCTGATTATACTTCCCTTTCATGAAGTCTTAATGGTTATTTTGCTTCTATTTGAAGAGAAGTTATCATGTACAAATAAAAAATACAAAACTGCAGAGGGAAATTTTTTTAAGTCAATACTTAACAGAAGATAATGGAATCTTTTTACTAATAATGCTGAAATGGTTTTTTTTTCTTTTAACTCCTCACAAGAGGATGTTTTTGATTGAGAGAGAGAGAAAAACATCAATGTGAGAGAGAAACATCAATTGGTTTGCCTACCGCACACACCCTAACTGGGGATCAAATCCATAATCTATAGATATGTGCCCTGACAGCGAATCAAACCTGCAACCTTTTGGTGTATGGAATGACGTTCCAACCAATTGAGCCACCCAGCCAGGGCTGAAATTGTTGTTTCTGAAGCAGAAGACACAAGCCAGCAACCATGGGTTAGCCTAGTGATGTACTGTCTATTCTTCTAAATGATTAATGATGCGGATGTGCCATGCTGAGTTGACTGATGTTAATGCAGTAGGGGCAAATCTGTCCTAATATACTTGATCAATATAACTTTTCTGAATTAAACACTTTCCTTCACCACTGGGCTGATTTGTAGTAACTCTACATTTTAATAAATGAGTGAGGTCTAATGGACTGACTCGAAAAGGTCAGCTACCAGACCAATAAGAAATGGCTTCCATGAAGACACAGTTCCTGAAGATTTTTTTAATTTAAACATCTTTTAGTGTTTAAAAATGTTGTACTTTGTCCTATGAAACTTGCATTGCTTCAAAAGTATATCCAAAAAAATTTGCAAACAAATTTCATACTTTAAATTATTTTGGAGAACATACTGCTTAAATGATATGTTCAGTAAACTCCTTTGAAAATGAAGGATTATTTTATGAAGAACTAACCACATAAATATTCCTCTGTGTCTCATTCTCATATAAATTGGGAGTAAATCCATCTAATGTATAAGATTGTTAGGAGAGTGAACTAGAATGACATGCGTATGAGACCACTAGATGCAGACCAATGGTTCTCAAACATTGAAGTGCATCAGAAACACTAAAGAGGGCCCATTCCCAGAGTTTCTGAATCAGCAAGTCTTGGGCCAGGCTGGAGATTCTGTGTTTCCAACAAGTTCCCAGGTGATGCTGATCCTGCTGGGTTGGGGCCACCCTTCAAGGCCTACTGATCTAGCAGAGCTGGGCAATAACACACTAACTGTGGATACTTAGCTTCTCTAAAACTCAGTTTCTCTAACTCTAAAGCTAGAAATAAAACCACCTCATTCTTATGCAGTTTAGGAATTATGAAACTAATGTAAAGTGTCTGTTGAACACAGTGTCTGGTTCATAACAAATACTTAATAGTAGTAATAGTAGTTGTTACCACCACCAGTATTGTTATTGTTCTACTAAGTAATAAAACATGTAGAACATTAACATTTTTAATTGCATTAAACTGCATTGTAATTTAAAGTTCCTTATATTTTACATTAATTCCTTTTCTGATAAAATTATAAAAGGTAATTATAAACTAGTTGACAAATCTCTACAATAACTTTTTGAAGCAGTTAAGAAAATTGCTCCAAAGAACAACTGTGATCATAGTCCATGTGACCTATGTGATTGTGGCCCAGTTTCCTTATCTATAAAATAAAAACAATCAATGGCTACTTCACAAGGCTATGAGAACTGAATGAGTTAACAACATAAGTAAAACTCTGAATAGTACCTGCATAAAATAAACATTCAATAAATACAGCTATCATTAACATTATTATGCCAATATGCTACCAATAACATTAAAAATCATTATATTAAATTATTAAGTAGATTCAATTTTATTTGAAGGTAAAATTCAAAATAACGGTATTTTTCCGATTATTAGTGTGAACTATAGACTAGTCTTCTATTAGGTTGAGCCATATGAACTGCTGATATGAAACTATTTTGACGTATAAAAACAGTACTTTTATCTGGTTGAAGCTAACAGCCTTCATTCCAACCTCTCTGATCATTCCTTTGAACCTGCTGATGGTTTCACACTAGTGTGTTCTAAGGTTTGGTCCTACTCTCTCTTCTCACTCAGATCTCCCAGAAGGTTCATACGGGCTACCACCATGGTTTTAACCAAAGACTGGAGATCCAGAGAGTTTATTTTTCCAAAGATGCATTTTGTTGGCCTACATATATCTGTTTTTTAATCGGGAGACTTAATACACACATACTCAAACTCCCACTCACACACAAAAAAGCTAGATTGTTAGCCTCGCTTGAAAAACCTGATGATCCAACAACTTTGGATAAGCATTACTCAAAGTCTGAACTATCTGGAACTAAGTAGCAGCTACACCTTCAAACAGGGCATCGTCGGCAGCCGTCCGTCTCGAGACGATGGTGTAGCTTCTTAAGAGTCTATCTGCACCGCCGAGAATGGCTGTGCAGTCCAACTCGGGATGATACAGTATCTGTCTCCTCCCGTGTTGAATCGACATCTTGTGATGACGCTGGAGTGTCCTCTCCAGTGAAGCTGAAGCTACAGAGCCTGGGCAGGGTGATATGGAGGGTCTGCTGTTGCCCATGCAGCAGACCCCCCCTCTCTTCGCAGCTGAAGGGTCCAAGGGAAAGACGGAGTCAATACAGCTTGGCTTCAGGTGCGCCGCAGGAGTTGCCGGTGTTGACTACAACGTTGAACCGCCTTAGGGACTCCGGCTCCGGATTTTCTGTCGGGGTTTACTCCCTTAGCCTTTCCCCTGAAGAGGTATGCCGCAAGGCAGCGGAGGTTTTTTGGAGTCAGAGTTTTCCTTCTCTGATGTGCCCTGACTGGAAGATCGAACCAGCGACACTTAGCTCGCAGGCCGACGCTCAATCCACTGAGCCAAACCAGCCAGGGTATAAACAGGGCATAAGCTCTCCAAATTGCTAGAGCTTTCATTCAGCTTTAATCCTCACTCATTTACTAGCCCTTAGGCACTGAAATTTTCAACTTCTGGTTCCATCTACCAGCAATATCCTGATAAGCACAAATCTCCAACTCCAGCCCAGACTCAGATCCCACTTTGCCATCATCATCAAACACCTCAAACGTAAGACATTCCTCACCACTTCGGTTCTCTCAGGTTTTCCATTTTGGATGTCAACAACATTCAAACAGTGAGCCAAAACTAAAACGTCACCTCCAATTTCCAAACAATCACCAGTTCCTATAGATTTACCTCCTAAAAATCTCAAGTTTATCTCTTCTCCTGCCCCATTACCACTGCTTTCATCCATTCAGGGCCTTACTAACAATCACAGCTATTTTTCGAAAACTCACGTCTTACCATCTCTTCTCTGCTTAAAATCTTCTTTGCCTCCTCACTGACCTCATGACAAAAATACAGCCTTTTTATATTAGATACATCTGCCTCTGCATATCTCTGCAGCCTCATTTCCTGCCCTCTGTTCTAATAATACCAAACGTTCGTAGTTTGTGCACACACCAGCAGTGCCGTATTTCCATGTTTGCATGTGCTACAACATCCCTCCACCTGACAAACTTCTGTTCAGTCTTCAGAACTAAAGGAGAGAAGGGAGACAGCACCTGGTGACAGGGACCTTTTAATTTTTACATTACATATTTCAGGACAACTTGAAATTTTAAGAGCTAGTATGATTTTTAATTTTATTATAAAAATAATTATTATAATAAAAAAAATTCTGTTCTTTTGTGAGGCACTGAGTGACGGCCTCTCCACTGTATTTCAGTACCCTATATGACTACTGCTACAGCACATTTCACACTACATTATAATTACTTCCTTACATGCTCCTTGACATCATGGCCCATGTCTTACCTGTATACCCTCAGTTCTGAGCACAAGAAGTTACACATACTACACATACAATAAAGGTTTGTATTCCACAGCCAGTATAATACCAAAGCTACTTTCCACCCAATGTGTAGTCCAGAATCTATATATGCAAACAACTTTGACTGACTAATGAAAAAAAGGATCACTTTTGCTCTTGCTAAAAAAATAAAATAAAAAAGGCCAGTTCATTAAGATAAATTGGCAAGTATTTTCTTTTTAGTATTTCTAAAAAAGGATAAAGTTGTAGTTTTCAAACCTTTTTAAACCTCTAACATACTAGAATTATAATTTCAATTACTGCCTTTTCTCAGTGTTGAGAATTTCATGGCATCTCTTTAAAATTGGAGATATTCTGAAATATGAAGTTACCAAAACTGGGTATCACTGTAATGCCAAATTATCCATTGTTTCAGGGAAGTCTGTTCTCTTCCTGGCATCAATCCTCTTTATTATAAACAAACGATGTTTCAGGATACAGTTAGAGATTTAAACCATAATGGAAATGAAGCGGATGAGTAACAACCTCCCTACATACACTTCCATACACTTGACCTCCTTTCTCATTACTGCGGATGAGCTGCCCACGCTCCTAGTCAAGGGCAATGCCCCACCCGTGTATTACATCTCATCCTCTCTTGCCTTCACAAGGACACTGATCCAACAATTTCCCCTCTCTTGCATTAATTTTCTCTTTATTGAATCACTGTCAGTAGCATAAAAACATGCTATTATTTCTCTTATCTTAAAAAAAAAACACCTCCTTTGTTCTCATGTCTCCTCCAGCTACTGCTATATTATTTCCCACCTTGGCTTTACAGCAGAACTTGACAATGCTGTCTGTATTCCCACCTTCAAACTGCTCTTCTCAAGGTTACCAATGGACTCTTAATTGTTAAATCCTGTGATCATTTTTCAGCCCTCAATTTACTTGATCTATCAGGAGCATTTGTCACGGTTGCTGATGACTCTTCCCTCCTAGAAACACTTTCTGTCTTGGCTTCTAGGGTACCACATTCACCTGGTTTTCCTCCTCCATGTGGTTGCTTCTCTTCAATCCTTTTGCTAGTTCTGCCTCATCTCTGTGCCCTCTAAACAAATGCTGGGGTGCTCCTGTACTCATTACGTGGAACTTTTTTCTCTCTACCCTTACTCATGACTTTAAGTACCATTTATATGCCAAAGACTTCCAAATTTATTTCTCCAGCATGAACTTCTCTCCTGAACCCCACACTTCAACTGCCTACTTGACATCCCCATCTGGATGTTTGATAAGAATCTAACATTTATTTATAAGCATGTCCAAGACTAAGATCTTGGTGCCCACATGCCCCACCAATATCTCTCCCTCCCCAATAAACTCGTTCCTATTGCAATCTTTCCCACCTCGATCAATGACAACTCCATTCTTATTGCTCCAGTAAAAATTTTGGTGTCCACCTACACTCTTGCCTTTCTCTTACATGCTACAGTTCAACGTTCAATTAAATATAACATGTAACAAACTATCACTTCGCAGTATAAAAGGAACAAACTACCAATACACAACACATGGATGAACCTTAAAAACATTATGCTGAGCTAAAATAAAGCCAGACAAAAGAGTACACACTGTGTGAGTCTATTTATGTGAAACTCTAACAGAAAAATCTAATCTCTATTTAAAGTAGATCAGTAGTTGCCTGGGGCCAGGGCCCAGAAATGGGGACTGACTGAAAGAAGAAAAAAGGAATCTTGTGGGTGACAAAAAATGTTCTGTATCTCGATTATGCTAGCAGTTATATGAGTAAATAAATTCATCAATACTCACTGAATTTTATAATGTGTACATTTTATTGTACATTAATACCTCAATAAAGTTGATTAAACACACATACACAATTTGACCTTTTCTCACCATCTCCCTTTCCCGTGGTTACCATGGGAGCCACTTCATGTCTCTTCGGATTACAATAACCTTCTAATTAGTTTCTCTGCTTCTATCCCTGACTCTTGCATTTTATTCTCAACACAGTGGCCAGAGAAATACTGTTAAAAAAAATCACATCATGTCACTCCTCTGCTCAAAACCCTCTAATGGTGTCTCACTGCAGTAAAATTCAATGTCCTTACTGTGGCATATAAGCCCTCACATGACCAGGCTCCCTGTTGCCTCTTAGACTTCATCTCTCACTACCCTCCCCCATGGTCATTTACACTTCAACCAGAGCTGGCCTCCTTGCTGTTCTTCAAATATGGCAGGCACAATCTTTGGCACTTACAGTTCCCTCTGCCTGGAATGATATATTCCCCACCACCATCCCCCAACAAAGCCATGTAGTTTATTCCCTCACATCCTTCAGATCTTTCACTGAAAGGCACCATCCCAACGAGTCATTTCCTGGCCCCCGTAAAATTCCAACCCCCCCCCACAACACATATACACACATGTACAACATCACTTCTATTTCATCTTCTCCCTTTCTGATTTATCACACGCCCCCCCCACCCCAGGACTCAGCATTCTGTTGTTTACTTTTATTTTACTAATTTATCTTGTTTATTGGCTTTCTTCTCTGTCAGAATGAATGACCCAAGAGGGCATCTGTTTTGTTCACTACTGTAACCCCAGAACTTAGAATAATGTCTAAAATAGATACTGAATAAACCAATGTATATGAATTGTAGCTTTCAGTAATTGTAGCTTTTCAGAGCTGACAGTAAGTAGTATTTGTTTTATAGATGTGTCAAGTGATACTTCATTTGCTTTAAAACATTCTGGTACATTAAATAAAAACTTCCACACATTTAAACATATGCTAATGCATATCAAGTATAAACTTGCTTTCAATTCTAATCAAGAATATAGTATGTATTAGATAATAAAAACTTTTTTCAAATTTTCAAAGAATTTCTTATGAACAAGGACTAATGAATGTGAAATAACTCATTATTCCCAAGAATATATGCAGAAAGTCTCATCAAGTTCTTTAAAAAGCTAGATAATCTCATGTTGCCTGAGAATTCCATAACTATTACATTAGAAAATAATCAATCTGACAGTCTCAGAACTAAGAATCCATTTAAAAAATACATATAACTCTTATTTATTCTTGTCGTGTAAATAATTCATTAAAACAATTGCTTGTCTTACAAGCAAGCCACGTAAACCTGGGAGTGTTAAAGGGAAGATCAGCTTAACATAAATAATTTAAAGGTAAATCAGAAGATAGATCTGCCTTTGCTCTAGAGGTCTGAGTCTCCTCTCCTTTAAACAGGCAAACAATACAGCTTGTGGATGTCAACGAAGGCATCTCCTTAGCAACTGCAGAGGAGAGAATTCCATACTGCAGCCTTCCCCTGCATCCAGCAGCTTTTACTGGAAACGCATTGAAGTATTCAACTTCGTTCAAGAAAAGAGTTCCAATGTGTGGGCATTACCTCCTTTAGTTAGTTTATAAGCAGCATTATATATTTAACTTAAAAATAAAGGCCTTGGGCTTTTATAATAAGATTTTAAATGTGTTACAAATACTATAAAATTTCAAGAGAGCATCACTAATTAAGCAGCTCTGAATAAAGAATATTACCAAACACAGTAAATATTTTTAAGGCTGCTTTTCCTAAAAGCACTAGAGATATCACTTTTGAGTACAATGGTTTGTCTTTACTGTATATAAGCTGCATCTTTCAATTCTAGATGTCAATTTCTTAAACAAGACTGAAGAAAAATAACTGCAACTTACTACCCTAACACAGAAGGACAATAGCTGTCTGAACATCTTGTATAACATATCTAGTCACTCTGAGACTTCATAATCAAAACATTTTTAAGCTATAAATTTAATATTTATCTATCTTGGTATACCTAGCATCTACCACAGTACATTTCCACTTGTAGTTCAGAGAAAGTGTTAAATATCTCCAAATCTCATTTCTAAGTTTCTAGAACTGCTTTAAACATAAAATAGAGATTACTCTGGATAGGCAAAATAACAAAAACATTAGTAACAAAGCCAATAGACACTCCTAATATATGAGAGGTACATTAGGACAGGATCATTAAAATTAACTTTTATTTTGCTGGTTTAGTTTTTTCAATGCAAGATGAAATTAAAAATGATCATACAGTACCTTACCCTTTCTACCGGTGAACCATAGCATGCAATGCCGAAACATAGCAGTAGCAGATGGCATTGGTATTATTAACTATAAAAAGGATAATAGCAGAGAAATGACGGCTGGCAGACAAGACACAGAAATGCAGATGAAATGAATGCAAACTTGTAGTTCCTGAAGCAAAGCAAAACCTTTAATCCAAGGTTGCCACTAGTTTCCGATTTAATTTACATTCTGACTTTTACACGAACACTGCAACCTTCAGTCATTAGACTCTCCATGCAGAAGCAGAACCATACTCCTCAATAAAGAATATCAGCAACCTTCTGTAAACACAAGCCAGCAGCAGCAGCAGCCCATTACTCTCCCCCTTCACTGATTTTTATCCTTTAAAATCTTAATCTCCAGTTGCAGCCAGATCCAGTCGTTTCAAATAGATCTGTGTCCACTGCAGATACAAATCCCTCCCCAACCTGCAGTACCACTTCATCCAGAACGTTCGTTCCTGTGCGCTAGTTCATGCAGGATCAGTTGCAAAATCTCATTCAGCAAAGAACTCAAAAGAAAATGAAAGAAGCAGTTGGGACCAGGAAGAGAAAGAATCTCTTCTTTCAGCTCACCCTGGAAATGGAAGGTTTTCTGATCAACAGTTATTGTGAAGGTGCTGTCGTCCTCATCGTCTATACCAATCACAGCTCCCTGTGAAACAAAGAGCAAAATCCCAATAAGGCAAACAATGACATCAGCAACATTCACTACTGCTACAGCCCTGGAACGCTCAATGCACCAACGAAAGCAAACTAAACACAGAAGAGGGGAATCTGAGGCTCTAGTTTTGTTTAAGGAGGAAGAATCGAAGGAGAGGGGGTAGCAGGGAACTGAAGTAGTACTCTGCGTGCGTACTTACTATCCTTGCTTAAATGGCATGGATATGGTGGGAGACAGAGGGGAAAAACAAAATCTGAGTCTAGGATCTGTGTTTAAGAGCCACGCACTGAGCCTTTCTGAGTTTTAGATCACTCTCTAAAATGGGAGTCAAAACCTCCTCACAAGGTTGTTGTGAGGGTCACAAAGTGCAGATGGCTTTTCATCAGGCTACTTCTGCGTAGTGCAGAAATGCCTGGGGACACTTGCTTCAAAACACTGTTCCAATCACTTCTAGGAGTGCTCCCATAACCACTCACACATGGCTCTGCTACTCCAACTTTTCACATAATATAATGTGATTATCTGTTTATCAGAAGTCTACCTCCTCCCACTGTACTGCTTTGAGATCTTGGAAGTCAAAAACTATTTGATTTATTTTGATACATAACACTCAAACATACACTTAGCATATGTTTTCTAAGTAAAAGCATAAATAACCAAAACATTACAATCCCCTCTGTCCTCCAAAAGGAGGCGGAGAGGACTGTATTTATAAATTGTTTCAGGAAGGGTAGGTTTTAGACTTTAATTTTTTTTTTCAACTACATGCATCCTATTAAGAAAAAAACAGCTATTAAGGGAAGTGATAGAAAGCTATGCAAAATAAAGAGTCCATTGGTTAGTGTCCAGAGAAAAAAGCTAGAGAAGATGGAATAGGTAAAATGTTCCCGGTTGGTGGAAAAAGAAGCAATGTGCCACAGATGAAACCAAGATCTTGAAAATGGGGACTGAAAAGACTCAAAGGGCCAAAATAACCTAATCCCACGGAAAAAGGCTACTCCTATCCCAGGAGGATTAGGTAACAAAGATAAACATTTATTCACCTTCTCAGAGGCTGTCTAGATGAACCCCAACTCTATCTAAATCCCACCCACTTGAATTATCCTAGTTAATCCTCAGTTTCAGATTGAGTAGGGATTTTTATCCACATTTTCAGATAAGGAAAGTGTCTCCAGTGAGTATAATAACTTTACCAAGGTCACACAAAGTGAATGGCAAAACCACAACCACTGGCATGGTACTTATTTACTTATTCCATGACAGAAAATATACACACACCTCAGTGGGTAAGCATGTGTGGGAACAGCTCATTCTGGTCAACTTAATTTTGTTGTCAACTGAGTTAGCCTTTGAATTTATGATGTATCAAATATTGGCTGAGTCATAACAAAATACAAAAATATGTGCTAGAAAGAGCTCTTGAATATATAACAATAGTCCCTGTCCCTCAAGACACACTTATATTCCAGTGGAGGATGTAAAACCTGCAAAGAGGTAACCATATTACAAGACAAAAAGGAATCTCTACATGGATGATCTTTGAAAACATGCTAAGTGAAATAAGCTAGTCACAAAGGAGCACATGTATGATTCCATTTACATGAAATGTCCAAAACAGGCAAATTCATAACAAGCAAAAGTAGATTAGTGGTTGCCTAGCGCTGGGGGGATGGGAGAAGTTATGGTAAAACGAGAAGTGACAGCTAATGGGTATGGGTCTTTTTACAGGGTTACGGAAACAGTTTAATATTGATTGTGGCGATAGTTGCATAACTCTGTGAATATACTAAAAACATTGATTGTATACTTTAAATGGGTGAGCTGTATGGTATATGAATTATATCTGAACAAAGCTGTTATAACTCACCCCAATCTAGGTGCCTTAATTAAAGTTCACTATTACCTAGTCAACTCAAATAGAAACCTCTAGGTTCTATACTTGTTCTCCCCCATTCCATTACCACAAATTGTGCTTACTCTACCTCTGAACTATAATCTCAAACTCGCCAACTCTTCTCCAGCCTATGAATTGCTTTTGCACTAATTCAGGCTCTCATCACTTCTTGCTTGATAAGGCAATGTCTGCCTTCAGTCTGGCCACATTTTAGTCCACAGCCCTTGCTATTGCCTGAGTAATATTTCTAAAGCACAGACTCTTATGGGAGATCCAGGTGTTTAAAACCCTCCTCAGCTCTCCATGTTCTATTAAATAAAGTCAACATTTCTTCAAAATGCCCTGTAGACTGTTCAAGGTTGGCCCAACTATCCTTGCCACTGTCATACCAAGCCTGAAGCTTCTCTCTTCACTGTACAGAGACCCTATACATACTCAGCCTCAACATTTCTTTCATTCGCTAAAAAAAAAAAAAAAAAAAAAAAAAAAACGCCAATTTCACTTTTCACGTATTTCCTTAGTTCAATTCCCCACCATTTGCTAAACAAAAGCACAACCCCAAGCTACCACTTAATTTCTCAGTTTTTACAGAGGAGCTTTTAACCTTTCATCCCCTATTGCAATCTAGTTTCCTTCCCACCAATGCAACAAATTGTGCTTTCTCACAGGTCTCTGATGGCCACTTTACTCCTCTAGCTTTGTCACACAGCACCACACTGAAGCGCTAGTGCTGCAGCTGACCACTTCTTTCTTGAAACTCTCCTTCCATGGCTCTTAATTACCTAAGCTGTGCTTGAGAAACATTTCTACCTAAGTACCTTTGACAACTTATTTGGGAGAAAGCGTCTTTTCAGGTCCTTTTCCTTCCTCCAACCAATTGTTCCTTTGAAGACTCTGGAACTGAGCTAACAATCTCCTGCTCCAATCAGGTCTTGCCATTACCCTGAGCTCGTTCTTCAATGTACAGATGCACGATTCATCTGACATTCAGGCCTCTCCATTTCTTGATCTGTTCAACACAAATAAATTTCACTGCCATTCTCCATCAGTCACTCATTCCTCACATTAATACCCTAGACCTGAACTGTCCAATATAAGAACCATCAGTCACAGGTGGGTATTTAGTTTTTAATTATAATTAAGAAAAAATTTTAAATAAGTTCCTCAGTCCAACTAGTCATATTTCAAATGCTCAATAGCCAGTGGCTATGGAAGCAAATAGTGGAGATACAGAACACTTTGTTAACTGCAGGAAGTTGTACTGAACAGCATTGCCTTAGACCTTGTCACCAAGGAGAACTAAATTACAGTGAGGAGTTAATGCTGCCAGTTACTGAATATTTTCAATGAGCAGGCACTATGGTAAACATCTTAATCTATATCATTAGAAAACAACTTTATACTGAAAGGTATCATATACAAAAATCATAACTGTAGAAGCTCAATAAAGAGAAGCTACCCTAGTAACCTTTCCTAATCATTAGGTCTGCCCTCCATCCCAAAGATAAACACTATCCTTACTTCTAACATTACAAATGAGTTTTATCTGCCTTTGAACTTTATACAAATGGATTCACACTATGAATTTTCTTTTATGTCTGGCTTCTTTCACTCAGTATGATATCTGTAAAATTCATTGATGGTTGCATGTAGCAGTAGTTTGTTCACTTTGTTGCTATAAACAGTATTCCTTTGTATGGACATCCACAATTTATTTATCATCTCCATTGTAGATGGGCGTGTATGCTGTTTCCAGTTTTAGGTTATTAGAATCACATTGCTATGACATTCTCCTTCATATATTTTGTTATACACGTTTGTATTTCTATGTACAAATCTAGGAGTGAATTTGGTAAGTCATAGGGTATTCATCGGTCGGCAGCCGTCCGTCTCGAGAGACGATGGTGTAGCTTCTCAAGAGTCTATCTGCACTGCCGAGAATGGCTGTGCAGTCCGACTCGGGAGTGACACGGTATCTGTCTCCTCCCGTGTTGAATCGACATCTTGTGATGACGCTGGAGTGTCCTCTCCAGTGAAGCTGAAGCTACAGAGCCTGGGCAGGGTGATATGGAGGGTCCGCTGTTGCCCATGCAGCAGACCCCCCCTCTCTTCGCAGCTGAAGGGTCCAAGGGAAAGACGGAGTCAATACAGCTTGGCTTCAGGTGCGCCGCAGGAGTTGCCGGTGTTGACTACAACGTCAAACCGCCTTAGGGACTCTGGCTCCGGATTTTCTGTCGGGGTTTACTCCCTTAAGTCTTTCCCCTGAAGAGGTACGCCGCAAGGCAGCGGAGGTAGGTTGAAAGTAAAGAGTTAGAAAAAGATATGCCATGCACACATGAAAAGAAAATCAGTAGAATTATATTAAGAACAGGCAAGATCAACTTTGAGGGGGGAAAAAAAGCATTAGAAGAGATAAAGGGAGAAATTTCTTAATGATAAAACCTCAGTGGCAACTGAGTAATGGTATCATAATTGTTTTAATTTATATTTCCCTGATAACTAATGAGCTTAAGTATCTTTCATGTTTTTTGGCCATTTGAATAGCCTCTTGTAAAATAGTTGAAGTTTCTTGCACAGTAACAAGACTGGACTATCATTTTCTAATTATTTGTAGTAGCTTTTCTATATCCTGAATAGGAATCCTTCACTGGTTGCCACCCTGTTGCCAGCCAGCCTTTGTACTCTCACAATGATGTCTTTACATGAAGAGTTCTTAACTTTAATGCAGTACAGTGTATTGATTTCGTACTTTATGGTTGTGCTTTCTGTATCTTCTTTAAGAAGTCTTTCCCAATCCCAAGGCCATAAAAATAAGCTCCATGTTATCTTTTGGAAGCCTATACATTTGAATATCAGGTAGAGTAAGTCCTCCAACTCTTTCCTCTTGGCCTTTATAAATTACACATCAACATCAACATCATAGTCATAACCAATTCTCTCTAGAACGACAGGTGAAAACAAGTTGCCATTTCTACTGGGTCAGCTGACTGAGAATGCAGGCATCAGAAGTGGGCATTCATGGCTGCTTATAAATTTTAGAGTCAGATGACCAAGTTACACTTACACTTACATACACATGCTATAATACTGACTGGGAACAAACTGGGATTACCAATTATTTAGGTCGTTTTTCATCTGAATGTTTATAGTTTTCTGAGTAGAGAGGTCTTGCCCACCTTTTGTTAACATTTATTCCGAAGTAATTAATGTTTTTGGTGCTATGGTAAATGTACTCTATTTTTAAAAATTCAATTTCTAACTACCAGTTGCTGGTATATTGAAATACAATTTATTTTTGTATACTGACTTTGTATTCAGTAATTTTGCTAAATTCATTTACCAATTCTAATAGTCTATCTGTAGATTCTTTTGGATTTTCTGTATGTTCAATTAAGTTGTGAATAATAACAGTTTCATTTCTTCTACTAAAATCCGTATAGCTTATACTTATTTTTCTTGCTTTATTCATTGGCTAGGACTGCCTGGTTTAAGACTGCCACTGGAGTCAGACAATGCTGAGTGGAAATGGCGACAGGGGGCATCATTGTCTTGTTATTTGTCTCTCTCCCATTGTCCACTCTAGCTATTTAAAACCTACTTTCCTTGAATCCCCAACAACAACATAGGCAGTCATCAGGTAAGAATATACACCTGCTATGCCCTCCCACCTAGACTCATCTGCATCTATACCCACGCCTGCTTCCTTTCTACCTGTTACAATGGAAAAGAGGATCCATCCCCTATGACTTCTCCTCAGGTCTTACTTTGCCAATTTTAAGCTTCTCACTCTCTCCAGTGTATTTACACATGCTCAAGTTTATATTCTCTTTCTAACAACCACCACTATCAACACCACCACAGCAACGATCCTTTTGAGTTATATATTTTCACCTAGCAATTGCCCCACTTCTCTCATTCCCTTCCAGTCAAGATTATTCAGACTTGTCCAAGGCTACACAAAATTTATTTTTTCCTCCCATTCCTTGTAGGATATGTAACCAAATCAACGGCTCTTGCTCACCTTCAAATAAGGTGATCACATAACCCAGTTTGCCTGGAGACAGTTCCAGCCTATGCCTGTTGTCCTGCTGTAATAATGAATAGAATCCCCTTTTTTGTCTAAAGAGTTTCCTGATATAGGGGACAGGGTGATTTTATAGCCTAACTTAAAAAAGGCCCTCAGTGATTTGCTCCATGCCTACTTCTCACCTCCAGAGGTTTACCAATTGCCCCAAGCAGTCTTCCACCAAACAGCTTTTCTCTCCTTTTATGAGTTTATAGTACTTATTTTTTACATCTGGAAAGCAAAACTCCCTTTGTTAATCTATATATGGAATAGCAGTTTGTCATCAAGCAAAGTTGTTTGCATGCTAACCCATTAGAATATATAAGTTTTTATTTCAGCCCCACTTTTATGAACCATTGTGCCAACAGAGTAACACTATCCAGGTTCCAGATAGAAAGTAAATAACTGGAGAGCCAGTCTTGTGTAGCCAGAAAAATGTCCTGATTTTCCCTTTCCTCCTTTCTAATATAGACACAAACACACTACAGACATGAATCATAGCTCTGGTGCCAAATTCAGAAGAAGTTTTGCTCTCACAAGTTAGGGGAGGGGGTGGGGAATACAGAGAAATCTTCCTCTGCAAAAAGAGAAAAGTGGGCTGCTAAACCAACTCCAAAGATGATTTAAAAAGGAGTGATGATTCCTCTGGGACATACATTGCTGACACAGCTCCTAAAAGGAACAGCCAGAGGATATAAGGAAGAGGAAGATATATCTCTGTCCTGGAAAAGCACATAGTCTAGAGAGAAGAAAGAGGAGTCCACAATATACAAGGAAGCAGGAAAGCTCAAGGTGCCTCCTGCTCATGAAAGACGCTGCTGTATGGCGGGCCTGCTTAAGCATCAATCATTGATTCAACAAAAATTTATTGGAACTGTCTAGGCCAGCAATTTCCAACCTTTTTCATCTCATGGCACACATAAACTAATTACTAAAATTCTGCAGCACACCAAAAAAAATATATATATATATTGTTTTTGCCAATCTGACAAAAAAAAAAAATAGGTATATTTTTGATTCATTCACACTGCGGCACACCAGTTGACAATCACTGGTCTAGGCATTGTTTTAGGTGATATTTATAGGGTAGTAAATAATCTGTTTTGTTTTTTTACTGATTTTTATGCAGTCACTTAGGTTTCCTTATGTTTTTAATTTATCTGTAGTGTTTGTCAGCTGGATGCATTGTAAATATTTTCTCTCCTGGCCAAGGGTTGTTTTTCTCTTTGATTGTAGTATCTTTTTGTTGTTGTTCGAAGGTTTTAAAATTCAAATGTTGTCAAATCTACCAATCTTTTTTATAATGAAAAGATTATAATGACTTGTTCTTTAAGACATCCTTCTCTATCCAAATATCATATTCTTCTATACATTCTTTTTTAGGTATATTTTATTGATTATGGTGTTACAGTTGTCCCAATTTCCCCCTCTTGCCCCTCTCTGCCCAGTAGCCCCCTTCCCTCCATCAATACCTCTCTGCCCTGAGTTCAGGTCCATGGGTTGTGCACCTAAGTTCTTAACATCTCTCTCTCTATTTTGTTCCTATCAATTATGCTTCTTAATCCCTGCTCCATTTCCCCTATTCTCCCCCTACCAGCTGATAACCCTCCAAATGATCTCCATACCCCTATCATTCTATTCCTTTTCTGGTTGTCTGCTTAGGGTTTTTTGTTTGTTTGTTTGTTTTTTGGATTCAGTTATTGATAGTTCTGAGTTTGTTATTTTAATGTTCATAGTTTTGATCTTCTTCATTTTCTTAAATAAGTTCCTTTAATGTTTCATGTAATAATGGCTTGGTGATGATGAACTCCTTTAGCTTTACCTTGTCTGGGAAGCACTTTATCTGCCCTTCCATTCTAAATGAGAGCCTTGCTGGATAGAGTAATCTAGGTTGTAGGTCCTTCATTTTCTTCACTGACTACTTCTTTCCAGTTGCTCTTGCCTGCAAAATTTCTTTTGAGAAATCACCTGATAGTCTTATGGGAACTCCCTGTAGGTAACTCTGCTTTTCTCTTGCTGCTGTTAATTACGATGTGTCTTGGTGTGGTCCTCTTTGGGTCCAACTTGTTTGGGACTCTCTGTGCTTCCAGAACATGTATGTTTATTCCCTTTGCCAAATCAGGGAAGCTTTCTTTCATTATTTTTTCAAATAAGTTTTCAGTGTCTTGCTCTTCTCCTCCTCCTTCTGGCACCCTTATGATTTGGATGTTGGTATGTTTAAAGTTGTCCTGGAGGTTCCTAAGCCTCTTCTCATTTTTTTTTTTTGTTTTTGTTTTTGTGTTCTTGTTTCTTCTATCTGTTCTGGTTGAATGTTTATTTCTTCCTTTTGTTCCAAACTGTTGATTTGAATCCCAGCTTCCTTCCTTTCACTGTTTATTCCCTGTATATTTTTATTTCACTTTGTGTAACCTTCATTTCTTGCTTTATTTTTCTGCCATACTCTATGAGTTCTCTGAGCACCCTTATCACCAGTGTTTTGAACACTGCGTCTGATAGGCTGGCTATCTCCATTTTGTTTATTTCTTTTTTGGGTGGGGGGTTTATTCTGTTCTTTCATTAGGGCAATATTTCTTTGCCTCCTCAATTTGGCAGCCTCCATGTGTTTGTTCCTGTGTATTATTAGGCAGAGGTGCTTTTACTCCCTGTCTTCATAGCATGGCCTATGTAGCAAAGGTACATGTAAATGGTGTGGGGCACAGCCTTAGGTAATTGCCAGGGTCACCCACTTCACCACTTTGTGGCTCTTGGTGTGGTGGGGGGCTTGAAGACGGGACAATGCTGCTGCCAGGCTCCTGGTGATTTGCCCAGCACTTACCCTGTTTCCAGTTGCTTCACTCACTTTCCACATGCGACTGGCATGCTTCCAAGCTGCTGCCTTGGGGTCTCTGTACGTTCTAAGACCATGTGGGCCCTTTAAGCAGTGAAAATCCGGCTGTTTCTTCAACACCCACTGGTTTTTAAAGCCAGAGGTACTGAGAGTTTATCTTCCCAGTGCTGGAATTCTGCGCTGTGTGGTCTGGCCTGGGGTTGGGATCTCTTGATGACAGTGTATCCCTCCCAATTTTTATCTACCACATGTGAATGTGGAACTGTCCCTTCCACCCCCACATTTCTCCGTGCCACATTGCCTCTTGGCCCCATCTCTGTGATTCCACCCTTCCTACCCATCTGAATGAATGTGGCTTCTTTAAATCCTTGGTTGTTGGACTTCCATATAGCTCAATTTTCTGATGGTTCTGATTGTTATTTGTTTTTGAGGTCTGGTTGTACTTCTTTCTATGGTTGTGGAAGGAGGTGAAGCATTTCCACCCACGTCTCCATCTTGACCAGAAGTCCTGTTCTCTACACATTCTTATAAGTATAAATTTTCATTTTATACCTTTAAGACCTCTGGGATTTATTTTTGTGTACATTATGAGACAGGAAATAATTTTATTTTTTCCATATGGGCAGCCAATTGATTCAACTTCATTTATTGAGTGATAGCTCCTTCCCTTCCCTCTTTCTTTCTTGCCTTTCCTTCCTTTCCTTTTCTTTCCTTTCCTTCCCCTTCTACGCTACTTCCCTTCCTTCCTTTCTCCTTCCTTCCTTCCATCTCTCAATGATGTTTTAGTTTTCTCCACCAAAGGAATAAATTTATCTTATAAAATAGACTCCTAGGTAATTTAGAGTTCCTGTCAGTATCATAAATAGACTTTCTCTTTTAAATAACTTATTCTAATTGTGGGTCATATAGAGAAATTCTCTATGTCTTCTACATATTGAGTTATCTAAAAACTTTTTTCTGTAGACTCTTGTGGATTGTGGGTTGTTTTATGTAGACAATTATATCTGCAAATATCAATAATATTTATTCTTCCTTTCTAATCCTTTCTCTTTGAGTTCTTTTGTTTCTTTGTTACATGTTTACCAGGATCTCTAGCAAAATTACAGAAACATCATCTGCAAGTACTAATTCTGTTATTCCCTCCAAGTCTTATATATTTGTATCTTTTCTTGCTTTATAGCATTCACTAGTACCTCCAGGAACACAATATTTAAAGCAGCAGCAAAAGTAGGTACCCCTGACTCGCTGCTGATTTCAAAGAGAACACATCTATGATTTCACTATTAAGCACACTGTAGCATTTTAGTATATATCCCTTATCAGGTGATGAATATTCTCTTTTATTCCTCGTTTGCTTAATCTTGAATGCATATTTCATTTTATTCACTGCTTCTTCTGTATTTATTCAGATGACCATGTAATTTTCCTCTTTTAATGTTAATATGGTAAATTAATTAAAGTTAATGTCCTCGTATTCCCAAAATAAACTCTATTTAGTTATAATACATTTTATTTATATATTACTGGGTACGGATTGCTATATTTTGTTCAGGATTTTGATATCTACAATAAGCGACTCTGTCCTAAAAATTCCCTTTGTTATTTTCTTCTTTGTATTATATCAATACTTTTCTTTTTCTAACTTCTTGAACTAATTTCTTTTTTATAATACATTCCTTTAAAATTATAAAATCATAGCCTGTCTTAGATACAGTTTTAATATGAGGTCCCGTCATTATCATTCAGGTTTGAATATTTCATAATTTCCATTATGATTTCTACTTTCACCTATAAATTATTTAGAAGTATTCATGTGAAGTGGTGAGTGGCTCCTGTTTTGTCAAGGGATTTCTAAATTATTCCACTGTTGTTGAAGAATGTTATCTATGCAATACTGGGGTTTTGGTATTCTCTTTTTCCATAACAATTTTAATTTTTTCCCTTAAAGTCTATTATGTCTTATAGTAATACTATTTCCTAGCTTTCTTTTGGTTAACATTTTCCTGAAATCCTTTACTTAAATTTTAATTTGTAATTATGAAATATTATAAACATTCAAAAATATAACCTTAATGACACATAAGTACCAATCACAGCACTGAATAAATGTTTATATCTTGCCCAAGGGAGGACATTTTTAGTGTCAAATTCATACAAAAGAGATGACACTTGCAAAAAAGCTACTGAATTAACAAAAAGGGTAAAAATCATTAGAGTAATTTTTCATAATGAAATAAGACAACTGACAAAAGCAAATCTAAGGGGATGAGGAGGAAGGACAGTCATAAAATGATACATTAACCTAAAATAAATGGCTTATTGCATCCATTCTAAGAAATCAGTGATTGTAAGATACACCCCAATGCCAGAGATGTTGACATATGAAAGCATAACATAGAATCAATTAAATAAGGCAGCAGCATAAGAAGTCAGTGTTAAAACTATTAATAACCCATTATGATACACTGCTAACCTCTCTTGTGATAGACGAAAAGAACAGATGACACATCTCTCATGCAATCAGTCAACTCTGTTGACCAACACAATTGGAAAATGGAGTACTCAGTTTCACTGGACCCAGAAAAAAGCACTAAAACTATGTTGAATATAATTCACCTTGCTTGGGTGATTCCTAAGGCCCTGTTGAATTCTTCAGAATCTGAGATTCATCTTATCAATAGTAATTATTAATTATAAAAGTAACTAATATAAATTAAGAACCTAAGTCCAAGACACTGTATTTGGATACTTTTTAATATATCAGTTAATTTGCTATTCATAATTCCACAAGTAAACGATATTACACCTATTCCAGAAAGAAGAAAATGCAGAGCTAAATAGATGAGTAGCCTGAAGTCACAAAGCTAATAAAATGGCAAAATCCAGATTTGAATTCCATTTCATATATGACCTGTTCTTATCTCTACTCTACATTATTTCTTTCATGGTACTACATCTCATTTTTCAAATTTTATCTAGAAATGTGAATATTTTACTTTTAGCTAGTGTGTTGGGGAGGAGGAAAACTGAGATAGCAGAACTTAACCAACATTTTATTTTTCCATCAAGGCAAGGGCACCACCTAGTGGCACACACTTTGCCACCAATACAGTCAAAGAGAGTAAGTGGGAAGGAAATGGTTTGTTTTTCACTCTTCTGCTTTCCTCCACTGGTTCTACACTACCTTGC
The DNA here is from genome assembly GCF_987537825.1 of Furipterus horrens. Lineage (NCBI taxonomy): Eukaryota > Metazoa > Chordata > Mammalia > Chiroptera > Furipteridae > Furipterus > Furipterus horrens. Next base: position 35,561,521 of record NW_028327173.1, on the reverse strand, counting down.
AGCAAGCTGGGAGTCTACATTAACTCTTCTAGTCAAGTGGTGACTTTAAGGACTAAACAGGGTTTCGAATAAAACAGACCCAAGTTCAATTCCAGATTCATCATTTACTATCTGTGTAACCTTGGAAAGTTACTAAAAGTAGCTTGAGTCTCAGCCTCCTCACATGGAAAATGAAATAACACCATTTATCTGACAGGGTAGGTGAACTTCATAGGTCCACTTACACATTTTTTCCAATAAATATTATAAATGTATATTTTCTTGATAAATTTTTTTCTCTAGCTTATTTTACTGTAAGAATGTAATATATAATGCATATGTAAAATATGTGTTAATGGACTGTTTATGGTATTGGTAAGGTTTCTTCTGGTCAACAGTAGTTATGTTTTGAGGAAGTCAAAAATTATATACAGATTTTCAGCTGCATGGAATGCAGGGGTCAGCACCCCTGACCGCTGCATTGTTCAAGGGTCAACTGTACCTCAAAGCCTCTTAACACACACACACACACACACACATATACACAAAGATGATTAATAGCTTCCATCTATGTACCAGGTGTCTAATCCTTAATAAAACTCCACAAGGGTATTATATTACTTGCTTTAAAAAACTCAAGCTCAGGAAGTTTACAGATAACTTCCCTCTTCCAGTCAACAAAGCAAAAACTAAAAGACTCACACACAAGTATGCCTGGTTCTTCTCTGTCATTCTGTGTGGTAGGAAGAATTCTATCCCTTCCCTCCATGACCCTTGCCCCTGTATAAGCTCCTCCCCTTTGTGTGTGGGTGGAAACTGTGAATGATGAGATCTCACTGAAGTTATCAATGGATTGATTATATGGCAAAAGGGAGATTATCTGGGTGAGTAAAACCTAATCTAATCACATGAGGCCTTTTACTTATTTTTATCAGGAATTTTAATTTTATTTTTAATTACAGTTTACATTCAATATTATTTATATTAGCTTCAGGTGTACAGCATAGTGGTTAAACAATCATATACTTGACAAAGTGTTCCCCTGATATCTCCAGTACCCAACTGGCACAACAGATAGTTATTACAATATTACTGATTATATTCCCTATACTGTACTTTACATCCTTCTATTTTGTAACTACTAATTTATACTTCTTAATCCTTTCACCTTTTTCACCCAGTCCCCCAAATCCCCTCCCCTCTGGCAACCATCAGTCTGTTCTCTGTATCTATGAGTCTGTCCCAATTTTGCTTATTTTGTTCTTTAGATTCCCCATATAAATGAAATCATATGGCATTTGTCCTTTTCTGACTGTCCATCCATACTGTCACAAATGGCCGAGTAATATTCCATTTTATGTTTTTTTATTCACTCATCTACTAATGGACACTTGGATTGCTTCCATATCTTGGCTATCGTACATAATGCTGCAATGAACATAGGGGTGCACATATTCTTTCATATTAGTGTTTAAGGTTTCTCTGAATATCCAGAAGTGCAGTTACTGGGTCATAAGGCAGTTCCATTATTAATTTTTTGAGGAACCTCCATACTGTTTTCCACAGTGGATACAACAATCTGCATTTCCACCAGCAGTGCATAAGGGTTCCCTTTTCTCCACATCACATGAGGCCTTTTAAGTAAAGGGTATTTTCTGCAGCTGGTAGCAGAATGGGAAGTCAGAGAGATTCAAAACACTATAAGGATTCAATGTGGCATGCTGACTTGAAGATAGAGGGGCTGCATGACAAGGAGTATGTGTAGCCTCTAGGAACTGAGAACAGATCTCAGCTGACAGCCAGCAAGAAAACAAGGACCTCAACAAGGAACTGAATTTTGCTAACAATCCAAATGGCATTGGAAGCAGATTCTCCCTTGCAGTCTTCCTCAGAGCCTCCGGATGAGAGCCCAGGCTGGTTGATAAACTGATTTCAGCTTTGAGACCTTAAGTAGAAAACCTTTTTAGATGGCTAATCTACAGAACTGTAAGATAATAAATGAGTGTGGGTTTTTAAATCATGGTAAAATACACATAACATAAAATTTACTATTTAAACATGCTTAAGTGTTCAGTTTAGCAGCATTATGAACATTCACATTGTGTATGACCATCTCCAGAGATTTTTCATCTTCTCAAGCTAAACCTCTAACTATTAAACAATAACTCTCCAAATCCCCTGCCCTCAATCACTAGAAACCACCATTATACTTTCTGTCCCCATGAATTTGACTACTCTAGGTACCTCATATAAGTAGAATCATACAGTATGGGTCTTTTAGTGACAGGCTTATTTTACTCCTGGGTCAGAATTTTCTTCCTTTTTAAGAGTAAATAATATTCCATTATATGCACTGTATATCCTACATTTTGTTTATCTATTCATCCATCAAATGGCCACTGAGTGCTTTCACCTCTAGGCTATTGAACAAGGATGTGCAAATACCTTTTTGAATCTCTATTTTCAATTCTTTTGAATATATACAGAATGGGGCAAAGTAGGTTTACAGTTGTTTGTATAGAAAATAATACAATAATTAATAATAATACAAGCATAAATTCTGTGTTTCATGTACTCACAACTGTAAACCTACTTTTGCCCCACACTGTATATATAAATGAGTGTTAATTAATTCATTATCTTGAAAATTGTGTAAGCAAAAAGAAATAATCAAGCTTGTATCCTATGTTTGAACTACACTACTGAGCAACCAAATAATAAATGAAATGTCTTCTTATATAATTATCTCTGATAAAAATTAAAACAAAATTATAAAATATCATAATTTTGCAACCCCCAAATAAGTTAATTAATTTAGGTGCTGAGCACCAATAGCTGCTAACATCAATAAAGAGTAAAAACCAGACATTATGTGACTCCTGATAAAAGCACACACCACCATTTATATAGCCTTGCCAAAAGGATCAAACCTGGGACAAATCCAGTATCTGGATCCCGCTGCCAATTTGTAGAAAAAGCAGAGATAGAAGAACATGAGAAATTATAATCAGTAAAATCTAAACTATGAAAAACTCATACAGGTCAAAGGGTCTGGATTTTTCAATAGATAAATTACAAACAAATGATATGAAGTTTTTCTTAAGTGGGCAAGATACAAATATAGATTTTAGGAATTCAAATCCAAGATGTGATTACTGCAATAGAATACTGGTGACTTTAGGAGACAGGGAGGGTGCTGTAATTAGAATGGGGCACACAAAGAGGTTTCCAGGGTAGGTGGCAAAATTGTATTTCTTAACTTGGGTGGAAGTCACAGGGATTAATAATTAAGCTATATTTAAAATAAAAAAATACTGCATTAAATGTAACAATGAGATAGTAGCCCAAGTCTAGGTTTAATTCAACTGAAGAGCTGTATCAATATAGCTCTGCCTAAGTCTTACTATTAAGCCTACCTCAAGCCAAGAAAGCAGTTAATATCAGACTGAGTGGTGACTGAGGTCAATATTAAGTGCTTAGAGAAGCAATTAAATGAAGAAAACAAAAGGAAAGAAAAAAAAACAGTAAAAATACAGCATCATCTGCTCAAAACAAGCTGTCTCATTCCCATCCTGCAACTCCACCACACTGACTCCTATATGTCAGTGCCAAAATTTGTCCATTCGAATTTGGTTTCTCTCTCAAGATTATTAACTACTGCTAATAAAGGCAATTATAGTCACATCTTCAAAAGAAAGGGTGCAGAGAAAAGATGGCAGAAAGAAAGCAACAGGTGCCTGAAGAAGAGGAGGCTACGAGAAGCTAATTTACCTAGTTATAATAGAGCTGGCCTTTCTTTAGATACAATGGAGTACTAGAAACTATATCCCAACCCCCTTCCTTCTTTCTTGTTTTTAGCTACTTGGACAATGGTGGAAACTGAACAAACAATTAAAAGCAGCAATGTCCAATAAGATGGCCACTAGCCACTAGCTGAAGTGCAGCTGGTCTGAACTGAGATGTGCCATAAGTGTAAAGACACACTGGATTTGGAAGACTTAGTATTGAGAAAGAATGTAAATAGCACATTAATAATTTTTTTTTACTGATTACATGTTGAAATAACACTCTGGATATATTGGCCTAAACAAAATATATTATTAAAATTAATTTCACCTGTTTCTTCCTACTTTTTAAATGTGGCTACTAAAAAATTTTTAAGTATATATGTGGCTCACGTTATATTTATATTTGACATCACAGCTACATCGACCATTATTAATGTTGAACAGAAAGAAAAAAAAAACTTTAAAGAATGTTTCAGAGCTTTTTTCTACTGTTTGCTCTGCCACCAACACTTCAACTTATTTTTCAGCCCCTGTCCCTGATTATAAATGAGATTTTTTTTTTTAAATCAGTAGTTATATTAGGTCATGAATACATTAAATCATGGGCCAAAAGAACTGAATTAGTTCTAGCCCTGGTTCTGGCGCTGACTGGCAGTCACCCTGAAGAAATTTTTTTTTCTCTCTCTCTGAACCTAGCTATCTGCCTAACAAAAGCTAAACTAAATTTAGACTTCCATGGTTCTGCCAAAATATTTGTTTTCTTTCTGTCAAAATTGACTTTCATAAAAATGAGTAAATACTCACTCTGAGTCTAACACATCCTCGGCGAGAGCCTCTCATCATTTTGTCCTTGGACTAAAAGAAAAACAAAAACATTCAATAAGTAAAAGATTAACTGACTTTTTAGAATAATCTAGGAATTAAGAGACAAAATTTATGCATATAGTAATATCCCTTATTTGTCCCCATCCCCCATTCCCCCAAATCACTTACAGGTAGGAATTCATAGGTTTAAAATGAAAATGTTTTACAGTCTATACAACTAAACCCAAACATAGGATTTCATGGATACCTTTAATATAGCATATATTACACTATAATTTTCATTCCTGCATCATGCCCCTTAACCCTAGACCAGCGTTTCTCACACTTTAGTGAATTTGAGAATCACCTGCAAAGCTAAGAATCACCTGGTGGTTTAAGAATCACTCCCAGACAATTCTGACTCAGGCAGACAGAGGACCACGTTTTGAGAGTATTGCTTTAGCTTTATCTCTTTGCAACTCCCCAAACGGGTCACATTTTTTGCCTCTGAGCTTTCTCATCCCATGTTCCTCAGCTGGGACTATCTTTGCCCCTGATTTCCTGCCTTGCTACCTGTAGCTGATCATGTATGTGCCTCACCTCTGCCTGGTGTGGATCCTGATCCCTGGGCTCCCAGTCTTCTGTGTGCCCTCCTGTTGTGGCCTGCACCTCCCGGTGCTATAATGGCTAGTGAACTTGTCGCTCTCGCCCATTAAGACTGCACATTCCTTAAGAGTCAGGAATTGTATCTAACTTATACTTCAGAACAGTGTCTGCAACACATTAGGGGCTCAAAAAATATTTACTGATGAAATGTTCCTTACCCCTTATATCTCTGCTACTAGGCTGAGCCAAGCAAAAGCTATGTTGTGCACAATAAGCCCTATGTTAACATTCAGTAAATATTCCTAAAAGTAAATTAGTTGTGTGTAATAAAATAAAATGAAACCCTAAATAATCAAAGATTTCAAAATATATAATACCTCAACAACTGGTATTTTTCTATACTCCCCTATGTGAGAAAGAAGTAAAAGAAGTCAATATCATGGGGTTATGTTTCTTAAAAACTGTCCCATTTTAAATCATAGATGCCCTATGTGCAAAGTACTGAGCCACAGGCAAACTTCCAGCTATAAGATAACTAAGTTCTAGGGATTTAATGTACCATAGTGATTATAGTTAACAACACTGTATTGAACACTTGGAAAGTTGCTAAGAGAATGGATCTTAAAAGTTCTCACCACACACACACACACACACACACACACACACACACACGTATATCAAATCATTACATTGTATACCTTAAACTTACACAATGTTACATATCAGTTGTGTCTTAATAAAGCTGGGAAAAATAAAGCAATGTTTCTTGGGGATATTTGCAGGTCTGTACATAAAGTGTATATAAAGATCTGTTTTATCCTCCTCATTGACTGCAGTACATTCTATGAACACAGACCAGTGATTTTCATCCAGTGTGTCACAAGAATTTTTAAAACATGCAATGCCTGATGCCTGACTAGTCAGGGGTACTGACCTCTTTTCCCTTAAGTGTCAAATTTTTTTTAAATGACAGCAGCCAACACAATAGCCATCAGTGTGCTAAAATAACTGAATATCCATATGCAAAATAATACAAATAATAAAGAATATAAAATATAAAAAAATAAAAATGACACTTACCTCACACCATATATCAAAATTATCTCAAAACTGATCAAAGACCTAAATGTAAAAGCTAAAACTATAAAACTCTCACAAGAAAACACAGATATAAAACTTTGTGACCATAGATTAAGCAATGGTTTACCAGATATGTCACCAATAGCAAAAGCAATAAAAGAAAAAGATAAATCAGACTTAATCTAATTTAAATCTTTTGTGCTTCAAAGGACACCATAAGAAAAAGGCAACCGACAAAAAGGGATAAAATATTTGCAAATCATGTATCTAATAAAGGACTTGTATCTAGAATATATTAAAAATTCCTCCAACTCAACAATAAAAGACAACACAATTTTAAAACGGGTAAAGGATGTGAATAGATATATCTCCAAAGAAGATACGCAAATGGCCAATAAGCACATGAAAACATGCTTAACATCAACAGCCACAAGGAAAATACAAATCAAAATCAAATTTTACTACTTCACACCTAGGAAGGCTATAATCAAAATGACAGATAATAACAAATAATGGCAAGCAGGTAGAGAAATTGGAGTCCTTATACCTTTAGTGGGAATGTAAAACAGTACAGCTGCTTTGGAAAACAGTCTGTCAAGTTTCTCAAAAGGTTAAAGAATTACCCATGACCCAGCAATTCTACTCCTAGATATATATCCAAGAGAAATGAAAACATGTCCATACCAAAACTTAGGTACACACATGTTCACAGTAGCATCAGTCATAAAAGCCAAAAAAGTGGAAACAACTCAATTGTCCAAGAACTGATGAATAAAATGTAGAATATGCATACAATGAACTATTCAGCAATGAAAAGTATTGATATGTGCTACATATGAAAACATTATGCTAAAAAAGCCATATTAGAATTGTTTAAAGAATACTTTTATAATATGATTCTATTTATATGACATGTCAAAAACAGAGAAACCTATAAAGCCCAAAAGTACATTAGTGGTTGCCTAAGGCTGAGGGTGAAATATTGAGGGTGATTGTTAATAGAAACAGCATCTCTTTGGGGGTGATAAAAATTTTCTGAAACTGACTATGGTGACGATTGCACAGTTCTGTGAATATACTAAAAATCATTGAATTGTATACTTCAAATGGATGGTAGGTGAATTATATCTCAATAAAACTGTTACAAATAAAAAGAACAAAAAGCAACAGGCAACACAAAAATTTACTAAAATTTTTCAAATGAAATTGTTACAACTAAGATGTTTAGTTATTTTATTACAAAGTAAATATTCTCAAAATGAACAGCAGAAGTCTATATGTAAAATGTAAGAAGTTGAAGATACATAAGAGAGAGGGGGGAGAGAGAAGATAGGGGAGAAAATCTAACGACTGAGATACTCTAAAAATCTGTGAGCAGATGGAATCCAGAACGTGCAAAAATTACCTCTTCTGCTATGATGGGGAAAGATGTAGGCAGGGAGAGGCAGGAAAGCAGGTATAATAGGTGGAGGTACAAGGAGTTGAGAGTGTTCCCACCAAATGAACTCTATTGTCTCTGGGAAACATGACATCTTCTATGAGTGACAGAGGAAGGAGGAAGTTTGAGAGACTGTAGAGAAAGCTAACAGAGTGAAAAAGCAAATATTCATCCAATATTCTAATTACCCATCTGTGCCATAACAGTAAGGCTAAAATAGAATACAAGAAATGAAATAAGTGGACAATCTTAGCATGAAAGCTTCATGTGAACAAATATCCAGGAAACATAAAGTCAACTTTTGTAATAATCTTAACATTGTCACATGAATGAGAAAAAATAAATTATGAATACCTCAAAACACTTTCCTTATGATTCCATGTACCATGTAAACTTAACTTTTGCAAAAAAAAATTCAATTTCCTTTTTTAAGGAAGTTCAAACTAGTCTAAGAAGATAATCCTTTACAATAAAAGTAAACAAAAAGGAAAATAATTTATTGGACTAGTTTTTCTCTATAAGCAGTAAAAGGCATTCCATCCTTATCTAAATTCACTTGCACATGTCTTCCTTTGATTGGGATTATGTAATGATTTGAAAATCTAGCCCTGGCTGGGTATCTCAATTGGTTAGGGCATGATCCCAATATACCAAGGTTGCAGATTTGATCCCCAGTCAGGTCATATACAAGAAACAACCAAAGAACGCACAAATAAAGTAGAATAACAAATGAATATTTCTCTTTCCCTTTCTCTCTCTCTCTCTCTCACAAAAAGAAAGAAAGAAAGAAAGAAAGAAAGAAAGAAAGAAAGAAAGAAAGAAGGAAAGAAAGGAAGAAAGAAAGAAAGAAAAATACAATCCTATTACAACTGCCACTTATAGTAGTGGCATATTTAAGAACAACTCTACTTTCTGTCCTTTCACAAATTATTACCATCAACAAAACTGCTAGCAAGAGAAATAAGAACTGACTGCTTAACTGATTAACACATTAAGCAAAAGATCCCACACAAGAGATATGTTCTACAGGCTCTGGATGATTAAACACTATTGCTAATATAAGCTCCAAAAAAGTTTCACTTAAATCATGGAAATTACGTATTTGCATTAATTTATTCTGCAAAATTTACAAAGCTGTGTAAGCAACAATTCCAAAACAGCCTCTACATCTCATCTCCAAGCCTTGTTTGAAGGACTTCGGACATTCCTCCACTCATTATGAGAACAAGGTGCCACAGTGTACAGCTTGTAGATTTTAAGGCTCAGTACTGCCATCAAAGAGTTCACAAGCTTGCGGTACAGATAAGAATGTACTAGAGATACGGCTACTTAATCGTAACAGAGGCAAAATGATTAAATGCCCAAAAGATTTATATAAGAAAAGCTCAAAACTATTAGAACAGGGAAAACTCAAATTTGAATATTGAAGGAAAACAAAATAAATAAAATTTCCACATACTTCTTTCCACTGATACTAGTTACCATTCTAGAAGATTCTTGTTTTCTTTTCAGGGCATTTAGATTACATAAAATTTTTCTTTTGTTCTTTTTATAATTCTAAAGCTACTTTATTATATTTATACTATTAATACATAGCATATCCCTGGCTGGTTTGGCTCAGTGGATTGAGCGTCGGCCTGCGAGCTAAGTGTCGCTGGTTTGATCTTCCAGTCAGGGCACATCAGAGAAGGAAAACTCTGATTCCAAAAAACCTCCACTGCCTTGCGGCACACCTCTTCAGGGGAAAGGCTAAGGGAGTAAACCCCGACAGAAAATCCGGAGCCGGAGTCCCTAAGGCGGTTTGACGTTGTAGTCAACACCGGCAACTCCTGCGGCGCACCTGAAGCCAAGCTGTATTGACTCCGTCTTTCCCTTGGACCCTTCAGCTGCGAAGAGAGGGGGTTCTGCTGCATGGGCAACAGCAGACCCTCCATATCACCCTGCCCAGGCTCTGTAGCTTCAGCTTCACTGGAGAGGACACTCCAGCGTCATCGCAAGATGTCGATTCAACACGGGAGGAGACAGATACCGTGTCACTCCCGAGTCGGACTGCACAGCCATTCTCGGCGGTGCAGATAGACTCTTAAGAAGCTGCACCATCGTCTCTCGAGGCTCTGTAGCTTCAGCTTCACTGGAGAGGACACTCCAGCGTCATCGCAAGATGTCGATTCAACACGGGAGGAGACAGATACCGTGTCACTCCCGAGTCGGACTGCACAACCATTCTCGGCGGTGCAGATACTCTTAAGAAGCTACACCATCGTCTCTCGAGACGGACGGCTGCTGACGACGACGAATACATAGCATGTCAACATAATAAGAATAACATTTGACATATTCATGAACAATTTACTTAGAAAAGTATAAATTTGCTTTTAATTGTTTGATGGGAGTGGTGCTGTTAACTTCCTAGGAGAATCAGAGACTACCTCTTTTACACCTTTGTAAGAGAAATACATATACCTGAGCTCTTCAAAAACCCAAAACGCAAAAATTAAATGGCAGATATTTGGTCATCTTCTAGGGACTGCCAAATAACACTTAAATGTATTTTGACTATTAGTGGATTTAAAATGCAAAGTCATTATGAGTCTTCCCATCAGGATGCAATTGCAAAGAGCATGTGACTTCTCTAATGATTCTTTTCACGAAGAGTACCTTGAGTAGTCCTGGTATCTTACTAACTCACTGTTTCTAACGTTCTCTTTAAAATGTTACAAAAATAATACAAATCAAGAAAGAGAGTTAAACATTTATGGGTAATGACTAAACAAACCATATTTTGTAATCTCAACTAGCTCATCATACAGCATGATTAACCTTTAACACTTCCCTAGTTATACATTTTCAGTTCCCAAGGCCACTGATGTGAACCTTGACAGCATTCCTTAAATCCTGACTACCCTCATTTTTAACTCAGACCTTGCTTCCCATCCCTACAATATTTAAGCATCCTCCTATTTTAGAAGTCCTTTCCCTCAATTCCATATCTCTTTGGAATAACCTACAAATGTCTTAAATTTCTCTATTTCTTACCTCCTATTTGCTCTTCAAACTACTCCAACCTGCCTTCCACACCCACTACTCCATAGAAATAGCCCTCACTAAGGACACCAATGATGTACAGATTGACCAATCCAATGGATATTTTTAAGACTTTATCTAGTCAATCCTCTCAACAGTGTTCAAGTCAACTCATTATTCCCACTTGATTGCCATGTTCTTCTGTATTGTTTTGAATTTTTTTTTTTTACATCTCTAGCTGTTCCCTTTCACTCTTCCGTGCAGGCTTTTTTCTCTGACAATCCCTTAAACGTGTTTGTGGTGATCTAAAAACCTGTCCACAAATTTTTAACACTCCTTTCAAAAAGTAGTCTAATTCCCTTTCCCATGCCTAAAATTCTCGTCCCCATGAGCCTGAGCTAAACTTAATAATTCATTTCTAATGAACAGAATAAGGCATAAGTGATGGTCTCAGACTAGGTCATAAAAGGCACTGTGGCTTTCTCCTTGCTCTGACTTGGACTGCTCCTCTTCCTCTGGGTGAAACCTATGCCCTGTCATGATGACACTCAAGTTGCCCATGGCGAGGTTAGCTGGTGACTCAGTAAAGGAGCAAGGCCACCTTCCAACAGCCAGCAATGAACTGAGGCTTTCTGCCAACAGCCATGAGAGTGAGTCATCTTGAAAGCAGATCCTCCAGCTCCAGTCAAGCCTTTCAGATGACTCCAACCCTGGCCAATGTCTGTTGACTACAACTTTATGAGAGACCCTGAGGCAGAGCCACTGAAGTCATTCCAAAGTTCTGAGCCACTGAAACTATGAGATAATAAATGATTGTTGTTTTAAGTTGCTAGGTTTTGAGATAGTAATTGTTACAAAGCAATAGATAACTAATTCAATGATGTTTCTTAGCGTCCTATCCAAAGTTCTCTATTATTCTCATGCTCAACTTTCAGTGTATGTAAAGCTAGTATTATCTATAACCCAGATAATTTCCTAAGTTCCAGACAAATGACATCTTTACATCAATTCCAACATGACCCAAAGCAACCACCTTTCTCTCTCAACCTGTTCTTCCTATCTTCCCCATCAGCATTCATCCAGGTAAAGCCCAAAACATGGATTTCATCACTCTTCCTCCCCTTTCCCTCACATCCATAGCCAATCAATCACTAAGTCCTATAAATATGATCTTCTGATTATTTCTCTGTAACAAGAATATTTAAAGAATATAAAATTTATCTTAACCTATTAATCCATTTAAAATCAGAGAAACAACAATTAGACATAATATGCCACTTAATGTATTGTAATAAATTCCATCTACAAAGTATTCTTTACCAAAAGAACCTATTTAAACATACCACAAAGTTATTAGCAGCAAAATTCAAAAGAAATGATCTGGTTTCTTCAACAAATAAATGGCAAAGAAAAAATAGAGGGAAGGAGGACCTACACATTAAAAGAGACCAAATTTATGGGTGGCCCTTGTTTGGAAACCTGACTCAAACCAACTGATGAGGGAGAGATGTTTGAAACAATCAAGGAAATTGAACCATGACTGGATATTTGACAATATATTATTATCATTCTTTTTTTAGTTGTTAATAATGACATTGTAATGACATTTTTTAAAGAGAGACTTTAACTTTTAGTAATACATACTGAAATATTCACAAATGAAATGATACGGAGTCTGGGATCTGCTTTAAAATAACCCATTAGAGAATGAAGGAATCAACAGGAGTATTAATAAAATAAAGATTGGCCATACATTGATAATTATATAAGCTAGATAACAGGAATTCATTTTACTAACTTCTTTTATGTATGCCTGAAATTTTCTATTAAAAAAAGTGTTTACAACACTTAAATGACTATCCTGAAGGTAAAGTTCAAACTCCTTAGCATGGTTTACCAAGAAAGCCTTTCATTATATGGCCCCTGTTTACCTCTCCAGCTCATTTCACAGCTGCCTACCACAGTCCAAGCTCCGCGATGGACAAGCTCCTGGCTCTTGCCTCCTCCAAAAAACATTACCTCCAGCTCAAGCAGTTTAAACTTCTCTCTCTGCTCATATGGCTAACCCCTACTCATCATTAAGGCCACAGCAAACCTGCTTCTTTTACAAAACCTTTCCTGACTCTTCAAGACTGAGTCAAGTGACCCATCTATATAACCCCCAACATACGATGCTTCTCCTATCACTACTTTTGTTGCATCCACTCATAGAATCATGTATCATGAGGGCATGAACAATTTTAATCCCTCTTCCTAGCACAGTGCCTGGCACATAGTAGGTACTCAATAAATATTTACTAAATTTACAAAAGGCATGACCCCTCCACTTTCCAACTCCTCGCATATCTATACCTCCCTCAGTTTTTCTTCTTTTCCCACCTTCTTTTATGATCGTGCTTCATATAAATGGTTGGATACTCACATGGTGTTTCTAAATTTATATCTGCAGCCCTCCTTGGGTATCTCATCTAATAAAAACTTAACAAATTCTATGCTATTATTTAACAGATCTTTATCTCCAGGCCTGACCTATGGCTCCAAACATCTTCTGGACTCAATCTCCTCTTATCTCCCAAATGCACCTTTACACTAGACCTACTGAGAAATTCTCAATATCTTTTTAATAATCTTTATATTTTCAAGCTTCCCAATTTATGCACACTTCCCAATGCCTGGAATGCCCTCCTCTTCTACCTCTATCCATTAAGTCTGGGCTCAAATGTCTCTGGCCTTTTCCAGGCAATGACTAGTCTTATTTCTATTATAGAATTTGTGATATTTTTTTCCCACTGTTCAAGGTTTATGAGGTGTTTTAGTTGGTATGACACTTGGATAGTTAGCTGCATTATTTATATGTAGACTTTTCTTTTTACATTATATGGCAATGAACACTAGTCTGATTCATACGGTACACAAATAAGATCCTTAAGAACAGTTTTGCACAAGACATGCAATATTGGATTTATATGCTGGATCCCAGGATGTGATTGATTAGTCACACTGGATAAAGGAACAAGTTATATAACACACAATCAACACTCATCTAGTTTGAAGGACAACTGTAGTGTGTGCAACATTGGCAGTGGTGGCCTTGAGGAGGTGGAACTATTTCCCACTAACCGGTTAAGGACTACACAATATAAGTACCATCCAGCATCAGGATACTGATGCAGGGTTTTATGAACCATTACTATTTCTATTTTTGGGAAATTGATGTTTTTAGTCACAGAGCAGATAAAAAGGACAATATGTACAACCTCCAGCTAAACTCCTGTTGTACCCTAGACAGTGAGGTGGTACATTAGAGGACTTTAAAACTGCAGCTCCTTCTGGACCCCCCAAAGTGTATCTGCACTCTTCTTCAAACGGGCCTCTTCCTCAGCTGTCAGAGTCACCATCACAACATCTGAGATTCCATTCTGTCCCAAGATGCAAGGAACACCAAGGAAGACGTCTTCTTTTATTTTGCACAGACCCTTGATCATGGTGGAAATTGGATGTACCCGCCTAAGAATCTTCACTATACTTTCTGCTAAATCTGCCACAGATAGTTCAGTGGCCCAGCATGTGCAGCCTTTCAGTTTGATCACCTCATAAGCACTGTCAACCACCTGTTTGTGAACTTCTTTCCACTGTTCCTTATCTGCATCAGTGCCTAAATCAGGGTGCAGCCTTTAGGGAGACACCGGAAACATTCACTCCACTCAACACAGGCACACTGGAGTCTCCATGCTCCCAAGGACCCACCCATGACAGCTTAGTGGATGAAATCCCAGCCTTTCCCCCATTCGGTAACAGAACTAGGCTGAATCCAGATTGCAGCCACTTCCAATACCAAGGTTTTTGGGAAAGCTGTTTATCTTCCAAGCCACATAGGTCAAGCCATGCACTGGATTGGAAACAATAAGCAATCTGCAGTTGGGACTGTATTTTACAGCATTAGGAATGACAAATTTAAAGATGTTCACATTATGCTGGACCAAATGAAGACGGCTTTTTCCCTCTTGTTGACGTGCCCCAGCTGTGACAATAACCAGCTTGGAGTTTGCAGTCACATTATAATCTTTGCCAGAGACAATTTCTGGTGTTCTAAGGAAAAGGCTGCATTTTGGAGATCCATCATCTCTCCCTTTAATTTGTCTTCCATGACATTAACAAGAGCAATTCACCTGCCAAGTCCTTCATTAAGATACTGATGGCACAGGCCATGCCAATAGCATCAACCCCAACAACTGTAATCTTATTCTGGGAGGTTTGTTCTTCCTTAAGAAGATTCGCAATCAGCTGATCCTTCAGAGTTGCCATATTGGACTTATACCCAAAAGGAATCGAGTGTGCACAGCAGGCTGGCGTCGGTGGCAACCGGTGGTCGATCCGGACTTGGCGGCAGCTTCTTGGGTACCTATCATATTGTTTTGAAATTATGTGTAGGCATCTGCTCTGCTAGATTGTGAGTTCCTATACAGAAGGGACTCTCCCTCCTTCATGCTTGCACCTCCAGCATAGAAAGTACAATGCCTATTACAAAATCGCCCCAAATAAATATTTGCTGAATGAATCACATCATATTATTTCCAATAGTAAAGAGACTGAGCTAGAGCTGAAAAGACAGCCTATATCTACTTCCTTAAAGGAGGCAATCAGTTTCTCTGTTCCTCTATTGGACAGAATAATAGTATATTAAGCTCTTTTTCAAAAACTGAAAATGCACATATTAAGAAAACAAAAGAAATATAAAGTAAAAAGTAAAAAGATCATCCATTCCCAGACAATGGGTTTGGGTTTGGATCTAGGCCCAAGCCAATAGAATAAGATCCAGGCTGAGGTAAGCTGTAGGTGAAACTATTCCATTCATAGCAATTTCAGTGATCCTAACCCACGCCTGAGATTATCCTAATAGCGATTTTCAGTACAGGTCAACTCTAAAGCAAGACCAATCTAGTCTACTTAAAGGTTTTCATGGCCACCCTAGAACAGACCTGCAACCACAGAGCCAGACCAGAGCCCAAGTGATTTTTGCAACAGGGAACAGAGTGACTTGCTATTTACTGCTCTGCTTAAAAGGTTGGGCAATTAATTCTGATACTCTTTCTGGAAGATGTAGCTCCAAGTTATCAGCCACAGGCAAATCATTAAGATGTACCTTCAAATCTTTCAGAAGCCTAATGTACTGAACAATATCCAAGTGTACAGAACTCACTGCCAACATTCAATGTGTCTCCTATTTTCTTTTTAAGTGAATACCTATCTTTTCTCCCATGTTTATACTGGACCTCCTCTAATCAGGGGTTGGGTATTATTTTATTTTACAAGATTATTTTATTTTACAATATTTCTCTGCAAGCAAATACTTCAACACCAAATAACTAGAAAAGAAAAAAAAACTTCTAAATAGCCATTAGTGAGAAATATGATACCTCTTTTTGCTGGCAAGGATGATATTTTACAGAATCCAATCTCAGAAGGGAAGCTAAGTATCTGGGGTGAAACGGGGGGAGAGATCTATGAAAAATCTGTATTTAGCCAGACAAGAAGAAATTTGTCAAGATATCCAGAAACTAAGAGGGCAAGGAGGCAGAAAAAGACCACACTAAAGGAAGAAAAACAGGAAAAAGGACTATTCTCTTTGGGCCAGAAGCTCCCAGTTTGAGGCCTCTCTGCTTTGGCCATACAGATTTAGGATTTGCAGAGTAACAATTCCATAGTGCCAGTCATTGGAATTACTCTACCTTGAATAGGCTGTAAAGGTTCATTACAATTTACTTAATATCACAGCTATTAAAACTCAATATTACTCATTTATCTGCGCCATGGGATTTTATAATCCCAGAGTTTTCAGAGTATAATATTCAGTTATCTCTCTTTCATGGCTACCTAAAGATAATTTTGAACAATGTGTTTAAATCTTATTCAAGTTTGGTCTTTTTTTTCTCCTTTAAAAGTTATGGAGAAAAGAAGTTGATAGCTGAAGAATGTTTAAAGTTATACTTTCCATTCCTGCAGGCTTGCCTTTAGTAACTCACAGCTTGCACTTTTCTCCTTCCTTTAGTGAAAGTGGAGTTTACTGGTAAAAGTCAGAAAGCCAGGAATTTGGAATCCTGGTTACACCACTTACTGCTAGCTCTTGGATCTTGAGCAATTACTTAAAAGCCTAGAGGCTCAAATTCCAAAACTGTAAAATTAGGAAATGAATTGGAGATAATGAATACTGACCTGCAGACTTATTGTTAGTAAAATAAAGGGGACCACTAGACTATAATACAAACTTCCGAGAAGAGGAATGGAGGAATGGTGAATGTCTTGAACTCTGCTGATTCTTGCTCACGTGCACAAGAGCATGCACACTCACCCACACACACCTCTCCTAAAGCAATAACAACTAACAAATAGTGGGAGTGAGCTCGGTTAATATTTCTTAAATGAATAAATACAAGCGTCCCCATTTATCTAATCAACATTTACCTTTCTTCCAGAATCTTTTTTTTTGGGGGGGGGGGGGGGTCCCTTGTCTTCCATTATTTTCTAAAGCGTTCAGGACTTTTTTTTTTTGTCCTAACTGGTTTCCTCCCTCTCATTAGCTATTATTAACTAGACACCATTCAGAGAACACCTTTGTAATTTCTCTTCCTACCACCCACCTTTCACTTCTAATGCGATGGGGGTGGAGGGGATAGTCGGAACATAAGATTCACCGTAATGGACTTGCACAAGGCCACCGATTCGTATTTAATGACAGTCAAGTGGTGAACTCAGCCCTCCCCGGAACATAACTTGCAGGAAACACCACACCATCCATTCTCTTCGCTAACGAGAAACTGCTGTGTAGGACATCCTCGGTTCTCAAAAGTGAAGGCGTCGGTTACACTAGCTTCCCGCTGAATACAGGAGTGCGTCCCGTGAATGAAACACACAACTTGGGCAGAAGAGAGGGATTTCGGACCCTTTTGTGCTGCTCGAGGGCCGGTCACCTATGGACCTGGCCAAGCAGCACTCTTCAATCCCTGGAGGGAAGCTAAGGGGTGCGGTCGTCTAGAGGGCCTGAGGGGGACCGCGTCAAGTTCATGACAACGTAGGGAGGCGGCACGGACAGCGCCACCAGACCCCACAAACCACAACTACCGCCTAACGGCAACTCGGCCGGACGCGACCACCACTTAATAACCCACAGAAAACCGAACGCGGCTCGCCCCCAACCCATAAATCGGAGGGCTAGTACTTGTTTATTGGCTGCTCCAGCATCTCCTTCACCCTCATTGGCTATCCGGGACGTAGAACCCTCCTCTCCGAGGGAACCCTCTCCTACGGCGGCACCCCGATCCTAGCAACCTCAACCCCGCTACCAAAAAGCCCGGCCCCCCTCCACCCAGTATTAGCGACCCGCGAGAAACTCGGAGCTTTGCTCCCGGAGGACTCACCGTGTAGTAGGAGAGTAGCCCTGCATTGTAGTCCAGCACGAACCAACGGTACTGCCAGCCTTTCATCACGTTAGTCCATTTGCTCAGCGGCCCCTCCATGATGGACGCCATCTTGGGAGCCGCCAATGACAACAAACGGCCTGACGTCACTCGCCTATAAGGCTTTCAGCATGCGGGGGCGGGGCCGCTGCGGGAGGGGCGGGGCAGGGCAGGGCAGGGGCGGGGCTAGCGGCTGCTGCTTCGAGTGGATCGCCAGCTCACGCCCCCAGCTATCATCCTGGAACAAGCTTTCTATGGGCACCTATTGTGTGAAGAACTCCGTGACTGGGTTGTGACAAATACAATCATGAGTACTCACGTTAAGATTATTTATTACAAGAATTAATTTTATTAGCCATGAGGATACCTTACACTTCCAAAAGATTTCACATCTGACCTTTTATTTATGCATTCATTATGCAAATCAATTTATTTTATAAATATTTGCTGTTTTATGCTAGATACGGTTTTAGGTTTTGAGCACTCAGCAGAGACTTCACGTAGGGTTGAGGGAACCAAGTAATAAAGTAAATAGTAAATTACATAGTATATTAAATATTGGTAAGTACTATGGAAAAACATTAGGCAAGGAAAGAGGCAGAGTAGGGGCTACAATTTTAAAATCCCAAATAGGGAAGGCCTGAAAGAGAAGGTAACTTTTGAACAAAGACCTAAAGAAAATGAAGGAGCGAGCCTGGAGGAAGAGCTTCCAAGGGGAAGGCAAAGCAAGTGCAAAGACCTTGAGCCTGGCGTTTTAAAAGGAACAGCAAGGAGTTCGGTGTCTGGAGTGCCAAGGAGAAAGTAGGAGGAGGCAAGGTCAGAGAAGTGGGGGTAGAACAGTTAGAGCCTGTAAGGACAATGGAAGTATTGTTCTACTCCAACCAGGCACTGTTAGACCACTGAGAATGAAGCAGTGAAGGAGTCAGAAAGGTTCCTTGCTTTCTAAGAGCTTAAATTCTGTGATGGAAAGCAAACACTAAACAAGTAAAACAAGAAAAATATATTATACTCATAAAGCCCTTGCAGAAAACTTAAGTTGATGTAATACGAAACCAAGGGTGGCTACTTTATGATAGATGGTTAAGGCAGAACCCCTCAGGAAATGGCATTTAAATTGAGGTGTGAAAGATAAGAAAGAGCCCACCATGCAAATATCAAGGGAAAGAGCTAAAAAGGAAACTTAGTAGTGGGGCATTAGCTATAAGTGGCAGTGAGGTCAAGGGAGAGATTTTCTTTGCATTTTATTTTTTATTCTATTTTATTTTGGACTTAAAAAGTATTTCATGTATTTAGGTACTGTGCTGTGAATCCCTTCCCTTAGCTGATAAAAGAAATGCTAGAAAAAAGAGTATCATGTCACTGAGGAGGCTAAACAGAATACCAACGAATCCATTTGGTAAAGATCTAAAGTAAATTAAAATTTTTCATGCTTGATCTGTGGGATATATCTTCTCCCACTTATTGAGATATAATTCCCATAAAGCATTATGTAAGTTTACATAATGATTTGACATATATATATCGTCGTCGTCGTCGTTGGCAGCCGTCCGTCTCGAGAGACGATGGTGTAGCTTCTTAAGAGTCTATCTGCACCGCCGAGAATGGCTGTGCAGTCCGACTCGGGAGTGACACAGTATCTGTCTCCTCCCGTGTTGAATCGACATCTTGTGATGACGCTGGAGTGTCCTCTCCAGTGAAGCTGAAGCTACAGAGCCTGGGCAGGGTGATATGGAGGGTCTGCTGTTGCCCATGCAGCAGACCCCCCCTCTCTTCGCAGCTGAAGGGTCCAAGGGAAAGACGGAGTCAATACAGCTTGGCTTCAGGTGCGCCGCAGGAGTTGCCGGTGTTGACTACAACGTCAAACCGCCTTAGGGACTCCGGCTCCGGATTTTCTGTCGGGGTTTACTCCCTTAGCCTTTCCCCTGAAGAGGTATGCCGCAAGGCAGCGGAGGTTTTTTGGAGTCAGAGTTTTCCTTCTCTGATGTACCCTGACTGGAAGATCGAACCAGCGACACTTAGCTCGCAGGCCGACGCTCAATCCACTGAGCCAAACCAGCCAGGGACAATAGGGAATATAGTCAATAATATTCTAATAACTTTATATGGTGTCAGATGAATGCAAGATTTATCAGAATGATCGTCGTCGTCGTCGTCGTCGTCAGCAGCCGTCCGTCTCGAGAGACGATGGTGTAGCTTCCTAAGAGTCTATCTGCACCGCCGAGAATGGCTGTGCAGTCCGACTCGGGAGTGACACGGTATCTGTCTCCTCCCGTGTTGAAGCTACAGAGCCTGGGCAGGGTGATATGGAGGGTCTGCTGTTGCCCATGCAGCAGACCCCCCCTCTCTTCGCAGCTGAAGGATCCAAGGGAAAGACGGAGTCAATACAGCTTGGCTTCAGGTGCGCCGCAGGAGTTGCCGGTGTTGACTACAACGTCAAACCGCCTTAGGGACTCCGGCTCCGGATTTTCTGTCGGGGTTTATTCCCTTAGCCTTTCCCCTGAAGAGGTATGCCGCAAGGCAGCGGAGGTTTTTTGGAGTCAGAGTTTTCCTTCTCTGTCAGAATGATCACTTACTTAATAAGTTATATAATGTCTAGTCACTGGATTGTACACGTGGAACTAACATAATAAAGTATGTCAACTATAAAATTTTTACATTTACAAAAAAATAATAAGTATATAAATAATTTGAGGTGTGGCTGGACTTTTCTTGTATTTAAAAAAAAAAAAAGGAAACCCACAAGACACAATATATACTACCTCCAACAGAATCACTGAATGTTTATAGACACCATTAGGTTGAAAATAAGAGTTGTAAAATATATTCCTGACTGGTGTGGCTCAGTGGATTGAATGCTAGCCTGTGAAGCAAAAGGTCACCAGTAAGATTTCCAGTCAGGGCACATGCCTGAGTTGTGGGCCAGGTCACCAGCTGGCAGCGTGTGAGTGGCAAGCAATCAATGTGTCTCTCGCACATTGATGTTTCTCTCCCTCTCTTTTCCCTCTCTTCCTCTCTCTCTCAAAAATGAATAAGTAAAACCTTTAAAAAATTAAAAAATATTCCATACAAAGAAAACCAAATTGAGCAAAAGTACCTAAAATTCTATGAGAACAAATAGACAAGTGCAAACATTGTCATAAGACAAAAAGGTCAACCTAAAATTATAAAGGAGTGAATTCATCAAAAAAAAAATTTTTTTTTTCATTACTATGCACCCCACCACAGAGCACCTGAGTACATCAAGCAAATAATATGACATCCAAAGGCAGACAACGCAACTCAACAGTACTCGACAACAAAAATACTTCTCTCTCAACAATGGGTGATCATCCCATTCAAAAACAATAAACAAGTATTAAACTTTGACTACATTTTAGAGAAAACAAACTAATAAATATATACAAAATATTTTATCCAGCCCTGGTCGGGTGACTGTTAGTTGGGAGAGTTTTCCAGTATTGCAAAAGGTTGTGGGTTCAATGTCAAGTCAAGTCAGCATCAAAGCACCAATCATTGCCTCCTGTTTGTGTCCTGACTTGACATTGAACCCACATATATATATCGTCGTCGGCAGCCGTCCGTCTCGAGAGACGATGGTGTAGCTTCTTAAGAGTCTATCTGCACCGCCGAGAATGGCTGTGCAGTCCGACTCGGGAGTGACACGGTATCTGTCTCCTCCCGTGTTGAATCGACATCTTGCGATGACGCTGGAGTGTCCTCTCCAGTGAAGCTGAAGCTACAGAGCCTGGGCAGGGTGATATGGAGGGTCTGCTGTTGCCCATGCAGCAGACGCCCCCTCTCTTCGCAGCTGAAGGATCCAAGGGAAAGACGGAGTTAATACAGCTTGGCTTCAGGTGCGCCGCAGGAGTTGCCGGTGTTGACTACAACGTCAAACCGCCTTAGGGACTCCGGCTCCGGATTTTCTGTCGGGGTTTACTCCCTTAGCCTTTCCCCTGAAGAGGTATGCCGCAAGGCAGCGGAGGTTTTTTGGAATCAGAGTTTTCCTTCTCTGATATATATATATATATATCTCAAGATGATTACCATGTTAAGTTTAGTTAACATCCATCACCTCATCTCACGATTATATTTTCTTGTAATGAGAACTTCTTAGGTCTACTCTCTTAGCAACTTTCAAATACACTAAACAGTATTGTTAATGATAGTCACCAGACGTTATATTGCCAAAACTGTTTTCTTAATCCTCACCCAAAGACATGCTTATTGATTTTAGAAAGAGGGGAAGAGGGAGGGAAGGAGGGAGAGAGAGAGAGAGAGAGAGAGAAAAGAAACATCCATCATTGCCTCTGGCAAACAGGAAACAGGGATGAACCTACAACCTAGGCACATGCCCCAATTGGGAACCAAACCCTCAACCAGCTGAGCCACACTGACTAGGGTCCCCCAAAGCTTTTTTGTCTTATAACTGGAAGATTTTTACCCTCTGACCAACTTTTAAGTTTGATGTAGTCACACATTTTTATTTCTGCTTTTATCGTTGCTAAGACCAATACGAAGAAGCTTTTTCCTTATGTTTTCATCTAGAAGTTTTATGGTTCCACGTCTTAGATTAGTCTTTAATCCATTTTGAGTTACTTTTTTGTGAGTAGTATGAGATAGAGGTATAGTTTCATTCGTTTGCTTGTGAAGATCCAATTTTCCCAGTGTCATTTATTGAAGAGACTGTCTTTTCTCCAGGGAGTATTTTTGACTTTTTTGTCAAATATTAGTTGACTGTATGTGTATGGGTTTATTTCTGGGCTCTCAATTCTATACTGTTGGTCTATGTGTCTGTTTTTATGCCAATACCATACTGTTTTAATTACTATAGCTTTGTAATATAGTTTGGAATTAGGAAGTGTGATGCCTCCACATTTGTTCTTCTTTCTCAAGATTGTTTTGGGTACCCACGTCTTTTGTGGTTCCTAAAAAATAGGGATTTCATTGAAACTATAGATGGCTTTGGGTAGTATGGACATTTTAACAATATTAATTCTTCCAATCCATTAGCACAGAATATCTTTCTATTTATTTGCCCAGGTACTTAATAGTATTAATTGGTGAGTATGAGTCCATATAAACACATGTCTGTGTTTTCATTATGATACATGCCCCCCCAAAATATATATATACTGCACACTTCTCATAGAAATTTTGTTCTAGAAACATTATTCAGCAGAAAAACCTCATGTTGCTTATGTCTTTGGGATAAACAAACTGTTGGATTTTGAAACATCATGATTCAGATTTAGTGAAAAGATTTACATAGTGTTAATTATTACTCCTCCATTAGTTTCTTAAGAGCAAAAACCAAGTCTTGCTCCTTTTTGTGACCCTAGAAACCATCCCAGGGCCTGGCATACAGAAGGTGATCTGAATTATGTGTTCCCTTGAAAATGAACTACTAACTTCTAAGGACTGTGCTAAGCACCATCACCTGTATTTTCTCCTTTAATCCCTACAACAATCCTTCAAGATTTATATTATTACCCCCATTTTACAGGTGAGGACAGTAGGACACAGTTATTAAGTGGCTTGCCCAAGGTCACACAACTAGTAAACAGCAGAACCCGAAATAGAATCTAGGTTTTTTTTACCTCAGATCCATTTCACCTCCACTGCAAGCTATATTTACACAGTCTATGTGTAAATAAAGGTCTTGGACATGACACAGGCAGTATCATCAACTTCTAAATCAGTTTTAACTTTTATCAGGGTCACAGGCATCAGCAGGCTCTAGTTAGCTTCAAATGTCAAAACACGGGTCATCAGGGAGACCTGGGAGCAAGTGTAGTTCTTAACTCCTAAGACCATGTCCAACTGCACAGCACTTTGTCCCCATTCTACATGAAGTGTCAAACTACATGTTTTAGATCATTAACTAAAATCAAACATGGAAAAAACATATCACCTCTCATTCCCACATTCCTTAGTGACTGGCCTTTTGTGGAATGAGGAAGCAGCTGAAGCAGAGCAGAAAATGAGGATTAGGGTTCAGAATCAGAAAAAAGAGATGAAGTTAACCATTAAAAAGCATAAGTTCATCAGGGACCGGAACTGGACTAATTCATCCTGCCACTTAGACTATCAATAAATGTTACACAGATATGATTCTTAAAAGATCATTCTGGCAGCAAATTTGAGAACAAATCAGAGCTGGATAAGACTAGAGAAAAGAAGATAAACTAAGAAACTTTTTTAAAGCCAAGCAAGCAATAGGAAGAGTATAAATTTAGACAAGACAGCAGGGATGGAGAGTGGGAAAGACACTGTAATGTATATTTATTGAGTAACACTTTAGTGTTAAGATTTTAAAACTCACAAAACAATGGAATTAAATAAGGAGGAAATAAGCAGAGGCAGAGACAGTACCAATAACTTGTGTAACTGAATGATTATTTAAGTAATCAAGTTTTTCTTTCTTTCTTTTTAAATGAAGGAAGAACAAAACCAGCTTGTGTTTCTCAGTGTGAAGTTTCCTTCCTTTACACAGCTGTTTAGAAATAGGATTTTTTTTTTCCTAGTTTCTAGCAAAAATTATTTCCTACTCTTTCCACAGCTGAGATTGTAGATGCAAATTGCTTCGAAATGCATTCTGTTGTTGCTGGTTTCCTGCCTTCTCTTCCTAAACTTCCCACCAACTGCTTTTTGTTATTGCTGTTATTGTTGTCATGTTTCTTAATTGGCAGTTGTTGGGCATCAAATAAAACAACATTTACAAAATACTACCTTCTTAAGGGAAAACACAGAAACGTACAAAAAACTTGACTGTCCTTCGTTGGGTGTAGAAGGTCAAGCTTAAATGTGGGAAAGCAAAATAAGACATAGCCTGTTTTGTCCACAAACCCTTTCCTTTCGCTAGAGAGCAAGAAAGTGAAATGTCAAGTTTAGGAAAACTTGGCTATGGTTTTGAGGCAGAAGGAAGCTGGGGAAGGAAGAGAAAATATTTTAGGAGATCTAGACTCTAAGTGTTCTAAGGAGGAAGAGGAGGAATGCACTTGTCTTTGGCTGGCCCTCTTCTTCTACTGGCCCCTTCAAGACCCACATCCCAGCTGCCCTGGGCTTTATACATTTCATACACATCTTTCTGCCCTCAGGCAGGGTGGACCTGTCATTCCCTTGTGCCCCACCTGTACTCTGAACAAATTTCTAACAGAGTCTGGGACACCTATTGCATTTACTAGTTCAGAGAGTCAGAATGCCCTCCTCGATAGTGGGTTCCTTGAGGACAAGATCATATGTGCATCCTCAAACTTAGCACAGTGCCTGATATCAACAGTATGGAACAGAGGAAGCAGCATAGGCAATCTGGATAAAAGGGTGAGGGGAAGCTGGTTGCTGGAAATACAGTTTTTACTTATGTTGTGGTGAGGGGATGGGCATAGGAGAAGAGAGCTGAAGTGTGTGAAGAGGTACAGATTACAGGAGGCCTGGAAGTCAAGAAATTGTGAGGCCACCACGCTAGATACTTCATTTACATGGAAGTTGAAGAATTGTTTGAATAAGTGAAAAAAATTATGATGCAAAATCATTATATATAAGTATAAGATGGTTTCAAATTATATAGTATGGTTTTTATTTTACAAAATATATACATATCTTTCCAGAAGACTATAGCGATGCACAGGAAAACATTTGTAGTCAGTGTCTGGGGTTGTAGTTGATTTTATTTTTCTCTTTATACTTCTTTTGTATTATCCACATTTATAGTAAGTCATAGATGTTGTATTTATGAGGTGAAAATGTAATTTTGTGAAAGAATAAGACAGAATATAATTAAAAAATACCACCAGATAATTAAGTCAGCCCTGAATTTGCCAGGCATATGCCATTTATATAATCATAACATGCTGGCTTTCTTCCAGAGCTGGAATAAAAAAGCATCACAGTTCAAACAGTGATATACTGTCAGATCCTTTTGTCCCAATCAGAAGCCCTGCTGCATGCCTACGCCCTCTTCCTCATTCTGTAGCTAAGTTTCCATGTGAGCTGACATTGCAGCATGTCAGCTTTGCAAACTTAGAGATAAGTCACCCTTGCTGTGAATTTACAGTGAATTTATTCACTTCTTTTTTCAGGGAAGAAGCCTTCACTGAGCCACAGTCGTGTGTCAAGCCCTAGCCCAGGTGCTGAGGGTAGCACATGGTTCCTGGCCTCAAGCAGCTCAGACTGTCAGGAAACACAATGTGTTCCTGCACAGAGTGATTCATGCTAAACCAGAGGTGGGCAAGGGTTCTATGGGAGCACAGAGGAAGTACCTAGCCAGCCTAGTGACAGGGTAGAGTGTTTCAATGCGCACAGAAAAGTCTCCCCTTGCCAGGTACACTGTTACCATCTTGGCTCAAGCTTGCACCATTTCGAGCCCGGATTGCTACAGTAGCTTAGAGTTACCAACTCCCATAATGCGCCTCCCCTTCAACCTGGCCTTCATACTGTGAGAGCCATTTATATTTCTAAAGAAAAGATAAAATGTATTTCCTTACTTTCCAGTCTTACTTTTTGTGTCACCCCTCTCCCTACCTTCAAATATGACACTAATTTCCTAAATTCATATTATTGATCCGTGTTACATCTTTGCTATTTTTGCCCCCTCTGTGTTGAATGTCTTGCCTCCTCTGTGTTTGTCTAAATACGTACCTTCTCATCTTTCCAGGTTCTGCTGAAGCATCTGTCATGTTTTCTATGAAAATTTTCTTGATTTCTCCCCCAACAAATTAGAAGTCACCATTCCCTCATTTGAATGGCTACTCTAACACTCGTAACATTTTCTTGTATTTATTGGATTACATGGCTGTCTTTTTCATTAGATTATAAACTCTTTAAGGACAAGATAATGATTTTATTCATCTAAGTATCCCAAGTATTGACACCTAGCATAGGAGTTGGCAGACATTTTCTGTAAAGTGTATATATTTTAAGCTTTGCCAGCCAGACATTCTCTGTCACAGCTATTTAACTCTGCCATTGTAGAGGAAAACTGTAAATTAATGGACATGACTGTGTTCCAATAAAACTTCATTTACAAAATAAGCCCCAGTCCAGGTTTGCCTTCAAACCATAGTTTACTGATCCCTGACCTGGTGTATAATATACAATAAATACCTAATAAATTTCTTTTGAATGTAGAATGAAGTGGTAGAAACAAGATTTGTATCTTATTACATTTTGTAGCAGATGCTAATGGTTTCTTGTCCATATTTTCTTGGCATTCACCTCTATGCACAGAAGGCCACTTATAGGGAATATGTAGTTATTTTTCTGAAGAATTTTCCTTTTCTTTCTGGCCAGAGAACATAATTGGTCTGTGTGCAGAGCAAGGTGGGAATTTCAGAGATTTGATTTCATGAGAAGTAGCCCTGAACTCAATGATGGATGGTAAGTTGGTGAATACTGCCCCAGTTCCTCACCCCTCCATTGGGATATCCTGAATATGTCCTGTACTGTCTCCCAGAGTTCCCCAGCATAAATGAGTTCCAGTTGGCTACCATGGTAATGAGGCTGATGATGCATACATTTTTGGCTTTCTTCACTCCCCTGTCCCACTACTCTACCCCCACCCAGGTTTCCTGATATCACATCTGAAATAAGTTACATTCAAATGCCAACCAAGATGCATACGCATTCTACTACACCCCAGTGTTTAGCCAGAAGACCCCTGCTGCAATGTCTTTACTGCTTGTAAAGAGTAACATGTAAATTATTAGTATCCCCTAAAGCATTGGCACAGAATAATCCAGCTATCATTTAAAAAAGAAGAGGGCTCTTAGAGACTGGAACATAGAATTGGCTCTGCTATAAACCAGTTGTGTGACTTTGGGCAAAACACTTAACCTCTCAAACAAAGAGACTTTGTTCCTTTCCTGGAAAATGGAGGCCATATCACTCAGTGGCTTTTAGTGAAGGTGAAATAAGATAAGGTATTAAAAATGTCCTACCAAGTCCCCTAAATGGAGCTCTAAGATGATTTTCTCTCCAAGTCTAAAAATCTTTTTCTCAGTCCTCATTCTCATTGGCCTCAAATAACTTATTTCATTATATCTGTATATGTTATTCCTAATACTATTTTGTTCATTAGCTTTGTAACCTGCATAGAGCTCATTTTCTCATTTATACTGCAAGCTACCAAGGGTAGGAACTTTGTCTTGCTTATTTATAATTAAGTAAAATCATATATTTGAAAATGGCTTGAAGACTGCAAAGTGCTTTATTGCCATTCACCTCATTCCTTCAATGTGTTTTGAGCACTCAGTGTAAAACAGCCATTGTGCCAGGCATTAAAGATACACTGAGAAGTAAGAGTTGGTCTCTGATTTAAGAGTTTAGTGAAGGAGACAGATTATGATGGTATATAAATAAATCACCATTCAGTGAGACATGTGTTAGGGTAAGAGGATGATGGAAAGGCTGAGAGCTCCAATAATGGAACTGATTACCTGAGAAAGAGAGCAAGGCAAAACTGGATTGATTCTGATTCCACCTCGACCCTTTACTAGCAGGGAACCCTGGCCAAGATAAATGTTTATTAACGTTACAGACCTCAGGTCTTTAACCTGGGCACTGAGAATAAAAATATTTTCCACCCAAAATTGCCCTGAGGATTAAATCAGATAATAAATACACAATTCTTCTACATACTTGATGTCCAACACAAGGGCATTCCTTTTCTTTCCTTCTCCCTAGGGAAGATAGGAAAGGTTTCCAAAGGAAATGACATTTGAGCTGAAACATGAAACCTTTGCTTTCTTCCTCAGTGAAGAGAAACTAACGCTTGTAGAGCCGCTACTAGGAATAGGAACCCTTCCAGGGGTTTCCCAGAATGAAGAGGGGAAGAATATTCCAAAGAGAACAGGATAAATAAAGACACAACAGCTTGAGACATTGTATTATGTATTTGGGAACTGGCATACCCTTCCAGAAGCAGTGGGCAGAGGGGAACCAGAAAACTTGTGGTGGAAGATGAGGCTAGAGAAGGCTGGATTAGATAAGTGTTTGCCAAGTTCTTCTCCTTCTGATATCTACTGTTTGGATTTTAAATGTCCAGCTGGCCTGCAGAACTGCAGATACACTGTCTTTAGGCAGAAAAATAGTCACAGATCCACAGGATTTGAATCCTCAAGTGTGAGCATATCAATTACAAGGCTCTAACCTCCTATCTAATTCCCAAGACTGCACAGTGATTTCCAAAACATGGTCTTGGTGCATAATTTATGTACTCACTTTGTAGCTTTGTAATTAAATCTGCAGAGGACTTGGAGACACACGGCAATGCTGGTACAACTACTTGCATATGTATATATACAAATATACCATGCAGGAGTATAAAATTGATGATTTTCAATACTCCCTTTTCCTATCTATACAGCTAATGATAGGTTGTATTATGATACAATTAAGAAGACGCAGGGAGCGGATGCAATAATAAATAAAAAATTAAGAAGCATGTGACCTTATTGACTTATACAGTTCTTCCTGACCTGAAAGCCTGTTACAGTCAGGATCTGTACCATACACTTCAGCTTTCTGATATCTAATATGTATGTCCTCAAGGATTGGCAGGAGATCTGCTGAAAGAAATCTAATCGTTATCAAGTACTAACTGTATTCTGGCACTGTGTGGATAATTTCACATTCATCTTCTTGAGTGCTTACTACATGCCAAAGGCTCTAAGTACCCAGTGAATAACAAATCAGACTTGATTTACCCTCATGTAGCTTCTAAGTATTTCCAATAATCCTTTTAATAACGCTTCAAAATTGAAATTTTAAAGGGAAGCAAATAAGAATTAGGCGAGGTCAGTAATTGGCTCAAGAGCCAACTTATCCATTAGGCACAGTAGGCACAGTGCTTAGGGCCCAAGAAAATGTTATACATATAGTAATGAACCCAGCTGCATTATATCAGTCTTTATGCTAATGCAGTCATAAATATACCCTTAAATATATTTTTTTTATGGAGGAAGGGGCCCATGAAGGCAAAATTGCCTAAGGCCTGTAAGTCATAATATGGCCCTATTTGACCAAAGACTACACTGCTGGGAAGGGACAGAACAAACAAGGTCAGACAGGCCTTCGTGAGCCTAACATCTCTTTCTTTTAGATGCATCTAGTGGATGGAAACTCTGCCTTTTTCCTCTCCTAGTGCCTGCCTGGTTCATAGGGGTAGCTCAATAAATGCTGAATTAACTTGCACTGAATCACCCCGAGTGCTTTACAGGGAACAATTAACAGTACATTGTTACAGATTGAATAAAACCCTGTATGTGCTGCAAAAATCATGTGGGCCTTTTCCTCCTGGAAAATAAACCTATAAATGAAGTCTTTGCATTTTATCAATTAGTAGAATTTTTGGATCAAAAGATTAAAACATACCTCTTTCTTTGCTGACAGAGATACATGTCTTATACTATATATCAGACTTCTGACAAATCTCTGATATCAGGATGATATCAAAAAATAAATACAATTATGTTTCAAAGAAAATTTTAAAATTCACCCATTTATTTAACTTTCACTCTGCTAGAAACTGAGAATATAAAAACAAAGACACACTGGTCACTGTCCTTGAGGAACACACAGTCAACTTAATCTACTTGATTCACAAAACAGGAACAGACTGCGGGAATGTTACTGAAATGGTAGAGCTGATTCCAACTTATCAGAATGAAACATAATATAATTTCTCACCTTACGAGCATAACAATGGTAGAGGTTATCAGTGCTAAGAGAGCACTCCCAGTGCTCATCCTGTCACACTCCTTTCAAAACCCCAAACCTCACCAGTGCCTACAGCAGCAGTTCTCAACTGGGGACCAATTTTGCATACACATCCCTGGGGTGGGGAGCATTTGGCAATGCCTGGAGACATTTTTACTTGTCACAACTGGGGAGAGGGGTGTGTGCTACTGGCATCTAATAAGTAAAAGCCAGGAATGCTGCTAAACATCCTGCAGTGCAGCAGGCAGCCCTCCCTCCCCTAACAAAGCATTATCTGGCCCAAAATGTCAGTAGTGTTGAGGTTGAAAAACGCTGGCTGGAAGAACCAAATCCAAATTCCCTCTGCTGGCATTCAAGATCTGGACCAATTTAGCCCTTTTCACATTTTCACTTTATCCCCTTGTGCCTTGTTCTCTGGACCCTCCATCTTCCCAGGAAACTTATGCTCCAGCCCTATCAGACTGTCACGAAATTTTAGGGTGATTAACGTTAGATACTTGGGCTCTGCAGTTAGGCAAACCTCGCTCTGCATCCAGGCTTATTACCTGTCAATTTTGAAACCTTGGACAAGTTACCCACTCTCTCTCTAAGACACAGTTCCTTCTTCTGTAAAATGGGGACAACGATGGTTATTGTTATTTCAAGGACTTCATGAGATGATGCAAGTAAAGCCATTCATTGAACACGAGCACATCGCTCTGCTCCTGTGCTCTTAGTTTTCTTGCCTTTATTAGGGCACTGAATTCATGCTTCCATGATCCCAGTAGATGGAAGGAAGAAGGAATAGAGGGACGACGGGATGAAGAGACAGAAAAAGGATGGAAGGAAGCATGTGAGAGCACTTTGAAACTGGCAATACCAACACTGAGCAGGCTTACAGCCACTCCCCTACTCCCTAGGGACCCTGCCCTGTAGCTCCCTCAACACCTAGTGGGGCCCTCCCACCTCCATCTTAGGGAGTGGTCGCGAGACATTGGCTGAGGTCCTTGTTAGGCCCAAGGCCTCAAATGAGAGGCAGTCAGGTGCAGGCAGAGGCAGATGCAGCAAGGAGAAACACCGGGCCAGGCTAGTACCTCTCTAAGGCTGTGCTTAGGGACGCTGGCCCCCGCAGGATGAAGGGGCTGCTGCTGCTGCTGGCCACCTGCACCCTGGGCCAGCAGGTGCAGCACCGGGTCTGTTTGCGCAAGGAGTTTGAAGATGGGGGTAAGAGGCCAGGCTGGGGGCAGGGAGTCCCTGGGTGGAGGTGGGGGGGGGGTTGTAGAAGGGGTAGGTGAGGAGAGACCAGGTCCTACCT
Organism: Furipterus horrens; assembly: GCF_987537825.1. Taxonomy (NCBI): domain Eukaryota; kingdom Metazoa; phylum Chordata; class Mammalia; order Chiroptera; family Furipteridae; genus Furipterus; species Furipterus horrens. The sequence goes on along the minus strand of NW_028327173.1, from coordinate 35,529,340 downwards.
GCTCCTTGTCTATCACCTGCCTCAGCAGTCTGTAGTTCAAATTTCTGCTCATCCCTTCCTAGCTGTGTTATCCTGTCTGCGTTTCAATTTCCTTCTCTGTGAAACAAGGACAACATGGATCTTGCAAATTTGTTCTGAGAATTAAGTGAGATAAGGTATGGAAAGCATTGTCCTTAAGATATACTAGGTGTGCAACGAATGCGTGTTGCCTTCATTCTAAAAACACAAATGAACTCTAGAGGAAATGTGTGAGCACTAATTGTGATTGTGAAACTTTTTTGTGTTTTATAAAATATTAGAGCTCAGAGGATTTTGGAGGTCGCCTTGCCCCCTCCCCCTCCCTGGAATGCCTCAGGAAACATCAGAGAATTGTGTACTTACCTAAAGATAGATGTTCAATGGTACTGTTTCAGACTGCAAAATACTGTGTGTGTAAAATCTGATTAATTCTTTGAGAGTGTGGTGGATAAGGCACTTCCCTAGGAATCAGGATTTTTTAAAAATTTGGGTCTGTATTCCACCTTCAAAGCTTGGATAAGCTCTTCCCTGTTTCTGGGATCCAATTTCCTGATCTGCGATACAAGTAGCACGATGTTGAGAACAAAGTGCAGAGGAAGGGGCACATAAGCCCAGAATGGGGACTGGACAGGAGGATTTCGGGGAGAAGGGGAAACCCAAGCAGAATTTTGAAGGAATTATAAGAATTTATCGGATGGGCAGGGATGGAGACAGGGGTGTTCCAGTCGAAAACAACAGTATGTACAAGGGTTCCAGTTACAACACAGCCAGCAGTGGCATCCTCCAGGAACGACAGAAAGTGGGGGGCGGGGCAGTTAAGATGAGGCTGGGGAGCAGGCAGGGGCTAGATCAAGGGGGCCGAGGAGCTGTTCCTTGTGCTGAGCAGTGGGGAGCTGGTGAAGGCGGTAACCAGTGGAGAAACAAGGTCTGACCTGGGTATCACGAAGAACTCTCCCGCAAAAATGTGGAGGATGCCCTGTGAAGCTAACCAACGTTGAGATTGGAGACAGACATCTGGGAGGCTATGGTATTTTCTTGGTGAAAAGTGGAGAAGCCTGGATGAGGTGGGTGGGGTGGGGGTCTGAAGGGTCTCTGTATGTTGGCGGGCTACATAGAAGAGGGGAAGACAGGAGAGATGTTCAGGAGCTGGCTGAAGAGTGGGATGCAGGAAGCCTTCAGCTTCACTGATTGGCTGTAGGAGAATCTTTTTACTTTTTTAAACTATATTTTATTGATTATGCTGTTACAGTTGTCCCAGTTTCTTTTCCCTTTGCTCCCTTCTGCCCAGTACCCCCTTCCCTCCAGCAATCCCACCCCCTTAGTTCATGTCCATGGGTCATGCATATTAGTCCTTTGGCTTCTCCTTTTCCTATATTAGTCTTAGCATCCCCGTTTGTTTTGTACCGACCAATTATGCTTCTTAGTCCCTGCACCTTTTCTCCATTTCTCCCTCTTCCCCCTGGGCCCAGTTGATAACGTTCCAAATGATTGTAGGGGATCTTTTGACAAGGGACAGCCCCTTGGAAGGGTAGGTCAGTGATCCATGTTTCCTGATTGACCTCAGCCATCCTTTGCAGTGAGCCCTGGGAGGCTAAGCTTCTGTTCGTTAGCTCTCCCACCCACCCGCGTGCCTGGGGTGGCTGTGCTCACACCTCAGGTCCTCCTCTCAGCAGGCAGAGAATGTGCGCAGGCCTGCAGTCACTTCCCTACGGAATGAACTCCTTCTGCCACCTGTGGTAGGAGTGAAATGCCTAAGGGTGTTGTCAACAAATATTTCTGAAACACAATAGTCCCTCTCTATATCAGGGTTCACTTACCGCAGCCCCACTGTATCGCGGGATTTTAAAAAATATTATATTTAATTATTTATTGCAGATTTTTCGCTATATTGCGGGATTTTGCAGTACTGTATATGTACGTTGTTAAAGTTACGTAGGTTTAAGAGTGTAGAATATGTTTAAGAACATAAGTAGTGTTTATAAAAGTGTGGAAAAGGTTAATAAGGAAGTGAGAAAGGTTAATAAGGGACTGGGAATGGTTTATAAGTGTGTGGGAAGGGTTTATAAAGCCTTAATATATATATAAATACTAAAATAAATGTAAGGTTCCTACTTCTCGGATTTTCACCTATCGTGGGCGGGCGGGAGGGTCTAGGAAGTAATGCCTGCAATAAGTGAGGGAACACTATACTCCTTATAATCAAAGAAAGAGTGGCTGCAGCCCCAAGCTCCATGACAGTTGCTGAGGCCAAAATCGAGGACAACCTCTGTGATCTCCAAGAACCCTGCCTACCCCTCCCATCTTGCCTCTTTATCTTCATGAGGTTTACTCCTCCTCTTCATTCAGGTTTTTGCTTAAATGTCTCCTTCTTAGAAGGGCTTTTTTTGGTTTACCCTATCAAAAATTATCTCCCCATATATGGTCATACTGTATCCCTTTATATGAATTAATTTTTTTAAGTTGACCTTTTGTGATATCTATACACAATAAAAGATACCCATTTAAAATGTATCAACCATTCATTGAATGTTGAAAAATGTATTCACCTATTGACCAACACCACCACAATTAATATAGAGAACATTTCCATGATCTCTAAAAGTTCCCTTGTCAACATTTGCATGCTTAATTTTTTAAAATAGTTTTCATTACATGGTACATTTGTTGTTAGTACGTTTATTCATTGTCTATCTCCTCACGCTTAGATTAGCTTCCTGAGAAACACAGTGCTTCTCTGTTGTGTTCGCTGCTGTATCTGCAACCCCTGGAGCAGTGCCTTAGAACAGGCACAGAGTGGGTGCTCAAGCATTTTTAAAAATTGAATAAAAATTTATTTTCCTGGGAAATGATCCTTTCCAGATATTAGAATGATCATACTAGCCAAGGCAAACACTTCCTGGTTGTCAGAGACCAAAAAAACCCGAATGCAACAAGTCACAACTTAACCTTTATTGAATGCTTATTGTGTACAAGTCGATTTTTCTTTACACATTATTTTTATTGAATTTCTCAACAGTCCTATCAGGAAGATGCTATTATCTCTTTCACTGATGAGGAAATTGAGGTTCAGAGATGTTGAGTGACTTTCCCAAGGTTTCACAGCTCGTGCCAAAAGTGGTTTGGAGGCCAAGCAAAGCAAAGTCTGGAAAGCATTCATTGCATTTTATAGTTAGGAGACCATTTGGTGATTCAATGGAGTGGTGGGGGCGGGAAGCTGACTACAGTAGGTTGAAGGGTGGAGGAGGACCTAGGAAATGAATAAAATGTGTGTGGGCTACATTTTGGAGCATTCTGGTTGAGACAGGAAATAGAGTGGAACTCAAGTAGATAATTTGGGATGCAAATCTGGATCAAATTTTGCGTTATGCTTGAACATTCTTCCATGGAAACTGTTTGGATGATTCAGGAGGCCGCAGCTCTGGGCAACTGGTTATTGGCAGCTTCATCACAACAATGTGCCCGCTCATGCATCATATCTGGTGCAGAGGTTTTCGGTGAAATATCAAATCACCCAGGTGACTCAGCCCCACTACAGCCCCAATTTGGTGCCCTGTGACTTCTGGCTTTTCTCAAAAACAAAATCACCTTTGAAAGGAAAGAGATTTCAGACCATCAGTGAGATTCAGGAAAATACAATGGGGCAGCTGATGGTGATTTGGAGAACTGTCAGGTCCCAAGGTGCCTACTTTGAAGGGAACTGAGGCATCATTGTCCTATGTACAATGTTTCTTGTATCTTTTTCAATAAATGTTCCTATTTTTCATATTATATGGTTGAATACCTTCTGGACAGACCTTGTATAGCAAAATGAAAATGGTAGATAATGGAATTTTAGATGACTTTAATTTTTTCTTTTATTTTTTACTTTACTTGCTACAATGAGCTTGCATTACTCTTTTAATTAAAAAACTATTAATAAGGCCCTGGCTGCTGTGGCTCAGTGGATTGAGTGTCGGCCTGTGAGCCAAGTGTCGCTGGTTCAATTCCCAGTCAGGGCTCATGACTAGGTTGCACGTCAGGTCCCCAGTTGGGGGCACAAGTGAGAGGCAACCACACAGTGATGTTTCTCTCCCTCTCTTTCTCCTTTCCCCTCTCTCTAAAAATATATAAATAAACAAACAAACAAATAAATAAATAATTTAAAAATAAACTATTAATAATTAAGAGAACCAGTATATCTTTTCATTTCTTCTTGGAACTGAATTTTCTCATTTTGAACTCTAGTTTTTACACTTAAGCTGTATCTGATGTCTTAAGTGACCATTTTAAAGCACACTAGGCATGATGCTTTACACACTTTAATCTTCATCTCGACTCTTCAAAGGAGTTACTATTTTTCCAGTCTACAGACATAACTGAAGCTCAGAGAAGTTCAATAATTTGTATGAGGCCACACAGCTATTAAATAGCAAAGCTAGAGTCCTAACTGGTGTGGGCTTAGTGGGTTGGGCATTGTCCTGCAGACCAAAGGGTCACTGGTTTGATTCCTGGTCAGGGCACATGCCTGGGTTGCAGGCCAGATCCGCAGTTGGGGGCGTGTGGGAAGCAGCTCATTATGTTTATCTTGCACGTTGATGTTTCTCTTCCCCTCTTTCTCTCTCCCTCCCCCTTTCTCCAAAAACAAAAAAAAAAACAAAAAAAAAACAAAAAAAAAGCCAAAGCTAGGATTTGAACTCAGGACTGCATGAAGTTAAACTGATTTTTCTTGCATTATTCCTGCTACCCACCGCACTACCGCCCATGAGTTCAGTAAGTTGAAGGCCTCCTAGCTCACATTTTAAGTGCTTAGTAATCTCCAGGAAGGTAAATCTTAGATTCTTTGAATGTCAGAACTGAAAGGGTGCTGAGAGCTTATCTAGACCTAAGTGGCTTCCTTCTCCCCATTTACAGGTGAGAAAACTGAGGTCCAGGAAGAGGATATGACATGACAGAGTCATTTAATGGGTTTGTGGCACAGTATGATTCAGACTGTTTTCCCAGACTATTCTAGGCCACAGAGCAGCTCATCAACCAGAGGGTGTGCCAGGGCTTTAGAATCCAGCCATCTCATTATAGAGATGGGGAAACTGAGACCCAGAGAGGAAAGGTGGTTTTCCCGAAGTCACAGAGTGAGTCAGTGGCAGAGATGTTTGTTGAATCCAGGCCTCTAATCTCCATAAAGGACACATTGACCACTGCTGAAAGCTGCCAATTGTCACATGGCCAGCAGGTAATAATACCAATGGCTCCAGGGACAACATGAGTTTTTGGGTTCCCAGGCCTTGCATAGTTACTAATTTTTATTGGAAATGGTAGACAAAATGTTGGCAGCTGAGAAGATAAGCTTTAGTTTATTTGCAACCTACATTAAGCTATGCAGGGGTGTTGGTTGATTGGTGAATCATTGAATTAGTGATGTTAATTCAACTGGGGAGGGCTAATGGTGAGGGCAGTGGTCATGGATAAAGTACCAAATCAGGCAGAAAGAAACTGGAATTCAGATGAGGGGCTGAATGATACAGAAGTCACAAGGTATGTGTGTGAATTTTAATTCTGTCAGCTCTCAGACTTGACCATGAAAACTTGGCCCCAGAGGTATTCTCAGACAAAGGGCCTCTGTGCCCAGTTGGCTCAGACTGACTGAGGACAGCCCAGCAGGGCTGAAAAATAGCCTGCTGTTCAGGCCTCAGACTGATAGCAATTGGGACCATCTGTGGATTGTGGATACTTGGACATGCTGGCCCTGGAGAAGAATCACCCTGGACAGATGCCCAGACCAAAGAGGCCTGATGCTGCTGGCCTTTCCAGGTCTCAAGTACAAGCTGATGGCAAGGATTGCTCCAGAGGCTGCAGGGACATGGAGGCAAGAGGGGCCATTGTTAACATACAGAAAAGAACAAAAGAAAAGAAAAAAAAAGGAGGTTGGAGGGAAATATATCAAAATGTTGACAATGGTCATCTTTGGAAGATAGATTATGGGTGTTTTTATTGCTTATTTGCTTCTTTTGGGCTTCCTACATTTTCTATAATAAATTATTTTACTTTGAAAAATCAAGAAGTATAAAATAAGAAAAGCATTTGTCTATATGTCTTGTTAGTACTCTGGCATGTAGCACTCACAATAGCACAGTATAATTGCTCTGTAAATATGTAAGTAGACGACTTGTATTCTCTTCCACTTATTGCATAAAGGCTCTTATTAATGCCCACTTTAAACAAACTTGGTTATCTGCTTCCTAAAGTACAGTTGATTAGACATGACAACCTACAAACTGAATGGAGGGTCACCACCCACCCACTAGAGGTGCCCATTCATCGACAGCAAAAATAATTAATTTTATTATCTTAATTAATTTGGTCCTCATGCCAATCTATCTTGTTGAGCACCTATTATGTAAACAATGTTTATTTCTTTAAAGAGTTTAAAAACAATTCTTATTCACAGATGAGAACACAGATTGAGAAAAGTAATTGGCTCAAGTCACTTACAGAAATAGGTGGGAAGGCTCAGAATCTTATCAAGTGCTGTTCACCACCTTTTTACCAATTGATAAGCATTTGAGTAACTACTGTATTCTATGTGGCAGACATCAGATAGACTGGCAAGCAGAAAGAAAAAATGTAAGTGGTCAGCTAAGCTGTCAGGCAGATAAGTAAGTAGGGAAACAGCCCACTGGTCTCATGAGAGTTGGCTGCATTGCTAGAGCAAACACATTGACCTCAGGGCGAAGTGAGTGCTCACAGCAGATCAGGGACAGTGGAGACAGAAAAATTTCAAAGCGAACCCATACTCTGCTGTACATTACAGCCTAATACAGAGCTTGAGTCTTCAAGAAATTTAATCTTTGTTTAGGATTCTCTAGCTAAGAGGTCAAGTTCTTCTTAATACCTACAAAAATTTTCCACTGACTGGGTGAAAAAGATGAAGGGATTAAGCAAAAAATATATTTTTCCTGTTGAAAATGGTAGACAAGAGGTTGGCACCTGAAGAGATAAGCCTTAGTTTATCTAGCAAGTTCTCTTTTGTATTATACAAATTGATGACCTCAAATAAATACAACAAATGTGTTTTCACCTAACCATGCAAGCATTTTCTAAAGGACCTATTCTGTTCCAGGTTCAGTACTAAGGTGGTGGGGAAGGCACAATTTTTACCTTCAAAGCTAGAAATATTTATCTCTCTTTACGTTTGATGCTATATATCTTTGTATACATACATACAGGTTCAGCTTCAGGTAGTCTCGAGCACTTACAATGTGCCTGAACGATAAGGCCTCTTGCATCTCAAGCTGTCAGATTGCTCTGTAACTCTGGGACTATGGTGGGCCCAGAAATTGGAGTCAGCAACTCTGAGGCATAAAATCAGAAAGGCACTGAATGTTTGGATGGAGTGCCAGGTCCCCAAAAAGAATGCCTCTTTGTCTGCATGCCATCTTTGCTAAAGCAAAACAAATTTATCAGCATCTCCTTGAAACTGCAAGGGAGAGTCTAAAAAGTTTAAGTAATGAACAAGGATAAATGGACATTGATTGTTCAATACTTTCATTACTAATTCAAGAAGTATAAAATGGTGTTGCTAATTTCTCGGTGAGCTGATTTTATTATTTTATCTTACTAACCATAAATATCTATAAGGGCTTAGTCCACCTAACCATATTTTTCCATGTACTTTTAATGAGAATGACTCATGACTTTCAACTATACATGGCCATAGTGGTTTTCAGGACTTAACTCTCGTAGAGGAGGGTAAGGTGCAGCATTAATGTGCCACATGGCAGTATAGAAATGGTCAGACTCAGGCATCAGATTGAGAGGGGGTGTTTCAGGAATATTAGAGTCATCCCCTGATATTCCTTTACTGTTCCCGTAAGTTTCACTCAGCCTTAGCTGCATCTTGTTGTCTCTAAACACAAACACACACACACACACACAATTTCTATACATTGCTTTTTTTCCTTCTTAACGCCATAGATGGGTAGAAAAAACGTTGGATGGAATATAAACATAGGCTGAATTATGGTAAATTTCACCTTACTGCAGGAAAATTTTATGGAGACAAATAAAAGGATAAAGGTAAATACTGGAATTCAGGAATGTACTGACTGAAAATTGTGACTTTTGTACAATTGTTTTATCCATAATTACCAAGTCATCTCTATTTCTTAGAATTAAAAAAAAAGTAGTAAATGGAGAATGAACTCCACTTACAAAAATAATAATGTCCATTTATTGATACAAGTATTTAAAACTAAGTCCTTAGATGCATTGTGCCCATGAATCTTCCTAACAGCTTCATGAGATGGTTACTGTTATGCTCTCAGTTTTGAAGAGAGGTCTTAGGTGCAGTAATTTGCCCAAGGATATATATACACCTAGCAAGAAGCAAAGTTGAGATCAGATTCTAGGTCTAACTTCAGGACTACATTCATTATGGCTGGACAATAGTGCTTTCCCCACCCCCAGAGTTTTTTACATAACACTGCACATGAAACAGGAAAAAACCCTAATAACCTCCAAATGTGCCTCTCCCCTAGAGCAGCTTGGTACAACAGAGAGCGGAGCAAACAGACCTAGGGCTAACTCTCATGACTTGGTAACTGCATCATTTGGGCAAGTCTTTTTACTTTTCTGAGCCTTAATGGAGATAATAATTATCACCTGCCATGCTCATTGGACCAGGCTGCTGTGAGAGCCAAATGACCTTAAAGGGTGAGGGGGAACCCTGGGGCAAAGTCTGCAGGTGAGGGTTTTTTTGTCTAAGAAAGCTTTTGGCCTATAAATAGAATTTATTGATTGTCCCCTGGAGTGATTTCCCATCTTCTCTCTCCTGGCTACTGTTAGGAACCTCTATTTCCTGTTTATTAAAGGGGAAAATTATGAACTAGCTTGAGCATTTCAAATGTCATTTAAATCCACTCTGGAAAATTGTTTCCAGAGGAGAGAGAATTGGAGACGGAATGACCCATGGAATGCCTGCTTCTTAGTGATTGTGAAGGCAGTCTGCACAGCCACCCATCCCTCTTACTTTGATTTGTTGGTTGTTGCCCCTCACGTCTCATCCCACTCAGGTTCATTAGGTTCCTCCCTGGCTGTCTAGAAGGGCTCTTGGGAACAAATGAGGCTCAGAGAGAGTGGAGGTTGCATGGGATTACATAGCAAGGTTTGGTAGAGCAGAGATTCAAAGTCTGATCTTCTGCCGAGGGGTTCAGAACTCTGGCCCTTCTGCCCACTCCCTCCTCCAGAGGAGTCTTCTCTGGCTTCTCTAGCCTCATCAGAGATCTTTGGGGAAGTAAGCATGCTCTTTAAAATGAAGATAGCTCCTAAGCTTAGCCAGGATCTGGTGTGCAATAAATGCTCGAGACACATCTGAGTCAGGACTTGTGATCCTTCTGTGCAATTCAACACATATTTATTGAGTATTTCTTCTACGTCTGGCCTTGTCTTAGATGTTGGGAATATAAAGATGCCCCTGCTCTTCAGGAGCTTAAAACTTATTCAAAGAGACTAAAATAAACCTACTTGGAACTTAGTGTGATTCAGGGAATTACAGAGAGCTTCATGAAGGAAGGATCCTCACCAAGCATGAGTAATGATAGCCCCTTGCATTTTATGTTGACAGTTTACAAAGTGCTTCTCACATATCTTTCATGGGAAAACTATGAGCTAGGAAGAATTATCCACATTTTGCTGATGAGGAAACTGAGGCTCAGAGAGTTAAGATAATAGAGTTGTAACCAAAAAAAATGAAAGAAAATAACATCATTGAGCTCTGGAATAATTGATATATATGTATCAGTTCTATACAAACTCTTCCAGAACATTGAATTTAGTCTATAAGGCCCACATTACTCTGATGCCAAAATCAGAAAAAGATATTATAATAAAAGAAAAATTTAGGCTACTTACTATTCCTCATAAACACAATGCAAAATGTCTAAACATTTCAGCAAATTGAATCTAAGAGAATATTTAAGGAAGAAATATACTAGGGTCAAGTGCGACTTTATTCTAGGAAGGTATTGTTAGTTTTTTCCAGAGCAGGAAAACTCTGACTCCAAAAAACCTCCGCTGCCTTGCGGCATACCTCTTCAGGGGAAAGGCTAAGGGAGTAAACCCCGACAGAAAATCCGGAGCCGGAGTCCCTAAGGCGGTTTGACGTTGTAGTCAACACCGGCAACTCCTGCGGCGCACCTGAAGCCAAGCTGTATTGACTCCGTCTTTCCCTTGGATCCTTCAGCTGCGAAGAGAGGGGGCGTCTGCTGCATGGGCAACAGCAGACCCTCCATATCACCCTGCCCAGGCTCTGTAGCTTCAGCTTCACTGGAGAGGACACTCCAGCGTCATCACAAGATGTCGATTCAACACGGGAGGAGACAGATACCGTGTCACTCCTGAGTTGGACTGCACAGCCATTCTCGGCGGTGCAGATAGACTCTTAAGAAGCTACACCATCGTCTCTCGAGACGGACGGCTGCCGACGACGATTGAACCAGTTAGTTGGGCAGTAGCAGGGAATAATGGAAAGACCACTGGCCAGGAAATCAGGGGACTTGGCTTATATACTCATCACTTGTGATTGTATGATCTTGGCTAAGTAACTTCCCTTCTCTGGGACTTGGTTTCCTCATCTTTAAAGTAATGTAGTTAGACTAGAAAGGCTATGAGATCCCTTACAGCTCTGATATTCTCTGGAGGAAGAGGTAAAGTCTTAGTGTCGGGGCTCTGGAATTAGATACACTGGTTGTGTGATCCTCGGCAAGTGAAATAGCCTCAACGACTTCATGATAAAGTGCAGAAATGAGTAGAGCCCACCTCATGGGGTTATGATGAGGATTAAGAACAGTAATGCATATGAATGAAAAGGGAAAGTGTTGAATAAATGTTAGCAATGGTTTTTATCTGTCCTGAGAGGCAGTGCTGGGCCTGTTTCTACCACAGCAGTTGAGCATGGCAGAGCCCGATTCTGGCCACCCAGGGGGCCTCAGAAGAAACAGGGCCTTGCTCTGTGAAGCTGCAAAACCATGTTCAACTATCTCTTGAAAATCAGAAGTAGTTTGGTATAGGAGAGAGAAAGAATCAGACACACATGACTTAAAGTCCCGTTTTAGTTCTTTATTAGCCACGTGACCCTAGGCAGGTCACTTCACCTGCCTAGGGCCACGTGGCTAATACCTCCCCATGACTCAGACTCCTAATTTGTAAAGTGGAGATAATACCCAATTTGTAGGGTTGCTCTGAGGCTGGAAAAATATAACATGTGTAAACTATCCAGCACAGCACGTGGCACACAGTAGGTGTATAAGGAAGTAACCGAGATTGGTAAGGCCAAGTGCTAGGTCTCTCTGGCTGCTCTTTGGGTATACGAGCCTCACGATTCTATGTTCTCTGCTACCAGGTCTCCAGACCAGTGAAGGTGGCAAGTTTTATGGCCTCTCAACCAGGTTTAAGCCGTTCAGCAATGAGAATGAGACCTTGGTGGTTCAGTTTTCAGTAAAACACAAGCAAGGCATCCATTGTGGCGGCAGGTATGTGAAACTTTCCTGACACCCTGAACCAGGAAGATATGCATTCAGAATCCGAGTATTACATCATGTTTGGTAAGCCCTCTGACAGCAGCCCCTGTCAGCCTGGGAGGTCTTAAAGAGAGCAGCTGCAGATGCCAAAAAGGCCCAGGTTGACCCGAAACAGGAAATTTCTAATAGGATAGCTCTGCCCCTCTATGTTTGAGGACTCTTCAAAGACTGGAAAAAAGCGACTCTAAATTTAAATGTTAATATAAATAGACCAAAGAGGTGGAGAGGCACATGATATTAAGAAGGTTCCAGTTTTCAGAAAAGGAGAAAGAGGTCATAAACTGTAGACACTTTTAAATGTAACTATTACGATAAGCCTTCGTGCTCTGAAGGAGGTTCTTGCTCTCAGAGAAAGAAAGGCACAGGAGGTCAGGGCTCACCTTGATCGAGCCTCTGGAATTTGTCCACTGTTACATCTGTAACCTCAACATGTCACTAGGCTTCCCTGGGGCAATCCAGCTCTTACTGAGCTCCAAACTTGAATCCAGTTTTAATGTGGTTGCTATTAAATACCAACAAACAACAACTAATCCAACTCCCAAAGCACTGAGGAAGATTGTTGATTTTACTGAATATTTTTGTACAAAGTCAGAGGAAAGGGATACACTCCATGTCATACAGCAAAGTATTCTGAAAATTCTCTCCAAACATTTATTTCTTTTCTCGTGGGGCTTCACCCTCTTCAAGGCCTTGCCCACATCCTTCTCTTCAGCCTCTTTGCTCCTTTTCTGCCTGCATCTCCTTATCCCCAACTGTCCTTTCTTAACTTTCTATCTCTTTCACATACAGGGTAATATAGCACTCTGGGTGTCTAAAATGTGTGCCTTTGCTCATCTCTCTTTTCTTCCAAATCCACCTTTCTCACAAGGAGTTTATACATGTGCACATGGTAGTTATAGTAGGGAAATTAGAAATAAATTTTTAATGTAATTTTTTTCCCTCGTCATGTGAATATTATTTATTCAATGCTCAAACAACCCAACAAGTTTGGGCTGTTATCATTTCCATTTTATAGATGAGGAAACAAAGGCAAGAGATTTGCCCAAGGTGAGTCAGTGGGAAGCCAGTATTTGAACCCAGTCTGCCTGGCTTTAAAGCTTGTGCTTTTTCTACTCCACTCTTTCGCCTTCAGCTTGGTGGGGACACAGGCATGTGAATAATTTTTTTTGAAGGCAAAATGGAAGACTACTTTGAAAAAGGTGTTGGTGAGTTGCTGTAAGATCACAAAAGATGGCATGTCTCTGTTCAACTGGGGCTTTTGGGAGGAGGAATTAATTGTTCTTTGAAGAATGTGTTAGATTTTAGTAAGAAGGAAATGGAGGAAATGTAATGAGGGCAAAGGAAACAATGTGTAAAAAAGCTCAAAAGCATGAAGTTCAAAGGCAAGCAGAGAAACAGTGAGACCAGTGTGGCTAGAGCACACCTGTATCTGTGTGTTTAAGATAGAGAACAACATCAGAGGTGAGGTTGAAAAACTAGGTTAAAACCTATTCTTGGACCTTTGTCAAGTTAAGCTCTCTAGGCTTAGAGCCACTGATCAACAGTTCCCTCTAAAGTTTTCACAATGCAGAAAGAGCCTCAGGCTGTTTCTGGGTAAACTTGAGTTTTAATCTCAGCAATGATTCTTATTAGTTGTTTGAATCTGGGCAAGGTGCTTAACTTTTCCCAGCCACAATTTTCCCAGCTAAATGTGGAGATGGTAACACCTACTTATGAGAATTAAACACAAAGTATCTGCCCCAGGAGGGGCTTCCAGTGGGTTTGGTCAATGGGAACTCTGGCAGATCAGAGGAGGGGAAGAGAGATGTGTCCCTCAACTGAAAGTCACAGCTTCTTTTCTGTCTGCCCTCTCCCCAAGACTCTTTTTCTGGGCTCTGGTAACCATTGTCCTTGACCCTTCAGGCTGTGGGGTAGGAATAGCCCTCCTGTTGCTAGCCCAGAGCACAGCACCATTCCTTAAATTTTCTCAATGCCCTGCCCCCATCTTTATAAATAGATCCTTTATTAAATTCTCCTCAAATAAACCTAAATTTGAGCATGCTATTTCCTATTGGAACCCTGATTAACACACAGGCTTCAGACCAGGCAAACTGCCTAAAAGTGATGTAAAACCATACATTGGGATTTCATTTCCAGGCCCTGGAGTCTGTGGCTTTGGCAACAACAAAGTACAGGTCATCCTTCATTACCAAGGGAAATACCACGAGAGCAACAAGACCATCAAGTGCAGGGTGAGTATGTGGACTGGTCCTCAGCTTGGGGGAAGAAGCAACTTAATATATGTCCTCTTATTTAATCGTTACAAAACCCCTATAAATTAAATACTATTGTCTCCATTTTACAGATTAGAAAATAGACCTAGAAAAGCGCTGTGAATTATATGAGTTCACATAGAAGCAGTAGATCCAAAAGTCTAGGAAGATATATAAAGCCATCTCTTGGAACAATGCTTGGCATGGCCTAATTCCCACTGCTAGATTTTGGAAAGGATGAGGCAAGTGGGAAATGCTAAGCTTAAAAATAGGGATGGAAAATAATGAAGTCTTACCATTTGAAACAGCATGGATGGACCTAGAGAATATTATGCTAGGTGAAATAAGTCAGCCAGAGAAAGACAAATACCATATGACTTCACTTATATGTGGAATCTAAAGAATAAAACCAAAACAGACTCATAGACACAGAGAACACACTCATGGTTGCCAGAGGGGAGAGGAGTTGGGTGACTGTGAAAAAAGGTGAAGGGATTGAGAAGTACAGATCTGTAGTTACAAAACAGCCATGGGGATGTAAAGTACAGCATATAGAATATAGTCAGTAATATTGTAACAACTATGTATGGTGCCAGGTGGATACTGGAAACGTCGGGGGTGGGGGGAATAGTTTGTAAAGTATATGATTGTCCAACCACTATGCTGTACACCTGAAACTAATACAAAATAATATTGAATGTCAACTGTAATTGAAAAAATTAAAAAAATTTTTTTAGGGGTGGATTCATCTTAGTAACATCAGGAAAGAGAGACCTAGGTTGGCTGGAGGATAATAGCTGGATTTCATCAACAACTCAATTGGCATTCAAATAGCCAACTCTTTGCTGGGCTTTGGTCTGGGAATGGAGTGAGCCATACATGGCCCCTAACTTCACAGAACCCACAGTCCAGTGAAGGTAAGGGACAAGCAAAGGAGAGTGACCACCTAGTATGATCAGGGTCTGTGGAAACACACAGGAGGCCAATCTGGAGAGTTAGGAAATGCTTCCTAGAGGATGTTTCCCCTGTGCTGAAGTTTGAAGGAAGAACATGAGTTGGTCTTATAAAGGAGAATGGCGATTTTAGGGAGCATTGAATTCCTAGAAGAGGTAATCATATGAGGAAAGTCAAGAAGGCTTAAGAAAGACTACCACTGCAAAAAAATTGGTACAGGTAGAGCTCAGGAGAGAGGCAAGAGCTAAGTCTAGAGAAGCCCGCAGGGCCTGGGTCAGTGGAGATCTTGTGCTCAGGCTCAAGGACTTTCCCAAGAGGACTGTATGGGGGTTGTACATGCTTCCGTAACAGAACCCCTGGGCTGCTCCAATTGAAACAGAACCCATGGGCTGTTTAGTTAGGGACCCGATTGTCCGCCGCCAGAATTATAACTCTCAATACCAGAGTTTAGTGAAAAGAAAAAGAACTGTTTATTTAACAGTTATATAGATTTAGATTATTTGCGGATTTCTGCCGTTAAGTCTTATGTTCTTTAAAATACCCACAAACACATAGTTCTGCCTCCCTCTACCAAACCAGGCTAGTTTTAGAAAAGTTAGAAATACCGTTTCCCTACTTCCTAGAAACAGTTCAGCTTTACTAGTAGCTGCCAATCATTCAATTCTGATTGGGGAGGTCTTTCTGTGTTGTGCTGCCTGCCAGCTTTCAGTGCAGAACCCCCGTGGGTTCTCAGCCTCCTTGTAAACTGTCTTCTCAAAGCCTCATGGTGTTTCCCTCTCAAAACAGCTTGGAGAACCTATTCACCAAGCCGCATGGAGAACTCAGCTTCTTTAATCCACATGGGAAGAGAGAGCGCCTTCTTCCTGCAAACCACGTGGACCTCCTCTCCTTCTCAAAACCGAATGGCGAGAGCCCTGTTAAAAATGTCTGCCACTGCAGATTTTAAAAAAATCCCTGACTGCGTCCTCTGACACATGGGTGTGGCAACCAGTTCTGACCATTCACAGAACCCTATGCAAACTCTGTCAGCTCTTTCAGTACTATCCCACGGTCCAAGACCCCTCCCATCTTCCTGGGCCTTGGAAGTTTCAAAGCCATTTGTGCAACAAAGTTACCAGCCATTAGCCCCAGGCATGCAAAGGCATCCAAAAAGCTGCTTCCTTTTCCTCATCTCCCAGCGGCAAGCTCTGGGGGTTTTTTGGACACTCCCATTATGTAATACTTCCTCTTCTCTACTTTCTCCACAGGGGCTCCCTGAGGTCCTCCTTTAGGCTAGGTCTTGTCCTGAAAGCTGCAGACATAACAGCTAAATCAAACATGGGCCCTTGCCATTGAGAAGCTCTCAGTCTTATGGGACAGACAGAAAAACAGACAAGATCAGAGAATGACCAGAGCTGTGGTAGAGAAGGATGGGAGGTAGGGGAAACCAGAGGAGTATGTACTTAGAAGAATGAGGCTCAGAGTCTCCATTGAGTTAACCAGAGAAATGGGAGAAGGGCTGTAGTGAAGTGTGCTTGTGAATATGTATGTGTGTGTGTGGGGTGGTGTGTGGCATTCAGGAACTGAAAGTCTATTTTAGGTGGTGCATTTAATGCTTGAGATCTAAAGATGTCCAACATGGAACTAAAATATTCCTTATTCCCTTTCCAGATCAATAAAGACACTCACCTGTACACTCTGATCATTAATCCCAATGATACTTATGAGGTCAAAATTGACAACAAGCAAGTAGCAGCTGGGGAATTGGAGGGAGATTGGAACTTCTTACCTCCCAGGAAGATAAAAGAGCCCTATGCCCGGAAACCAAGGAAATGGGATGAACGTCCAAAAATAGAGGATCCTGAAGATAAGAAATCTGAGGTCAGAGGGTGTTTGGCTGGGAAGCAGGTGGGGATTCATGTGAGGGGTTAGGAGAAGGAGGCTGAGAACAATAGAGCAGAGACTGGGGGCATCATTCTCTCAAGGAAGTGTCCAGGTAAGTATTGGTACCCAACAAGGCATGGAGAAAAGAGGGAAGCAACTCTCATTTGTTAAATATTTATTGAACCTTCTGGCATCCTCTGTGAGCAGTGTACTATGATCCCAATTTTATGGGTAAGGAAACAGACACTTAGAAAAAGAACTGACTTTCCCACACACACATACATTAGAACCAAGATTTGAACCTGGATCTCTTTTGACTCCAAAAGTATTGATAGGTTGTGTGTGTGGAGTATAATCATTGATTCATTATCACTCACTAGAAAGCTGTACTGGATGTAGATGTGAAAAGGACAATCCAGTAATTGAGAATCCTCCTGGAATTCAGAATCTATTAGGGGATGCAGGTAAGTGCACATAAGAAGTTCACACTGTATAATTGGTGCTGAGAGTCAGGGAAGCCAAATCCTGTGGGAGCCCCTAAAAAGGCTCCTAACGCAGCCTGCGCTGGGTTGCAGGTGATGGTCTGGTAAGGAGGAGGCAATGCCTGAGTAACTGGGTTTGAAAACATAGACTCTGGGGTCAAATAGATATGGGTTTGAATCTGAACTCCAACATTTAGTAACTATGAGACTGCAAGTTAACAGGTAGACCTTGGCCAAGGAACGTAACCGCTGTGAAAGTCAATTTCACAAACAGGAATTATTATAATACCTTTGTGCAAGGTTTTGTGAAGACTAAATGAGTTATTTATATACATAGTATAGTGCCCGATATGTAATAAGTCCTTAATATATAGCATTTAAACGTTAACAATGTACTGAATTTCAAACTGTGAATTCACGAGAGGGAAGTAGGAAATTGGATTGGAGGGAAGGCATTCCACACTCAGGGAACAAGCAAGAGCCAAGGATGAACAGTTCAGTGGAAAGGAACAGGACTGTGTGAAGAATTGAAAGCAGCAGTCTAGTATTTGGGGAGCATAAAGTTCAAGGTGGGGAGTGGTGGAAGATGAGGTTGGAATGGTCTGTCGGAAGCAAGTCATGAAGGGCCTCACTTACTATGTTGCTACTTCACAGGTCAGAGCAGATTCAGCCTCATGCAGAGGAGATTCTCGGGGTTCAGAAAGGGCAGCATGGGACCCAGAAGCTGGGATACAGTTCCTAAGGAGAGACCTGCAGCGAGGCGGGCAGTGGACCAGCCACGTGTAGGGGACTTAGCAAAGGGCTCCAATCCCAGGGGCTGGGAAGCGTGATTAGGGGATTAAGGCAGACGACCAGGTGAAGTGACTGAGCATTTAGCACCATAGAAAATTAAGGGTTAGGTTTCTTCTAGGCCCAGCAAGCAGGCTCAGGGCATCAAGACTAACCTGGTGAGGAACATGCACCTGACGTCAGGGTTGGCGGAACGCCTGGGGGAGAGGGGAGATGTTGCAGGTCTCTATGCTCCCTGCTGAGTGAACCTGGAGAAGATGGCAAGTGTTCAATAGTTAGATAGGTAGGGTTCTGTCAAGACAATTGCCTCCAGAATAGGATGCTGACTGTTAGGTCTCAGGAATCACAAGTGGCTGAGATAGCCCAGCAACCAGTGAACTTTCCAAGTTGTAATGCTGCTGAATGACCATGAATCTATTGGGTTAAGCATTGAAGCCTTCAGTCATTCTGGGCAAATGCTCAGCACCAAAGTGAACTGCCGGGTAGACAGAGCAAAACTTTGGAGACTTCACAGCAGAAGAAATATGAAAGTTGGGGTAGGCTGTTTGTGACTGTCGTGGGAAAGAGAAGGGGCCTGGGGTACAAGGGAGGACTGATAAAAGTCTGGGAGCATACTGTAGTACAAGGCAGATCACCAAGAGAGGCCTTCAGGAAGAGGGACCAGGCTAGAAGACCCGTTCTGATGATAGGGGCACATGACAGGGAGACGGGGAAGGTCAGGAACAGGGAAGTTCTCATCTTATTTGAGCTCAGAGTACTCAAGGTCAGTGTGATCGTGAACTTGAGGAAGGGTTGTAGTTGCTTAAAGGCTTTTCTCTCCCTTATTGGGTTTGTTTGCAGAGTTCTGAACTGGGATTTCATAGGGCTAAGATCAGGAGGGTGGCAGGGGTAGGGAACAGGTTCAGCTTGACCATATTCTGAATCCGTTTCATTCCAGCCTACCCATCTGTCCTCATGGAGAGACATTTTGTTTTAGGACCAGGAGGACTTTGAGTGCATCCCAGACCCAGATGCCAAGAAGCCAGATGCCTGGAATGAGGTGACAGATGGAGAGTGGGAAGGGCCCCTGATACCAAACCTGAAGTATAAGGTGAGGGGGTCTCTATTCAATGGTGTAAGAAATAAAACAGAAGAGATGAAAATTTTGACTTAGAAAATAGAAACTCTGAGATCCTGTGGTTGTGCGCCACAACCCCCCTACCCTGGCCCCCGCTCAAGGCTGTGCCTACCTGGGAGAGGGTAGGCTGATAAAGGTCAACACTGGGAGACAGAGGTCCAGGTGGCCCTAGGCGGTTATCCAAGGTGGTGGAAAGCCACCAAAGGAACATGGTCAAAAAGGAAATGGTCTGGGGTTTGGAATCAGAAGGTGTTTGGGTATGGGGGTACTTCTTTTTAAGGTCTAACTCCTAACCTCATGTCAGAAGTGAGAGGGAACTAAAGGAATCAGCTATCAAATGGTCCAGAGATAAAACTGATGAAGCAAGCATGATTTTGTTTGGCCATAGTCTCCTTTGCTACACACCAGGGAGACAATGGCCCCAAGTGCCAAAGTCCTTAGAGGTGCTCCCTGAGAAGCTACATTTTCTTAACTTCACGGACAAATCTATGCAGAGAAATGGGCCCAGGCTCAGAATCGGTCTCTACCACCTTGTTGGTTCCCTCTGGATAGACAGGGAACTTGGAAGTTTTGTGCATTACCCTGAAGAAAGGAAAAGGAGTTCCAGGAATCCTGCTCTGAATCATGATATCTAATACACAATTGTCCTTATACATTAATCGGTCATTTTGATTGCATGAGAAGGACCAAAAAAAAAAAAAAAAAAAATACTGATGGAACATTCACTATTCTTTCTTCGCTTAGGGACAATGGAAACCTCAAATCATTGACAATCCCAGTTACTGGGGGGTGGGGGATTGTGGGTGTGGGTGTGGATTCATCCAGAAATAGTCAACCCTGAATATAAGCCTGACCTTACCACTTGTCACAATTGTAACATCAGTGTTCTCGGCCTGGACCTTTGGCACGTAAAGTTCTCTGGCTCAGAGCCACTGATCAACAGTCCCTCTGAAGTTTCCACAAATGGAAAGAGCTCTAGGTTTTGAATGAGTCTTGATCTTTCTAAGCCTCAAATCACTGATCTTTGAGATGGGACTAATTATATTCATCCTAATAATTATAATAGCTAAAATGTATTGAGCTCCTATCATGTACCAAGTACTATGTTAGAAACGTTGCAAATACCATTTAATCCTCACTATGAAATATCCTATTTCTAAATTTGAAAATTGAATTTCAGGAAAGTTCAGTCATTTGCCTGAAGACGTACTTGGTAAGCGGAAAAGCTGGGATCTGAATGCAAGCCTTTCTAAAGCCAGTTTCAGGGTTCTGATACTTCACACTGCTCTGCTTATCCTGTATAATTCTTGGGGATGTTTCTGGGGATGGAAGGGAATCGGAGATGTTGTAAAACTTTGAAATATTAAAAATCTACAGACAGATGTTGGGGACAATTGTCCCAGTCATGTGACAAGGCCTGACCTTATCTTTCCTAGCTCTGACAGTAAGGGAAAGGGGAAGGCTCAGATACTCAGGCCTTCTAGAGTTGTTCTCTCTGTCTCTCTCTTCCCTGGAACCTGTCATCAAAATGAAGGCCTTAGCCCAGGAGGCCTCTTAGAAACTGCAATCTGCCTAGTCCTGGAATTTCCTTGGAGAGGAACGGATAAACACTGGCCTGAGATCAGTACTTGACCTATATTACATCCTTTAATTCTCACAATTCTCTAATGTAAGTATTATTATTCCTTATTATTATCCCAGTTTACATTTGAAAGAATTGAGACTCAGAAATGGCAAGACGTTCTCAAGAGCACAGAGCCTCTAGAAACTGCAGCCACTTGTCCTTGGCTGTCTCCTGGAAGGTCCTGTGGCCAAGGAAATCTCTGTCCCTGACCAGTGCTTTCTACAGTTCAGGGCCACCAAGGGTGTCTTGGACAGACACCCCCTATTTGAAGCTTTCTTGGTTTATTCGTTTCCACTTTATTTATTTCTCCTTTCTTAGCTTCCTGGCTCAGTGAAACCACAATATGAGTGTAAGGAGATGGTGCGCGTAATTACCACATGCACAGTAGGGTTCACGAGAGAAGAATGGAAAGGAAGAAAGGAAGGAAGGGAGGGAGGGAGGGAGACATTATGTCCTTCCCTCCTTTGTTATCTGAAGAATGTGGATCCAGTTTGCACATGTTTCCATTGTTATCTCTTTTCAGTTATCCTTTCTTAATAAATAATAGGAACTTTCTACATCTTGTAAAAATATGTGGTCATATTAATATGCCTAATCTGATTATTTCTTTAAGATGTGCTGGGTTTCTTTTTTCTTTTTTCCCATTGGAAACATCAAGGTACACATTTTAAACTGTTTCTTTGTTGATCTACAAAATTTTTAAATCATTTGGCACTAATTGCTCTGAGTTCTATCACTCTCTCTAAGCAGGCATACCTTTCTATTTGAGAATTTACATCATGCAGAAGGAATGCTTCTTAAAGTGCATACCAATTACTTAGGCATTTTATTAAAATTAGATTCTGATCCAGCAGGTCTGGGATGAAGCCTGAAAGACCACATTTCTGAAACTCCAGCATTATCTCTTTACCAATTTTTTTTCCTGGTGACACAGTTCTGCACAATGGTGGCATCACCCTTGCAGGCATCCTTTTCTTCTAAGTTCTAATTGGGTCTGGCACTCACAGGTCCTACCCAACCCTACACACTCAGCTGACCAGGCACATCCAGTTTACCACAGGGGCCCAGCACCTTGTTGGAAAAGCCTAGTGACTCTCAGCGTGGAAATGGGCAGAAATTCCCTCAGCTGCCCTGCCCTACCCAACCCAAGTTTCCAGCCTTCAGATGCTCTGTAAGCGCAGTTGCCCACATGGTCTGTTTTAGCCTGTTAAGCTGGTTAACTTTCTGATCTAGTCCTTGACCCTTCCTGCTCTCTGTTTTGACATCTTTTCTTTTCTTTCCTTTTTTCTTTTCATTTCTTTTCTTTTCTTTTCTTTTCTCTCTTTTTCCTTAGACAGAAGCGATTGTATTCTTTCATCAGCACAGAGGCTGGGAGGAGATGGCAACAAAGAAGGAAAATTATTTCTCCTACCTTTGGGGCTCCTTATGTTTTTTTGAAGGAATAGTGACACAAAATGCAAGGAGGATAGCCTAGCCATAGTGCAAAGCATGTTGACATCCCTTATGTCATACGGTCTGTGTTAAGCCCTGTGAGACCGGGAGTGTAGGGGACCATTCTATGTGGTTTTGAGAATTGTAGCCCAAGCTGCGAGCTAGGCTCCTAAGAGCCTTGTAAGACTTGACCAGAACACAGGGAAGGCCAGAGGCAGGCATGACTCGAAGGTCACTCAGAAAAGTTCCCATGGGAATTGGATTTAAAGAATGCATATTATGCTTTAGCGCTTGCTCTGCTTTTCTTATCTCTTAGTTGACTATAAACAGTGTGTAGCAAAGGTGTAAAGCCTTGCACCTGATGTCAGTATGACACCAGGATGTTTAACAGACCCTGACACAGAGTGGTCACTGTGTCCTTTACATGGATATCTGTAATCAGTAACTGTCCATTGTAACCCAGGCATCTAAAGCTAATTGATGATTCATGAGTCTTGACCTTGTATCTCCCGAATCCCTCCTCAATAAAAGAAACTAGGAGGGAACATTCTGTGCTCTTCTCCACTAGAGAGATTTGCCACCTCTCCTCCTCCCAGACAAAAGACAGTGTCTGGGTAATTTTGTTCTCTCTTATCCTTAATCCTGAAACTTCTGCTGGACAGGGAGTTCCCACTGAGCTGGGGTGTTGGAGGCAGCCCGCCTCATGGAAGGGCTCAGAAAGGTGACTTGATTGATCCAGATCCCATAGATAGATAATAAGTGCTCAAACCTATATTCTTTCCGTTTTATAATCCAAGTGGGACAGCACAGGATACCAGATAACTTTCAGTGAATGAACATTTTAGGCTTTACAGTCTAACAAAGCTCTTTCCCACATGTTCTTTTCTTCTGAGAACTGTATAAGAAAGCAGGGAAGCTGTATTTTCTTCCATTTTCCAGATGAAAACAGGGAGGCACAGAGAGGATGTGAGTACCTCTGTAAGTTTTAGGAAGCAGGACTGACCCTCAGGTCCTGATTCTTAGTTGGAGGCAGAGCCATGAGTTTCATGTAAGGGGATGGAGGGAAGGCAGCACTGAAGAGAGCAGGAGGAATTAGGAGCATTTCTCATAGGAGTAGGGAAAACGGAAGAGCCAACAAATACGCAGTTCTCTAATGAAGACTGCTGACAACTCAAAAGAGAAAAAAATCTGAAAGGTAGAAAAATATCTTAAAGTTCACAAAGAATTATTGAAACCATTTTTAAAAAATGGCTCAGAGCAAAATAACAATTTCTATTCAAAGTGGCTATTTTGTCACTTATTTTTCTCTTGGAGGCAGGTTTGGTAGGATGATGTAAGCCAAATAAAGTTTTTCTTATTTCAAAACGAAACAAAACTTTTTCAAAACCCTGGAGGAGGGACATATGATAACTCATGCTGCAAACTATCTCTTGGTCACACAACTGCTCCTACACAATTGCTGATTTGCTTAGCATATTGCTAATGTACACACACACACACACACACACACACACACACACACAGAATGACCTCTCTTTTGCTCCTTTTGAAACATATCCAGATAGTGAAAGTTTATGATAATAACCATTACCATTTATTGACTATTATCTGTCAGACACTGTGCTTTACATATATTATTTCTAACTCACATGACAATACTGCAACGTGGTGATTATTTTCAATACTTTTCTTGTGATAAAATAGACTCAGAGGAGTTGAGTAACTTGCCCAAAGTCACACAACTAGTATGTGGTTTAGCTGGTCTGTATGACTCCATGACTTGTGCTCTTTCTATTCTGTTTCTTTACTATTAAGTCAACAAACACTGAAATTATTATATACCATATATGTGAATTCATCATTTCCTTTAATTGTAAATACTAAATATGTTACTTTAAGAAAATAGAGAAATATGGTAGGAAATCTAAATTCTGCTGGTACTCTTTTTCTGTTCTCTGTGTTCTTTTAGTTTTTCTGATTGTATTAGGAGAAAACCTTAAAAAGGACATTTACAAGTGGTATCAGAGGTCGATGCTATCAGTCTCAGTTGACAACAGCCAATGGGTAGCAATTTGGAGCCCAGCAGAGTGATGAAAAGTTCTTCCCAACCCTCTAAAATGTGATCAGAGGCTTGAGGAGCACAGAACCTCAGGAAACAGTAAATTAACTTCCTTCTAGAGCAGATCAGCCAAGGTGGTATAGCATCCTGAACCCTCTGTGTTACTAATCACCATTGTATTTCCTCATCCACCTTAATGATTGAGTAGAAGCTTCCATAGCCTGGAAATCTGCATTTAGCAAGGCCCCAGGTGATTTTTTAAACCCTATTACCTAGTTCTAATAATCTCATTGTTTTCATTTCAACAGGTGAAATCAGGCAGCTTATTTGACAATTTTCTTCTTACAAATGATGAAGAGTTTGCTGAAGGTGTTGGAACCCACACCTGGGGAATAAGAAAAGTAACCTGTCTCCCCACCCTGAATCCCAGGTGTCTGACTCCTCATTTGTACATTATGCTTTGCATTTTAAAATTCATCCTCACAGCCATTGTCTTATTTGCTGACCACGTGGCCCTGTGAGGTAGGGAAAGGAACTCACATTCACTGAACAACTATAGCTTTGTACTTAACTGTGAGCACTTTCCAAAAGTTATCCCACTTAGCCCTTAAAACAAGCCAGCAAGACAGATATTATTCCCATTTTTCACATGTAGGAACTGAGATTCAGAGAGTACATATAAACTGCCCAAGGTCACCCACGGCCTCTAACTCCTTGTGTTCGAGCTCACTTTCCTTCTGTGTCACTCTGCCTGCTCACATGATGATTTAGAAGGGAGCCCCTGAACCCACACCTGATGGATGACTTGGAGGAAGAAGGGAGGTGTTCATGCAGTTTACCAGCTTTCTGCTCTCCTAGACCTCTTTTATGGGTGGAGTGATGCTGGGGACAATGGCTTCATGGTGGTGACACTCTCCATCCAGACTTCCTGGTTCTGCAGGAAGGTCCATTCAAACAGGTTTTGGCCGGTGCTGGATTGCCCAACAGGCAGACTAAGCTCGTGCTTAGGGTGCCAGGAAAGCACAGGCACTCATACACAAAAGAACCTTTGAGAGAACTTTGATACCCAGTACTTCCGAAGAAGCACTGAAGTACTCACCATGGAAAAACATTATTAGACTTTTGTATACTTTTTAGTCTGGTTTTGTTTTGCTTTTACTTTTGGGTTATCATCTGATATTATTTTGTTGAAACAATATTACATATTGGTTAAGAGAATGAGTTTTAGAGCTAGATTGCTTAGGTTCAAATCCAGGCTCTATCACTTACTAGCTTTGTGACATTGGAAAAGTTACTTAACCTTTCTGGTCTTTGGTTTCCTCATCTTTAAATTGGTAATGATGATAACAACTATCTTGTAAGTTCCTGTCATAGAGTAAGTGCTCAACATGTGGTACTTATTATTATTAAACCATACATTCACTTGACAAATATTTGTTGAGTGTCTATTCACAGCACTGTTATAGTTGCTGGGGCTATATCAGTGAAATAAAACAGAGAAGTTTCTGCCTTCATGGGGCTTACCTTTAGTTAAGGGAGACCAACAAGAAACATATGAAGAAGTAAATATATATTAGTGAGATGGTGAGGTAAATGATAGAGAACAATAAAGCAATAGAGTGGACTGTGATAATGAAGATTTTGCTCTCTTATGTAGAGGTGGTCAGGGCAGACTTTGTGGAGTAAGTGACATTTAAGAGACTTGGAGGAAGTAAGAAGCAAGCCATGCAGATATCCGGATAAGAAAAGCCTTCTGGGTAGTGAGAACAGCAAATGCAAAGTCCCTGAAGTAGGAGCATAACTTCCTTGTTCAAGAAAGAGTAAGACCAGTGTGACTAGAACTGAGTGAGAGAGCACAGGAGTAGTTGGGACCACATCCCTGAGTAAAATGCCATGGGAGCCATTTTTAGTAAAGGAGTGATATGCAAGGGCTCACAGTATATTACTCTGGCTGCTGTGTTGCAAAAGACTAGAGGGGTAAAAAAAAGAAGAAGAAGACTATAGTGGAACAAGGCAGAAACAGGTGGTAGTGGTGGAGGTAAAGAGAAGAGCTCAGGTTCTAGACTCATTTCGAAGGCAAAACTCACAGGAATGATTAGAGCTGAAATAAGGGATTTAGGATGAGATATGGAATATGAGTGAGAGTAAACAAGAATGGCTCCAAAGTTTTTGACCTGAGTAACTAGAATGATGGAGTGACTGAGATAAGGAAGAAAAAAGAAGTATATTTGGGGGTGGGGGTGAGGGTAGGTACAAAAATAACATAATGGTTAAATGTTAGGTCAGATCTGATTATAGAATTCCAAATGTCAAGGAGGTGGTTGGATATGATTCTTGAAAAGAGACACAAATTTGAGAGTCATCAGCCTACAGGTAATATTTAAAACCCCATAAGGCTAAATAAAATCCCCTAAGGAGTGAGTATATACATAAAGGAGATTGAAGGATGAGCAGTGGGGCACTCTAATATTTATAGATCAGGGAGATAATGTGGAACCAGCAAAAAAAGAAAGAGAAACCTAAGAGTCATATCCTGCAGGTCAAGTGAAGGAAGTATTTTAAGGGGAAAAGGAGTGATCAATGGTGTCAAAGGGTAAATAAAGATAGGGACTGAGAATTTAGTAATGTGGAGTTTATTGGTGACTCTGACAAGAGCCGTTTCGGGCAAAAATGGGTTCAAGAAATCATGGAAGAACAACCAGAGACAGGAAGTATAGGCTAGTCTTTTGAGAAGTTTTGCTGCAAAAAAGGTAGAGAGAAGGGAGTGGTAGGGAAAGGAAATGTTGGCCAAGCTTGTTGTATATAGATCTTCCTGCCGACTCCTATGCTAATGGGAATGCTCCAATAAAGGGAGAAACAACAGAGGAAAGAAAGAGGAGAAGAATTCTGGGAGCGATGTTCTTGAGACTATGAGGAGTACAGATATTTCATTTGTGATCACAGGAGTAAAGAATGACTATATGAGAATATATACAAGCAGGTGGTAGATGTGGTGGTGGGAGTATGTGTCAGTTGGGGTCTCTGGGAAGCAGACACCAAGATGGAGTCAGAAATGTAGATTTATTGGGGATAATGCCTGGGAAAGAAGAAGGGTGGAAGGTACAGGACTAGGCAGAAAAGTCTGACACCTGTGAAAGATGGAGGATTGAGTAGGAATTGCTGCCAAGTGCAGGGCAGCTCTGAGAAAGTCTCACCAACTCAGCAGGGAAGACTGCAGAGCAGATCGCTTTGGAAATGGCCAGACCACCGTACTCAGTCACTGGCTGGGGGCTGCTTTGGAAAGGCATGCCCTGAGTTGAAGTGCTTCAGTGGATCCCCAAGTGCTGCAGCTACAGGCTTTGAACTCACTGCATTCCTCACAACTGACTGACAAGTTCTTCTTCCAGAAAAATCCAAGTGGCATACCTTCGTGGCTGCCACAGAATAAGTGGAAAATTTCTAATGATTGTGAAATAGGAAGTAAGGGCAAGATTGGGAAAGATGTACTGGAAGCTTGAGGAGAAAAAGAAGGTGAGAAACAGTTATCTAAGGAGAAGAGTGAATCAACCAGAAGAAGATAGTTAGGCTCACTGACTAGCACTTAAGGGCTCCCTTCAGGCTAGTCACCATGAGTTTAAAATGAGAACAATCATCTCGGTTTTATTGTTTTCTCTAGCCATGTTCACTTCTCAGGTGCAGGGATGGAGAGTTGGATTTAACCAGAGTTGAGGGTTTGCCTAATTAAGGGAGGGAAGGGCAAGGGAATTGAGGATGTTTGCAAGAGATTGATCACACAAAAATAAAGAAAGGAGAAAAGTGAGGACACGAGTCGGTTGAGAGCTAACAAAAAGGAGATAGGTTCAGTGGATTGCTATAGGTCCAGGTGGAGTTAAGGAATTGGTGGGGTTGGTTACCTTTGGCAAGAGCAGTTTTGGTAAAGACTAGAGTGTGGAAACAGATCTGTGAGTAGAGCAGTGGGAGGGAAGTAAAGAAATAGAGACATTAATGGTCATCAGTGCTTCCCAGGCACAAGAAAATGAAGGCCTGATTGAAAGAGAGATATTTTTCCCCTATAATGTAGGACACATGACAAGGTATCAAGCATTTGCTCCTAGCAGGATTCTAACACACCCCAGCCTCCTGGCCATGTAGGCTGTCAATCTAGCTTTGTCCCCCAAGACTGGGTAAATGGTCTCTTGCCCCAGATGCTCTAGGTGAGGGTTAAAGCCCTAAAGGAGTTTCTACTGTGTGTCCTTTCTTTAGGGCCCCCCTGAATAGAAAAATCTGTGAAGATGGTTCTAGGGATCAAATTCTAGGGCCTGGATGAACACATTAGAGAACTCAGAAGGAGTCCCATTTCTGACTTAATGCAAGGTTTTACTGGTCACATTTCAAAAGCAAGTTCAGAGTTCCTTAAAGATTGTGTTACTGTGACAAAGCAGAAAGGGGACCAGACTCAGAGCCAGTAAACCTGGTTTCTAATTCTAGTTCTGCCACTCACTAGCTATACAGCTTGGGCATATTATTTAATCAGTCTGGACCTCAGATTCCTTCTAGAAAATGAGACTAGTAACACTTCCCTCATACATTGCTGTGAAGAATAGAAATAATGCGTGTAACTTGTCTCACACTGAGTTTAGCAATGCTGTAGGCAGTCAGTGAATGTTTGTTGATCCTAAACCAATTTGATTTATGAACAAATCACACACACACACACACACATGCACACACTTCACTCCATGCATACTGAAAATTTGTATGTAAATAAACATCATCCCAGAAAGCTCTAAGAGTGTGGGAAGACACCAGACATTTCTAAAGTGGATAAACTTTGTTTATACCATCTGTAAATTATTTTGAAATTCCACATTCTAAACAGGATGTTGAGAAGCAATGAAGAGAACTGTTTGAAGAAATGGAAAAAAGAAAACAGGAAGAAGAAGCTAAGAAGAAAAGGGAAGAGGAGGAGGAAAGGGAGGATGACTTCTGGGGAATTGAAGAAGAGGGAAATAAAGAGGATTTTTCTGAGGAACCAGGAAATGGCAGGCAGATGAAGGAAGTTGATGCTAAAAGAATGTTTCTGGGTAAAAAGAAAGAAGTTCATGTTGACCGGAAGGATGAACTGTTACTGGGTCAAATGGTTATCACTCAGAGGCAAATGATGTTGCTTAAAAGAAGAAATGTTTGTGAGGTTGGTGAAATCTGGGGAGCAAAATCCTTTGCCCTTTTTGAGTGAACTTTGGACTTGTCCTTTGCTCTATACGACCTTGGGAAAGTCACATCATCTCTTGCTGCTTCTACTTCCTTGTCAATGGAAAAGGTGTGATGATTTCTATTTCATGAGGCTGTTGTAGGGATTATAAATAAACAGTCAACAAATAGTAGCTATTACTACTGTGGTTATCATGGTGTTTATAAAATTAACTGTTGGTAAATAAGCTTCTGTATAAAACTGATCCTCTCTTTTGATTTATCTGATACGTCTGGGGATTTTGTTTACATATGTATATTTTTTAGTATTTACTATGCAGTTCTGATGGTTGTACTTGTGGTTTATGATATTTTCTTCTTGCAGCTGTATCAAGCACTTAAAAACAAAATCAGATTTCTTAACATAAAGAAAGATACTTTATGAAAGTCCTTTTGCTTCTTTGCTGTTGTGTGCCCTAATTTTTAGTCATTACTTGTTTGCAGGTTTTGCTGGTTTTATATTTATCTTTCCTGTACCACCTGCTCACAACTTCATTGTCATATACATTCACGTAGCTCTTTACAGTTTACAAAGCAATCTAAACTTGAGGAGCTTCTGCTATGTGCTCACTTAGCCCTCATGGCAGCCATTGTACAGGACACCATTATTATCTCCCTTTTACAGATACGGGAACTGCTCAGAGTGGGTCAAACAGCTGGTAATGGGCAGGGCCAATATCTGCACTCAAGTTTGTCTGGTTCCAAAGCTTATCCTTCCCTTGCATTTGTCTGTTGACTGAGTGAATGTATATCTATTACTAATTGGATACCGATAGTAGGCAATGTTCCACATGGAAGAAATACCCTTTCAAGGAAAATAAGCACAGAGAGATTTCCCTTTTTAAAAATATTTCTCAAAAACAAAACAAAATCAAGAACCCCAAACCTACAAACAGCAATTAAGCCTGACAGCCTTTACATATTAAGAAGTGATACAGCTAGTGTAGCTGTGAGCTCTTCAAGGCCACCATGGTTGGTTCCTGGCTTTATCTAGTTATCAGCTGTATTATCTTGGGCAAATAATCTAACTTTCCTGTGCCTCATTTTTCACATTTGTGAAACTGGGTTAATAAAGGGACCTACTGCAAACTCAGCTGTAAGGATTACATGCTGACTCCTTCCTTCCTTTGTTTTACCAGAACACCGAGGACTAATCCAAGTGCAGCTGGTGAGCTAGGCCCAGACATAGCTGTCATTTGATAGCACAGGGCTAAAAATATGGATCTGGAACTTAAAAAGTGCTCAATAAGTATTAGTTAAAAGAATGAACAAAACTCTGGCTAATGGTTTCAGGGAAGATTTTATGAAGGAAGTGACTTTTGAGCCAGATCTTGTAGAATGCCTAACAATCTGTCTGGTGGAGAAGGGGATGTGTGGACTGAATTTCAGAGCCAAAAGTAGGGCATTAGATGGCAGCAGGTGGGTGGGTGAGATCAGAAAGGAGCAGCAAGAACGGTTTCTTCTTCTTTCCAGTGTGTTGGTGCCTGGCCAAGTTTCTGGGCCTTACAATCTTTGGAGTATCCTGGTTCGGGAAATTTTGCTTCGTAGGAAAGGCAAGATTTTAGCCTCTTAGGGTCTTTGGCTGGGCCTGAGAATTTAATTGACATAAGACACATTAACAGGAGAGAAACATACACATTCATTTAATAAAAACTTTACGTGACATAGGAGCCCTCATAAGGAACTAAAGACCCAAAGACGTGGCAAAACCTAAATGCTTTAATAGGAGGTTGAACAAGGAGAGACATTTGTGGAAAATAACTAATATACTCAGGGAGGCTAAAGGATGATAAGAGTTATTTTAAGAAGGTCTGTTTGTGCAGAATTCTCCATCTCAGCTTTCCGTCCTTGGCCATAAAAATGTTTCTTTCCTGATATATGGAGGACAGCTCTCACATGGGAGTTTTCTGTTTTCAGGCAGAAAAGGGGAGATCAGAGTGTCCCTTTTATATCTGCTGTTTTTCAAGTTAGCTGAAAATAATCCTTTTGCCAAAGTGGCATTTCTAGGGGGTGGCATATTTTGGCACCCTTCACCTTTATGCTTGTTACTATAACACAAGCCTTCCCATTGTGAAAAAGAGCAAGGCTTCAGGTGCCGAGTTTAAACATTGTCTTGGAGCTGGAGGGCTGCTGTGTGGGTGATCTATACTTGAGGGATGGCAGCGTGATATGAGCAGTGTTTACAGCCCTTGTCTGCTCTGATTGGTCAGTCACATCTACCAACTGTTATATATTTTCAAGTATCACCAGATAAAATATTAATTTTCATGCAGAATAAGAATACATTTAAAATGTTTTAAGCTGTTGCTTTTGCCTTGGTTAAAGTGATGGTACACACTTTATTTCAGAAATTAAGGTACTTTAACAATAAAAAAAATTCATGCCTACGACCACCCCATCTGCACTTTGAAATTTTTTGTTTCTTTCTGGGACTTATCATTGGAACACCACCATTCTGCCACTGAAACATATTCTTCCAGATGAGGTTTTTTTTTTTTTTAAATTCTGATTATATGTTTAATTTTAAAAAGTAACAGGTGTTCAATGTGAAAAATTTAGGGTCAGCCCTGGCTGCTGTGGCTCAGTGGATTGAGCGTCGGCCTGCGAGCCAAGTGTCGCTGGTTCGATTCCCAGTCAGGGTACATTACTAGGTTGCACATCAGGCCCCCAGTTGGGGACGTGAGTGAGAGGCAACCACACAGTGAAAAAAAAAAAAAAAAAGAAAAAAGAAAAGAAAAATAAATTTAGGGTCTGCTAACATATTAACAAGAACATAAACATTTCTCATTTATCTCCAAATCCAGAGAAAACTGTGCAATACTTTTGTTGTCTTTCCTTCCAGTTTTGTGTTCATTCA
This sequence comes from Furipterus horrens, assembly GCF_987537825.1. NCBI lineage: Eukaryota > Metazoa > Chordata > Mammalia > Chiroptera > Furipteridae > Furipterus > Furipterus horrens. The sequence goes on along the minus strand of NW_028327173.1, from coordinate 35,497,113 downwards.
TTCGTTGGTTGGTTTGAACTTGAGTTGAGAGGGTTTAGTTAATATTCTCCACAGTATATGGCACTTTACTCTCTTTGGTGGGTGATTAGTGCTTTAAATTTTTGTTATTTTTTCACTTTTATTTTCCTTCCCTTTCTCACACAGGCAACTAAGTTCTTCTATTTGATATATATCTTTTAGTTTGTATATGTTCTTACAATATGTGCGTTTTTGTTTATTGATTGATTTATTTGTTTTTTAGAGAGAGAGGAAGGGAGAGAGAGAAAGAAATATTGATATGAGAATCACCTATTGTTTGCCTCCCACATGTGCCCCCATTGGAGAGCGAATCCGCAGCTGAGGTATGTGCCCTGACCAGGAATCAAACTCCCAAATTTTCAATGTAGAGGGTGATGCTCCAATCAACTGAGCTGACCAGGGCTGCATGGATCTATTTTTAATTAATGTAGATGGTATAGTATTTAAATCTCATTTTGTTTCTTTATGTTTCCCACTGAGTACTGTTTTTAAAATCCATTCATGTTGCTGTGTATATATAATCTATTACTTCTGATTGCTGTATAATATTACATGATATAACACTTACCATATTTTAGCTATCAGCTCTCTCAGTGATTGACAGCCAGGTTGTCTTCAAGTTCCCACCATCATAAATAATACAGCAATTAGTATTTTAATGTATACCCCTTTATGTACTAGCATAAGACCTTCTTTGTAATATATCCCAGGAGTAGAATTGTGGGCTCATAGAATATAAGTTCTTAATTTGCATAACTTATGTCAGATTGCCTTCCACAATGGCTATACTAGTCCATATGCCCATCACCATGCATAAGAGTACCAGCAGCCTCACAACCCCACCAGGTTGTGCATCATCAAATTTTTATAGTTTAATAGATGGAAAAAGATAGCACATTGCTAATATTTTTTAACATCTCTTCATACACCTTTTGAATTTTGGATTTTCTCCTTCACATTTTTTACTTATTTTTTCCTAGAGGTTACTGCCCTCTTGTTTATTTGCAAGGGTTTTGTGTATTAAGTATTTAAAATATCTTCTCAGTCTCTCTTCTACTTACTTTGCCCACAGTGTCTTTGTTGGATAGAAATCCTTTTTATTCATCAATATCATCTTAAAGTTTGTGCTTTTTAAGTTTTGCCTTTGTTTTTCCTCAGTCATGAACTATAATAGTCTTCTATATATTTTCTTTTGTAACTTTATTTTTCACATTTATTATGTCTTTAATATTCCTAGAGTTCAACCTTATATAAGAATTGTTAAAATATGGTAATTAGACTTCAAACCTTGATATACAAGTTTCTGAAAGGGAGATAAGAAAAGCTCCAGATACAATTATACACCTATCTATTTCTCCCTGCAGTTCTGTATGTTTTAATACTGCATAATTAGGTACATCTATGGGTTTTGGTGTTGCATTTATGTGCTTGCCTATTGTTTCTTTTATGAATAGATAATGACTTTTTATCACTGGGTTGCTGGAGGTACAAATGCAGATGAATGAAAACATTCTCTATAGTCTTAGGAATGCTGTGTAAATATGAGGCTTTTTAATTTGTGTTTACTATTCTCCTCAGAGGCAAAGTAAACAGGACTCAAGATAACCTGAGACCTGCCTCCCAGAAAGCAACTGCTGGGGAAACCCAGCCTTTAGTGAGGCCTGGTTGGCCATTTACTGCTGTTGCAGTTGCAACTTGTACTCAAATATCAATTATGGTGCCTGCTGAATCCTGTGGAAAGGCAGCACTGTTCAGACAGACCTGCCCTACCCACACTCCGACCCACACAGCTGGGCCAGGCCTGAGCATCTGATCCAAGGTAAGAAACCCATGAGCTTGCCAATCACCTACAAATGTGGCATGACTCCTAAAAAATGAGTTGGGCAAATCAATATTTGTCTCTCAGGAATTCCAGCTAGGAAACACGAATGAGGTAATTGAGGCAATTAGTAGCAATAAAAACTATGATTAAAAGATGTAAAGAGAAAGGCCGTGAGGTTGAGTAGGGGTATGTGTGGAAGGAAATGGAGTGATGAGGAAGCAGAAATTATGAGTAAACAGAAGCTATTAAGTAGAAAAAGATAATATATATTTATTCAACAAGCCTATGTACTAGGCTTGTGTTAGGCTCTGGATATGCATAAGTGACTAAGAAACAGCCTCTGCCTTCAAAGCACTTCATCTTAGTGGGGAAGCGAGATGAAACAAGTAAACAAACAAATAAATAATTACAAATTGTTTTAAGGGCTAAAAAGGAAAAAAATATAGGGCTGAGATAGTACATATCACAAAGGGAGCTAATTAAGAACTAGCAAGGGGAGGGCATTTCTCTCAAAACAGATAATTAAGTGAGACCCAAAGAATGAGAAGAGCCATGAAGAAGTGTATTTAGGGAAAGGATGTGTAATGCCTGATGACAGAAGAGGAAGTTGGAAAACAAAAACAAAACAAAACAGGTGGCTGGAAGAAAGGGAAGCAGCAGGAAATCAGTAAGGAGGGTAAGCAGGAGTCAGTCACAGGCCTCAGTGGTCTTTGGTGTGGAGCTGGGAACTTATTACCGTTATAGTGAGCAGCCATGAACGTATTTCAGGCTGGGTAGTAACATAATCCAGTATAATGTGGTAGGTAAACTTGAAGGTAAAGAGTCAGTCTGGGTCCAAACCTAAATTCTACCATTTGCCAGCTGTGTGACCTTGGGCAAATTACTTAATCTCTCTGCGCTGCAGTTTTCTTTCCTATAAAATTGAGGTGAAATTGGGTTTTACCTCATGGATTTGTTGTGACTGTTAAATATGTATGAAATGCTTATCGCAGTTCCTGACACATAAGAAACATCCAATAAATGTACTTTTGCATTCTTACTTAGTTTTTAAAAGGTCATTCATTATAGCTACTCATGGAGAATGAATGTGTGTGGAATGAAAGGGAAGCCAGTTATGAAGCTGATGAATAGTCTGGATGAGGGATGATGAGTGAGGTAGTGGTAGTGGAAACAGAGAAATGGACTAATGTGATCTATTTTTTAAAAAGATTTTATTTCTTTATTTTTTAGAGAGAGGGAGGGGAGAGGGAAAGAGAGGGAGAGAGACATTGATGTGCAAGAGATACATCAATTGGTTGCCTCTTGTACGCCCTCAACTGGGGACCTAGCCTGCAACCCAGGCATGTGCCCTGACCAGGAATTGAACCAAAGACCTTTTGGTTTGCAGGCCGACAGTCAATCCACTGAGCCACACTAGCCAGGGCAGACCTATTTTTGAAGGTAAAATTTTCATATTTTGCAGATGGATTGAACACTGTGGTTGAGGAGAATAGAGGAATCTAGAATGATCCCTAGGTTTCTGGCTAGAGCTGCCAGGTGGATACAGGTGATGTTTCCTGAGGGGCAGGAGCCTGGGGAGAGCAGATTTGACAGACATGCTAAGATGTCAGTGAGATATGCAAACAGGTGTCAGTCAGGCAGTTGGTTATATACTTGGAGACCAGAAGAGTGGTCTGGGATGAAGATAGCATTTGGAGACACAGAAATAGTTAAGATCATGTAGGAAGAGAGTATACAGAGAGAAGTGAAAGGAGCCAAGAAGAGCCCTGAGGAGCAACATATTTTATGGTGGCTGAATAGACAAGGAGAATGCAGAAAGGCTTGTGAAGAGAGAGTAAAACCAGAAGAGGAGAGTGTTTCAAGAGAAATGGAGAGGTCAGCTGAGTGTAGAGGGTCAAATAAGATAAGGATATAAAAATATTGGTTCACCAATGATATGACAAGAGCAGGTTGAGTGAAATAGGGGGACTCGTCGTCGGCAGCCGTCCGTCTTGAGAGACGATGGTGTAGCTTCTTAAGAGTCTATCTGCACCGCCGAGAATGGCTGTGCAGTCCGACTCGGGAGTGACATCGTATCTGTCTCCTCCTGTGTTGAATCGATATCTTGCGATGACGCTGAAGCTACAGAGCCTGGGCAGGGTGATATGGAGGGTCTGCTGTTGCCCATGCAGCAGACCCCCCCTCTCTTCGCAGCTGAAGGGTCCAAGGGAAAGACGGAGTCAATACAGCTTGGCTTCAGGTGCGCCGCAGGAGTTGCCGGTGTTGACTACAACGTCAAACCGCCTTAGGGACTCCGGCTCCGGATTTTCTGTCAGGGTTTACTCCCTTAGCCTTTCCCCTGAAGAGGTATGCCGCAAGGCAGCGGAGGTTTTTTGGAGTCAGAGTTTTCCTTCTCTGATGTACCCTGACTGGAAGATCGAACCAGCGACACTTAGCTCGCAGGCCGACGCTCAATCCACTGAGCTAAACCAGCCAGGGCAAATAGGGGGACTAAATAAGCATCAAATAGGTTGAAGAATGAATTGGAGGTGTTCTTGCTTTGATAGTACATACTGTAAAACCTAGAACAATGCAGAGAAATTTGGCATGACTCCTACACATAAATGACACAGATTTGTGAAACATTTCATATGTTTTGTATATGGACTTGACTTTTGGACAATCCCAGATTTTACATATTTAAAAAGAAAATTGAGGAGGAAGGAGGAGGAGGAGGGGGGCGGGAAAGGGAAAGGTTTAGTCAAGGAACTAGTGTGAATGACCCATGGACATGGACGGCAGGGTGGGGATTAACTGTGGGAGTCGGGGGGCTGGGCCAATGGGAAGCAAAAGGGGAAAAATTGGGACAACTGTAATAGAATAACAATAAAGAAAGTTAAAAAAAAAGAAAAAAGAAAATTGAATCAACAAAAATGAAAGGGAAGCCAAAACTAAATATAAACAGAAACAAATAAACCTAACAAAATTTAAATTTATTTTATTTTATTTTAAATAAAATAAATTTATTTGTATTTTTTATTTTAGCAAGAGGGGAATGGAGGGAGAAGGAAAAAGAGGGAGAGAAACAGAGGCATGGAAACAAGGAACAGACTGACAGTGACCAGAGGTGAGTGGGGGGGGGCGGGGGGAGAAGGGGGAAAAGAAGGGGAACGGTCTAGTCAAGGAACTAGTATAAATGATCCATGGACATGGACAACAGGATAGGAATTGATTGTGGGAGAAGGGGGAGCTAGGTGGGGTAAGGGAGAGCAATGGGAGAAAGATGGGACAACTGTAATAGAACGACAATAAAAAACGGGGGGAATAAAGAAAGAAAATAATCCTATTCACAATTGCTTCAAAAATAATAATAAAATACCTAGTAATAAACCTAACCAAGGACATAAAAGACCTGTACATGGAAAATTATATGACACTGAAGAAAGAAGCTGAAGAAGATACAAATAAGTGGAAGCACATACTGTGTTTATAGACGGGAAGAATTAACATAATTAAAATATCAACACTACTTAAAGCAATCTACAGATACAGCGTAATTCCTGTGAAGATTCCAATGACGTATTTTAGAGAACTAGAACAAATATTTCAAAAATTTATATGGAACCACAAAAAGCCTTGCATAGTAACAGCAATCCTGAGAAAGAAGAAAAGTTGGAGGAATCACGCTACCTAATATCAAACTATACTATAAGGCCATAGTAACCAAAACAGTATGGTAGTGGCATAAAGACAGACACGTAGATCAATGAAACAGAAAAGAGAGCCCAGCAATAAACCCACACCTTTACAGTCCATTAATCTTTGACAGAGGAAGCAAGCACATAATGGGTTAAGAGAGTTTATTCAATAAATGGTGTTGGGAAAATTGGACAGATATGTACTGAAAAATGAAACCAGACCACACAAAAGAATGAATACAAAATGGATCAAAGACTTAAATGTTAGACACCAAACCATAAAAATCCTAGAAGGAAACATAGGCAGCAAAATCTTGGACATTGCTTATAGCAATTTTTTATTGTATATATGTCCCCAGGCAAGGGAAACAAAAGAAATAATAAACAAATGGGACCACATCAAACTAAAAAGCATTTGCACAGCAAATGAAATCATCAACAAAAAGATAAACCACAGAATGGGAGAACATATTCGCCAATACGTCTGATAAGGGGTTAATATCCAAAATTTACAAAGTAGTTACAAAACTCAACAGTAAAAGAACAAACAACCTAGTTAAAAAATGGGCAAAGGGCCTGAATAGACATTTCTCCGAAGAGGACAACAGATGGGGACTATAGACATATGAAAAGATGCTCAACGCCACTAATCATGAGAACAATGCAAATTACAACCACAATGAGATATCATCTCACACCTGTCAGAATGGCTATCATCAGTAAATCACCCACAACAAGTGCTGGTGAGGATGTGGAGAAAGGGGAACCCTTTTGCACTGTTGGTGGGAATGCAGATTAATGCAGCCACTGTGGAAAGCAGCATGGAGATACCTCAAAAAATTAAAAATGGATCTGCCTTTTGACCCAGTGATTCCACTGCTGGGAATACATCCAAAGGAACCCCAAACACTAATTCAAAAGAACATAAGCAACCTAATGTTCATTGCAGCATTATTTACAATCACCAAGATATGGGAGCAGCCCAACTGTCCATCAATAGATGAGTGGATAATTATGGGACACTTACATAATGGAATACTACCAGGACATAAAAAGAAAATTTTACCCTTTGTGACAGTATAGATGGACCTGAAGAACATTATGCTAGTTAAATAAACCAGTCAGAGAAATATAAATACCACATATTTTCACTCATATGTGAAATCTAGTGAACAAACTGAACTAACAAGGAAAATGGGGACAGACTCAGAGAGAGAGAGACCAGGGTAGCAGCTAGTTGCAAGGAGGTTAGAGAGTGGAGGGATTGAGCAAAAAAAGGAAAAGAACTCATGGACAACAGTGTGGTGATTGCTGGGGGGAGTTATCTCATAGTATTCCTGCCACCCGGCCCCCTGCCAAAATCTAATCATAAGGAAACATGAGCCAAAACCAAATAGAGGGAAATTTTGCAAAACACTATCACAAATAACAATAAAAGACTAGGGAACCATTCTAGATTAAAGGAGGCTAAAGTCATGACAGTTAAATGCAAAGCATGATTAGGGATCAGGCACTGGATCAGACATTGTATTGGAGGGAAAACTGCTATATAGGACATTATCAGGCCAATCAATGAACTTTGAATATGAACTATATATAAATATTATATTAATGTTAAATATCCTAAATTTGATCATCATACTGGGCCAGGGAGTGTGTATGTAGTTATAGAAAAGAATGTCCTTGTTCTTAGAAAATACACACTGAAGTATTTAGAATATTAGGGGTAAATACTACAATTCAAATGGTTCAGGAAAAAACATCCATAAATATGCACATGTGTGTACATATACATGCCACACACAGAAATAGAACGATTGGGGCAAAATCTTAACTTCTAGTACACCTGGGTGAAGAGTATATGAGAATTCTTTGTAATATTCTTGCAAATCTTCTGAAAGATTGAAATTACTTTAAAGTAAAAAGTTAAAAAAATAAATCGGAGCCCTGGCTGTTGTGGCTCAGTGGACTGAGCACCAGCCTGCAAACTGAAAGGTTTGATTCCCAGTCAGGGTGTGTGCCGAGGTTGCATGTCTGGGTTATGTGTGAGAGACAACTGATCAATGTATCTCTTATACATTGATGTTTCTCTCCTTCTCTTTCTCCCTTCCTTCCCCTCTTTCTAAAAGTAAATAAATGTTTTTTAAAAATTTAAGAAATAGAAAATAAATTGAAGATGGAGAAGTAAAAACAGTATGTAGATGACATTGGAGCAATTTGACTAAGAAGGACAGCAGAGAATAAGGGTTGGAGAGAGTCATGGTTATAAAATACTAGCTCTTTAAAGAGAAACAAGAGCAAGTTTGTACCCTGTAGGTGTGAACAATGATGGGCTTCAGCCCCTCCTTTTTAGGAAGAGAGATTTGATCAGAAGCCCTTGCCTCAGGGCCTCAAAACTCTCCCACTTATAGACACTGTGAACTGTTGTGGAAACACATTTTACTGTATTCCCTAAACTGCAACTAGGAAAAGACGTTTGGGCCACCACTTGAGGGCAGTACAAAATGCTGCATGTCATTCTGGTGGTTTTATTGTTTCAGTTGCTGGAACAAAACAAAGCCCTTTACATGATTTTCTTTCAAATGTATTTTGTGAAATCAATCTTTTAACACTTTTTTCAAATGTTTAAATAAGAAAAGCCCAACAAAATTCTTAACAGGAGCTTGGGAAAAGGAAAGGGGGAGAGAGAGGGTTTTCTGCTTGAAAAAATGCCTGGCACACGTTATGAGTTTAATAAAGAATAAATGATAACAGAAAAAGTAGAGCATAAACCCTAAAGAAGGACGAATCCAGCCCTCTCATTTTATAGACAAGACCTTGAGTCCAGAGGAGGGAAGGGCCTTGGCTAAAACTGCAATGATGTGGAAGAGAAGGTAATGGTTTTAGCACTCATCTGGTTAGTCATGAAGACAGAGGTTATAATATTTTCAAATGACATCATAAACGGAGCTTGCAAAGAGATTGACCTCATCATTGGTATTGATACTGAGCTCCGAGAACAATTGTGACACCTCAGTTGTGAGACTGTGACGCTTGTGTCTTCCTCTACCCTGGGAGGATGCAACTATTCACCTTCAGCTCTTACCCTCTTCAGTTGGCCGTAGTGCTCTGGACAGCATAGTTATGATCACATTCAACCTATTTCCCACCTGCCTCCGGCAGGACCTTAAGGGGTCATGTATTAGACTTTCCTATCAATACTGGGGGATGAATTTGAAGGCCACTGGAAGGAAAGTGAATGGGCATGTTTAAGTGCATTGTTTGGAGAATCTGAACAATGCCAGTGCAGTGGAGTGGAGATGATCTTAAAAAGACAAACAGAAAATCCTAGTGAAATGAAAAAAGTCTAAATATGACCTAAGTACATAATAAAGAAGAAAGTAACTTTGACCAAAATACAGAAAGCAATATGACTGCATATTGTGCTAACAAGTGGGCTCAATTACACAGAAGGGCCCCTGACCTCATTGTTACCCACAGAAAAGTGCTCAGGCATTGGTCTGGTATATCAAAGATCTCCTAACCTGGCCCCAGCCCACTCTCTAGTTTCAAGTCCTGCTGTAACTCCCATTTCATGCTCCAGCCTCTGCTTTCTGAACACTGGTTGCAATGGTTTAACTGCTATACTGGGCCATGCTCTGCACTTGCTCCATTTTGAGGTTCATCTAAAATGCCATATTCTTTGGATGCTTTCTTGACTTGAACTTCACATTTACTTGAACGTTTCTTTTGACTCCCTCAGGCCTTGTCTGTACTAATCTTTAACATTCATTTCCTCCTTGTCTTCTCTACTACATAGTGAGCACTTTGAGGGCATGAACTGGTCTTAATGCTACAATTAAAAAAAAATTATTGATGAGAGAGAGAGAGAGAGAGAGAGAGAGAGAGGTTGATTTGTTGTTCCACTTATTTGTGTATTCATTGGTTGCTTCTTGTATGTGCCCTTGAGTGGAGATCGAACCTGCAGCCTTGGTGTGTATGGGGACCATGCTCTAACCAACTGAGCTAACCGGCCAGGGCCTGCTATTATTATTTTAGGAATGGTTTCCATTTGTTAAGAATCCACCAATAATCTGTCTTACCTTTCCACTTCCCCTTTCTTTCCAGCTCACTCCTTCCAACACCTCAACTCCAATAGTTCTCTGATACCACCCTGGGTCCTACAAGCCAGTGATCCCAAGCCTTCTTTATCATTCCCCACTCATCTCATGTCCTCACTTCTCTTCTTACCCACTTAAGTTCCAAGGTTCAGCTTTATAATAATTCTCTTGACATGTCTTCTTCTCTCTCGCCTCCTCTTGTTGTGTTATTTTGCCTCACAAAACGCCTACCCTGGACAATTTAACTCTCCTCCTTTCTGGGAAAGTGGATGATGAGAAACCCACAGCAGTGTCAACTGGATTCTTCAAATTCATCACCACTAGCCTCAAATGGGCCTTTAGTATTATCTACTAATCATTTTATTTTAAAAGTCCATAAACTTTCTCCAAATGATTATTTCATAACTTCTCTTTCCTTAAATTTCTCATGCCTTCTCTTTCTTTTCCCTTTCAGCAGATAACCCGCCCACCTGCATCCATATCTCTCTCTCTCCGGTACTTTAAAAGTCAGGCCTCTTCCCTATGCTCCAACAATTCTCTCTCTTGCTTACATCATCACTATTTCCCTTTCTGAAGGATCATGCCATTAACTTTAAAAGTGCTGTGGTATCTCTCACCTTAAAAAAATAAACCTCTCGACTCCATATTCCCTTCTACGTACCCCACAGCTGAACAAGTTTAAAGAATTATCTATATTCCTTGACTCCAAATCCTTTCCTTTAAATCTCTCTTGAGCCCACTTTGATCAGGTTTTACCCCTTCCTTAACTAAAACTGTTCTTACCAAGGTGAATGACCTCCATATTGATAAATCTGGAGGTCAACGTTCAGTCCTCATCTAACTAGCTCTATAATCATATCTAACATAGTTGCTCACTCCTTCCTTCCTGAAACAATTCCCTTCATTTGGCTCCAGGACAGACACCATACTCTCCTGGTTTTAACTCTATACTCACGGTCATTCCTTCTCATTCTCCTTTGCTAGTTCTTCATTTCCCACACCTCTAACTGTGGAGTAGCCCAGGACTCAGGAGTTGAACTTGTTGGACCTTTTGACATTGACTGTACAGATGCTCTTGCCCAGTCATTAGTAATGGACATCTGGGATTTCACTTTTGGCTATTATGAACAATGCCACTATGAATTTTTATATGTAAAATTGTATGTGGACATATGTTTTTAATTCTTTTGGCTATATATCTAGGAAGACAACTGTTGGAGCATATGGTAACTCTGTTTTACTCTGAGGAACTGCCTAATTGTTTCCCAAGTAGCTGTGCCATTTTACATTTTCACCAGCAAAGTGTGAGGGGTCCAATTTCTCCACATCCTTGCTAACATTGGATATTGCAACAACTCCAACAGCTTCATTGTTTAACATGTGGATATGCAGTTGCTATTGTCCATTTAAAAAATTACAGCCATTTTAGTGGGTGTGGAATGTGTTTTATTGTGGTTTTGATGTGCATTTCTCTAATGATTAATGATGCTGGGCGTCTTCTTGTGCACGTCTCAGCCATTTTTATATATTCTTTGGAGAAATAGCTATTCAAATCATTTATTCATTTTTAATTGGGTTATTTGCCTTTTTATTGTTGAGTTGTAAAATTTCTTTATATATTCTGGAAAATGTGCTCATCAGATATATGATTTGCAAATATTTTTCTCCCATTCCTTGGATTGTCTTCACTGTCTTGATAGTGTCCTTTGAAGCACAACTGTTTTTAATTTTGATGAAGTCCAATTTATCTATTTTTCCTTTTGTTGCTCATGCTTTGGATATTATACCTAAAAAATCATTGCCTAATCCAAGGTCATGAAGGTTTTTATGTCTTAGAGGTTTATCATTTTTTAAAGTATATTTTATTGATTATGCTGTTACAGTTGTCCCAATTTTTTTCCCTTTGCCCCCCATTTGCCCAGTACTCCCCTTCCCCTTCCTTCCAGCAATCCCTTTCCCCTTAGTTCATGTCCATGGGTCGTGCATGTAAGTTCTTTGGCTTCTCCCTTTCCTATACGATTCTTAACATCCCTCTGTCTATTTTGTTCCCACCAGTTATGCTTCCTGATCTCTGCACCATTTCCTCCTTTCTCCTCCTTCCCCCTCCCAGCTGATAGCCCTCCACATGATCCTATACGTATGATTTTGTTCTAGAGTTTTATAGTTAAGAAAATTGTTCTCTGCACCATTTCCTCCTTTCTCCTCCTTCCCCCTCCCAGCTGATAGCCCTCCACATGATCCCATACGTATGATTTTGTTCGAGTTTTATAGTTAAGAAAATTGTTTCTTCTAAAAGTTTTATATCAATAATCTATTTTGAGTTGGTTTTTGTATATGGAATGAGGTAGGGGCTCAACTTCATTCTTTGGCATGTGGAAATCCATTTGTCCCAGTACCATTTGTTGAAAAGACTACTCTTTCACCCATTGAACTGTATTGGCCCTTTTGTTGAAAATCAATTGACCATAAATATGTGGGCTTATTTTTGAAGTCTCAATTCTATTCCATTGATTTGTATGTCTCTCCTTATACCAGCACCACACTGTCTTGGTTACTGTATCTTGGTGATGAGTTTGAAGTTAGGAAGTATGAGTCTTTCAATTTTGCTCTTACTTTCTAAGATTGCCTGTTTTGAGTCTCTTACAATTCCATATGAATTGTAGAATCAACTTGTGGATTTCCGCAGAGAAGTTAGCTGGGCTTCTGATAGGGATTGAGCTGAATCTGTAGATTAAATTGGGGAGTGTAGCCATCTCAACAACCTTAAATCTTCTAATGCATGAACATGAGAAGTCTTTCCATTTATTTATGTGTTCTTTAATTTCTTTCAATGATGCTTTGTGGTTTTTAGTTACAAGACATATTTCTTTTGTTAAATTTATCCTTAATATTTTTTCTTTTTGATGTGGTTGTAAATAAAATTTTTTTCTCAATTTCATTTTCAGATTATTCATTGCTAGGATAGAAATACAACTAATCATATCAAATCACATCTTGTTGAACTTTTAAATTTAACAGTCTTTTTGGTTGTTTCTTTAGGATCTTCTATATACACAAGATCATCTCATTTGTGAATAAAGGTAGTTTTACATCTTCCTTTCCAATTTGAATGCCTTTTATTTGTTTTACTTGCTTATTTGCTCTGGCTAGAACTCACAGTAAAATGTTGCAGAGAGTAACCTTTCTAAAACACAATTCTGTATTTTTATTTCCCACCCTTGGAACACTTTAATGACTCAATATTGTCTTTAGAATAAAGATTTTATTTCTTTTTTGCTTACAAGGATCTCAACCTAACCATGCACCCTAACAAAATCCAGCCCAACTGAATTACAATACTTCTTCCAGCTCCTTGTTCTCTTTAGTTTCTGAGCCTTTGGGCACATTACTCCCTCTGCCTATTAGACTTCTTTCTCCATCCATATCTTGCTACACCAGGGGAATTTCTACTTCTGCTCTAGGCCTCAGCTTATACAAAGCTTCCCCTAGAAAGCCTCCCCTTGTTTCACAGACGTTGTATTCCTCCAGTGTATTTCCATGTCACTGGGATCTTATTCTTTTTTTAATTTAATTACATTGCATTTATGATTGCAATTTTACTTGTCTTCCTCTCTAGGCTGTGTGCTCCTTGAGGATGGGGACTATGTTTTAGTTACTTTTGTTAACCCCTCTGTCTTGCAGAGTGCTCGAGGCATAGAATGCACTAAAAACTTAACTTGTTGAATGAATAAACGAACGGGAAGAATCCCATTGATTTGATCTTTATAAGTCCCATTCTTCAGTAAATCTAGCCTTGTGAGTTCTAATCAGTGGTCTGAAAACAAGCCCACCAGGCTAGGAGTTTGCAGGATGTATGTAGTTCAGTGTTTTGTTATAGGCCTAAACTAATTATTATACCCTTGAAGTTTCAATCAGAATCCTCTCTCTTACATAGCAAAAAGAATTTTTTTTCACAGTACCTTTGGGTGGACATTTAATTATAGAAATAATCTGTTTTATATAGAATTTCAGACTTACAGCCTTTCAAAAACAATTGATTTACTTGGATCCGTTCTGTCGAGAATTATCTAGATACCATTGCATTTTGACATAACAAATACTACAAAAGAAGAAAGAAAGAGAAAAAGAAAGGAAGAAAGAAAGGAAAAGAAAGAAAGAAAGGAAGAAAGAAAGAAAAAAGATCATTGAATACTTGCTGTATACCTAGTATGGTACTAAGAACTTCATGTAAATTATCATCATTTCATCCTAACAACTGATCAATGAGGTAGCATTATCATTCCCATTTCACATATGAGGGACAAGTTCCTAGGGTCAGAGTCAGGATTTGAACCTAATCCTTTTTGACACTATACCCATGCTTACCTACTTATAATGTAAAATTTTGCAAAAAAAAAAAAAAAAAAAAGGTTGTATCTAACTTGAGGTTAAGCTCAATAGTCAGTGAGCAAAAATTTTATATTATCAAAATTATCCCTGAAAATTTCTTGACATTATTCAGTATAAAATACAGACACATTATGTCTGCATAAGCTCAACACAGCTAATTATTTTCTTCAGATTTAGGTCAAATTCTTGCTTCTTCTATTGAGCATCACTGAAATCCTTTGCTTGCTTATAGAGACAACAATGCATCAACAAAAAAAACATTTCTTTAAACACTAAGCATGGAGGGTGGGTATAATTACATTCATACATACTTAAATGCAAATATGATATTATTCCTCTTTTTACATGCTTTGATTTTCTGGACTGAGGGACAGAGTAGATAGTTCCTCCAGTGCAAGTATATACCTTTTTTTCATATCTCAGGGCCAAATGTGGCTGAGAATTGGGACAGTCTTCTCAGCCTTTTAAAATTTAACAGATTTACTTCAGATCTTTGTTAGTGGTGAGACACAGACAGAGTTTATTGGTGAAGGTAATGAATATGGGGCAGTTATAAAGATAACCAAATCCTTACTCATCATCATCACAACCATAATGCAACAGTCCCCATTCGTTGAGCATTTACTCCCATTTGCCAGACACTGTGCAGAGCGCTTTATAAGCATTGTTCACTTAATTTTCTTTATCATTCTGATATAGGTTGCATGAAGCTGAGGCTCAGGCTTTTAATAACTTGTCCATGGTGTTATAGCTTATAGATGGAGGACCTTGATTGAATCTCAAATTTGTTTGATTTCAAAGCCCATCATCCTCGTATAATCATTGTGCTGATATTAGGATTCCTGGCCTATTAACCTGACTTCCTTTCGAAAGGTTAAAATAGATTCCCTACTGTGCTTTTTAAAAGTCAAGGCCACTACATTTGAAAATGCCATCAACACAAAAACAATTATGATCCCCTTTGCTTCTAGTTGTAATTTTGCTTCTCTGAAACTCTCCAGATACATTTTTCTAAGCCTCTTCTGGCCCAGACTTAATTCCCTCTAGGCATTTTCTAACACCTCTTCCATCCTTCTCTGTTAGTTCTTCCTTCTTCTACCCCCATCATGCTCCATCCCATCAAACATCCCAGCATATCTAGAACATACTTGCCCTTTGGTGCTTTGCCAACATACACTTCACCTGGAAAGACCTGGCCCCATTACAGGCAGTTGTTGGGAGTTGATGAGAAGGCCCAGAGGGTTTTAAACAGGGACATGACAAGATCTGACATGTTTATATCACTCTATGAGAAAGAGAATTGATGTAGGTGCAACCATGGAATTGGGGAGATTAGTTAAAAAGCTTTAGTCATGGTCAGGGAGAGAGGCAATGGTGGCAGTGAAGATACTGAGAAATGGTCAGATGTGGAATATATTTTGAAAATAAAATTGGAATTTCAGAAATAAATTGGAAGTTGAGCCAACAGACTTGCTAATAGGTTGGACTTGGGCTATGAAAGAAAGCATAGCCCTGACTAGGGTGGCTCACTTTGTTGGGCATCGTCCCAGAAAGCAAAAGGTCACCAGTTTGATTCCTGGTGAGGACATGTGCCTGAGTTGTGGGTTCACCCCTGGTTGTGAAGCGTATGAGAGGTAACCAATTCACGTTTTTCTCCCTTTCTTTCTCCCTTCTTTCCCCACTCTATGAAAATAAATAAATAAAATCTTTTTTAAAAAAAGGCACAGTATCAAGGAAGAAAAATGTTGAAGGCCAGAACAAGGCGTCCTCTATGTGTGTTATGAGATGTTCAAGACACAGTCATCGTTTTAAACTGAGACAGAACTGTGATTATGGCTTTCAAAATATTTGACTGAAAGAGTTATTTGTCATTATATCTATATGTGGATTGTCTTAGTTTTTTCCAACTATGTGAATGTGCTTAGTGCAGGACGCTATGCTAGGCTCTCTCACAAAAGTTACATCATTTAACTTTCCCCAAACTTGCAGAAGTAAGAATTTCTGCATTTTACAGAATAGGAAACTAAGATGTAATTTGACTAAGGTTATGCAACCAGAAGGGGCTGAGCTGAGATTTGAAGTCAAATGGGCTCCAAAGCCCATGCTCCTGTCACTACAATGATTCAGAGGTTCAGAATCAGAATTCCCCAAACTTTTCTCTTCATTACTTGAAGACTGTTGACTCTCCTGTGCCCTACTTTAGAGCACAAGGCTGGCAAACAGGACAGCTTTGTTCTGTCTGTAGCCCATCCGCTGACTTGCCTTGTGATTTAGGGCAAGCTTCTTAATTTGATGGTGTCTCAGCATTCCCACATGTTAAGCAGGGCTAGTAATTAGTGATGGAGACAATGCTTTGAAATCTGCAGATGAAAGGACCTGCAGCCTTGAGTGCAAATATTTTCTTTCTACCGAAGATTTTTTTTTCCTTCTTAGAGCTTCCAGGACTCTTCATAAAGAAAGCAAAAGAAAAATAAATAGGGCAAGTATAAAACTGAATTTGCTTGTTCATGAGAAGCCAGTGGAACTTTTGGGACATATATGTAATACTCTCACTTACTGTATAGCATTTAAAAATTTTTACTAATGGATGAATAAATTTTATTCAAAAAGTCATTGAGGTAGGCTTTGCAAAACCATTGAAGTTCTTTAAAAATTATTTCTATTTTGTTTCTAGCTTCTTAAACCCTAATTAATCTCCAGGAGGAAGAAAAGGAGCTAACACTTCCTAGTGTCTGCTGTATGCCAGGTATCTGGCTAGCTGCTTTCACATGAAACCTCATGTAATCATCATAATAGCACTATCAGGAAGGTGCTATTATTATCTTCAACTTAGAGGAGGAAAATGTGGCCTAGTATGTATGGTTCATTGACTCATCCAAGGTTACAAAACTAGAAAGTTGCACAGTCAACACTAATTCAAGTTGGGCCTTCCCAGTCCTAAATGCAGGCATTTCCCAGGACACCCGATGCCCTGAAAAATTAGCAATGATGAGTTTTGAACTGTCCTATCACCCCTGGGTGTGAGTGGCATTTAAAAATCTCTTATTGCTTGTTCTTTTCGGTCCTTGGCACGGGTACAGTTATTTGTGTAGCACAATTGTTATTATTGTGTAGCCTCACATATTCTTTCTGCCCTGGGCAAACATGAACAATAATGGGCTATATTTATGAAATCAGCAGCTTGGAAGCATGAACTCCAGATTACCATGACAATTGTAGTATAATTTTTTTTTGTAGCTTAGCACCATTTATGTGGAAGGCCTTTTTCAGCCTCATGCAAATAAACTGGTTCTTTGTATATTCAGAGAGCTCCTCATAGATTTTTTTTTTTCATAGTTTCAATCAATCATTCTGCATTTTTAAATGGTGACATCACAGATGTGCTGTGTTTATGAAGAACTGATACGACAGTCACCTCCAAAAGTTGGAGAATAAAGAAATAAAAAAAGTAGCTGTGGTTTCCCTTAAGGGTGAGTTGGGGAGGAGGAGGCAAGTATAGAGTAGGATAGAAAGATGGAATGAGAGGCTAATGAAAAAACTGCTCATTATCTAAGTTATCCTCTTCAGATCATCTTGGGTTTAGGGTTATTATAAATTCAGAGCCTCATCTTTCGCCTCTAATGGTCAGATGCATCGTTTTTATCCATTCTTCTTGGGGATGGTCAATGTCTGCAGGACATCAGCAACACACCATTGTAAAAAGCACATTTGAGTCAGAAGACCTTTATATAATTCTTACTCTTGTCACCATGAATTTGGACAAATTCCTCTTCTGTAAAATAAAATTAAAAATAATCCCTATAGGGTTGTTGTGAGGGTTAAATAAAATAATGTATATAAAAGCAGCAATTGTTGGTTATCAATATTTAGACTTGTCATCAGACACAACTTTCTTTACCTAGAGAACACCTTTTCTGATGAGAGAGATATGTGTGTCTGCTGTTCAAGGCACCCCTTTCTTATGGCCAATATATCTGCAAAATTGACTTGGTAATTGGAGGGTTGTCTGAGGGATAGAGAGTTAAATCATGAAGTGATCTTGAAGAGCGGTATCCTTATAGCTACCACTTATTGAATATCTATTCCAGATCAGGCTCTTTGATATGCATGATTTCTCATCCTTACACCACCCCTACAGGGTAGATATTGTTACCTCTTATGTACACGATAAATTTGAGGTGTAGAGGCCCAGGGACATTACGTGGCTTTAGAAAAAACATTTAAGTCCTTTACGTCTTCTCCACAAAGCTCATTCTTGTTAAAATGAATTAAGTCATAACATATCTTCCATCATCTGCATTTTATTCTCCTAAAATAGATTTGGGATATGACCCAGTGCTTTTATGAGATCTGGGACATGCATTCACAAACTGTCATTGGTGTGTCATTTACAAAAATCCAATCCCAGAAGTTCTAGGCATTTTCGGGAGTCTGGACCATCATTCCCATTTCCTACTACATGTCAAGTTTTTAAGCCAATGAATGGAGAAGGAAGCTAGTACAAATTACTGGTGGTCTGGAAGGGGGCCTAGGGCAATTCCTATTTAATGATTTTTACCTATAGTCTTCCCTTGCTGAAGAGTCATTATCATTTTTATTATTTTAACCAAGGCCCAAACATGCTTTAAATGACATTTTCTTAAACAAGTTATTTATAAAATATTTGTTTCTTGATTTTCTTAACTTTGAAATGGCAATTTAAAAAAGCATCCAAATAATAACTACACATGAGATTATGCATTCAGTTCAGTGCAACAAACTTACGTGTCTATTTGACTCAAGGAGTTGTGCTAGATGCCGTATGTAAAAACAGTTACAAACTGTGAAAAGCAATACTGGATAAATGTGTTGTCTTTGAATTAACATCAATCGTACACTACAATAAGTATAATAATAATGCCTTGCATTTCCTCAACATTTTTCATATTAATTTGCAATTTGCTTATTTGTATACTTGAAAAACTGAGGTGCAAACAGGTTAAAGGGTTTGTCTGAGGTCATGTACTAAGTGACTCCAATATTCTCCTTACTACCCCACATTGTTTTTCTAGGAAACTCTATACCTGGGACTCCAATCTATTCACTAAAGAGTAATATCTTGTATCTTATATGATTTGGAGAAGTCTTCTTGAATAACAAGTGAATTTGTACTACCAATAGCAATTTATTCCCTACCTTTCATATTTCTTAACTAAATTTGTAAAGCTACATCTTTAGGAATTTTTATATGTTATTTTATTCAACTTCACAACAACCCTAAGGTTGTACAGCTAGAAAATGCTAGAGGTAGCATTGGAACCTGGATGTTTCAGATGTCCAAGCCCTGTTTATTCCACTATGCTCTACTGCTTTGGTAACGAGCTGTATAACCTTGGGCAAATCACTTAACCTCTAGGACCTTCAGTTACCTCATATAAAGTGGGTATGGTGATTACTACCTTGCAGAGTTACTGTGAAGCTCAAATGTGATGATGTAAAAGAGACAATTCAAGTAGAAACATCAGTTGTGGTTATAGCTGGTAGAGGTACCACAGTGGAGTAATTTAAAACAATATCTCCCCTTCTCTCTTGAATTAAAAAGAATAACAGCAAAAAAAGGTTGAGGAAGACTTTCTTGAGTAAGTGGTTGCTCACCAGACCTGCATGGCTCACTCTTCATGGCTGGACCTTGTAAAAAGAAGTCTGAATCAAGTCAGAAATCACTGGAGTCATATCTGGGATGGTTTGTCTCTGATGGCAAAAGTCTAAAAACTCAGGTGGGGCTAACTCAGTCCTGGGTCTTCTTGTTCAGTTGGCCCTCCTGGTGGGTCAAATGGGGACTGCTATGATAATGGTAACAGGGGTGTGGGCCTGATAGAGTTGTGGTTTATTGTTGTGGGAAGCCACCATGACTGAGAATGGAAGACCAATTCTGGGTAAAAACATTTATTGAGGCTTACTCTGTGCTAGACTAAACTGTGAGTGGGATGTAGTCATGAATTAGCACCCTATCCTCAAGGAATTTACAGTCTAATGGGGGTACAAAAAAGCCCTCAACTAACTAAAAGAACAAGGCAGAGTATAATTAAGGAACATATCAGAGAAACTAAGAGGTGGCGTGGGAGATCCTAGAAGGTTGCTTCAAATAAGTAGCATATAAACCAAGCCTTTAAAGATGAGGGCTTCAAGTAACTGGTTGGTTATTCTAATTGAAGATGACATCATGAAAAATTGTTGGTTGTATTATATTTAATACAACAGGAACTAAGATTTTTATTGAGTACATACTATGTGCTAGGGTCTGAGGGTATAGAAGTATATCAGAAATAGTTCTTGTCATTCAGGAGCTCTGTCTAGAAGGGTAGACAGATGTAAACAGTCACTGGGGTGATGATGACTTCATAAGATAGAGAAAAATAAAATTGAAAAGAAGAGTGTGTAACTGACTTGGGGAAGCCAGCTTTGCAAAGAAGGTGATACTTGTGTCTTAAGAAAGTAGGAGGAGTGGGCTATGGGAGTTAGGAGGCAACTGAGTCTGTCTAAGTGCTCTGTTTACATTTTTATTTATTTTTAATTTTCAAAAATTGAAAGAGAGAGAGAGAGAGAGAGAGAGAGAAGGGAGAGTGAGAAACATCAACTTGTTATTCCACTTATTTCTACATTCATTGGTGGGATGGAACTGTAACCTTGGTGTATCCAGATGACACTCTAACCAACTGAGTTACATGGTCAGGGCCCAGTGCTCTTTTATTGAACAATCTAAGTGCTGCCGGCAGCAAGCAGTCAAGCAAAGTATTCCTTCTTTCTCCTTTCTAGATGTTGGCTCCTGGAGGGTATGACTTAAGTTGTCTTTTTCAATTTCACACCCTAATAGGAGATGGTTAGATGAAAGGTTTTGGAGTCAGGCCTGGATCCTACTTCAGCTATCTAATCAGCTGTAAGACCTTAGTTATGGCACTTTTAAAAAATGTTTTAGTTTTCTCATTTGTACAGCTTATGACTCAGTTCCTTCATTTCTACAATTCAAAAATAAATCATCTAGCTCAGATTTTGGTGTATATAAAATACTGTTATTATTTTATATCATTATACGAGTATCATTTAGTTCTCATAAGAAACCTGGAGTTTAGGTATAATTTCGTCTATCTTTAATGTATTTATTTTATTTCATAGAAGCCTAAAGTTCCCAGGGCAAAATATGGAGTTGTCAGTACCTCCAGATTCCCTTCTTTTTAATTTCATATACTCGCTGAGTTTTCCCAACCGGTAAACCCCACTCGGTGGCAGGCTCCGGTCCGGCGGCGCAAAATCCGGCGCCAGGATTTGGGTGCTGCCCGGCCTGCGCGGTGCGGGGCGGGGCCAGGCTCTGCGAGCCAGAGGAGGGAAGTTGTTGAAGTTAGGGGAGACGCCCGCCTGCCCGCCCGGCCTTGCCTCCGGCCGCTCCCTCCGCCTTCTCCCCGCCCCAGCCCCCGTCCGCCAGTCCTTCCTTCCCCTCCCGTGCATGATGGAAACACCATGGCTGCGGCGGCCCAGCTCTCCCTGACACAGGTAACGCTGCCAGCCCATCCGCTGGGCCGGCTGGCCGGTGTTCCCGACTGGCCCCCTCCCCCACCGCTCTCTACGGTTCACCGACCCGTGCAGTTTCTCTCGGCCCAGGGCGGGGCGGCGGGGAGCCAGAGCGTGTGCGTGTGTGCCAGAGGGAGGGCGCCATCCCAAGCCGGCTGCTCCGCCGAGAACGCCCCGACCCCACCTGGGGTCGGTGGGCGCCACCATCCCCGTCCCACGCGGCGCCCTTTCCTCCCTACCTCTCCGCAGCCCCCTGAGTTAATCGTGCCCCCCGCCCCGCTCAGCTGGTGCCGAGCCCCTCTTCCTTCCACTCCGCTTTCACCCTCGCAAGAAGTTTCCTCCTTCCAGACCAGTCCGTCCCAGATGAGCGCCTGTTGAGCTCCTGCTGATCAGTCTCATCCCGGGTCAGCCCTCAGCCCGGCAAAGCGTTAGCCAAGTTCGAGTCACCTTCCCGAGAGAGAGTTCAAGGCATCTTTCCTCCCTAAACCGGCCTTTTCCCACTGGAGTCCAACGAAAGCCCACCCTACCCCAGGAGTTTCCTCCAGGGTTCTTCTCTATTCCAATAGGTCTCATCCTATCTAAGTACTTACCTTGCTAGCCCTAACCCCAAATTCAGCCTCTTCCCCCGCTTGATCAGGTTTCCTACTGGAGCCGACCCTCGATCAGTCTTTTCCTGCTCAAGTCTGCTTCCATTCCTACCCGGTGGACTTGTATTTAATCGCTGCCCCAGCGGATAACAGGAAAACATCCTTTTACAGGTGTGGAGGTTCCATCTGCCTTGGGGCTGGGAACAGACCCTGGAGATGACTCATCGTGGGGGAATCTTCACCAAAAGCGGTTCTAGGGATCTTTCCCCTTCCCTTTCTCTTTCCTTCAGAACCCTCTCCTTGTGCTTCCCAGAAAACCTTTCAAAACTACTCTGGGACCCTCGTGCCTCCCTCTTTGTAAGAGGAAAGCCAATTACTATCTTCCTGTGCCGTCCAGGAGGTTGAGGCGATGTGCACCTGTCAGTCCTTTCCCACTCCTCTGACCAACACTTAGCCGAGTTTCAACTTCTCAGCCTGTTCTCCCCAGAGCCGGTGGCCAGATACTTCCCGCTCAGGGCCCACCCCAGCCGTCCTGTTTGCCTCCTAGTACCTTGTAGTCTCCTTGGCCTGGATTTGTCAGTACTTACAAGGTTTTAACACTGAGATAGGGTATACATTTTGGGCCAGAGAGTTGGGGTGTTCCACCTAGCACTCTAGGATAGACTGAGTGAAGAATTTTCTCCCCAGGAACCAGGAATCTCGTGTAAACATGTGTCTCTGGTCAAATAACTAGCTTCAGCTTGCAGGAATTACCAGTCTCTTAAGAAAGTCTGTTTATTTCCCAATTTGTTTGGTGTTGCTTATCCTAGTTTGACAAGCAGGTAAAGGGGAAGAATCTTTGGAATGTGGTGATTTAGTCTTGCTGGGGAATCTCTGGAAGGGTTCTCCTGAAACTCAAATTCGAGGAATGGCAACATTGACTTTTGGGTGCTCACTTTTTACGAGTCTAGTTAGTGACTTGCATTAATAAACAAGATCCTGTTGGCAGGCTGTTGCTCTCTGGCTCTGTCGGCCAATTCTGAGCAGGAGTTTTTTCCCTCTTGAAGATTTTGTTCTCTTGAAGATGTCTATAGATTTACTTCTTAGCTGTGCGCCTACTTTTTTCTCTCCCTGAGTGGTACTATGTTTTTAATTTCTATTTACTAGCATTCATTTCTGAAGGTTTTCTTCAGGCACTGTCAGTTTTATAGAGTTAAATAATTAAAAATTGACCGTGTGTATTTTATATATTTAAATATTAACATGTACACAGAGTAAATACAGAATTCTCCTTCAGAGTCTCACATATGAGAGGATGTAGATGGTTCATGTATGTTGACAATTCAAATAAGTCAACTTAGAATATTTTGATTTTAAGATGTAAAAGAGGCAATAAAATATTTCGTAAAGGCACAGGAAAAAGGATCTTCCCAAGTGTTAATATACCCTAAGTGTGTCTCCTTGGTAATCTAAAACTTTGCTGATTCGTGTATTTTGTTTTTTGTTTTAATTTAAATTTTTAACTGTTTGAGGCAATAAACTGAGACAACAATGCAACCTAGTTTCACATTCATTATTAATATGTTTATGTCTACTCTTCCCCCAACACACAGACCCATACACTCACACACACAGACACAGACAGAGGCATACTCAAGAGAAAGAGATCCTCAAGGACAGGGATGTCTTTCATTTCATCTCTTCACCCTCAGTGCCCTTCTAGAAGAATGTGATTAATAACTTTGTTTTGTGTGTGACTGAGAATTCTAAAGGGCTCTATGACAGTTACAAAAATTAAACAGATACTAGAGTTAGTGTCCACCTCTGGTCAGGAGATAATAATGGTTTTGGAGCAGGTTCATTCATTCAAGAAATATTTGTTACCTATTGTGTGCTAGGCACTGTGTTGGGATTGTCTTGTTTACATATATATTTTTTGCCTTTATCAGTTAAGTAAAACTGACAGGAAAATGTGAAAAAAATGTGTTAATTTACTCCTTCCTACCTCTTCCCCTGCCTGCCAATCAACCCTTCAACTCCCCAACCACCAAAATAAATTATACTCCAGCTTCTAGAGAAGATAGACTATTAGAGTAATGAAATGTTAGTTCCAGTCCCAGCTCTGCCAAGCTTAACCCAATGCCATACATTGAGTTAAGTCTCTAGGCCTCAATTTTCTTAACTTTAATATTTATTTGGTGAGTATTTGTTGAGCATTCATTGTGCTAGTAATTAATCTAGGTACTGAGGATATACTAATGAACAAAATAGATAACAATCTTGGAGCTTGGAGATGAAACTCACAACTTATATTTTAGTAGGGGAATTTGGATTAGCTGATCTTAGGACCTTTCCAATTAATATTCTTTTTTATAGATCATATTCTATGATTTGTAGATTTATTGGTGACTTCCCCATGGTACTTAGTGCTGTGTACATTAGTGTTTTCTAATTTTAGTTGTTTTCACTAGACATTTAGTGTTTTTTTTTTTTTTTTTTTCTTGTCAATAAGAAGTGAAATTTGAGAAAGATCTTGTGATTTTTGCTTATGGTGATAGATGACAAAAAAGATATTAATACTGCTCTTCAAAAGTTTTTCCAGTTGCCCATTTCTTCCTCAAGACTTTATCCCTAATAATAACAGTAATTATTAGCTTCCCTTTGCGTGTTAGTATATGTCAGGAATTTTACTTCACTTAATCTAACACTTTACAAATTAAGAAAGTAATTTACATAAATAGTAAGTGGTAGAGCTAAGATTTGAAACAAGATCTGTAGGACTCCAACAAAAGATGTTTATTTCATTATACCCCACTGTGTACTAGATGCTTGGCATATCCAGTGCTCCCTTGTGTTTTTGTTTCTCTTTTTCAGTATAGGCCTTGTTGTCTTAATTAGGTAGTAAACTTGTCTTATGCCTCTGAATCTCCAGTGTCTTTCATGCTCTCTGGACAGTACAATTATGGGTGCATAGTAGTGCTCTTGATGACGATACAGGTTTTATTTTATTGAAATAGACATGATATAAGTATTTTAAATAATGTTCCAGCAGTTGTTTTATGCTGAAGTTTTCTTGTTTTAATTTAGCAAAGATTTTTTTTCTTCAAGAATTAATCCTGAATCCAAGTCTTTAAAAAAAATTATTTATTTATTTATTTACTTATTTTAGAGAAAGGGGAAGGGGTGGGGAGAAAGAGAGGGAGAGAAACATTGGTTGGTTGGTTGCCTGTCACATGTGTCCTGACCTGGGAGTGGGCTGCAACCACAACCCAGGCATGTGTTCTGACCAGAAATTGAACCTGCGACCCTTCACTTTGCTGGCTCATGCTCAACCAACTGAGCCACGCCAGCCAGGTCAAGGATTATTTTTTTCAATAATGAAAAAGTCCTTAGCATGAGGCTTAAAATAATCTTAGTATATGGTCTGAAACAATAAATGCTATAAGAATAATTTTCCTTTTAATGCTTTTTTTTTTTAATTGCAAGAATGATAACAACTGTATTATAGAAAATTTGAAAATTGGAAGGAAAAACCTCCCATAATTTCAGTGTCTGGTATTTATTTTCAACTTTAAAAAATTAAGCAGTTGTGTTAGTAAGTGTATCACCTTAATGGGCTGGTTTAACAATTAATTATGACAGTAAATACAGGGCAAAGTATGTAAATGATAATCCAGTATTCTCAGGAAATATCCTTTCTTGAATGATACTAACTGTTCTCAAAAATGGGTTGGAATGTTCAGCATTTGGGAGGAGTTGTCATAGTTAAAATTAATTAGGAACAGTTGGGTTTGTCCAATAGTGGTCTCCCAGGAATAACCTAAGAGTATTTCTTTGTTTTTACTCTTTGCAGACACATGGTAGAAAAAGATTGAGCATCTTTATTTAGTAACAACTCATAGTTCTAATCTCCTCTCTCAGTAATAGTCTGATTTAGGGCTCAATCTAAGGTGCTGTACCTGCTTTTCAAGGAATTACAAACACATTTTATATATGAGTTTTGGACATAGTAAAATTGGAACTCTGGGAAACCAGAAGCAGGAAAATTGCTTTGAGGGTGTTGAACAGAAAGAGAAAGATAGATAATCTGGTTACTTGGAGAAATAAATGAAAAGTTAATCCAGACAGAGTTCATTAGGCAAGACCATATCCTGGAATTTCATTTTAAAGTGCTTAAACTCTAATCAAGAAGATAAAATATTGTGCCTTCATTAAAAATTAATTTTTAAGAAGCTTATAATAATCTGAGGAATGTAATTTGAATGCTGTATTACAGTAAAGTGGAAACATAATATTTAGACAAATGATCTAACCTAATTAAACATGCATAGAAAAAAGACCCAAGATTTTGTAATAGCATGGGTATAGTCTTTATTTACCTTCTTTTTAGTGGTGAATGTGTACTCCTTCTGTAATCAGCTGATTTACCGTCTCTGTGACAACTTTTTGAAAATTTACTCTTTTAAATTGAAGCCAGTAACTATAGGTAAAGGAAAACACCTGTATTCTAACAGTAAATCTACACTTGCATTTCATTTTAATCATTTTTGGTTTAGAGAAATTAGTCAGAAGAATGATAAAAATAATCGGTTTAGAGAATTCATTCAGAGGACTAATTTATAATTTTGTGTTCTGCTTTATAATTTATAAAGCATTTTATGCTCTTTCATTTGATTTCATAATAACCAAGGAGCTAGGCTATTATTATCATCATTTCAAATTGAAGAATACTTAAATTTTACAGTTAGTAAATAAAAGAGCTAGAATAAACCCATGTTAAAAAAATTCAAACAATACCAGAGAAAGTTGCCTTCCTGTTCTGGGCCCTTAGTCCCCTTACAGGCAGTCTGTCTTGCCAATTTCTTGTATCTATTTCCAGCAACAGTCTATGATATATATGCAAATACATATATATTTATATAGACATATATATACTCTGCATATATTTTTTATTTTTCCTTTGAGTAAGCTGCATATTGTTTTGTGGCTATTATTAAGCTTAATTGATCTATATTCTATACCAACACATACACCTCTCCCTCATTATTTTCAGAACTTCACTTTCCCTTATATGAATATACTATAATTTAACTAACCATCTTAATGATAGATGTTTATGATGTTTCCATTCTTTTGTTACTGCCAACAGTGAACGTTCTTTTCACCTCTGTGCACTTGTGAGTAGGTGCATTAGTTTTAAGTGGGTATAATTTGGGGGCCAAAGAATATTTTTAATTTGAATAGCTATTGCTAATTTGCATTCAGCAACAGTGTTTGTGCCTTTTTCTCCAGTTTCATCAACATAGTATATTATCAAACTTTTGATCATTGTCAGCCTGATATATAAAAATGATATTTGTTAAAAGCTGGCCTCATGTTGTGTGTTTTCCTATCACATAAATGTGAACTTTTTAATATTTTGTATAAAAGTAAGATAGAAGTGAAGAAACTTACCTTTGTGACATAAGTAATGTTTTCATGAATTGGAGGTGCAATTAAAATCTAAAGGTTGTAGCTCTTTTAAAAACTCATTTTTAGCCTTGGCTGGTGTGGCTCAGTGGATTCAGTGCCAGCCTGCAAACCAAAGGATTTCCGGTTCAATTCCCAGTCAGGGCACATGCCTGGGTTGCCAAACAGCTCCCCAGTTGGGGGCATGCGAGAGGCAATCACACATTGCTGTTTCTCTTCCTCTCTTTCTCCCTCCTTTCCCCTCTCTAAAAATAAATAAGTAAAATCTTTAAAAAACAAACAGACTTGTTTTTATGTGGTACAAATATACAGAGGAAAGTCAGCTTCACTTCCTCCCCCTTTAGATTGGGGATTTTGTAATGGAAATTTAATAGTACCGGGAGTTTGCCATCTGAAATAACCAAGCTGCTTATTTCTTGTTACATTTTCAATAAAAATAAGAATTTGGCCAAGAACACTGGGACTAGAACATACTTCTTTGGGTAAACTTCTATATCATAATACTTTGGATATTTTTAGATGATGGTTTTTCAGTCTTGACACTATTGACATTTTGAGCTAGGTAATTATTTGGTGTGGGGAGCTGTATTGTGCATCGTGCGATGCTTTGAACCATCCTTATCCATGAGATGCTAGTAGCATGCTCTCCAGTTGGGACTACCAGAAATATCTCCATACACCGCCAAATGTTTCCTGAGAGACAAAATTCCCCCTAGTTGAAAATCACTGATTTAAATATATACTTTTTAACCTTAGTGATCCATCAAGGAATATATGAAGTAACAGAGGTATGTGCTTTCTTGGGATAGGGATGGGGGAATACTTTGTTTTCATATTTTTACAGTACTCCTTAACCTGCAACGAGCCATGAATGACTAATTGTGCATAGATATTGAGGTTAAAACACTTAAATGGTAAGACAACTGGAAACTGTGAATTTAATTTTATGTGTGATTTATCTGCGCCTTTCTTAGTGGTCTTATTCTAGTTGTGGAACAAATCTGTCTAGTGGGCTAAATATGAATGCAAAAGATCTTGGAAGGATAACATTCTTATGCCACTATTGAGAAGGAAAAAGACTGACATTAAATTCCTGATAAGCAGTAGGTATGTTTAGGTGATTTACATATATTATTTTACTTAATCTCCAGTCTTTCTACAAGTAGGAGTTTATAATCTTCTGTATTACTTACTCCGGGTTGGTTTAAGTGGTAGATTTGAGATTTGAACCCAGGAACATCTATTCTCAAGCTCATTTGCTGTGCCGTGTCCTGTAAACATTCATTGACAATATTTCAAACAAATTTAGGATGAAAATGAACATTCACATATTACATTTCTCTATTGTTAGGTAAAAGTAACAGATTATTAAGAGAGTGGGTTTTGTGTGTGTATGTGGTTTGTGTGCATGTGTGTGCACCTGTGTGAGTGTATGAAAGGACTAGAGGGAGAGAGAGAGAGGTCAATATTGGGATAATAATAACAATAATTATTAATACTTATTGAGCATTTATGATGTGTCAGGCACTTTCAGTAATTCTTACAACCTGATGAACTATTCAGTAATCCTTACAATTTGATAACTGGATCATCCTTATACGTAATTCTTGTTTTGCAAAAAGAGAAGCCTTAGGCACAGAGGTGAAGTAATTTGTTCAAGGTCAGGCTGTGGCTAAGTAGTAGAGCCAGGCTTATAACCCAGGTAGTATAAATGACTCATAAATTGAATGTCTCTATTTTTAAGGACAAAATAGTTCTGATAGAACAAATTTTGGTGCCATTCCTTGGTTATAACTGAACATATGTTCTAGGCTGCAACTTCTTATGTGAAAATTAGTTTATTGCATAGACCACATCCCTAGAAAGTGATTGTTGTACCAAGTTATAGTGCATTGTTTTTTAAAAATGATAGAACATAGATTTACATTTTGCAACCTCTAGGAATCTCTTAACTCATGAAAACCTAAGCCTGTCTAGGTTCATGTACATCATGCCAATATTTACTTTCAAACTGATACTCTCTTGCATATGGTAATTTGGGATTTGGAGATCCTTCCAAATTCTATTGATAAAGACGATACCATATATCAGAGAAAAATTCCCTAAGGAACAAGCTGTTTTGTTAAATAAAACCTAGAACCACTAGGTCTAAGGATTGGATATGAACATTGTTGAGAGGATGAAATGATGGGATATCCTGGGCTTTGCAGTCAGAATGTCTTAGGGTTATTCCTTTATTTGATTTTACTATAACAAATTTCTTAGCCTCTATTTTATTAAATCTGTAAAATGGGGAATAAACCTGTATTTGTTGTGAAGATTATGCATAATATGGGTATAAATGTTTTGGATCAGTTTAAATGGTAGCAGCTATTAATAATAATAACAACTACCACCAGTAGAGAAATACTTTTAATTGGTGGGTTTTAGCTATTTATAGAGCTTTTTTTTTTTTGGTATATTTTATTTATTAAAAAAATAATTTGTTTGTTTATTTTTAGAGAGAGGGGAAAGGAGAAAGAGAGGGAGAGAAACATTGCTGTGTGGTTGCCTCTCACTCGTGCCCCCAACTGGGGACCTGACGTGCAACCTAGTCATGTGCCCTGCCTGGGAATCGAACCAGCAACACTTGGTGCACAGGCCGACGCTCAATCCACTGAGCCACAGCAGCCAGGGGATATTTTATTGATTATGCTATTACTGTTGTACCACTTTTTCCCCTTTTCCTATTTCCACCCAGTACCCTATTTCCCTCCAGCAATCTCCCCCCCTTAGTTCATGTCCATGCATCGTGTGTGTAAGTTCTTTGGCTTCACCCTTTCCTATACTATTCTTAACTTCCCCCTGTCTATTTTGTACCAACCAATTAAGTATTTGCTATGACAGGGCAACCTGCTTCACTGCTTTGTGGCTCTGTATGTGGGGGAGCAGTTGGAGAGAGACAGTGCTGCTGCTTGGCTGCTGGGGGCTTGATGGGCTCTCTCCATGTTTCCAGTCACTTCACCCCCTTCCTGTATGCAACTGGCGCCCTTCTGGCTGTTGCATTGGTGGTGGTTCCCAGTGGAGGTGGGTTTGCGCATGTTCTAGGGCTCTGTGGACCCTTTAAACGGACTCTCCTGAGTGACAGGCAGTCTCTTCCACTGCCCCAACCCCCATTAGTTTTTACAGTCAGAAGTTCTGAGGCTTTATTTTCTCTGTATTGGAACCCTGGGCTGCCTGGCTTGGCCTGGGGCTGGGATCATTTGCTCCCAAGGTATCACTCCTGATTTTTATCAACCACATGTGAATTTTAGACCACCTCTTCTGCTGGCTGCCTCCATCACACTGTGTCCTCTCTACCCCAGTTCCCCAGCTCCATCCTTCCTACCCATCTGGATGAATATGACTTCTTTAAATCCTTCATTGTTGGACTTCCATACAGTTCGATTTTCTGGCAGTTCTGGTATTTTTTTTGTTTTGAGGTTAGTTGTGATCCTTTTTATGGTTGCACAAGGATGCCAAGTGTGTCTACCTATGCCTCCATTGTGACCAGAAGTCCTTAGGGGGCTATTTTCTGTGGTATGTTGCACTTCATTAGAATTTTCATACATAACTGACACTAAGGATTATTGACAACCTCATTCCATATTTTATTGTATAGCTACAACCCAGGTATATTATGTATATACTTAAAAATATGAAACATATATATTAAAGTTTCTTCCATTATTGTTTGTTGATTCTCTTTTATTTCAGGAAATACTTACAGAATGCCTCCTGTGTGTTACCAGTGTGCTAGGCCTTGGAGATACAGAGAGAATAAGACCTAGACTCATGGGCTGAGGTGTCTTTTAGTCTATTAGGGAGATCAACACTGACTCTAGAGTGATAAGTGCTATGATAAAGGATGATAGAAGTAAGGCACTGGAGTGCTGTTGAATATCCTGTGATTATGATGGAACTTTGTAATAAAGCAAGAATTTTTAATCTAGAGTATAGGACATTACAAAAGGATTTAAAGAAGCTGTGATTCTAAAATCTTATGTAAAATATACATGGTATCAAGATTTCTATCCCAGGGATACTGAGAGATGTTTTATTTAGTGGGACGAGCACTAGACTTAGTACAAAACAAAGCTAGATGTGAATTCTTCCTTGGCGACTTGTATTCTCTGGTTAACTATGGCAAGTTACTTAAACTTAACTTTTCCTTATGCGTGATGTATACACATTGTTTGAATATAGGAGATATTTAGTAAATAGAAGTGCTGTTATTAATACTTATATGCTGAACTATTATTTAATTTTTTTTTCATTTAGGAAATTCTTCACTCATTTGATGAGAAAATTTGATGTGCATAAAAATAGCAAGAAAAAGCATGGATTACTACCATCCATCCCATTTTTCAAATTTTAGGTTTTTTATTTTTTAAATGTTTACTTTAAAAAATTTGATTTATTAATTGATTTTAGAGGTAGAGGAAGGGAGAGAGAGGGAGACTGTGTAACAGTGATTTGTTGTTTCACTTATGCATTAATTGGTTGATTCTTAGATATTTTATAGTTTATTAATCAAGCCCTTATTCATACGGATAATTATATATCAATTATATTAATGCTGTTGCAAATAACCTTTGATATAGTGTTCACTGAATTCATTTTTGTAGTTATATATGGTAGTACATGACTGAGTTGCTTTTTAATGATATTTTTGAGTTTTGAAAACTTGAAAGATTTTTGTATAGTTTATGTTTAAAAGATCTTGAATGGCAAAGCAGACAGCAGTAATTTTCTCAGGAGCAATAATGTCTAAAATACTGTTGTGAAGGAACTAAGTTGAGCATGTTTAATTTGGCTGCGAAGGCCATTTATAATTTGTAAAGTTCACTTAATGTAGGAAATTGGCATTAAAAGTTGAGAGCTTAAAGAAGATTGGATCATTTCAGTTTGCCTCCAGTTTTCATCCTTTGCTGGCTGGACTGCATTCATTCTTAGTCTGTTCTTACATTCTGTTCTGTGTTTTGTTTTGTTTTGTTTTCTGGCACAGGGCTTTGTAAGATTTGGGGGGTCAATTCTGGACCATCTGGCTCTTTAGAACAGTTCAAAAATTGAACTGTATTGACTGTACTTTGAACCACACTTGCTTGAAATGTAATGATTTGTTTCTGTGCTTGGCAGATTTTTTCTTTTATACCCTCACCGCTCTTTACTACTAATTTCTTCCAGAAATTTTACCAGTACCAGGGTTTTTAGATTAAGGCGGGCAAGACTTTTTCCTATAACCTCACCAGAAAAACCCTTACAATGAAAACTTCACTAAGTATTTTATTCTTAAAAATAGTGTATAAGTGACACGACTTGTATACTTATACATGTTTAATAAATGTTTTAAATATTTAAAACTGGAATATTTTAGGTACTAATTATAGTTTTTATCTCGAGGCTAGGAAAGGAAAAGCATATTCTGCAAATTGTAAACTTACTGAGTTAATTCTAGTACTAGTTTAAAAATACTCCATGTGTCAAAATTAATGATTATTTTTGAACTATGCTTGCATTTAGAAATTTGAGCCATCAAGTAATTTTAAGAAGTACTAGAGGTACTGAAGTTATAAAATGTTTAAAAATTGTTTTGGTGTTAAGAGACTTACTTTGAACTTCCTGCCCTGTTGTTCCTCTAAACATTTTTTGAAAATTAATTAAATTTTTCAGAGTATGTTTATTAAAGCTAGGGACAGTGAAACAAGGGCGGCTTAGAGAGAAGAAGCAACAGGAGAGAGCCTCGGTGGGGCTGCTTTGGCTCCGTAGAAATATTATAGGGAAGGAGTGAGCCTTGGCGGGGCTGCTTTGGCTCACTGGGAAATCAGAGAAGATGGAGGCTTTGGAGACAAGTTCAGGGAATTAGCCCAGGAGGACCTGCTGCTGCGCATTGCTCCCTGGTTGCAGGCCTCCTGGGGTCCCTTAGGGTTAAGGAGATGCACACCTTGGGGGGAAGAAGAGAGGGGAAGGAAAGTCCTAGGAGGGAGAGTGTGCACAATTAAACTTTTTGAACAGCTTTATTGACATGTAATCCACATATAATATAATTTTTCCATTTAAAATTTACAGTTCAGTGATCTATTCATAGATGTGTACAATCATCAGCATAGTCAGTTTCAGAGCATTTTTATCACCTCAAAACGAACCTTTTTTTCCCGCTTATATATGTATCTTTAATTTTGTTCAACAATGTCTTGTGATGTTTAGAGTATAAGTTTTATACTTTTGTTAAACTTATTCTTAAGGTTTAAAAAAATTTATTCTTAAGCTGTTTGAATGGAATTGATTTAATTTCATTTTCATATTCACTGCAAGTATATAACAATACAATTAATGTTTGTATATTGACTTTGTATCCTGCAACTTCGCTGAACTCATTTATTAGTTCTAAATGTAGGAAAAAAGTGTCCAAAGTAGACACTTGTTCCTGATCTTTGGGGAAAAACATGCATATATTTTCAGTACTTTGAAGGTGTCTAGTTCAGTCGTTGATGTTCAGGAAACCTAGTGTTTGAAAGAGATTTAATTCACATTATGGTTATGTAGCTCAGGGGTTCTTGGCATGGTTTTAGAAATGTAAATTATTAGACCTCTCTGCAGTCCTACTCTGAATCAGAATTGGAAACTTGGGAGTGGGGTGGATTTACCTGGCCATTTGCTTGTAAATGTAGTTCCTATCTTTAAGAAACTAATGCTACTAATGAGTAACACATACAGGGTTTTAAATATATGAAGCATGTCATATTCACAAAGACTGGTTATAGTCGGTATTTCCTTCCTTCCTTCCTTCCTTCCTTCCTTCCTTCTTTCCTTCCTTCCAACATATATGTCAAAACAACTCAGAGATGTTGTCAATTTTCAGTGCTTTTGGGTAGTGGTTAAAAGAGTGAGCCCTGGCATTGTACTGTGTGGCTTGGAATCTAGTTCTACCATTTGTTTACTAGCTGTGTGAATTGGGGCATTTATTTAACATGTGTTTCAGATTTTTCATATGTAGAATGTGAATAAGAGTATACTTTATAGAGTTGTGATAATTAGATGAGGTAATATAAGTCAAGTGCTGAGAATAGTGTCTGGCCCATAAGTATGTCCTTAGTAAATATAAATATTTGCTATTATAATTATTGACCAAGAACACCCAGCATTGCCCATTTCTCATACCTTTTTTTGTATCTATTTCTTGCTGTGCCGAATTTCTCTTCCTCTCCTTTGATTCATTCACTTTACAAATATAGAGCATGTAGTATCTCCAAAGTATTTGTATCCATACTGTTAATACATAGTGAGCAAGACAAGTCACTGTCCCCCTGGGTTAATATTGTGAGTGAGGGAGACCAACAGAAACAAACAGAACAAGCAGATATAAATGTCAGATAGTGCTAAGAGCTAGGAAGAACAATGAAGCAGGATAAGGGAAGAGGATGCCATAATTCAGACCTGGCTTTTCCTCTTCTGTCCCCCTCAGCTATCTCTGACACCGTAGCACCTGTATTTGCTCCCTCTCGTTGCACTTATCACAGTGGTTTGTTATTGGCTGTTTTCCCTCTATACTCAGATCTCAATGTCAGAGACTGTAGTTTCTTACTTATTTTAGTATTCTCAGTATCTCAGCATACAGCTGTCCAGTGGTAGTCCCCCTTATCCACAGGGGATATGTTCCAGTACACCCAGTGGGTGCCTGAAATCACAGATTGTACTGAACCTTATATAGAGCAGTTATAACATTATAATATAATGAGTTATGTGTATGTGGTCTCTCTCCCTAAATATTTTATTGCACATATAATGTGGGTATGCTGCACAAAGGGATGACTCACGTTCCAGGCAGGCTGAAGCAGGATAGGGCAAGAGTTCATTACTCTACTTGGAATAGCACACAATTTAAAACTTGTGAGTTTTTTATTTCTGGAATTTTCTATTTAATATTTTTGAATAGGTATTTGACTTTTGGTAACTAAAACTGTGAAATGAAACTGTGAAAAATGAAACCATGGATAATGGGGGACTGCTGTACAATAAATGTCTAAATGAGTGAGTAATAAATGAACAAGCAAGTTTTTTAACTTTATATTTCCTCAGTGTATTTCTCGCTGTACTTTGTTTCTGCCTGGTAATAATGATAATAAGTACAATTTATTTGAATACTTTCTTGCTTGCCTATCAGTCAGCTTAATGAACCAAGTACATTTTTGTATTTAATTGTTGTATTATAATTTTTTCTTTCTTTTTTCTGCCTTAAGACTAAGTTCCAGGAGGTCAAAGAAGTTATCCTATTTGTTCATCTCCATGTAAGGAGTGACTAGCACAGTAACACATAGTGGATCAGCAGTTGTTTGAATAAATGAGTGATATGTTTGTATGTTAATATATTGAGTCTTATATGGAATCACATAGATTATATACGTAGTATAAAGTGTATTTGCATAATATTTCAATAGACCCTGAACTAGGAAGCAAAATTGCTCATTTTAAGTATTCTTAGTCATACTAGCTACTTTCCCTCATCAACACATTATCAAGTTTAATGTTCATGTACATACTCCAGCCAGAGTTATTGTATTTTCTCAACTCTAAATCGAAACATGGTGGTCCAATAATTATACAGAATACTGAAATTCAGACTGGTTGAGTATTATCCCTGTACCCATGCACCAAAATTATACCCTCCTCCAATTTCATAGTAGAAAGTCTTGTTTCTAGTTCCTTCTGGGTAGATGTTAAGCAATTACAATTTCTGGTCTAAATAATTATCTGCAGGGTCTGCATGAGTTATCAGTAGACAACCCCCAGAACAACTTCCGCGTTCTAAAACAGGAGTAGGCCAAATGACTAATTGGTGGAGTATGTATGGCCCACAGTAACACACTGATAGTATTTTACTAAACTGAAGATTAAAAAGCAGCAGGACTTTTTTTCACATTACAGTATAGGTAAACTGACAGTATTTTTCCAGTAAGAGTTTCTGTCATTTGGCTGAAAAAGGATGCTTTCTATTTCCTGGCTTTTGCATTATTTCCAGGAAAAGATAAACTTGAAAGAATGGTTCATATGAAAATCGATCAATTTAATATGCTGCATGAATAGGATTTCAAATTTTTGGAGTTCTATATTTTTCCCCAAATTGAAAATAGCTTTATTGTTTAATTTTACTTATAGAAAAAAGTAGGGTATGCTTATTATAAAAACATTTTTGGAGAATACAGAGTAGTGTAAAGAATTTAAAAATCATCATAATCCCATTATCCAGATGTAATCACTGTTACCGTTTTAGCTAAACCATTCAAATTTTTTTCTGTGCATCATTATGTGTATTGTGTATTTTTTTAACTCTAAAATTGTTATATTTCAGTTAAAAAGCCAATTTTACTGAGACACACCAAAAACACTTTGGTCATCTTGCTTGATGAGTGAATTGGCAATTTGAGTGGCTTTTTCCATTCTCACTTAGCTGTATCGTATAAGTAGGGTAATCAGCACAAGGTGTACTTTAGAACACTTAAGTAAGCTCATGCCTTCTCAAATGTGTTTATGTAGTAACCCAATGAGTTTGTAATGTGATGATTAATAAGGTACAGTTTGGGGTCAGGAGTCCTTACTATGTATGAGTTTTTCTTTTTTTCTGGGCACTGAAAATTCAACAGAATTGTCTTTAAAAATTAAGTCTTCATTGCTGAGGGAACATATATCATTTACTTTTTCCAGCAAATTATTTATACCCCTGCCTGTAAACAGGATGAATATATAATTTTCATTCAAGTTGGGTCATTTTTGAGAATGAAAGGGACACACTATATTTTCAGTTCTGTAAGTTTTTAATATATTTATTTTTTGGCCACCAAAATGGTTTTATTACACTGGTAGATCAGTAAAACAGTTCTATTCAAAGTCTGTTTTCAAAAATAAAAATTTCTAAAACATTTGTTTAATATTATGACAAAATAAAGTCTTCACATTGATTATCAGAATATTAAAAAACATAAACAATAATTATTCTTGGTAATCAGATTTGATTTTTAAATCTTAGCCAAAGCTATCTTTCATACTTTTTGAACAATGTAATTATTTTCTAATATAGTTTAACTAGTTTTCATTTTTTCATAGAACTGCCTGCAGTATTTTTCAGAGTTACATTTTACATTTTGTGATTGTTGACCCTTATAGTTGACCCTTCTCTGTAACCAGTAATATTTTAAATTGCCAGTATATTTTCTGTATACGTTCTGATGTACCTGGTTAGTTCAAGAAAATTTTTGCTAAATGGAGAATATTCTTAATTCTATTTTTTCTTATTGAAAACTATACATTTATCAGCTCCAATATTTTCACAATCAGTGTCTTTTTGCCTCTACTAAAGGTACTCTTTTTGACAAATATTTTTATAAGACAAATCTTGTCATTAAATATAGATGCTACAGAATTGTAGGTTTTCTGTAATTTAATTTAATTCCAGTACAGAATATAAATTTTTTCAGTTAAAAATAGGAATACTTTTTTGTGGGACTCCTACAATTCATTACAAAGTATAATTATAGAATTTCAAGATTAAGTCTTGTATAGTATTTGAGTTCTCATCAGTTCTTCCCTTGCTTTTGAGGGATATAAATACTGTGTATAATAATTTGTATTTGCTAAAAGCTTCAAAGCTAAAGTTTTTGGGGAGCTTTAATCATTGAACTTTACTCTTTGATTAAAGATTTCCAACTAATTTTGAACAAAATGCAAATTGTTTTCAAGAAGATTCAATAGTGAGACACTTAGGTTGAATTTATAAAGTCAGTTTTCAAAGATTCCAGTCTTTAAAATCTGATGATAGGTTGCAAGCAGAGTACACATATTGCCGTGTTGAAATGTTTTGTTTTTATTCAGTAGTATTTTTATCCTTAAAAAATTTTAACTGTGAATATATGAAAACATTTGTAAATTTTGACAGTTGCAGCTAACTCATAACAGTTATGTCCTAGAACTCCAGTTTAAATAGAAATAGCTTCAAAAGTTTTATGCAAATGGTCTCTTTATTCATTTTCTACAGAGATGGAAGTTTAGTTCTTAATTTTGTATTAAATATACAGTTTCTTCATTTTAGCTCATTGCAACTGAAAGGGCTTATTGGATACTAAAAATGATTGCGAAACAATGAAATAAACAGTTACAGATTTATACTCTGCAATAAATGACAAAACCACCTCAAGAGTTTTTAGACTTGACTCCTCCCACTTAACCTAGAATTCTCCACTGACTTAGCCAGCTGGTTGCCTGGTGCATCTTGCAGGTCATTGCACATGTCACTGTACTGACTGGCACACCAAATAGCCAGCAGGAGCACCAGTGCCAAATACTTTTTCCACTGTCTCGAAAGGCTATAAGGAGTTAGCTGTCCATGGTTGCGTGCATCTGAGGATACTTCTCACTGAGTCTTCTGCATGGTGTAACTAACACCTAAAAGAAAGTGTTAGTTATGCTGTATCAGTAAAGAATCAGGAAAAGAAAGATGGAATTATCACTAGTTCTCTTCCAGATTTCATCACTTATTCAAGTGATAAAAGCACTACTTAACGCAGTATTAGCTGATGCCTTGGCCAGAAGCTAGGTGTATACTGTTAGAGGTATACTGAATCCATCTTAGTTTGTTTTAATGGAGCAATTAATAATAAGAGTTCATTCAAGAAAATGAGAAGAAATCTGAGGCATGGGAACCTGGATGGGATGCTGAGACAGCAGGTTGTAAATCAGGGCATATGGGAAGCAGCATGGTATTGTGAAAGAGTTGGGAGTGGGACTGCATTTAAGTCCAGTCTCTGCCATTTAAAAGCTTGGACAAGTAACCTCTCTGAGACTAGGTATATTAGGGTTCCCCAGAGAAACAGAACCAATAGGGGACACACATACATACTGATTAATTTTAAGGAATTGGCTTGTGTGTGGAAGCTGGCAAGTCCTAAATCTGAAGGGCAGGCCAGCAAGCTGGGGACCCAAGGAAGAGTTCATGTTGCAGCTAAGTCTGAAGGCATTCTGGAGACAGAATTCCTTCTTTCTCAGGGAACCCCATTCTTTCCTCTTAAAGCCTTCAACTGATTGGATGATGCCCACCCACATTACGGAGAGTAATTTGCGTTACTCAGAGTCTTCTAATTTAAATACTAATCACATCTAAAAAAATACCTTTACAGTAACATCTAGACTGGTGTTTGACCAAACAACTGAGTACCGTAGCCTGGCACATGTAATTGGACTTCATGCTAGGTTTTCTCATTTGTGAAGTGGGATAGTAATATGTGGCACACAAGAATTAAGAGTCGAACTATTTATAAAGCACTTAGCAGAATGTGTTCTCCAAGTAGGCACTCAGTGAATGTTGGTTTCTTAATCCAGTCTTGTATCCATTAAGACTATAGGCCCAACCTTGATGCTTGAAGATATTTTCCCTGTTTTATGTATGTATTTCTAACTAAGCTCCTGCGCCCTCATCTATTTAATAAGTCCTATCAAATCTATCTTAAAAACTTTTTCTCAAAGCATGTCCTTCTTTTCTACTCTTACCAGTGTTCAGATTCTTTACTGGGCCATTAAATTTATTTCCTAAGTAGCACTCCACTTTCTAGTCTACTTTTCTTCTTCACAAATAATCACCTAGAACTAATACTAAGTTCATAGCTCTGGAATTTGTCCCCTTTTTCCATCCTCATTTTCTTTACTTTTACCAGGTAGATGAAGACCTTCATAAGTTGCCTTATACAAAACTTCAAAATCTTATCTTCACATCGTATCACCATTCAGAACTCCTAGTGATTCTTTTCAACATAATTGAGCTTTCTGTTGCATGCTTGCCTTGTGCATGCTGTTACTTGTGTAGAGATCATCCTCTCTTTCCACTCATACTTCAAATTGCTGCATGATTGATATCACCCCCATGAAGCTGTCCTAAACTCCCTTCCTGGTTCCAGAACAGTCTTACACATTCATGTACGGGTGAACCTGAGCCTTCAAACATTCATTCTCCTAAACTGTTTTTCAGATGAGGTGATAAGTCTGTTCATCAGCTGACCAGGAAACCCTTTGAACTGTGTTATAAACTGAATGGCACTTCCTGCCTATAAGCATTTCAGATCTGATGATAGTACCATCCATTTGTGTATTCATTTTATTATTTTATTGAGGTGGTTTTGAATTGTATTCATGGGTACTTTGGGCACTTGGGTAGCGGTTAACTGCTTAAGGCTTTCGGTCTTTCAACTGTCTTTAACTAGCATTTCATCCCTAATTTGTTATATGTTGGGTTTTGAATAAAATTTTGCATGAGGAAAAGAGTTCTGATGTCAAGAGTAATTTTAAAGTTCGTGTTTAATTTATTATACTTGATTCTTGGTAATCTGTTGTGGCTGCCTTTATTCATTCTCATTTCCCCGCCCAAAAGAAACAAAACCCAGTTTTTTGAAATAAAGGATATTTTAATCCTATTTGTCTTTATTTTTCAAATATCTACTGAATGAATGCAAATATATTAATAGAAGTTACTGAATAACATTTAATTTCTAATTATTTATTTATTTTAGTTATCAAGTGGGAACCCTGTGTATGAAAAATACTATAGACAGGTAAGATTTTTGTTTGTCTTCCTAGATTGAACATAAAATATATTTTCAACCTTGATTGTATATATGCAGATTACCAGTCAGCTGAATAAATTTAACATGTCTTAGTTTTCAATTTTTTGTACTTTAGCCTCCTGCTTTGAGTACTTAATACTTTTGATAAGCTCTTAGAAAATGAAGGAAAGATAATTAAACCCAAACACTTAATTTTCTCAAATATTTATGTATCTTAAAAATCATATAACATTAGATGTATTCATCCAGAAACAAATATCCAAGTTAATTTGTAAGCCAAATGGAAATGACTTTTAGTTGTTTCTAAGACTTATTAAATTTTAATATTTATAAAGTTAAAACTATGACTCATATACATGTAAAATGGACATGTGTCAAGGATTTTATTAAACTCATTTATTATTGGGAGAACTAGTAAGACGTAAAAATGAGAATGAGTTATAGAGATTTATATTCTATAGACAAAATTCTCATTTCATTGGTATAGACAGGAGTCATTTGCATTTTTGTCATTTTTCTATAACTTATTCACTGTCTTTACAGAGTATAAAATAGCCTACTTGATCGAAAGTCAGTCACGAGTGCGTACCATAGGTTAGATAATCTCCTGAGAGTGTAGACAATTTCATTTGCCCATTTCTAAATATTGGATAGTTTTTCCTAATATCTCACCTTGTGATTCTGATCACAAAAAAGGCTGGTCTCATTATATTTGACCTGGCTATATACATAGTGTGTCTTGCAAATCTAGAGCCATACATTCACTATTTAACAAATTCTATGACCAGAAAATTAATTTCTGCCTAAAATGTTTAAAGTATCTCAGATTGTATTTTATAAAGGCTCTTTATTTGTTCCTGTATTTTGAGGCTAGAATCTAAACCTTAGAAATTCTCCCTGCATATTTCACCTGCAGCACATATAAGTTTGAGTGAATAGATCTCATTTTGAGTTTTCCCAGGTCTGCTAAGGATCTTAGTCTGCCAAATGACCTTGCTTTAACTGTCTGAGAGACTGGGACCTTATAAACCAAGTTGCAACCAGTTTTCTCCTGTGGGCTAGTTCTTTTTCCTTAATAGTGGCTTGTTCTATCTAAATAAAATATAATAATTCTCAAGTATGATCTTGTTTTCCACAATTTTCTCAATTATATCCTGATAAAAAAGGAAACAAAATTTTTATTTATATAATAATTACAATATCGCCATAAAACTAGGACATTAAGTTAAAGGATTTGATTTTGAATTCTAAAGAGTCAGGGAGAATCAGATACTATTGAAAACTATTTCATTCACTTTACAAACACAGAGCCTACTAAATTGAGGATTAGATATAGTATAAGAAGAAAAACAAAGTCTTTTTCACTTATCTATTACAAAATAGAATATTAAAAATACCAACAATATTTCAAGTAATAACCATAATTACATTTTCCCATAGTTCATTCAGTCCTGTATAATTCTTGTTTTGCATCTTGGGTCAGGAGTCTCCTTTCATAAAATATGAGGTCTTTCCAGAAAGTATCCAGCCATGTAATATGAAAAATAGAGACATTTATTGAAGATACAAGATACAGGAAACATTATACACAGGACAATGATGCCTCAGTCCCCTTCAAAGTAGGCATCTTGGAACTTCACACAGTCCTCCCAATTGCCATCACCTATTCTGTCATATTTTCCTAAATCTCATCAACAGTTGTGAAATCTCTTCCCTTTCAAAGGTGATTTTACTTTTGAGAAAAACCAGAAGTCACAGGGCACCAAATCTGTGCTGTAGATGGGCTGAGTCACCTGGGTGATTTGATATTTTGCCAAAACCCTCTGCACTAATGATGCATGAGTAGGTGTGTTGTCGTAATGAAGCTGCCAATCACCATTTGCCCATAGCAGCGGCCTTCTGAATCATCCAAATAGTTTCTGTGGAGGAATGTTGAAGCTTAATGCAAAATTTGTTGCAGATTCGTTGCTCTACTCATTTGGTCATTTTGAATGCAATGGCCACACACTACACATGCTCACTTAATGGCATCTACCACCCCCACTGACTAGTACAGTGAAGTCCTCATTGTTGAAGCATGCGCATTCCAGCCCACTCCCCTTGGCTGCCAGATTACATTGATATCGCACAAACCTCATTATGTTAACATTGGCTGGACTTTTTCTGGACAGATCTCTATGTCTGGACTGCAAAGAGTCTTGGAAATTCTGACAGTTCCCCATACGGTCTGAAAGTTGTTTAAGTGCTGTCAGCTCAAAAGTCTGTACCCAAAAGTCTGTATTTTGAAGTGTTAACAATTCAGAGTTCAGGATATAGTCATTTAGATGAGGCTCTTGAGATTGTTGAAGACATAATTGTCACAGGTAGCTTATAGCAGAGCTTTTAGACAAGCATCAGAGTACAATAGAAACTGCCTGTAGATGACAATGACTAAATGGCTGTGCTTAATTTATTTTAGTAACCAAAAGAATGGAAGACAGTAAAATTCTCAATTGAAATATAGTGTATAATATAAGTATTTCATAAGAGTTTCAATAATGTTTCCCCTGAGTGCCTCTATATTTAGACATTGCTGGGGTAGGTGTTCTTTTTTTCCCCTACCCTGGTCAGGAAGTGGGGAAAGAAAAGGAGTTATGGAAAAGTCTAGAGGCAGATTTCCCAACCCTTTTTCTACTTCCCTGTTACCCCAATTTTGGATTGGGCAATTCTTCCTTTTTTGCTGAGTGCCAGATTTACTAGCACTTGAAAGAAAGGATTTGTCTTCTGCTTCTTGGATGGGATTGGTTTGTCTGGAATGTTTTGTATGTGTTTACAACAAACTTAAGCCTTTTAACTAACTTGGAAAAAGAGCTAGCTCACAAATATCCCAGTGTCATGTTATCTTTCCCATAACTGAAATTTTTTCACTTTTACAAATAGAACTTTAGGAAATCTTTACAGAAGTGATTGGTTTTTCTTTTTCTTTTCTGTTTTTTTTTTTTTTTGAACTGTTTTTTTCTGTTCTTGGTGACCTCATTCTATCTTAAAGGGAAGTCCCTCTCAGTTAAAATGATGTGTTACCCTTAATGTGCTTTAGGAGCTTAACAATTTTTAAAATGTTTTAATTTTATTATGAAATCACTGCTGGTTTTAAAGCTGCTTTGATTTTTTTTTTTTTTAAATAAAGTGTTGCAGTTTCTGACAGTAAGTGTAAAAGCAGAAGTTAATGATTTAAAGGTGCTGAAAAAACAGATCACATATGCAGCTTTTCTCATTTGTCAGAGACCTCTCCAGGCAATGCTGCCCTTTCCCTCCTATTGCCATTTAAGTTTATTGGAATTTAAAAGGCAACTACAAAAGACCTGGAGTCCGGGGATAATGTGTTAATGTTATGACTCCACTAATTTGCTCTGTTTCCTCTGAGCTTCAGGTCTGTCATTTGTATAATGGACCCGATGAAAAACACTTTGTAAAATGCCAGTGCTGTCTAGAGGGTACTCTACTTAGATGGCTATCTATATTCCTAGGCCTTGGTTTAGTTAAAGGATTCCCACTCCCTTTTTGAAAAAGCCAGTTCCCCGTCATAGCAAGGAAGGCAAATAATTTTGTGTTTGTTGTCAGCTTACTGTTCGTATTTTTACAGGTTGATACTGGCAATACTGGAAGGGTATTGGCTTCTGATGCTGCTGTTTTCCTGAAAAAATCAGGGCTTCCAGACTTGATACTTGGAAAGGTACTATTTGTTCATTATAACTAGATTATAATGAAT
Source organism: Furipterus horrens (assembly GCF_987537825.1). Classification (NCBI taxonomy): domain Eukaryota; kingdom Metazoa; phylum Chordata; class Mammalia; order Chiroptera; family Furipteridae; genus Furipterus; species Furipterus horrens. The sequence goes on along the minus strand of NW_028327173.1, from coordinate 35,452,157 downwards.
ATTTAGTAATGTAGATAAATAGGATGCAAATTCAGAAACATACCATTGAGAAACTTAGAAGTTAGAACTGAGTAATAGCGGCAGTTACAGTAATGCAGTGAAGGGGATTTGAAAAGTAAGGTGTTTTTCAGATGGTTAGAAAACAAATTATATTTTAGTAGGATGAAATGAGGAAGTAATAGTACATTCGGGTATTGTGGGGAGAAACGGTGCAGACTGGGAGCCTTGCCACCCACGCAGAGTTGGCTCTATCTCTACTTCCCCTATTATAACCGTCTCTAACTGCACTTTATATGTGGTGAATAGAGTGGGGGATGAGAGGCTTAAGAAAAAGCACAAAAAAATGGAAAGTCCCTCTGCTGGCTTGATCTCCTGGTGAATCCTTATACATGATATGGATTCAAAAATCTTAAAATTTTTCATTAATAATTTAATTATTCACAAATAAACATTAACTATTTCAACTTGCCCATAAGAAAGACTATTATCTTAGTAAAGATCTAAAATAAAGGTAGTATGTTTTAGTAGAAAGAGCATTAGACTTGGAGTTAGAACCTGGGTTAATGAAAAAGGCATTGCATTGGAAGTTAGGACCCAGGTTTCAGTTCTTTCCTTGATGCTTTAAATATTCTTGGGTGTCACTTAACTTTACTGGGCCTTAGTGGCCTTAGTATCTTTGTGTAGTGTTGCACTAAATGATCTTCAAGGTTTCTTTCCACTTTTAATTCTATGATTCTTTAAAAAAATTAAGAAAAAAAAATCTCATCAGAGGACATTTTCATTGCTTTTAGAGATAGAGAGAGACAGACAGACAGACAGACAGACAGACATTGATGTGAGAGAGAAGTATTGATTGGTTTGCCTTCTGTACACACTCAACCAGGGATCGACCCTGCAACCTAAGTATGTGCCTTACCCAAGAATCGAACCCGCAACTTCTTGGTGTGTGGGATGACACTCCAACCAACTGAACCACACTGGCCAGGGCTTAATTCTGTGATTCTTACATCTGAATACCAAAGATCATGAAGCTGTAAATTGCAGGGATTTAATTTATCTTTAAGATGATTGTTGTTTAAAATATAGATTGATACTTTTTTTTTTTTTTTTTCAGATTTGGGATTTAGCTGACACAGATGGCAAAGGTATCCTAAACAAACAGGTAAGATTCAGAGAGTCATATGAAAGTTTTTGAATGATTCAGAATAAAAAATAGCCAGCAGTTTTTTGTATGTTTTTAATTAAAAAAAATTTTTTTTATCCTCACCAGAGGACATTTTTTCATTGCTTTGAGAGAGACAGACAGACAGACAGAGAGAGGAAGGGAGGGGGAGAGAGAGAGAGAGAGAGAGAGAGAGAGAGAGAGAGAGAGAGAGAGAGAGAGAGAGAGAGAGAGAGAGAGAGAGAGAGAAAGAGAAAGAGAGAGAGAGAGAGAGAGAGACATCAATGTAACAGAGAAGCATTAATTGGTTACCTGTCAGGCAGCCTGATTGGGGATTGAACCCACAACCTAGGCATGTGCCCTGACTGGAAATTGAACCAGCAGCCTTTTGGTGTACAGGACGATGCTTCAACCCACTGAGCCACACTGGCCAAGGTTTTGTATTTTTAAACTAAGAATTTCTTTTTACAAACATTAGAGTTTTGCAAGGGCAAGTGCTATAACAGAAAATATTTCTAATCAGTAGACATTAATGTAACTAATTCCCAAACGTTAGTGTTAGTTTGGTGACATTGTTCTGCTGGAGTGTCTTAGGTTCACGCTGGGCGGCTTGTAAACAGAAATTTATTATAGTTTTAGAGGCTGGAATGCTGAGATCAGGGTACCAACATGGTCATGGTAGGGCTCTCTGCCTGACTGCAGACTTCTTGTTGTATCTGCACAACCCAGAAGGTGCTAGGGATCTCTCTGGATCCTCTTTTATAAGGTGCTAATCCCATTAATGAGGCTTCCCTCAATGGCTTAAGCACCTCCCAAAGTCCTGACCTCCTAGCATCATCTTTGGAGGTTAGGATTTGAAATTGGGGGGACACATCAAATGATAGCATGGATTTTTTTTCAGTCATTCAGAGAGTTTTTGCTCTTTGTAGCTTACTAATTAAATTCCTTACATGTGCAGGGTTTATAAATAAACATGGATTTTATTAGTTAAGTGTTAAGATGGTATTGCTTCATACATTTTAAAGGAAATTCTTGGCTAATCAAACTTGAGTATTCTGCTTCAGGTTTACCTCTGACATATAAACCAAAATATGAGCTAGGTGTAAACCCTAGACCAGAAATACGTGGAAGTAGTTGTGGGTGTGTTGGACACCATCAGTGTTCTTGAAGTTCTGCTTGTTGGGGGTGTTAGAGTTCTCCAGGATTGGATCTAGGCTTGCTGCATGCTGATACATTGGCTGACTGCTGCTACTCAAAGCTAATACCCCTGACATGGGGACTGCTGAAGCAGTATCAAACTCAGAAAGGGCATGGGAAAATTTTGAAGAGAAGGTCAGAATACCCAGTCTCTTAATTAACATTCCAGGGCTAGATTGTAGTCCCCATTGGTGCTCCTGGGAGAAGGGCCAGTTTGGTACATTGGAGACATAAGAACACTCAATTCATATGTGCACCCAGAGTCTGCAAATATTTGCTGAGTACCTGTTTTGAGCCAGGCTTTGGAAATGCAGAGGTGAATGTGACAAGTGTGGTTCCTATCTTCATGAGTTGATCATTTAATAAATTCTTCGCTGATATTTCTGGACTTTGTATGTTAAGTTGCCTATGTTACATCTAGGTGGCTGGATTTATGGGTCTGCAGTTAAATTTTGATGTTTGCATTGGGGAAATCAATTGTTGAATTAACATGTGAAAGAAAGAAAAGAAATCTATATTTATTGAGTTTCTATGTGCCAAATATGACAGTAGGTGCTTTCTTGCTATAGTATGGTTTTTATTTTGTTCCTCATAATACATTGCAAGGTAGCTGTTAGCCCCTCTCCCCTTTAATGGAAGAATTTTATTTCACTTGCCCATAGCCCCACAACTTTAAGTAGCAGAACTAGAATTCTTTAGCAGTATTATTTTGTTTCAGAACCCACCTGTACTTTGGGGGTGGACCAGATTACCTTTGAGTAATTGAATTTCATATAGAATGAGAACAGAAAGAGGGTTAATGTTGGAATACTTAGAATACCAGCATTTAAAGGTTGGAGGATTTAAAGGTTGACTTTGACTGAAGAGACTTGAAAGGTCCAAGGAGCACATGGAGAGTTTTATGAAGCTGTTGGTGGAGGGGAGGAAAGCGTCAGGGAAGATCGCGTTTTCCAGGCTAGGCTGCCCAAAGAACAAGTAGGAGGAGGCTTTTTTTTAAGAGCTTTTGGTAGCTAGGATGTTATTTGTGACATAGACAGTAGTTTCTGTTGCTAATGATGGGAGTTAAAGTCTGATTGCATAGAAGCTTATGGAATGAATAAAAAGAGAAGGGGAGATCTTGAAATAGCATTTTTTAAAAGAAATTTATGAGTGAAGGCAAGGTATTGTATACAGCAGACAACCTGCAAGGTTCTGAGAACAGGTTAGGTAATTGGGTAAGAAGGGTGTAGGTGAGAATAGGAGACCTGACAAAAGTAGTGAAGAATTGATTGTATCAATACAGTATTCCCTCACTTATCGTAGGTATTACGTTCTGAAACCCCCCCATGATAGGTGAAAATTCACGAAGTAGGAACCTTACATTTATTTTAGTATTTATATACATTTTAAGGCTTTATAAACGCTTCCCACACACTTATAAATCGTTCCCAGTCCTTTATTAACCTTTCCCACTCCCTTATTAACCTTTTCCACACTTTTATAAACACTACTTATGTTCTTAAACACATTCTACACTCTTAAACCTACGTAACTTTAACAACATACGCATACAGTACTGCAAAATCCCACAATATAGCAAAAAATCTGCGATAAATAAATATAATATTTTTAAAAATCCTGCGATACAATGAGGCCACAATAAGTGAGCCTAGGGAGAGACTACTGTAACTGTACTAGAGAGTATTAACAAGTTGTAAGTTATACAACTGAAGTAAAGTCTTTTGTTATGTCTATTCCCAGACCTGACTTTAACTGAAAACAGAAACAGCTGAAAACTAGTTGCTTCAGCATCTTTGGATTTATTTATTACATTCTGGACTTAGACTTCAAATGCCAAAAATCCAAGGACCTTTGGGAGAGATTTACAAGTGTTTTGAAGTTAAGCAGTTATACAATTTTAGATGCTGCACAGTTATTTTCTGTAGCTTCTCTGGAATAGCAATGATTGAGTCACTTGAATGACCGATCCAGTTTCAAAATTTATAATCTTAAATCCAGAGATAACTTTTGATAACATTTAGGTATTTCCTTCAGGGCTTTTTTTTCAAATTCTTTGTCCTCACTTAAGTGATAAAAAGCAGTTCTTAACACCATTAAATGTTCTTTGAAGCATGATTATTTTGTTTAAATTTTACTATATGTATGTATCACTGTTTAAGTATTTTCCCATTAATATTAACACTTTTGCTGTTTATAATGTTGGGATTATCTTATACTTAGATCTTTGCTCAGTTTTAAAGCAAGTGTTATTCAAGCAAATGTGCTGTTGGAGTAATTGTGAATTGTTGTACTTTCAGATTATAAGTATGTCTGTAGATGGATGGATGGGTGGGGTGGATGGATAGGCAGATAATACTCTTACAGCCATACTTTTCTTCCTCAGGAATTCTTTGTTGCTTTGCGGCTTGTGGCGTGTGCCCAGAATGGATTGGAGGTTTCACTTAGTAGCTTGAACCTGGCTGTTCCTCCACCAAGATTTGTAAGAAATGCTTTTAAATTTAAATTGTATTTTTAAGATTGTTGTATTAAAAAGAAATTTCCCCCAACTCCTATCACCCAACTACTTTTCTTTCATAATGGCTACTACTATTATTAGTTTCTTGTGTGTCCTTCCAGCATTCATATATGTGTATATAAAGAAATAATAGTACCCATGTCCTTATTTTGTATTAATTGTAGCATACTATACACATGATTATATACCTTATTTTTATAACAATATATTTTGGAGATCTTCCTGTATCATTACATAAAAGCTTTGTCGGTGTGCAGCACACAGCTCTAGTGCCAGTGAAAATAAAGTCTCATTGCTTCTGACTGTAAAAAAAAAAAAAAAAAAAAAGCTTTGTCTTTCTTTTTTATAGCTGCATTCTATTAATATTTCCTTGCTTCTATTGACCATAATTTATTTAACTTCCTATTGATAGGTTTTCAGCTTGTTTCTAAGCTTTGAAAAAAAATTTTTTTAAATCATCACCTGAGGATATATATATTGATTTCAGAGAGAGAGGAAGGGGGCAGCAAGAGAGAAAAAGGGGAAGAGAAAGAGAAAGAAAGAAACACTGATGTGAGAGAAGCATTGATCGATTGATTGGTTGCCCCCTGAATGTGCCCTGACAAGGGACTGAACCCACTTCCTAGGCATGTCCCCTGACCTGAAATCGAACTCATGACCTTTCAGTTTATGGGACAGTGCTCCAACCCACTGAACCACGCCAGCCAGGACACTTGTTGCTAATCTTTTATTTTAAAAAATGCTGCCATACATAATAACCTTGAGCATACCGTGGATCCTCAGTTCTTGAACTTAATTTGTCCTGGAAAACTGTTCAAGAACCAATTTGTTTGAAAACCAAATCTCCTTTGTCACCTGAGAGATGCATGTCTCATCATATAGGTATCAACATGAAAGGGTTGTTGGGTAGACAATCAAGACCTGAAGTTCTGTTAGACAACTAAGACATTTTTTCTGTGAACAACCTGGTTGAGAACTGAATTGTTGGAGAACCAAGATATTTGAGAACCGAGGTTTGACTGTATATCATTTTGCATGTGCAGGAATGTATTTATATATGTTAGTTCTTGGAAATAGAATTGCTGTTTCACAAATTTGCGCATTTGTAATTTTCACATATAATATCAACATGTCTTCATAGTGGTTGCACTAGTTCACGCCCCCATCAGCAATTGGTTGAGTGCATTTTTGCTAACATACTGTTGTCAAACTTTTGGATCCTTGTCACTTTAATAGGTGACAAATGGAGTGTAAATGTAGTTTAAATTTGTTCATTTGGTTTTATAGAATGAGGTTGAATAATTTTTCTCATGTTTAGCATCCATTTACATTATCTTTATGTGAAATGTCTGTATATAGCCTTTGCTTATGTTTCATGGGTTTTAGTTTTTTTTCTTATTGAATTTTAGAGGCTCTTTATATATTAGGAAAACATCTCTTTGTCTAAATGAGTTGCAAATATTTTTTCCCAGTTTGTCATTTATCTTGGTTTATGGTGATTTTTTTCTTTTTTTCTGTAGAGAGGTCATTGTTTTCTACGTATATAAATTATTAGGATTTAAATTTTTGTGGTTTCTTTTTTTGCATTTATGTTAGTCCTGATATAAGGTATGCGTTATGGATTCAAATCTGTTTTTTAAAGATGGCTGTTGTACAGATTTATTGCAGTTTGTTGCTAATCATCTTTTCCTTACTGGTTCAAAATGCTGTTTTAATCATGTGCTGTATTATATGTATTTTGTTTTGCTTTCTGGATTTTCCTGTTCATTGATTTATCTGTTTATCCATGTACTGAGCTCACATTGTTTTAATGATCATATTTGGTAATTCGTTTTTATATCTGAAAGGGCTAGCTAGGCCTCTCTGCCCCTACTTCCTTCTTTCAGAAGTTTTATGTTTCTTGCTTATTTTTAAATTTGATATTTTGAAAGGATGTGATCTGATTATTATACATTTTAACTTCAGTTTTGAGAATTTCTGCACTTCTGAGTTTAGGCTTGGAGTCATGGAGTCAGAGGGATAATTTAGGGATTTGTTGCCTAACTATATTATAAAATTTGTTCAAATTTATTCATCTGTCTCTACAAGCAGATAAGCATAATTACTTGAACATGCTGTTGATAGATTCATGTACTTGTTACTTATAAATCTTAAGTTCAGTTATGTCCCAGTTGGCTTTCCTTAAAGAGTTTTGGGAAGTCATCAGTTAACAGGGCAGTAAATATTTTTGTTACATTAAAATATCTTTATCTTGATCTCAGTTGTAATAGATTTCTTCTGTAATATTTAAGTTTTATTTAGTGCTCCACTATTATTTATGCAGCTAACTCAGTTTTTATTTCATCATATGATTTTGTAGAATTAATATAAAATAGTCAATGTAAAATAGAGTGTTCATTGAGATCCAGGATTTTGTATGAATTTGTTTAAATCCAAAGACCTCTTTTTCATCATTGTTTATTGATATGAAGATTTTAGCCCTTCATGTGCTATATTTTCCTTTTTAGAATGATACCAATAGTCCCTTGCTAATCAGTGGAACCTCTGCAACTGAGCTCCCATGGGCTGTAAAAGTGAGTAAACTTGGTAACTATTCTCTACTTACCCCCGCTTTTCTTCCACATCATCCTTTCTCATTACTTCCAAAATATACTGCAATCTGCATTAGACTTTAATTTTTTTACTTTTTGGGAAATACTGGTACTAGAAATCTTTGGAGGGATCTTATAGTACTGTCAGTCATGCTATGACAGTTAGTATTGGATTAATCTCATTTCTGTTACAGTGGCAACTGAAAATGATGGTGTCGTACTCCTGTGAATATTTTACCCCACTTATGTTATGTCTTGCTTAAAATTCTGTTTAAATAGATGCTCTTTTTAGAGCTATAAAACAAACAATTCTTTATGAAATCTTTTTCTGAAATTGGTCTTTTGCTCTATAGGTGTTTGGAGACATCACACTAGTTATAGCTATCATCAGATTTTTGAAAGTGTAATTTTAAAATATTTTTAGAATGTCGCAGGTCAAATGCCTTCAATAATGGGTACTTTTGTCAGAAACCTATTTGGTTTGTGTGTCTATGAATGGTTGTGTCCTCTTAACTAATTTTAAAAAGAGTAGGGATTTGGACTTGACAAATCATGAACAGTAGTTTTTTTATGTTATGTAAGTAACTGTCCAGGATTTTAGATATGCTTGTTATTGGTAAGAAATCTTGCTTTGGGAAAAATGGAGGAAATTTGATGTTTATTCTTATGGTAGTGATTTTCTTCTTCAAAGTTGTTTGTGTTTGAAATGTGATTCTCACCATGTTTATAAAGTCATGGAATGTCACCAGCTAGCTGTGTGTTTTTATAAAGTGACTTCCTTGCTGTGGATCTGTTTCAGTGTAAAGGTTGGACTCTCCTTTTGAGAAGGGATTTTCTCAAAGCCCTTCTACCACTGAATTTTTTTGATTCTAAACTAATAGAAGAAAAGCAAAGGTAGTGTTCCAGCTACAAAAGGAATAGAGGGGATACTGAATTCTTGGGTGGAGGAACTTAAATTATCATTTACTATCATATATTTTGATAAAAGTGAAAATGTTTTTAAAATAATAAGTTAAAAATATATTATCTATTCTTTGAGGGATGGATTTTTATAACTATAGTTAAGTCTTTTTCACCATTGTTTTAACTTGTGATCTTTTTTATTTATAGTCTGAAGATAAGGCCAAATATGATTCAATTTTTGATAGTTTAAGCCCAGTAAATGGATTTCTGTCTGGTGATAAAGTGAAACCAGTGTTGCTCAACTCTAAGTTACCTGTGGATATCCTTGGAAGAGTAAGATATTTTTAAATCCTAATTGTAATTTTTATGTATTTTAATTCTGTGTCTACCAGGAGGACTTACAGCTCATTATTTAAAAATGCACAGATCTTATTTTGAAGTTGTGTTATAGAATTTTTCGTGTTCTGACTTAATATATAAAATAGTTGCCAATTTATTTCTTTGTTTGGTTATTACCTCTAAAATATGAGTGTTTGAAATTAGCTATGTCTATAAGCCCCTTAAGTAGGTCCTTTTTTCTTTGTGTTGTACGTGCCAACCTCTTGAATCCAATTCCTTGACTTAATTTCCAGAGACTATCAGTAATTTGCATCTGCCCCCTATTCCATGGTTGTATCGTGTGGCCTTGTCATAAGGAATGGTTTCATCCTGAAATCATAAATTCTGCTCTCTTAATAGAACTTCCTGTATTTCTAAATCTTTTCTAGATACTTGGAAGACTACCTCTTTGGCTCCATCAAGATCTTTAAATCTCAGACTCCTTTACTTTCCCCATCTTTTTAAATTTTATTATTATTATTATTTAATTGTTGTTCTATTACGGTTGTCCTATTTTACTTTCCCCATCTTTTGAATTTACTTTTTTCGTGGCTGCACCACTTCTTAGCTGTGTGACCTTGGACAAATCATTAGAAAAGCATGTCTCAGTTTTCTAATTTTTAAAATGAGTGTAATTCCCAGTTTATAGGGTTGTAAGGATTAAATGTGGTAACATGTAAAGCATGTAGCACAGCGCTTGGTACATACTTTTTGAACACTAACTGTCATGCTGACTGTGATGATAACAGCACCACCTCACCACCAGCAGTATTACTACTGGGATCAGTGAGTGCTGTGTAGGTTAGGTGCTCAATAAATATTAATTTTAAAGCTGTTTTCTAGTATTGTTTCTCAGTAATCATTTTCCTATTGTGTGGGCCACTGTGAGATTTCTAAACTATAAATATAATGCTGATATCTTTTTTTTTTAAATGTAAAACTAACTCTCTTAGTTATTTAGGATAAAGTTTCAACTCCTTTCAAGGCATTTAATGACCAAGCACTTGCTTATCTCCACTCCTGTCTCTCATCAGCTCACTTTCTCTTCCTGCCTCAAGTGAGATTTTGTTGCATTTTAAATATCTTCTTCCCAAGGATTTAACATAGTTTTATAGCTGGTCTAAAGCTATGAAGTTCATTCTTGTTTTAGACCAAATCTACCAGCACCTTTTTATTTTTTCTTGGTAAGCCCTGGACATTAGCTGGTTAATCATTAATAAGACAGTATTTGTTGCATATTTATTTTAGTGGATTAGAGATTCTGTAGTGTAGAGAAGACAGGGTTGATGGTACCACATGGAGCTGTTGTATGAATTAACTGAGGTGATGTTTGTGAAAAAGCATTGTACAATAGTTGTCTAAAGTACAGTATACATAATTGTTTTAAGATTTGAGAGGAAGAAAATAGTTTTAAAAAATTTTGTAAAGGAATTTCTATTTAAAAATCAGTGAATTATTACTTTATTTTACAGTAATATTAATACATTTAATATTGTGATAAAATAATCAGCATAATTGAAATTTCTCAGAAAAAATATAATGTTTAGGTGAAACTTTTACCCCTATTTTTGTATTTGCTGTTTACATGTAACACATAAAATGAAAGAATATTATCTTTCTCAATTTTTTTTTTAAGGTTTGGGAGTTGAGTGATATTGACCATGATGGAATGCTTGACAGAGATGAGTTTGCAGTTGTAAGTAACCTAGTGCTCTTAAAATCTTAAGCATCTTAATGGTTTTCTCAACTGAAAATTTCTCCTTTTAGTTCACTCTTATAGGAAGACTTATTTCCCTAAGGTTGTTGGTATGATTATTTTTACCTAGAATTTGTAGGTAATCAATAAATATTTTTAAATAAATGGATAGTAGAAAATGTACGTATTTCTTTGCTATCTTCATTTTATTTGACTTTAAGGTACATACAAATATATACTTTGGCTAATACACTGTGAAGATGCTGAGCAGTACTATCATTTGTATTTTAACTTGACCAAGCATCTCTGTACCTGCTTCTGCTATGGAATAATTTGACTTCACATATACCCCCAAATTTTCAAATTTTTTTCATTAAAGGAAAACATGAATAACATTTTAGTTTCATTTCATTTATGTATGCTGAGAAAGTTCTGACATCTGAAGACATGTTATCCTTAGTAATTGGATAGTTAATTTTAAATAGAGTTGTATTCATCTTTCTTAAGGGTTAGTTAAAATTCTTCTGTGAACTCCTGAGTGGGAAATATCTAACCCCCTTTTAGTCTCTTAATTGAAAATTAGTCTGTTCAAATTATCTTTCTTTATTTTGCTAAGGAATTATCCATCTCTTATACTTTCAAACTTGTTGCCACAGATTTATTTGCATTATTTTTTTCATTTCTTCATAGTTTGTGTTTTTCTCCCTCTCATTTTTTGTTTAATTGAAGTTTATCTAGTTTATTGATCTTTTAATAGAGATATCTTTTAGATTTATTTATTCTATTATCTTTTGACTTTTATTCTTTTCAACTTTTATCTTAATTTAGTCTTCCTAGTTTCTTTTGATGTACTTTAAAAATAAATTCTGAAAAATGAGTACTAACTCCCTTTATTTTTTATCTTTAATATTCAAAGCATTTAAAGGACATTTTTTCCCTGAATAGGTTTAGCTGGATTCCACTGATATTGGTACAAAGTTCTCTCCTTTTCACTATTTTTTAGATAATTTTTATTTTTCTTTGCTCATCTCTTTAGGAATGTTCCCGACTTTTAAAGTACTTAAGTTTGTCTGGTTTTGTTCCCTTTGTATATACTTTTAGCTGATTAGATTATGACTTGAGAACATGGTTGTTAAAACCTCTATGTAGTCCTGGCTGGGTGACTCAGTTGGTTGGAGCATCATCCTGTACAACAAAAGGTTGCGAGTTCAATTTCCGGTCAGGGGACACAACTAAGTTGTGGATCCAATCCCTGGTCAGGGTGCATGCGTATGGGAGGCAGCCAATTGATGTTTCTCTCTCACATTGATGTTTCTCCCTCACATTGATGTTTCTCCCTCTGTCCCCTTTCCTCTCTCTCTAAAATCTGAACATATCCATCAGATAGCCTTGCTCTGAGAAACCACCCGGAGACCACTGTGGGATCAGGCAATGGCTTTGAGGGAAAAGAGGGCAGAGGGTGGAGAGAAGAGGCAAATCCCAGACCAACTTAAGTCCAGAGGAACAAGGGAAGCAGGGGAAAGGTGACTCCTGGTTCTCCTCGTAGGCCTATAGGAGGAAGGGAATGGAGACTCCCGGTCCACCTTGTGGGCCCCTGGGAATCACCTGCCTGGGCTTCTGCAGGTGCTTTTTTGTACTTGTCCAACACACATCCAACATATTCAGTAGGTCATTTACATCTCATTGCTTTCCCCCCACCAGTTTAATTGACATATCGGGCTAGGTCCACTAACATTTCCTCTGGGAACCAGCTAGGACCAGGTTGGTTTGCATACGTCAAAAGTCCATGTGGGCATTCTAGCTGCCTCTGTGTTCTGATGACAATATCCTTGGTTGAGGATTAAAAAAATATATCTCCTTAAAAATATTTGCTAAGCTCTGGCCGATGTGGCTCAGTGGATTGAGTGCCAACCTGAGAACGAAAGGGTCACTGGTTCTATTCCCAGTTGGTGCACATGCCTGGGTTGTGGGCCAGGTGTTTCTCTCTCTCTCTTTTCCCTCCCTTCCCTTTTCTCTAAAAATCAATAAGTAAAATCTTTAAAAAAAAAATTACGATTTCCCTTTTTTTTTTTACTTTATTTTTTATTGTATTTTTTCTGTTGCCATTTAGTCCTCTTATAACCCTTCCCCCCAGCAATCACCACATTGTTGTCCATGAGTCTTTTTTCTTTTTTTTTCAGTCCCTCCACTCTCTAACCTCCCTGCCTTAGCTGTCACCCTGCTCTCCATCCATGAGTCTCGTTTTGCATGTTCAATTTATTCCACATGTGAGTGAAATCATATGACATTTGTCTTTCTCTGGCTTATTTCACTTAGCATAATGTTCTCCAGGTCCATCCGTACTGTTGCAAAGGGTAAATTTTTCTTCTTTTTTACAACCAAGTAGAATTCCATTGTGTGGATGTCCCATAGTTGTTTTATCCACTCATCTACTGATGGACACTCGGGCTGCTTCCATATCTTGGCAATGCTTGTAAATAATGCTGCAATGAACACAGGGGTGCTTGTGTTTTTTGAATTAGTGTTTTGGGTTTCTTCAGATATATTCCCAAAAGTGGGCTCGTTGTGTCAAAAGGCAGACCATTTTTAATTTCTTGAGGTATCTCCATACTGTTTTCCACAGTGGCTGCACCAATCTGCATTCCCTCCAACAGTGCAAAAGGGTTCCCCTTTCTCCACATCCTTCCCATTCTGACAGGTGTGAGATGATATCTCATTGTGGTTTTAATTTGCCTTTCTATGATTAGTGACATAGAGCATCTTTTCATATGTCTATTGGTCATCTGTATGTCCTCTTTGGAGAAATGTCTGTTCAGGTCCTTTGCCCTTCTTTTAACTGGGTTGTTTGTTTTTCTGGTGTTGCGTTTTGTAACTACTTTGTAAATTTTGGATATTAACCCCTTATCAGATGTATTGGCGTCTATGTTCATCAGGGATATTGGCTTATAATTTTCTTTCTTTGTAGCGTTTTTATATGGTTTTGGGATTAGTATAATGCTGGCCTTGTAAAATGAGTTTGGGAGCCTTCCATCTCTTGAATTTTTTGAAATTATGTGAGAATGAGAGGTATTAGTTCTTGGAATGTTTGGTAAAATTCACCTGTGAAGACATGCTGTCCAGGGCTTTTGTTTGTTGGGAGTTTTTTGAGTCCTGCTTCAGTTTCACTAGCTGTAATCTGTCTGGTCCAATTCTCTGATTCTTCCTGATTTAGTTTTGGAAGATTGTATGTTTCTAGGAATTTATCCATTTCATCCAGGTTGTCCAGTTTGTTGTATTTCTTTGGTGTCAGTTTTTATTTCTCCTTTTTCATTTCTGATTTTATTTATTTGGGTCCTCTATTTTTTTCTTGATGAGTCTGGTTAAAGGTTTGTCAATCTTATCTTTTCAAAGAACCAGCTCTTGGATTGATGTGTTTTTTAGACTCTTATTTCATTTATTTCTGCTCTGATCTTAATTATTTCCTTCCTTCTCACTTTGGGCTTTGTTTGTTGTTCTTTTTCAAGTTCCTTTAAGTGTAAAGTAGATTGTTTATTTGAGCTTTTTCTTGTTTTCTTTTTTTCTTGTTATGAATTTCCCTCTTAGGATTGCTCTCCCAGTGTCCCACAGATTTTCGATTGTTGTGTCTTCATTTTCTTTTGTTTCAAGGTATCTTTTGATTTCTTTCTTGATCTCATTGTTGGCCCATTTATTGTTTAGTATCATGTTATTTAGCTTCCACATCTTTGTGTGTTTTTCAGCATCTTCTTTTGATTGACTGATAATTTCATAACATTGTGGTCAGAGAAAATGCTTGATATGATTTCAATCTTAAATTTATTGAGACTTGTGTTGTGTCCTAATATGTGGCCTATCCTGGAAAATACTCCACGTGCACTTGAAAAGTATGTATATTCTGCTGCTTTAGGGTGAAATGCTCTGAAGGTATTAATTAAACCCATTTGATCTAGTATGTGGTTTAATGCTGTTGTCTCCTTGTTGATTTTCTGTCTGGAAGCTCTATCCATTGAAGTCAATGGGGTGTTAAAAATCCCTGACTATGACTGTATTTCTGTGGATCTTTCCCTTTATGTCCATCAAGGTTTGCTTTATACACTTAGGTGCTCCTATGTTGGGTGTGTAAATGTTTACGAGGGTTATATCCTTTCACTGGATTGTTCCCTTTATCATGTAGTGACCCTCTTTGTCTCTTATTATAGCCTTGGTTTTAAAGTCTATTTTGTTGGATTTAAGTATTGCTGTCCCAGCTTTTTTCCCTTTCCGTTTGCATGAAATATCTTTTCCATCCCTTTACTTTTAGTATGTGTGTATCTTTTGATCTGAGATGGGTCTCTTGAAGGCAGCATATATATGGGTCTTGTTTTCTTATCCATTCAGTTACCCTGTCTTTTGATTGGAGCATTTAAGTCATTTACATTTAAGGTGATTATTGCTAGATATGTATTTAGTGCCATTTTATTGTTAGACTATTTTCCTCTTTTTTTTCTTTTTCTTCTTCTTAAAGCAGGCCCTTTAACATTTGTTGTCTTACTGGTTTGGTGTTAACAAACTCCAATTAGCTTTTTCTTGTCTGGGGAGCTCCTTATTTCTCCTTTGATTTTAAATGGTAGCCTTGCTGGGTAACATAGTTTGGTTACTGTAAGTCCTTGCTTTTCATCACTTCAAATATTTCACACTACTCCTTTCTGGACTGAAATGTTTCTGTTGAGTAATTACATGACAGTCCAATTGGTGCTTCCTTGTGTGTAACTGCCTGCTTTTCTCTTGCAGTTTAGGATTCTCTCCTTGTCTTTAAGCCATGCCATTTTAATTATGATGTGTCTCAGTGTAGGCCTCTTTGGGTTCAACTCATTTGGGACTCTGTGCTTCCTGGACTTGTATGTCTTTTTCCTTCACCAGATTAGGGAAGCTTTCAGTCATTATTTCTTCAAATAGGTTTTTGATCCCTTGCTCTGTCTCTTCTTCTGGTATTCCCGTGATGCATACATTGTTTCACTTCATGTTGTCCAAAATGCTTAAGCTCTCCTCATTAAAAAAACATTTTTCTTTTTATTGATCTGCTTGGGTGTTTTTTTCTACCTTGTCTTCCAAATCACTGATACGATCCTCTGCTTCATCTGTTATTTCAGATTGTGCATTCTTTACTTCTGACTGGTCCTTGTTTATGGTTTCTGTCTTTTTTCATGCTGTTGAGTGTGCTTATAATCATTACTCCAAACTGTCTGATAAATTCCTCTCTTCCATTTCATCTAATTCTTATTCTGGAAAATTCTCTTGTTCTTTCATTTGGAGTCTGTTTCTTTGTCTTCCTGTTTTGGCTGCTTCTTTGTATTTGTTTCTTTGTATTAGGTAGATCTGCAAAGACTCTGGTGTAGGCCTTTGTCACGTGCTGGTTGTGACTGGCCCTGGTCAATCTCTTTGGAGCTATCAGTGATCCACAGCTTGTGGCTTCCTCTGCTGGGTCTAGATGTATGTCAGAAGAGTCAGGCTGCACACTAAGGCCACCTTCAACCAGCACCAGGCCAGAGAAGGGTCAGCCGAAGCTTCAGAGCTCCTCAGTATTCACCTTAGTTGTTAAATAATCAGTGATATAGCTTCAAGCTGTACTCAGCTGCTTGGCTTAAGATCCACAGGGTCAGACAGAGTATTTCCTGTGTGTGGGGCTATTGCTTCCCCTCAGGCTGATGCCACTTGGAGGGGAGTGCTCTGCCTGAGAAAGACAGCCTCTGCGGTATGGGGAATGACTCAGTACAGGGATCCTGGCTGTTATTCCTTCAGGTCTCTCCCCAGAGCCACCTACCCCAGACTTCCCTCAAACTTCTCTAATTCACTCTGCTATCCCTCTTCCGGGCCCCCCGGGTAAGTGGCTGCAAATGAAATTTTGTGCATTGGCCCTTTAAGAGGCTCTCTGTGTCTCTAGCCATCTCTTCCTGTAGGATAGAAACCCTGTTGCTTTTCACAGTAGTATGTTGTTTTGGTTCCTTTCCCCACTCTGATGCTGTATGTAGGCTGGGGAGCCCAGCTTGGCGTTTAGACCCCATGCTTCTCAGGGGGAACCCCCCGGCCATTGAAATACCTCTCTGGCACCTTGGCTGCCACCTCTGGGAGCCCAGCCAGCCCTCTCATGCCTTTTCCGCATTCCCTACCAGTCACTTCGTGGTGATGTGGCTTCTTCTCTCTGTCCGTGGGTATAAGGCTTCTCTCCAGCTAGTGTTTTGTTGGTTATTCAGAATAATTTCTCTACAATTTAGTTGTTAATTCCAGATTGGTCCTGAGAGGATAGTGTAGTTTCCACTTACTCCTCCACCATCTTGGGTCTCAAGATTTTTTTGTTGCCGAGTTCATGACCTATTTTTGCCTGTGTTCTCTGGACATGCTAACATTTCTGTATGGGATATTTTCGTCGTCGGCAGCCGTCCGTCTCGAGAGACGATGGTGTAGCTTCTTAAGAGTCTATCTGCACCGCCGAGAATGGTTGTGCAGTCCGACTCGGGAGTGACACGGTATCTGTCTCCTCCCGTGTTGAATCGACATCTTGTGATGACGCTGGAGTGTCCTCTCCAGTGAAACTGAAGCTACAGAGCCTGGGCAGGGTGATATGGAGGGTCTGCTGTTGCCCATGCAGCAGACCCCCCCCTCTCTTCGCAGCTGAAGGGTCCAAGGGAAAGACGGAGTCAATACAGCTTGGCTTCAGGTGCGCCGCAGGAGTTGCCGGTGTTGACTACAACGTCAAACCGCCTTAGGGACTCCGGCTCCGGATTTTCTGTCGGGGTTTACTCCCTTAGCCTTTCCCCTGAAGAGGTATGCCGCAAGGCAGCGGAGGTTTTTTGGAATCAGAGTTTTCCTTCTCTGATGTGCCCTGACTGGAAGATCGAACCAACGACACTTAGCTCGCAGGCCGACGCTCAATCCACTGAGCCAAACCAGCCAGGGGACGGGATATTTTAGATGTCTATAAATCCACAGTATCGATTTTATTATGTTTCAGTTTCTCTTTTTCCTTTCCTCTGATATCCTGGAGTAAGCCTAGGTTTATTTTTGATATTTTTGCATTGAAATCATCAAAAAGATACTCTAAATGCTTCTTGGTCAAGTGTATATTTCTAGCTGTGTAAATGCATTTGCTAATACATTTCAGTTTAGAAATTAGATGCCAGCAGATCTTTTTTGTTGTGTTAAGTATGGTGCATCATTTGATTTAGTTGCTGCATTTGTTTCAATGGCATACTTTGGTTAGAATAAAGCACAGTATTATAAGAAAACAAAGTCCTTTTCTTTTTTAGTAGAAAAATTGACTACAGTTTTGTCAAGGTAGCTATTTTCAAGGCAACATGAAATTACTAATGTAGTATGTTTTTAAATTTCAAAAAATGTGTTGTCTTTTGGCAGCAGATGGCTGACATTGCTTTTTTTGCGTCTAGTGTCCACTTTTCCAGGAAATGGCTCCCATCTGCAGCAAGAGGAATGCTGACCTTTAATGTGCATGTTAATCACTTCTTTTAGCTCAGTGTCAGTCTGATAATATTGCATACATTGTGTATTTGGTTGGAAGTGTGTGCTAGCCAGATTGGTTTTTGTCTGGAGCCTTAAGCTTTGGAGATAAAAAGTTTGTGCGTTTCTAAAATTGAAATTGGGAAAAAAAGAAAGAAAACTGAAATTGAATTCTTGAAGTTGACTAGTGAATGGGGAGCGGAGAATTGTTGGTGTGGATAAATGGCTAAACTCGGTCTCAGGATAAACAGCATCAGCATCACCTGGGAACTTCCTAGAAATTCTCTAGCCCAACTGCAGACTTACTGATTTTAGAATTCTGGGAGGAGAGCCCAGAAATCTGCTTTATCAAGCTGTCCAGGTAGTTCTGATGCCTGCTACAATTTGTATACCAATGGGTTAAAGGTTAGGTTTTTGTTTGTTAAATCCTCACCTGAGGATATGTTTATTCATTTAAGAGAGAGAGGAAGATGAGGGAGGGAGGGATGGAGGGAGGGATAGTGAGAGAGAGACAGAGAGAGAAGCATCCATGTGAGAGAGAATCTTCGATCAGTTGGCTCCCGTGTGTACTCTGACCAGGGATTGAACCTGCAAACTAGGTATGTGCCCTGATGTGGAATTGAACCTGCAAACTTTTGGTGTGGGGGATGACACTCCAACCAACTGAGCCACCTGACTAGGGCAAAGGTTAGTTTTATTTCTTGTAGAAAAGAGTGTGGTATTGTAAAATTACATGTGTGCTCCTAATATAGGTGATCAAATCTGTAAAAAAGAGTTTTGTAGCCAGAAGATCTTCGTTTGAACCTGACTCTGTCACCTCTTAAAAATATATTGGACAAGTTACTTAACATCTCTTAGCCTCAGTTTCTTCATTTGTAAAATGATATTAGAAATCACAAAAATCATGGATTGTATTAGATGCTCAGTAAGTATTTATTTGAAAGCCCCACAAAACTTAGAATTAAAAGCAACTTATTTGGGGGAGAATTATTTTTAATGGAAGAAAAAAATTAAGAAATATTAAAGCTTCCTTCCAGTTGCTATTGTAACCTTTCTGGGGGTTCCAAGTTGCTTTGAGTAATTTCATATGCTTGAAGATAGTTATGGAAAATTTTCATCTTTTGAAAGTGTGGAAGGTGACTCAGATTCAAAGTGGAGGGGATATCCTGATACTGTCTATATGTAGGTTGTCTCATTTGTGCAAGTGCTTTATGTATTTAATAATTAAAAATAATTTTAATAGGTAATACATTCTCATGGTTCAGATATCAGTACAATATAAGAGAATATTCAGTGGAAAAATATCTCAGTTCCATCGTTGCCCTCAGCTGCTCCATTTGCACCTACTACATAATGAACCACTTTTCTTAGTTTATTATTTATACTCGTAGAATTTCTTAATGAAAATATAAACAAATATGAATAATTATTACCCCTTACCATAGAAGATAACACAGTATACACACTGTTATATACATTGTTCAACACAAAACTTCTCATGTTTAATAGTGTGTCTTGAATATCTATTCATATAGAGCGCTCCATGATGTTTTTTCTGGTCAACTTTATTAAGGACTACTTTATATACAAAGAACTGCATTTAGTTTAAGTATATAATTTGATGAGTTTTTGTATTGTATATAGATGTGAGGGTACCACCACAGTTAAGATATAGAATGGTCCCATGCTTTTTTTTTGTTTCATAGTATTTCATTGTATGGATGTACCATGATTTTTTAACCAGTCTTCTATTGATGAGCACTTGGGTGCTAATACAAGAAATTTTGTAATCAATCTTTTTCATATAGTGTTTCCTATGTAGGCAGGTAAGTCTGAGGATGCATTTCCAGATGTGTGATTGCTGAACCAAAGGGGAAATAAATTTGGTAAATGTTGCCAATTTGCCCTTCATAGACTTTGTACCTGTTTGTGCTCCCACTAGGAGTCTATCTGTTTACTTCATCAAACTAACAAAGTATGTTATGAAACTGGATTTTTGCCAGTTAGGTGGAAAATTGGATTTTAATATTATTTTAACTTGCATTTTTTTATGTGAATGGAAGTGAGCATTTTTGTGTGTATTAAAGGATAAGGCAATTTGTATTATTTACTTTTCTGTAAAATATCTCTTCAGACTCTGCCCATTTTCCTATTGCATTTTTCCCCTCTTAATTCCTAGGAATTCTTTACATATTAGGGAGGTTAGCTCTTTCTTTGCAAATATTTTTCCCCAGGTTGTTTGCCTTTGGCATTGCAAGAACCTTAGTTGAAGGGTGTGTGTCTAAGATTTTGCTGCTCAGGATATCTTCCTAAGAGTTGCTTAGCTTTGATTTATTTTTCTTTCTTCCTTCTTTCTTTCATTTCTCCCTCTTTTCCATTTTCTTTCCTTCCCAGCCTAATTTCTTTAAAAGGGGATTTGAGACAGATTGAAGATGCTTTGTTATAGAACAATATTCAGTTCAATGGTGGATGTTGTAAAATGATTTTAACATATATGACCCTGGTTCATCTATTTTGAAGGCCATGTTTTTGGTATACTGCGCACTGGAGAAAGAACCTGTGCCAATGTCCTTGCCTCCAGCCTTGGTGCCACCTTCAAAGAGGAAAACGGTCAGTATATCAGGCCCTATGCAGCTGATCCCCACTTCAGCTTCAGCCAAGGAATCTTGCCACTCCTTACCACCTGTAGGCATTTTACCTACTAAAGCACCATTAAGACAGGTATAGATTTATTAGTGTTAACTTTTTTAAAAAACGAAATGCATGGCATTTAACAGTTGATTGCTTGATGAAAATAGAAGGAGCAATCAAAGAGATCGTAGTTTAGAGCTCCCTCTGGTTGAATCTGCATAATGTGATGTCTCAGAGAAAAGAAATTACCCTTCTCCTGCATTTGGCCTTACTTAGGTCATATGGATGGTTCATTGGCTTTGCCTTGAAATACCGAGGATTAAAGTTGGAGGTAGCAGATACTCTTTGCTAATCTGGCATGCTTGCCCTGACTAGTTAATAGGTATTTTTGTTTGTTTCATCTCTAGTTAACTCTTGATTCTTTGAGTTCAGATTATCCAATTTTGGGTTACCCCAAGGCCTTTTTTTTTCTATCCAGCCTGCTTTTTATCAGGTTGCATGAAGGAAAATAATAACAAACTGTACAAATCAGCCAATTTGGCTATAGTTAACAATGCTGAATGAAACTATAAAAATTGGAGTTTGAGAATTATCTGAATATTTTGTTTATACGGACTCTCCCAGTTACCCATATTTATGTGGTCATTCATAAGTCAAGAGTTAACTGTGTTCGAATTTACTCATTACTTAAGAAGGAAAAAAGTAAAATGGGCATCTATAAATATAGTCCCACTGACCTACATTTTTCTTTACCACAGCATTTTATTTGGGGGTGTGATGAAAATGATATACTGGTTCTGTAGATAGTAGTTAGTGGGGTAGCATTGTTCAGAATTTGTGACAGATACTGTCATGGGTTGAAAGATAGCACTTCAAAGTTTGTTTCATTTTGGTAGAAATACTATTTATTTATTTATACATTTTCCCCTGCAGTGGGTTGTATCACCTGCAGAAAAAGCTAAATATGACGATATCTTCCTGAAAACTGATAAAGATAATGATGGATTTGTGTCTGGACTGGAAGTCCGTGAGATCTTCCTGAAGACAGGTTTACCTTCAACTTTACTAGCCCATATTTGGTAAGACTGTTTAAATCGATTTAAAAAACAATTATGGTTTTGTATCAAACCTAGGTTGTGCATTCTTATTATTAGGCATTTTTAAATAGGAATCATGTTGTTTTAGAATTCTTTATAGAAAAGTTTAAAACTGAAGATTTCTTCTGAATAATGAAGAGAAGCTTGAGAATGGGTTACCTAAAGTTTTATAAGATTGACAGTGTCAGTTAATTTTTATTAGAATGTTAAAATGCAGCATCTATTTATAGCAATTCATTAAATTTAAATTTTTAAAGGAGAATCCAAAATCTGAAATTTGAACTCTCTTCAAGGCATATTTGTATAATTATGTAGGGTATGTGTATACTTTTATGTCTTCACATAGGAATTACATACTTGGTCCTTAAAAAAACAAGCCTTAATGTCTCTAATGAGTTTCACATTCAGTGAAATAATGTACATGAAAATACTTTATGGTGTGCCAGCTGCCAATCCAGGTGACTGTGGCAGAGGTTACCCTGAGGTTTTCAAGGGGAAGCAAAGATTAGAAGTGGACCACATAATTGCAAAGAGAAACTTAGGAAAGAATGAAGGGACAAGAGCCCAAGACTGGGAAGATTATTTGCATAACTAATAATAACTGCCACTTTTTAGTGCCTGGGCTAAGCACTATGCTCAATAAAATGGCAGCTGTTATGGGTGTGGCATTATGCCCACAATTTTTATGTACTTTGTCTTTAATTATCATAGTAATCTTACAAGGTGGATGTTATCTCCACTTTCTAGATGAAGATGCTAAGGCTCGGAGAGGTTAGAAAATTTGGCTAAGATCACAAGAAGAAGTAGAAAAGCTGGAATTCAAGGTTTCTTTGACATTGTAACCTGTCGTTTTTGTCGGGCCATACTGGTTTTCAATGACTCAGACAGATCAGGACTTCAGAAAGCTAACCTTAAAAAAAAAAAAAAAAGAAGAAAATAGAATAAAACATTTGCTGTTTTTCTTCAAGTGACTTTGTAAAGCTTTCCAGATTGTTGCTCTTTCTTCACATGTGATCTCCATTTGCAGCTGTTGTTTCTGCTTTGACTTCTTGATCCTTATATCCTCCTATTCCAAGAGCCGCAGGAAGCAAACTGACATGGAAATTCTTGCTTGTTTCAGAATTTTTCTAATGCCACTAATGAACCAAATTTGTTGAAACTTAGGCTTCAATTTTTAACATCTTTTAATGTCGAAAAGTTGGGAGTAGACATTGTTGGGATTCTTTAGTGCACTATAACTCTTATTCAGTAGGGGCTGTGAAAGTTGATAAAAAGTACAACACAAACCCAGATTAGAGGTCCCCTGCTCAGCACCAGGGCAAACATTCTGTCTGTATATTTTTTTTTAATTTTTATTTATTTATTTTTAGAGAGAAGGGAAGGGAGGGAGAAAGCAAAGGAAAGAAACATCAATGTGTGGTTGCCTCTCATGTGCCCCCAACTGGGGACCTGGCCTGCAACCCAGGCATGCGCCCTGACTGGGGATCGAGCCAGTGACCCTTTGGTTCGCAGGCTGGCGCTCAGTCCACTGAGCCACACCAGCCAGGGCTGTCTGGATCTTTTTTGATCTCTGGCTTTTAACACTTGAGTGAGTTTTGGGAAAGCCATAAATTAGTATCACTTTCTTTTTTAATGCCAGTGATCATTTTTTATAAGCCACATAGTCACATTGGTAGTTGTGGCATTTATATACTCTTCATTTTTCTTATTTTTACAGGGCATTATGTGACACCAAGGACTGTGGGAAGCTTTCAAAGGATCAGTTTGCCTTGGCTTTTCATTTAATCAATCAGAAATTAATAAAGGGCATTGATCCTCCTCACATTCTTACTCCTGAGATGATTCCACCATCTGATAGAGCCAGTTTACAAAAGGTAAGACAACTTAACAGAAGACCTGAATGCATTAACAGAAAGGAGCAAGAGGTATGTCAGATGACAGACTCAATTTGGAGGGAAGAGTGGAAACAATGTATCTGGCTAGGAGCAGAGCAGTATACTGTTTGTGGTTTGGTTTGTGACTATAAATATGCTGAATGCATGTATAACATCTTTAGGCTGCCCCTCTTTTGCCCCATTATTCATTACACATATGGCAACCACATTTTCAGTCTCAAAATTGGAAAAATATGGTCTTCTTTTTCCCCTCCTAGATTTGTGGATTAATTTTTATGAATAGGGTATAAAATTTAAATGAATCCTGGCTGGTGTGGCTCGGTGGATTGAGTGCTGACCTGTGAACAAAAGGGTCGCTGGTTTTATTCCCAGTCAGGGCATATGCCTGGGTTGCGGGCCAGGTCCCCAGTTGGGGGTGTGACAGAGGCAACGACACATTGATGTTTCTCTCCCTGCCTTCCCCCCCTCTAAAAAAAAAAAAAAAAAAAAAAAAATCTTAAAAAAATATTTTTGATGAAATCCATAAGAATTAATTATTATGTTTCATTTGATGATTCATTCTTACAAAAAGAATACAAATTTGAAAACAAAATCAAGGAGATTATAATTACCTGATATCATTTTTAAATTAAAAAAAAAAGAAAAACTTTTATGTTGAAGTCTGTGTGGTTTTTGCCATATAAGGTGACCCACTGTTCCTAAGCATACAGCCAAATTTCATACCTGCACAGCTAGAAACAAGTTTCACTGCTTTCAGTTTCTGGGCAGCAGTATGTATTTTCAAAGTACATTGTTCAGCCATGTTGTGCCTTGATTTTTCTCTCATCTTGAAACCCTTCCGTGTATAGTGCATTTATAATGTCTTGGTCTAAATAAAGCTTTACAGAGATTTGCATACTCTAGGGGCTGTTTGCTGTTAAAAATACATATTATGAGTCTTAAATCTTAAATTTCTTATGACCTATAAAGTAACCATAGCTGTGGTGATTCTTCAGTGTTATAGGAGTTGTCAAATGTGTGGTATGAGAAAAGCACTCTTTAAAATGTCATTAGGATATTTTGGTTTTGCATTAATTTTGTCACATAGTTTTAAAAAATTCTATTTAAACCTAATAACAGTCAAATTTGGATTCATTTCTAAGGCATTTAAATAGAAATTTATAGCCACCAGATACAGAAGTTACTTCTAAGAGCTCTTATTCTTATTTTTAAATAAAATAAGTATTTGATTATTGGCTTTGTGGGTTTTGGGGGGGGCACATTTTATGAATTTTTTGAGATTTCTTGTGATGTAAGATGTGGGTTCTCTAAATTGTGGAGAAAGCTAAAAGTGATGCCACCAGAAAGGTAAAGGCTACCAATGTGTGTCTGTTCTCTGCTATAACTGCTGCAGCTATGGAAAGCTGTGTTGTTTCACCCTTTCTTTTACTTATGTGACTGTCTTTTCCCCCTTAGACTGCCTTCATTTTATACTCACTTAATACCCTACCAACACCAATTACAGATATGACAAATTGCTGACGCGGATTGTTTGTTCATTGACGGCCCTGTGACATTAGTAGACACTTAAAGTTGTATCTGCTCTACAGAGTTTTTAATGTAATAATTTGTTTGCAGTTCATTCACTAGAGAGAGCATAGACATCCCTGACAGTTTACGTCAGATATCAGTACTATTCATTAAAATGTGATTTTTATCACTGTTTCTTATCTAGTAACCAAAATTTTTAACCTTAAAAATTAAAATTAGCATTTGGTTTGTCATTACAATAATCTCTTTTCTCTTTATAGGCTGATTTAAAAAATTTCTTTTATTTTAGAACTGCATTTTTTTGAAGCTCTGACTAATCCTTTTTTGAATGTTGCTTTCCTTTCTGTGTTTTTTCTAGTTTGGACTGTTTTTTTCCTTCTGCAGCACTCTGCTTTTCGCCTTTCTTGTACTGTCAGTTTCTTTACTCTCCCAGGGTTAGAGCTTTACTTTATGCCTTTTTAGCATTACAGTTTTGGGTTTACAAGATACGTTTTGAAGTTAGAGGTTTTTTATGCAGCTAAGTTGATGCAGAGAAAATACCTAAACTGCATGCTTCTGTCACGTGTCTGTTACTTGGTCCTTGTGTGCATTTTAACTTGCCTTCCCTATGTTCTCTGATCCACTTAAGATAGCCAAAGTGGAATTTTTGTGTAATGTACAAAACAGGGTGAGAGAAAATATTTTGAAAGGAGGGGACATGTTACATTTTTCTTTATATACTGTTTACTTCATGTACTGTTGTTTCCTGGTTGCATGTCTTCCATTGCTTTAGTATGGGAGTTTAATTTCTGTGTCAGCAGTTGAGTGACACAAGCTGTGTACCAACTACAATACACTCATCTTCCTTTGGAGTCATCTCTGGTATCACCTTATAACTCGTTCAAGATTAAACTTGTTTGCCTCTTCTTATTTAATGATATTTTTAATAGTGAATGACCGTCAAATGCGAGTCACTCTTTTTGAGTCAGACTGGTAGAAAGGTGTGGAAGTCATTTCACAAAGGGGATTGAGCCTAGGTAGAAGCAGCTCATTGGGAGGCCGTCCATCTTTTAAGAGCATCTTCTGTTGAGGAAGTTAATTACAAGAATAACTTACATTTATAAAATATGATGTTTGTAGAGTGACTTCACATGTATTATTTATTTCATTTAATTTTTAAAGTGGGCAGAGCAGAAATTATTTCTCTATTTTACAGTGATGATCATGCCATTAGTAAAATAGTAGAGCCCAAAATAAATCCAGCTAGATTTTCTAACTGCAAGTACCATTCAGAGACCAATTTTGACACCTTCATTATTGAAAGAGAACTATATGTAAAGGATGTCATACATGAAGATAGTTTCATATATTGGGATGATAATATTTACTATGGAACATGCTTGAGCAGTTGATTTTACTTTTAAATAGAGTAGACACTAAAAGTATTTAACAAAAGTAAATATTTGTTGAATTGAATAAAATCAATGACCATTATAATTCTAAGACTCAACAAAAATTTATGTACTTACACAAATAAATCACCACTCATCTCCACAAGAAATATGTACTTCAGTGGAGGGATTACTTTGTAAATCTGATACCTGCTGTACCACAAGTTCTGGACAGGCTGGAATCAAGTGGCAAAGACATTGGCATCTGAAGTGGTAGTACATAATATAGAACAATAGCTTTTAGAGAATTTAAGGGAAAATGTCTTAGTATATAATTGTGTGTGTATGTCTTTAAAATTGTACTAGTTATGGTGTTCTTAAATACATTAAAATGTTCGTAATACCATAAGAAATGTAATACCCGATATCCATGTAGTGCTTTTAAATATTTTAAATGCTTTGCCATATATAATTTTATAGTAATAATGTATAACTCTGAACTTTTTGTTTTTAGAGCATCATAGGATCAAGTCCTGTTGCAGATTTCTCTGCTATTAAGGAGCTAGATACCCTTAACAATGAGCTAGTTGACCTACAGAGGTATGTAAAGTAAAATTATTACAGCTGACTACATAAATATTCTTCCCCTCTCTCTCCTGTTTCTTAATAAATACTACTTTAGTTGGTTAACTACCAAAGTTCTTCATTTGGGAATTGGTATACCTTATTTCATCAAATTTCAGGCAACCTTTAATTGCAGAATGCACTGTTTTCTTCTGTGCCACTAAAAAAAGAAAATTCACTAAAAATGTCAAACAATGGCTTGCCATCAACTATTAATATACTATTTGATTTCAGGCAGTGAAAAATATGGAGCTTAGAATGAATGAAATGTAGTGTTTCTGTAACTTTAGATATTTGAATAATGTATTAGAAAAACATTATTGTTTAAGAGCATATTGTTAAGGAAGTTAATTATAAGAATAGCCCACACTCCATTTTGTGGAAAGAATATTAAATGCAGAAGCCATGCCAAGAGCTTTCGTAGCTGTTATCTCATTTGATCTTCTCAGAAATCTTATGGCTTGAGATAGATGTTATTGTTCCTGTTTCACAAGTTAGGAGTTTAGATGCTTAGAGAGGTTATTTTGCAGAAAGTCATACAAATCTGTCAGCAGTAGAACCAATGCTTAATCTCAGGACTACTTGATTTGGAGTAAAATCTCCCTTCTTTACGTAGGTACTGTGTAGTACTCTGGTTTCTCTTCAAAACGAGTAAATCTTTCACCTTTTACATAGGTACTGTGTAGAACAGACTTGAATACAATTAGATTTGATTCTGAATACAGCAGGTACTATTGGTATTTCCTTAATTTCCTTCTTCCTTGGAAACTTTATGGTAATACTCATTGTAAAAATAACCTCCTAAAATTACTTTTTAAAAAGTCCTCACCTGAGGACATGCTTATTGATTTTTTTAGAGAGAGAGGAAGGGAGGGGAAGAGAGAAGGAGAGAAACATCGATTGGTTACTTCCCTTACACACCCCAGCTGAGGAACGAACCCAAAAGTTATGCATGTGCCCTGACCGGGAATTAAACCTACAGCCTTTTGGTTTATGGAACAATGTTCCAAATAACTGATCCATACTGGCCAGGGCTAAAATTCCTTTTTAAAAGTGAGACCATTTCTCCATCTATAAGGCATAGTATTTAAATATCACTGCATTTACACAACTCCCCTTTTTCTTTATCTTGACAACACTTTGATACACATAGTGACTGATACTTTATTTTATTGACAGTATTGAGACATATGGGGATTAAGTCATTTATCTGGACTATATGGCAAGAACTTGCTGCAGAGAAACTTAGTTGTGATTTTTTTTTCTTTTCAGTTGCAAGAAGGAACTCAACTGAGGCTAACTTAAGTGAGAGTGAATTTGTTGACTTGTGAAACTAAGACCTCTTAGAGGCAGTGATGGCTTAGGGCATAGCTTTATACCTGGGCTCAAATCATATAAACAGTTCTCTTGCTCTCTCCATTTCTTGCTTCCACTTTCACTGGGTTCGTCCATTCTTAGGTGGATTTTCTGATTATGTTGTCAAGGGGGCTACAGCAGTCTAGTGGAGTGCCTCTCTTCTGGCAGTTCCAGAAAATGTCCTAAGATTCAACCTAATTAAAATGGCTTACTGTCATGTCTACCCTGAAACAATCAGTGGCCATGGATGTATATAGTTTGATTTCTCGTGAACTCCATCCTGAGAGTGGTGAGTGGTAGTGAGCCATCAATATCACATAAAGGGGAGAGGGAATCCCCACATGAAAATACTCAAGATCGAGAAATTAATTCTGGGGAGGTAAATGTCTGCTGAAGACAGTATGGCTTTAAATCACCAGTAATTTCAGTGATCAGCGTGTTTGAACAATATGAGTTGACATTATGTAAACTTAGTCTGGGTATCATTTTAAATGTCATTACTTAGTTTTCATCATATCTACCAAATTCTTATTTTCTGTTCAAAAATTGGCTTTTGCCTGTTACACAAAGCCTCTAATATTAGAATCTTAGAAAGTAAAACAAAACAAAACATAAACCCCTTGGATATCATATAGTCCCATTTTCTTTCTTACTCATGAAAAGAAAAATAATCAAATCCAAAGTCACACATCTAGTCA
The DNA here is from genome assembly GCF_987537825.1 of Furipterus horrens. Lineage (NCBI taxonomy): Eukaryota > Metazoa > Chordata > Mammalia > Chiroptera > Furipteridae > Furipterus > Furipterus horrens. Next base: position 35,423,026 of record NW_028327173.1, on the reverse strand, counting down.
GCCACTGTGTTGGCTGGCAGTCAAACCAGGTTGTGCAAGTTCTACTTCTGTGTTCTTTCTATTATGTAGTAGATAAGTCCGCCTCTCATTAAGATTTAAAAACATTTTACTTTGGTTCAGAGTAGGAGAAGTGAACATCTGATTACTGAGCCTGTAATGGTGTGTAGACTTTTAATTTTCATATGGTCCATAAATGGTCCATTAACATTTTTTTGCCTTTTATGTAATGTACATTAAATAATTGTTAGATTTGAATATACTTGTCTTCTATGCCTCTCAGGCCTATGAAAATTGACACATACCCCAATATTCTAGGACTTGCTTAACTTCAACAATCATTATTTAACATGAAATGTTCTATTGTGAGTTTGAATAGGAAGTAGTGCATCATACATAAAATGTTCTTGCCAGGGCAAACATTTTCAATTATTAGTTATTTTGGTCAACTGAGGCTCCACTAACGTCTAGTAACCCCTAATGTTAAGTTGTACTAGTGGCAGTCTTGTTTAGTGAATCACAGCTAACTTAAAAAGAACATATCTAACATTTTGTGACTGCCTTAGTAAGAAAATGATAGACCTCCAAAACCTTGTTAGGTTTTAGGTTGTAGTCATAGTTTATAAATGTGTAATATATTTATATATGATTTGACATTTGTGAAAATACTTTCCCTGGGCTTTTATTTATGTGAGATCTACATTGTAGGCAAACTTCCATCATCTTTCAACTCCAGTAACATCATGAGACTCATCTACCCATGCTAAAATTAATGATTTTTGAATCTCAGTTTTATAAATGTTTGTATTAGGTCACGAATTCCTTTAACTTTTGCTACATAGGGATTTAAATATGTCAATCAGACTTAATTAGTATGGTATTTTTAACTTAAAGAAGGAAAAGTAATGAATATAATATAATAATCTTAGCAAATATCTGGAACTCTCCCCTGAGCTCAAGACTTATATTTTTTATTGCCGACCAGTGTTTTCATATGAATGTCCAGTAGGACGTGACTTTCTAATCTTTCCCTGACCACTGTCTTTGTCTCTTTTATTTCCTTTTTCAGTGATACCACTATTCATCTAATCAAGCTACAAATGTGAGATTTTTCCTTCCTTTCGTTCTTCTCTGAAATGGTTCTTGGAATCATGCCTACCTTCCCATCTTCTTTGCCTTCTTAACTCCTCATTCTTCAAATCTCGCCTTAAAACATCATTTCCTCCAGAAGGGGAAGCCTTCTCTGACTACTTTGTGTCCCAACCCTGTACCTGGTAAATCTTATGTAACAGCCTATCATACATGGTTTTTATATTTACACTTGTCATAACATTTACTGTACTCTATTGTAATTGTCTATGTTTTTGGCCCTCTCACTAGACTATGTGCTTTTTAAGCATAGAGACTATTAATTTTTCACTATTGTAACCCTAATGCTTAGCTTATATAGTAGATGAGAAAATAATTGGCTCAATTTTGTTGAAATCTGTCCCTTTTTTCTTCTGTTTCTCTCTAAGTTTGAGCATTTCTCTCTTACCTGGATCACTGTTATAACTTCCTAATTAACTCTGCTTTGAGTTTCTTGACCATCCTACCTCCAGTTGATGTATGAAGTACTACTCATATCCCTTAGTGATACCCCATTCCCAACTGAATCCAGTCCACTTTTCTGAGGATGGCATAAAGACTCTTCCTTTGCGGTGTTCCCAAGGCATCCTGACCATTCTGCAGCCTTAGCCACCTCCCACAGAAAGGAGAGTCATCTCCTGATAACACTGTAAAGTTTCTTGAGAACAGACACGTATGTTCGCTCTTGTACTCTCAGAGTTCAGATAGTGCAATAATCTGTTTGTTTCCTCCCTCTTCAGCCACATGATGGGTGGCCTTATTACCTCTCACCTCAACATGCCACTACTTTTTTATTCTTCTTTGCTTCTGATCCTACTGTTCCCCTTTGCCTGAGACTCCCTTTGCCTTGTAAACTTTCACTCATGCTTCAAGGTCCGGTTTGAATACCATCTCCTTTGTCAGACCTTCTCTGAAAGGTTGATTGCTAGTTGCTCTTTCCTTTCTACTTCTGGAGACTTCAGTCTTTCATAATACTACTCACCACATTTTAATGTAGTCGTTTAAAAAATATGCATTTAAAAATTTGAACTCCTTCAGGTGAAGAGATGTGTCTCATTCACTTGGATAAGTTAACATATGGACGCATACGTTGCCTGAAACCATAGAATCTTGGTACAGGTTAGTTGGTTGAATGAAGAAGTCAGAGTATGTTATAAATATTAGACTGTTTCTCAGATTTAATTTCTACAAAGTTTATGGCACACTAGAGGCCATATGTTAAATGATTAAATAAAGCAAAAGAGCGTCTCAATAATAGCTTATTTTGAAGAATATAGTAGAGGATTTTATAGACAAAAGGATTTTTAATCCTCACAGGAAATGAAGTTAGTAGTGGGTTGATTTTTCATATTTTCACTACCTATTTTTGTGTCAAGCAGCTCCTTTGAAAATCTGATGAAGACTGTTAGACTGCACCCAGGAAAAAATGTGTATCTGTGTACCCCATTTTGCATTTATTTCAGGAGTTCTCAGGCCCTTAAAAACTATCCATGAAACCATTTTCAAGAACCCTTCCTCTGAAAGTTACGTGGCTCACTTGGCAGTGATAAGGCAAAAATGTAGTGAGAAATTGCTTCATTCACTTAGTGTGGTGGTGGTGAATTATGCTGAGCAGGAGTTAATATTTGTTTGTCTTCTACCAGCTTCTTCCTTCCTGTCTCTGTTCTTTTAGCAAGAACATCAGGAAGTGAAAGCTACATCCTGTCAGGCCAGTTGTTATGCTGGTCTTGAGCTAGTAAATGGGAAAGATAATCACAATAATGATTATTAGCCATTGTGTTCTGCCTGCTTTAAATAAATTCTCTTACTCGGTTCTTGCAATAATGCTGAAGGGTTAGTATGATAGTTCTGTCTCAGATTTTCAGATGAGGAACGGGCAAGTCTTCTTTTCTAAGAAGTTTTCCCTGATATCCACCTCAGCTCAGAGAGCACTCAATTTCCTTCTCTCAGAACACTTAACAATACTGGGTTATATTTCTTTCCACAATAGACTCTGAGCTGTATGTGATAACACAGAATGCCCCTTATTTAGAATAAGCAAATACAGTGTAGTAAGTATTTCAGAGCATGAGCTTTCTAACCAGATTGCCCGGTTTGATTCCTGACATGACTTAGACAAGTTAGTTAATTATTTGTGCTTCAGTTTCTTCATTGTGAAATGGAAATATGAATAATGCCATATAAAATGCCAGCTATAGTTCTTGGAACATGGTAAATTTCAATACATGTTAGTAATCATGATCGTCTTTGTCATCCTCATCCCTAATACCAGCTCAGCAGTTAGAGCACCACATTTACTGAGTAGGTGTTCAGCAAACATTGGCTGGAGTAGCTAAATGAACACTCCTTCCCTAGTTGAAGAGAAACAGGAACTATGTATCCAAGATCTATATTCCTAAATATATAGATCTCTACCTCAACCATTTTTGAGAGATGATTTTAAAAAAAATATGTATATATTTAAGGGAGTGTTAGCATGTAGTTTGGAATTTTTAAAATAATTTTTTTGGTTTGGTTCAGTTAAAATACCTTTAGAAAGTATTAGCTCTTGAGAAAGTATTGCTTATATTATTAAATCTAGAGTTCTTTTATTTATGTAATCTAACCTAATCTGTTTCTGGCCCTGTAAAGGTCTATGGTACTGCTATTAGAAGGTCTCAATCATGACTACCTCAAGAATGGTGTTACCGATTGAGTCATTGAAGCACAAGGTTGTAGTGTGCGCTTGGTAATAAGGAGGCAATTTAATTCAGTTTCACATAAAGTGGATAGCTCAGCATTTAAAACCTCTGAGATCTTTATATCTTCATATGGCTTTGAGTTACTATCGAGTAGCATCCTTTTATTTCAACCTGAAAGACTTCCTTTAGCTTTTCTTGTAGCACAGCTTTAATGTTAATGAAGTCCCTCGCTTTTGTTTATCTGGGAATATCTTAGTTTCTTCATTTACAGATTTAAAAAATTTTTCCATTACAGTTTACATTCACTATTATTTTGTGTTAGTTTCAGGTGTACAGCATAGTGCTTAGAGAATCATATACTTTACAATGGGTTCCCAGATAAGTCTAGTTCCCACCTGGCACCATACTTAATTATTACAATATTATTGACTGTATTTCCTATTCTGTATTTTACATCCCCATGGCTATTTTGTAACTGCCACTTTGTACTTTTTAATCTAACCTTCAACTTTTTCATTTACTTCCTCAACTCCTCTCCCCTCTGGGAACCCTCAGTCTGTTCTCTGTGTCTCTGAGTCTGTTTCAATTTTGTTTGTTTATTCTTTAGATTACACTTAAAAGTGAAGTCACATGATATTTGTTTGTCTTTCTTTGACTGACTTATTTCACTTTGCATAATACCCTCTAGGTCCATTCATGCTGTCACAAATGGAAAGATTTCATTCTTTCTTATGGTCAAGTAATATTCTATTATACGCATATATATGTACTACAGCTTTTTTATTTACCTGTCTACAGATGGGTATTGGATTGCTTCCATATCTTGGCTATTGTAAATAATGCTGCAATGAATTTAGGGGTGTATATATTCTTTCAAGTTAATGTTTTGTGTTTGTTTGGATATATACCCAGAAGTGGAATTGCTGGGTCATAGACAGTTCCATTTTTAATGTTTTGAGTACCATCCATACTGTTTTCCATAGTGGCTGCACCAATCTGCATTCTCACCAACACTGCAGGAGGGTTTCCTTTTCTCCACATCCTAGTCAACACTCATTTGTGGATTTATTGATGACAGCCATTCTGACAGGTGTGAGGTGATAATCTCTTTGTGGTTTTAATTTGCATTTCTCTGATGGTAATGATGTTGAGCATCTTTTCATATGTGTATGGCCTTTTGTGTGTTTTCTTTAGAGAAGCATCTATTTAGGTTCTCTGCCCACTTTTTAATTGGATTATTTGGTGTTTTGTTTGCTCCTCTATAGGGCATGAGCTAGGCAGGGCTGGTGATGGGAAGTTGGAAGGGTGAGGTTATTGCATTTCTTCAGACTGATGCAGTTTGGAGGGAAGTTCTCAATTCAGGGAAGATGGCATCTGTTGGTGGTGTGGGAGAGGAAATCAGCACAGGGACCCTGGTGGCTGTCCCTTCAGCTCTCTACCTGGAGCTGCACAATGCAGTCTGTCCTTGCACAACTTTGTCGGCTCTGATATGCCCTCCCCTCACTGGAGTCCAGGGTGCTTTGGCTCTTTAAGAGGGCAGCCGGGTGTCTAGCAGACTCTCCTCTCTCCCTGGTGGACAGAATCCCTGATAGTTTTCACAGCCAGATGTTATATCCTGTGATGGAGCCAGCATTTGAATCCTGGACTATTTTATTCCAAGTCTTATGCTTTGAAAACCATATAATAAAAAAAAGAAAAGAAAAGAGAAAGAAAACCATATAATGAGTTTCTAATAGTAGAGAGTTGGATTATTTTTAATATTTAGACAAGATTGTGGGGGTAGAGATTTCAGTGATTAGTCGGCAGCCGTCTGTCTCGAGAGACGATGGTGTAGCTTCTTAAGAGTCTATCTGCACCGCCGAGAATGGCTGTGCAGTCCAACTCGGGAGTGACACAGTATCTGTCTCCTCCCGTGTTGAATCGACATCTTACGATGATGCTGGAGTGTCCTCTCCAGTGAAGCTGAAGCTACAGAGCCTGGGCAGGGTGATATGGAGGGTCTGCTGTTGCCCATGCAGCAGACACCCCCTCTCTTCGCAGCTGAAGGGTCCAAGGGAAAGACGGAGTCAATACAGCTTGGCTTCAGGTGCGCCGCAGGAGTTGCCGGTGTTGACTACAACGTCAAACCGCCTTAGGGACTCCGGCTCCAGATTTTCTGTCGGGGTTTACTCCCTTAGCCTTTCCCCTGAAGAGGTATGCCGCAAGGCAGCGGAGGTTTTTTGGAGTCAGAGTTTTCCTTCTCTGATGTGCCCTGACTGGAAGATCGAACCAGCGACACTTAGCTCGCAGGCCGATGCTCAATCCAATGAGCCAAACCAGCCAGGGTGATTTCAGTGATTACATAGTCTATAACTGTGTATTAGATAATTTTCTAAAGTTTTTTTTATAACTCATGATTCCTTTTAATAAATTTAAAAATTATTCCAATGTTATTTAAAATTATAAGTAATATTAGTATTAGCATTGGCTGGAAACCTAGCTTTTTCCTAATTACATGCCATCTTGTACGTTTTGCCTTGCAGATCTTAAGATGGTAGAGATATTGTCATCTGCATAATGAAAAATAGGAAAATGAAAGTTTATGTGATCTGATTAGAGTCAACAGAACAATTTCACAGGAGAGCCAGATTAAGTTCCCAGTTCTCCAGTTTTAGTCCCCATTTGTCTTGCTTTCCATAAGACTCACCTGCCTTACTGAAGGCTACACAATGAGAGCGTGCTTTTTTTGTGTTTGCTTTTTAGAGAGATTCATTGGCGGTTAAGCTACTTAATAATAAGAGCATCTTTTAGTGTTATATAATAAGTCTTAGGATGGAAGAATATGCCTTCATGTTTTTCACACCTTTCTAGTTTTTATTGTTTTCCTGTTGGAAAATCATAGATGCTTCTGTTTAGGAAAAAAGACAAAATTGTGAATCTAAAAGGACTTTGAAGGTGATTTAATCCTGTTTTTCTGGAAATGTTGGTATTATATAAAAATTAAGGCAGATGGCTCCCTCCCTCCTACCCATAAACAGAGAGCCTGGGTAAATGGCAGTGAATTGTGTGAACTCAAGGTCCTTGTGAATAACTTGACTACTTCACAGTAGGCGTATGGAGTTATCAACTTGAGTCTTTGAAAGCCTAGCTTGGGCTTTGCTTTCCTTGCTGGTTCGGACAGTAGTTTCCACAGAATCAGAACAGTCAGCCTTTGGAACACCAGGGAGCTCCAACCCTGGCCTTTCTTTCTAGCTTTGATATTCTTGGATCACTTGGGTTGTACCAGCATCTTGCAGTGAATAGTCTAAGACAGCGGGTGTGTAGGATCGTTTCATTTCCGTTTTCTGGGATTTACTAAAGTGAAAGCAATAGCTTTTCCTGTTATGACATCCAGGATGAGTATTACTCTGGGAAAAATGCTCACATATCTATATTTGAAATATATCTTATGTCTATCTTACCCACATATATTGGTGGACTTCTCAGGAAACTGCATGTAAATATTATTTTTTTATTGTGGTACAGAATCTTGAAAATAATATAATTTTTAAATTACTAATATTAAACAAAATGCTTTGCATTAGTTATGCACCCATTACCTTTAGAAAAACATGTGCTAATTTGAGCTCTGGCTGGTATGACTCAGTGGATTGAGCACTGGCTTGCAAACCGAAAGGTCTCTGGTTTGGTTCCTGGTTAGGGTACATACCTGGGTTGCAAGCTGTGTCCCCTGTTGGGGGCATTTGAGAGGCAGCCAGTCAATGTATCTCTCACACATTGATGTTTCTGTCCTTCTCTTCCACCCCCTTCTCCTCTCTCTAAAAATGAATAAATAAAATGTTTTAAAAGGAAATAAAAATATATGTTAATTTGAAAGATTAGTGCACCTAAATGCATTTAAATATTTATATTTTTACTTGCCCAAAATGAAAAGGATAGCTGTGGAGGTTAAGAGTCTGTGGAATACTACAGAATAACAATTTGGCATCTCTTTAATTATAATCTAAGTTAATGAGGGAGTTTTTTGATTGTCAGTCTGATTTATAGACCAAATTTCAGTTATTTTTTTAATATAGAAAGCAATGTAGCTTGCAATTTTATTTTTTTAAGTTTACTGTTTAGTAGTATATGTTATACTATTTGGTTTTGATAATAAAAGGAATTATGAAACCAGAATTTTACTAGCTAAAAGTAGATCGAAAGTTAAATTTGATTTCAGTACTAAGAGAAATTAATGCTTCAAGATTCCCATATTTTATTTATTTGGGAATGGTTTTCAAGATATGTTTGTAGACATTATCACTGTTCCCCACCCCTCCCACACCCAAAATGATAAAGAGAAATTTGGAACTTCTAAGCATCCTTCATTTTACCCAAACAAGGCTGTGTTTGCTTGTTAGAGCTGAGTCTTTCGTAATGTTTTCCTTTTTCACCAAGTGAGCTTCTTTCTTTTGCTCTCATATGTCAGCGTACTGCCTTCTTACAGCTGTTTGTGCACATACACTTGATCTTGTGAGCAGGCACAGCCAGTAAAGCAGGTACCAGTGACACAGAAGGAGAGAATACAAACACACACATGAGGGTGTGCAATGCTGATCTATGATACCATGTAATGTTTTCTATGTTTGTTATTATCTACTGTCAGAAAGCAGGAGCCGAATTGATATTGACCTTGTGTGGATTGCCTCTTGAGGATCTGGGCTAGGGGGAGGAGGCTAGTTTTTCATGTGACTTATCTTTGATATGCTGCAGCCATACTGAAAACATTCTTCTGCTCATATGTCGGGTAAAGAAAAAATGTCCAGGATTGAGCTGGCAGAATTTGTAGGGTATATTTAGATTTTTCTTCCTGTGTTTTTTCTATTTTTCAACTTTACATATTTTTATAAGGATTGGTAGTAGGATGTAACCTTTGCATAATAAGTAGATTGAGGTCTGGGAGGAAGGGGCTGCCACAATGCTTCATATGGTAAGGGACTGTTGGAAATCTCCGCAAAATCATGACCCACATTGCAACCCATCTGAGAAATGGTTAGTGAGCTCCTTGGCCATCTCAAGTGTTTAAAAGTATTTTTCTCCCTTACAAATCTTAAAAGCGTTGTACCTACATATCCCAAACAGTTGAGTTTTGTCTACATTTAAAATCTCACATCAAAAAGGTGAGAAATGTAAAAGTAGAATACATTTGCCCCCTAAGTATCTCCTTTGGTGTAATTTTCTCACTTTCCTTTATGCTGCAGTTTAATGGAGCCTGAGCTTGTGTTTGGGTTATGTCTGAGATGAAACTGAAATATTGTCATGAAGCTCTAAGGGGCAACTCTGCAGTACTAGTCTGGAGGACTTCTTGAATGCCTTCCTCTCTTCATGTTGCCTCCCCTCCCCCCGTCCCCCATCAGAAATGTATTACTGCAAAATTCTGTGGCTTTTTCTCTCATTTTGTAGAAAAGAAAGTGAAGGGAGCACTGTGTGTGTGTGTGTGTGTGTGTGTGTGTGTGAGATTTCAATACAAAGAGCAGTTGAATTTATTACATTAAAAAAATGGCTTTATTTTGTAATTCTAAATTTAAGGTTGCTTAGGATTCATTCATTAGGAATACAGCTCTGATGGATAATGTATGAATTTAAATAATGATGCTTCAAAGTAAAAGAGGATCCTAGCCTGTTTTATCTGAAGAGTAGAAAAATAAATGCTAACGCTACATTGTTTTGTATATTTGATCAGCTGGGTTGATCGGTGATCTAAAATAGCTTTTTTTAGCAGATGTATTTGCTAGAGCAAATGGCTTGTATATTGGTAACCCTTTCCATTTTCTCTGTATCTCATTCTAAAATTGTTAAGGAGACATTAACACTTAAGAAAATATCCTTTTCCTTAGTATTGTTGACTGTTTCTATTAGCCATTTTCATTTGATTTGACAGTGGTACTTAAGGGTTAAGGTTATAGAGCTGATGCAACCCCTCCTTTTTTTCACCAGCAATTTTCATTGGACAGCATTTCCATAGCAACAGTGAGATCAGTGAAACCTGAGTGTTTCATTGATTATTTTTCGTCTCTTCCTTTTTTAATCTGTTCGCTTTTCACCACATTTTAGTGAGAAAAAGAAATCAGAGCTTATATTGATTTCTGTTCCATAAATAATTAAAAGAGGGTAGAAAATCTGCCCTTCATATAAAAATTGAATGTTTCACTATGTATTTAAAAAGCGATTCAGGATTAGGAGGATGGATAACCATACCGGCTGTAGCTGATGTTCTCAAATATTCTTGCATTGTTTGCTGGTCTTCTAGGGAAAAGAATAACGTGGAACAGGACCTTAAGGAGAAAGAAGATATTCTTAAACAGAGAACAAGCGAGGTTCAGGTATGTGAACTGTGAAATTCAGTATTCTATTTCTGACTTAGGAGAATTTATTTTAATCATATAGGGTCATTTAATATGTGATGGTTGTGGCATTGGTGAATAGATCAAGGAATATCTATTATATATGTGATATAAATAGTTTTTTTTTGTAAAATGACTGTTTTTCTCTGAATTCTGGCCTGCAGAGATCACACTGCAATGAGAAAGCAGTATTTTTCATCATAAATTTCTAGTTTTAAAAGTATTTAAAGATAATTTTTACCTGCATATTATATCACTAAAGGTAAGTTTAAATGACTTACCATGTAAATATTATTACACCAATAAAATTAAATGAGTGAACTTATCATCATCATCATCATCATGAAAATGCAAATTGCTTTTTCATAGATGTGAGATTTTGTTAGCTAGGAGACCTAATATTTTACAGGACTATTTCTCATGGTACTGGTTGGGTGGGAAATGATATGGGATAATTTTAAATAGTATTTTATAAGTTGTTTAGTAGCCAGGATATCTTAAACTTTGTCATAAAGAGATTTAATTCATTTTCACTAAGTGCTGTGTTAAGTAGCTTCATTTTACAAGCAAAATACAAAAGACAAAACCTCAGTTTCTGATTGGAAAATGACACAAAAAGGGGTATTTCAAACATTGAAAATACAGAAGATTGGGCAGTGTTGCAGTTAGAACTGTAAGCATTACATGTGACTGGGTTCCAGGGCACGTTTCCTGAGTGCTGCACCAGTGCCCACAGGAGGTTGGGTGTGAAAGCACCGGGAGCCGCTGCCAACAAGAGCTCACGAATAGACATTTCTTAACATGTCACTTGTATGTTTGATTTTCCTGCTTTTCTCAGTTTTAAATGGGTGAAAGCTCTAAATTGTTAGGTCCGTTGTTTTGTTTTGATGTGGAACGTTCACCAGAGATTGTCTAGCAGGTGGACTGTGCTAGTGGGGAAATGATTTACTGAGGGATTGACGCAGAAGCCAGAGAGACTTCTTGTTGGAAGCTGGTGCTCATATTGGGAGACTGCTTTTATTACATATATGGGAATTTTTTAAAGGTGACTCAGAAGTCGAGAGATCATCACTAATGTTTTTCTCATTGTGGTAGTGAGTTGGAGGTTACCTCAATTACATTATTTTGGGCAATTTTTGAGCTCCTTAAGGAATGCTGGAAATAGTTTAAGAGTGGAAGATAAAATAATCTACAAGAGTTTTATCATTCTGAATAAATATAGTTACTGATATAATCGTGGACAGCTTCTAAATTTAACCAGATAATGTTTCAAAGGACAAAGTTTTTTTTATGATAGACAATATTTTATTTATGTTTATCTTTCTATTGGTTTTCCCTACTGCATCTTTTGAGGATGTGAATTTAAGTAACCAGTTTTACATTGTTCCTTTTAGGCTTTTAAGTGGGCTATCCTTGAATATTTGATTTCTTATAGTTTTGCTGTCAGTCAAAATTTCTTTGTGATTTGCTTATCTTTCTCTACTTAGTTGTGACGGTAAGGTATACGTTAAACCTAAGCTTTGCCTAATCCAAATGCGTGATCGGCATAGGAAGTCTAAATTGTTGCATTTTTGCATTGCGTTCTGTAAATAAAAGGCATCTTGGAGCATGGTTGGCACAGACTAAGTTGTAATGGTCAAACATAAGTTTATTGAAAAGAATGTTGGATTAACACTTTGTATTAGTACATTTATTTCTCCATTCCAGTACAGGTGTGTCTGTATTATCCATGGTAATGAGACACTAGACTAAGATAACATGGATAATTGACATCTACAGGTAATTAAAGCTTTTCATTTTGGTCATCATTTTCAATTTCCTGAAGCACAAGACAGTTTACCAGAAGTGGTAATGTGTAGACTTCACTACTTATTGAATTAATCTGATTTACCCATTGGTAATGAGGCACAGACTAGTCATAACATGGGTAATTAAAATCTGTCAATTAAAATCTGTAAGTAATTGCAACTCCTGGTGCTTATTTTCTAATTTCTCTGGCAAAGGGCAGTATACCGGAGCTATTAATAAGTAGCAGAAAGAAAGAATGTGTACTTCCCTGCTTCTTTCTGACCCCATTTTCCTAATGTAGATGCTAATGAGAAATGTCAACGTGAAGGCATCAGGGGAGAAGTAGGGGAATTTTGACTTAGCAGTGAATGTCTGTCTAATTTGAACTTGGCTTTTCTCGGTGTTCTTGCTATTTTCCATATTTATGAAGTCACAGAAAGTTATTATGTGAGCTCATATCTCAAGTCAGCAACCAAACTTTCAAAGCCTCGTTATGTGTGACCAAAGCGCCAGAAGACTAGTTATATTTTTGTTTGTTTTTTTATTTATATAGTCTTCCTAATTCAGTAAAATTAGAAAAACTGCTCCATAATTAAATTCTAAATGTATGAACTGCATATTGAAAACTTTCAGTTCAAGATTTCTTTTTTCCTGAAAACCAAGCCAATGATTAAGTTCAAATTTAATTTTATGAGATGACTGCTCTTAACTCATATGAGGTACACTAGCAGTGTGGAGATATGAGGCCCAAAGGGATCCAAGGGGAAAAGGCTCTCCAAGGTTATTCTGTCTCAAATGTTTGTGATTTGGGCTTTGCTATTGTTGTTGCTGTTATTTTTCCTACCTTAAACTGCCTATGTACAACTTCATTAAATTTTGTCTTCCGAGTAGTCAACAAATATTTAGAAATTTCCTTTCATATGGTCTGCTTTATTCAGTTTTGCATAGAAATTTATAGGAACAACTTGGTATCAGACAAACTTGAATTTAGTTCCCGATTCTGGCTCTTCTAGGTTCTTGTTCCTAAGTAAGTAACTTAATACCTCTACACATTAGTTTTCTCTTCTGTAACATGGGGTGATAAAAATACCAAGCACTCAGAGTTGCTGTAAGGATAAAATGAGAAAATGCAGGCGAGGTGTCTCGCAGAGTGACTGGCCCCAGTGAAAGTTCAGTGGATGTACTGAGCAGTAGCAGTATTCTGTTCTGTACCCTGCTGTCCTCTCCTCTTTGCCCTCCCTTCATCGTCACGTTCCACGCCGGGCTCTCTGTGCATGGGACTCACCAATTTGAAAATACCTGTATTTATTTACTTATTTTTGCAATTGCTGTGACTTTAGCTACCAACCTATTTTTCTCTATTTTTGTTGCTTTGTGTGGCCATTTTTTCCTTCCTGTGCTTTCAGTAACCTTATTTAGTCACCTGTACTTTAATTACCACCATGCTTTAATTATTCTGCTCAGGACCAGCAATACTCTTAAGGCCATTGCTTACTGCTTTCTTGGATTGCACGCGCCTAGATATTCTTCTACCTCTCTAGCGCTTTGTTTCTGTTTCCATAGCCAGGACTGCCTGACACGCTTTCTCCTCCCTTTTACAGACCCCTGTCATCCATATGCTGGTGACTCCCAAGTATTCATCCAGCCTTCTGTTCTCCTGAGTACCAGTCTCATCTCTCCACTGAGGCATTTTGGTGTCTATCATTTCAAAGTCAGTGTGTCTAAAATGAGTCCCATCATGTTGGAAAAAAAGACTCCAATTTTGAACTTTCCTATTTTTGCCAGTGTTCTTTCTCACTACTGCCACCTTACCACCTAACATTTAAAAATTTAAAGTCAGAGCATAAATGCTTACCCCATCCCCTTCTTGCCTTTCTTCCTAATTTTGGTATCATGACTTTCATATGTGAAAATATTTACTGCTGCCCACTGACACTGTTAATGATGGGAGGATGTTGTATCTCATGGGTATATTGGCGGTAGAAAAAAGGTGAGATACAAACCCTCCTCTTTTACTACTTATTACTTTATTTTCTGCCTCACAACTGTGTGCCTGCACATCCTCTTCCTCATTCCCACTCTTAACCTTTTGTTGTTTCTCTCTAAAATGCTCCCTACATTGGCGGTAGAAAAAAGGTGAGATACAAACCCTCCTCTTTTACTACTTATTACTTTATTTTCTGCCTCACAACTGTGTGCCTGCACATCCTCTTCCTCATTCCCACTCTTAACCTTTTGTTGTTTCTCTCTAAAATGCTCCCTACCTCCCTGCTTATGTGAATTCCACTCGTGCCTTAAAGCCCAACTCAAATTCCACCACTTCTCTTAAACTTCCTCTTCTCTGCCCCTTCAGTCTACACCAGTTTTTCCTGGGTTAGGAATTCCACTGGAGTGTGGATCCACTTAGATGGCATGTCCAGTATGTTACCATATTGTGCTGGTTGAGTGCATGTGTATGTGTATAGTCTTCATTGTTTTCCAGTCTAGATTATGAGCTCCTTAAGCTTAGAAATTGTACCTTGGATGATATTTTTTACTATATTTGATTAAGATATTGTTAAATGGAGGTAAATTTAAGGAAGCAGTTGACAACAGAAATGAATAAGCTTCAGTTTTGTGCATGAAATTAAAAATAGGACAGGACACACCCGGAAATCACAGACAGAAAGGATTGGGAGCACAGTATGTCATAAAGGGTCAGACTTTTTCCTATTGCTCGTGCTATCCTCATGTAGAAGAAGCTCCCATGTATTTATACTTTATCAGTAAAGGTTCAGTAATTCATAGTAATTGTCCATGTGTTTTTGAAATTTTAATTCAATTAGGGTTTTTTTTTCCTTAGATGAAGAGAGATGGCTTATTTTGGGGAAATAAAATTAGGTACATGAGCTCAACATTCTTTTCCTGGCTATGATGCTCTTAGAATATGCTGGGTAGCATATGACTGGGAAATAAGGCAGGCTGTTAGTGAGGTTTTCTAACACCTACCCTACTTTAATAATTCCCTTTCTATTCCTTGACTTAAACATCTTGCTGTACAATTGATGTATTTTTATATTTAGAATATTTCTGTATCTTCTGTGTTGAGAATTAGTCCAACATAACAAATGTATCTAATTATTTCTAGTTTTTGTTATGTAGAGTTTTAAAAATTAAATATAAGTGTTTTATTCATAACTTAAGTGTCCTTTATGTTCACATTTTACTCTGTATTTTATATGAAACAAATATAAACATATTTGTGTTTCTAATATTTCATAGGCTTAGTATTTAAGTTACTTTTTCAGTTATACAACTGACTTGGGTTGCTAAAGTGAATTATTTTACTCTTTAATAGCTAAAAGTTTTTATGTATTTGTTTAAATTTTATTTTCATTATCCCTGTAGTACTTCATGGGGTGTAGAGGGTTGGGGATGAGTTTATCATTTTCAGTAACTTTTGCAATTTGTATCAAACAGGACATTTTCCTTGAAATTTCTTTTTATTTTCTTTTTTCATTATATTTTTTCCATTACCATTTAACCCCCTTATACATCTCTCCCCACTGTAATCACCACACTGTTGTCCTGTCCATGAGTCCTTTTTGCTCAATCCCTTCATCTCCTCACCGCGCCCACTCCCCATAGCTGTCACCCTGCTCTCCATTAATGAGTCTGTCTCTGTTTTGCTTGTTCAGTTTGTTCATTAGATTCCACATATGAGTGAAATCATACGGTATTTGTCCTTCTCTAACTGGCTTATTTCACTTAGCATAATGTTACCAAGGTCCAGCCATACTCTTGCAAAGGGTAAAATTTTCTTCTTTTTTATAGCTGAGTAGTGTGCCATTGTGTAAATGTCCCATAGTTGTTTTATCCACTCATCTACTGATGGGCACTTGGGCTGCTTCCATATCTTGGCGATTGTAAATAACACTGCAATGAACACAGGGGTGCTTATGTTCTTTCGAATTAGTGTTTTGAGTTTCTTTAGATATATTCCTCGAAGTGGGATTGCTGGGTCAAAAGGCAGATCTATTTTTAATTTTTTGAGGCATCTCCATACTGCTTTCCACAGTAACTACACCAATTTGTATTCCTACCAACAGTGCAAAAAGACTCCTCTTTCTCCACATCCTCACCAGCACTTATTGTTTGTTGACTTATTGATGATAGCCATTCTGATAGGTGTGAGATGATATCTCACTGTGGTTTTAATTTGCATTTCTCTGATGATTAGTGATGTTGAGCATCTTTTCATATGTCTATTGGCCATCTGTATGTCCTTTTTGGAGAAGTGTCTATTCAGGTTCTTTGCTGACTTTTTAATTGGATTGTTTGTTTTTTTGGTGTTGAGTTTTATAAGTTCTTTATAAATTTGGGGTAGTAACCCCTTATCAGATGTATCATTGGCAAATATGTTATCCCATTCAGTGGGCTGTCTTTTCGTTTCGTTGATGGTTTCCTTTGCTGTACAAAATCTTTTTAGTTTGATGTATCCTATTTGTTTATCTTTTCTTTTGTTTGCCTTGCCTGGGAACATATATCAGATAAAATATTGCTACAAGCAGTGTCCAAGATTTTACTACCTATGTTTTCTTTTACATTTTTTTATGGTTTAAGTCTTTAATCCATTTTGAATTTATCTTGTGTGTGGTGTAAGGAGGTGGTCTAGTTTCATTTTCCTGCACTTATTTGTCCAATTTTCCCCCACAGCATTTATTGAATGAACTACCTTTCGCCCATTGTATGTGTTTGCTTCTTCTGTCAAATATTAATTGACTATAAAGGTGCGGTGAAATTTCTTCTTAAATTAAGCCAACATCCCAGCTCAAGGATCCCATCATTCCTGGATGAGGAGCTTTGGGTGTGACTAGCTTTGGTATTTTTCGAAAACAGACCTGGCCCTGCATTTCAGTAGCCTTGCTCACTCCCTCTGTGCCGTTCTCTTAATTCCTGCTGTCCTCCTTTCCTTTGCTGCTGCCGGCACAGGTAGGCAAGTGGAGCACGATCGTGGAAAATAGAGCATAACTGCCGGCCAGCCTGTTACTTTTAGGAAAGGGCGTAGGATAGGAGGAGTGATCAAGGGATTCAATTAACTGTACTGTTGAATTGTTTTGTACAGCAAGAGTAGTCACCTAAAATATGTGTAGTAGAAAACAGAAAAGTTATCTGTGTGAATGATCATTTTAGATTATATAGGATTCTTCTCTTATAGACAAAATTTGCAGGAACCATTACTTTAACTTGTAAAATAATTTTTGCTGAGGCAAGTTTTGCCCAGGTAAATTTTTACTGATGAAGCTAACTTCTTTTCATTTAGAACCTGGGGCTGGGAGGAAGTAAGGCAGTAGACTTATTTCATTAATGTGTTTAGTTACATCATTTCACTTTTCAAAATTATCAGAATAGCAAAACAACTAAGGTAGAAGGGGCAGGAAACTGAATTGAAGCCTAGTTTTACAAACCCTATTTAATGTTTAAGGATTGTGATAATATTGTCTGAAAGTAAATCTTCAAAGCTTTTAAGTTTGTCAATGTCGACATATTCTAAACCTCTGAAACCTGAGTTCACCGTAAACACGAAGGTCTCTCTCTCTCTCTCTTTTTAAAATTTTTTATTCTCACCCAAGGACATGCTCATTTGTTTTAGAGAGAAGGAAAGGGAGGGAGAAAGAGAGGGAGAGAAACATTGGTGTGAAGAGAAACATTGGCTGATTGGGGATCAGACCCGCAACCCGGGTATGTGCCTTTTGGTTTCCTGAACGATGCTCCAACCAACTGCCACACTGGCCAGGACAACACAGATGTCTCTTTTAAGAGAAAAATTCATCGATATCATTAATGGTGCAAGATGAACCAAAATACAAACTGCACAAGGTAAAAGTTACCTGAGGAAAGTGCAAAGTAAAAAATATGTAACTTCTGTCTCTCAGATACACTATTAATAAAGAAATGTTTTGAAAAGAAAAAAAAAAAAAAATAGAGCAGAGCCTAACTACGAAGGCATCTGCAATTGTCTTCAGTCACTCACTTGATGGGATGACATTTGATAGTGCTGAGATCATGCACTGACTCAGGAGAGGACTTTACCAAGGGGCTGTTGTAAGGTAAAGAGAAAATTATCCTAGTTTAGTGGAAGATACTGTTTGCTAGGAGCACCTGCCACTGCCCTAGTCCAGGGGGGAGGGAGTAGGTGGGAGGGAGATATGCATTTGTTGCCTTCACTTAGTCTCAAGGTAAGTAAATATATACCAAAATAAAATAGCCAAGTATATCTGGATACTGATATTGATGTGGAAATTGTCATTTTTTACATTTCTTGATTATAAAAATAATATGGTCCATACTAATCTTGTAAAATATAGTAATCTTGTATAATATAGGAAAATAGAAGAAAAGAATTCCACAATTTCACAGCCTAGAGAGAGAGCCATTTCACATTATTGCTGTATTTTTTATGAATATACATAGATGGCTTTATATTTGTGATTCAGTCTTTGTCTTCATCTTTTAAAAATCAGCGTTATGTCCTAGACATTTTTTTTATTATGTGGCCCTTTTAAGGTATATTTTATTTTTCATTAGATTTATAATAAAAAGAGACATCAAATTACATCTGATTATGAAGACTACATATTATTGGAGATATAAAGTCCAATGTTTTTCTTTGGGCTTTGGGAGAGGATGGGAAATTATACTGGAATATTTGAGGATGGGGATAGGTAAGAGATATTTTTCCTATTCCCACCTCTGAGTATTTTTAATTAAAGGAAAAGAAAAAATATTTTCCCCCTAATATTCTTAAAAACTGCATTTTGGGCCAGCATATCATTACATATAAACTATATAATTTATATACTTTACTATATTTCTATAATATATGTAATACAGCAAGATATTCACAATGAATTTTATTCCCAAATAATAAAATTACTTTAGATCTGCAGGTGGCATTTTTAAAGCATATTTTATGAAAATTTTTCAAACCACTGTAGTTACTCAAGCTACTGTGTTAAAGTGAAGCGGTTATACTGCCTTCCTGAAGAGTGAGAATAGCTCATAATATAACATATAGAACAAATATGTAAGCTTAAAAACACGCAAAAGGTATATGCCATAGCAACATGCTAAAGCAGTAAAGATTATTTTCAGATGATGGATATTTTAAATGTCAGATCAGTTTTGGTCTACACACTATAAAACCATGAATAGAAATTTGGTTATTTTAATTTAACAAATAGCCTTTATCATAGATCAGTTTGAGGCTAATATTAATATTTAGCTATAGTTTGCATAGAGAGTGAAACTTAACAGTATGTTAAAATAACATCAAGTCCTTTCTTTCTGTCAACCTCAGGCACATTTCCCAATAGTTTCTCCCAGATACTAGAATCCTTGTGATAGTTATCAGTCATTGCTTAATTATTGTTTGGAATGTGTTAGGCATTGAACTAGGTTGTGGAACCTCAAAGACAGATGAGGGATTGGCTCTGTCCTTCAGCAATTTATAATGTAATATACTAAGTGTGATAATAGAGGTTAGGTACAAAGTGGTGAGAGCACAGGTAAAAGAACCTCGGAGAGTCAGAGGGGATTAAATCTGGCTGGGCCTTTAAGAATGATTAATGCATTTCCAGATAGCAATGGTGGGGGAGGGCCTTCAAGACACAGGAAATGGCTTAGAATAGGAGGAGAGTCTTTTGGGGGTGGGGCACAGGTGAATGTGAGGAAACAAAGGTAGTAGAAGGGTAACTTGGGGCCCAGGTGTGAAGGTTCTAATGTGTCTTGTAGCCAGTTTTACTTCATTCTGCAGATGAGGGGGAACCATCATATATTTTTGAAATAGCAGAGTGATTAAAGAATGCTCCTATTCGATGAGTTATTTTAAAAGAAAGTTGGACATATGGAATAGGAAGAAACAAAAGCAGGATTATGAATCACAAGAGGGACAATGAAAGCTGCCATGTATTTACTGAGAGCCAATGCCAGGTGCATATCTAAAGCAATATCTCTGTAGTTGAGTATGGATAAATTAACAGTGTAGGTAAGTTTAAAAATTTAGGCTTGAAAAAAAAATTTAGGTGGTGCCGGTAAATGATAACAAAATACTAGTGGAGCTCACCTTTATGAATCTGTAATCACGTAGACTCATGAAATGTTAGCAATGGACAAGTCTTTCATGATGATCATCTATTGTGCTGGCCCTTAAATTTTTAAAGAAAGCAGCATGGTAGTTTATATTTTTAGATGTAATCAGTTAGTGGGAAAAAATACAAGATGAAAAGCAACTGTAAAAAGCATTGTTCAATGTTTTATTTAATTGCAGAACCATCTGTGTATACAGGCATACCTCCCTTTTTTGTGCTTCACAAATAATGCAATTTTTTTTTTTTAAACGCTTTGAAGGTTTGTAGCAAGCCTGCATTGAACAAGTCTGTTGGCACCATTTTTCCAACAGGCTCAGATGATGGTTAGTAATTTTTAGCAAAAAAAGTATTTTTAAATTAAGGTATGCACATTGTTAAGATATAATGCTATTATATAGTGCTATTAATAGATTATAATATGGTAGTAACAAATTTTATATGCACTGGAAAACCAAAAAGATTTGTGTGACTCGCTTTATTTCAACATTTGATTTATTGCAGTATTGCAGTATTCTGCACCAAATCTGCAATATCTCCAAGATACTCCTAGATTCAAAAAATAGTGGCACACATGTGTGAGACATTTAGTCTACTAGGCAGTATATAGCCTAGTGGTTACTAATACTCTGCAGTGTGATTTGAGAGTTCAGAACCTAGTTTGACGCCATCACTTCCTAACTGTAACTTTGGACAAGTTACTTGACCATCTGTGCCTCAGTTTTTTCATCTGTAAAATGCGACTAATAATTGTACCTACCCTATAGATACATATTGGGTTGGCCAAAAAGTCTGTATGGTTTTTTCCATAAAATAACACATTTTTCATTTTCAGCAATAACTTCTTTGATTTGGATATTTTGAGTATGTCAGCTGTCTTCCGCTTGGTATAATGTTGATTGCTCTCAATTAATGTCTCAATTTGATCACTATCAACCTCAATTGGTCTCCCCAGCTAAGGAGCATCATCCAGCGAGGAATCTCCATCACGAAACTTCGCAAACCACTTTTGACATGTTCCATCAATCACAGCACCTTCTCCATACACTATATCAATCTTTTTCTGTGTTTCAGTTGCATTTTTACCTTTCTTAATATAATAAAGCATAATATGCCAAAAATGTTGCAAATTTCCTTCCGTCTTCAATATTGAAGTGGATACACAAAAATTCACCAATTTTGATAATTTTTAAAATGAACACTAATATGACAACTGTCCCAATATAGTCTAACAAAATTGTTTCAAATGAAGTTAAAGACAACTAAGTGCTACTAGAGCCATTTTATAGAAAAACCAGATGAACTTTCTGACCAACCCAATAGATAATAAATTAGTTGATATATATAAAAATCCTAGAAGAGTACCTATCACATTGTAAACACTACTGAACGTGTTCACTATTATGATGATATTGTGTTATCTTGTTATAAATAACATGCAGTAATTTAGAAACCTTCTGATACATTTTTCTTGTTTTTAGATCCTTATTCTGATGAATAATTATTGGGACCTTTGAATAGTATGTTATTAAAAAGATATTGTTATTTAAAAATTTGTGTTTATAATTTTTCTTCACCCACTTTGAGATCTCCCCACCTCTTGCTAACACATGCCTTAGAGTTATCCATCCCCTCTTCTTTCTTACCTATAGTTCCTGGAGAGAACTGAGTCCTAATTCCCTATAGAACCATTTATAAGTAATGAATTAACCTGACTCCTGTGCATGTACAGTGGTACTAGTAATGTGCCATTCTGTGGCTCAGATGAGGAACTCCAATTATCAGAGGATATATATATGTATCACTCTGTCTTGGTTACTATGTTTCTTGATGGTAATGATGATGGCAATGGCTGCTTTCATTCATCTCCCTCCTGTTTTTTTTTTTAAATTATATTTTGATTACGCTATTATAGTAGTCCCAATTTTTCTCTCATGGCCCCCATTCACCTAGCCCCCAATTCCCTCAGGCAACCCCCAGCACCATTGCTCCTGTCTATGGGTCATGCTTGTAAACCCTTGGCTACTCCATTTCCTACACTGTACTTCACATCCCCATGGCTAATCTGTAACTACCTATTTATACTTCTTAATCCCCTCACCTCTTCACCCATTCTCTCACACCTCCCTCCCATCTGGCAACCATCAAAATGTTCTCCATATCCATAGTTCTGTCTCTGTTCTCCTTGTTTCCTTAGTTTGTCTTTTAGATTCAGTTGTTGATTGGTAGGTACTTATTACCAGTTTATTGTTCATAGTTTTGATCTTCTTTTTCTTAAATAAGTCCCTTTAACATTTCATATAATAATGGTTTGGTGATGATGAACTCCTTTAGTTTTTTCTTGTCTGGGAAGCTCTTTATCTACCCTTTTATTATAAATGATTACCTTGCTGGGTAGAGCAATTTTGGTTGTAGATCCCTGCTTTTCATGACTTTGAATATTTTTTGCCAATCCCTTCAGCCTGCAAAGTTTCTTTTAAGAAATCAGCAATCTTATGAGACCTCTCATGTAGGAAACTCTCTGCTTTTCTCTTGCTGCTTTTAAGATTCTCTCTTTATCTTGAAACTTTGGCATTTTAAGTATGATGTGTCTTCATGTGGGCCTCTTTGCATCCATCTTGTTTGGGACTCTGTGCTTCCTGAACTTGCATGTCTATTTCCTTCACCAAATTAGGGCAGTTTTCTTTCATTGTTTTTTCAAATAGATTTCCAATTTCTTGTTCTTTCCCTTCTCCTCCTGGCATCCCTATAATGTGACTATTGGTACTCTTGAAGTAGTCCCAGAGGTTGCTTACACTACCCTTGTTCTTTTTTCTTCTTTTTTCTTCTTGTTGTTCTTATTGGTTGTTTTTTGGTTCCTTATGTTCCCAATCATTGATTTGATTCTCAGCTTCATCCACTCTACTGTTATTTCCCTGTATATTGTTCTTTATTTCAATTAGTGTATCCTTCGTTTATGACTGGATCTTTTTATGCTGTTGAGGTCCTCACTAAGTTCCTTGAGTATCCTTATAACCACTGTTTTGAACTCTGCAGCTGATAGATTGCTTATCTCCATTTCATTTAGTTCTTTTTTTGGAGTTTTGATCAGTTCTTTCATTTGGGCCATATTTCTTTGCCTCCTCAATTTGGCAGCCTCCCTGTGTTTGTTTCTGTGTATTAGGTAAATTGTGTGAGATGGGGACTTAGGTAATGCCAGGGCAGAACAACCTGCTTCGCCGCTTTGTAGCTATTTGTGATGGGGGTTCAGAGAGGGGGCAATGTTGCTGCCTGACTTTCGGCGATTTGCCTGCCACTCACCCTGTTTCCAGTCACTTCACCCACTTCCTTCATGCGATTGGCTCCCCCCTAGTTGCTGCCCTGGGGTTTGTGTATGTTCTAAGACCATGAATGCCCTTTAAGTGGTGACAGTCGGTAGTTTCTTCTGCTTCCCCAACCCCCACTGGTTTTTACAGCTAGAGGTAACCGGGGTTTATCATCCCAGTGCTGGAGCCCTGGGCTGTGCAGTCTGGCGGGGGGCTGGGATCCTTTGCTCCCAGGGTATCCCTCCCAGTTTTGATGCACCACATGTGAATGTGGGACCATTTGTTCTGTTGCCTCTGCTGCTGCTTGTCCAAGCCACACTTCCTCTCTACCCCATCTCTGTGACTCCTCCCCTTCCACCTGTCTTGATGAAAGTGGCTTCTTTAAATCCTTGGTTGTCAGACTTTCATATAGCTTGATTTTCTGACAGTTCTGATTATTTGTTTTTGAGATCTGGTTGTAATTCTTCCTATGGTTGCGCGAGGAGGCAAAACATGTCTGCCTACACCTGCATCTTGACAGTCTCCTCATGAATTTTTATCCACGTCATGTGAATGTGGGACTAGTGTATTCCGTGTCTCTATACCTCCTACCGGTCTGGATGGATGTGGTTTCTTTAATTTCATAGTTGTCCATTCAACTTGATTTCTGATGATTTTTAGTGATGGTTGTTTATAGTTCATTTGTAATTTTGATGTGGTTGTGCGAGGAGGTGAGCCGTGTTTATCTAAGCAGCTATTTGACCAGAAGTCCTCTGATAAATTTTTTAATAGACTTTATTTTTTAGGAAAATTTTAGGTTTACAGCAAATTAAGCACAAGGTACAAAGATGTCTCAATATATATATTTTTAATATGCTTTATTGATTATGCTGTTACAGTTGTCCCAATTTCTTTTCCCTTTGTTCCCCTCCACCCAGTGACCCCCCCTCCCTCCAGTCCCCCCCACCAGTCCATGCCTATTGGTTGTGCATATAGTTCTTCTCAATATCTTCCTGTCTACTTCACTCCTTCTTACTATGCTTCTTAATTCCTGTACCACCTCCCTCCCTTTCCCCCTTCCCCCTCCCCACTGACCTCCCTCGATAATGTTCCCCATACCTATAATTCTTTTCCCACTCTCGTTGCCTACTTAGTTTGCCTTTGTTTCAGTTCCCTAGCTTCTGTTGTTGGTTGTTATGATACAGTTTTCATTTTAATGTTCATAGTTTTGATCCTCCTTCTCCTAAATAAGTCCCTTTATCATTTCATATAACAGTGGTTTGGATCTGATGAACTCCTTCAGTTTTACTTTGTCCTGGAAGCACTTTCTCTGCCCTTCTATTCTGAATGACGGTTTTGCTGGATAGAGTACTTGTGGTTGTAGGTTTTTGTTTTTCATTACTTTGAATATTTCTTGCCTGCAGAGTTTCTTTTGAGAAATCAGCTGAAAGTCTTTATTGGGACCCCTTTGTACATAATTCTCTCCCTCTCTCTTGCTGCTTTTAAGATTCTCTCTTTATCCTTAATTTTTGACATTTTGATTATAGTGTGTCTTGGTGTGGTTCTCCCTAGGTCCAGTTTTTTTGGAACTCTCTGTGCTTCCTGGACCTGTAAGTCTATTTCCTTCCCCACGTTAGGAAAGTTTTGCTTCATTATTTTTTCACATAATTTTTCAATTTTTAATTCTTCTTCACTTTATGGCAACCCTGTGATTCAGATGTTGGCCTGCTTATAGCTGTCCCATAGGTTTCTGAGCCTCTCTTCATTTTCCTCACTTTTCATTTCCTCTTTCTGCACTGGTTGACTGTTTGTTCCTTCCCTATGTTCTGATTTGTTGATTTGATCCTTCCCTCACCACTAGTTTCGTATGTGTTTTTGTTCATTTCAGCAAGACTAGCCTTCATTCCTTCCCCGGTCTGTAAGCACTCTTATAACCAAAGCCCTGAACTGAGCCTCAGAAAGATTTCCTATCTGCTGCTTCGTTAGATTAGATATTTGCTGTCTGATCAGCTGCATCACCAGGATCTCTATCATGATCTGTGCCATCCTGGCAGTTTTGTGTTTACCTTTGCTTCCTGGGCGGGGCTGTCACACCTCATATGCTATAGGGGGTGGAGCCCCATGCTCTTGTCACAACTGGGTGACCCTTCTCACCATGCTGGAGTGTTTTCTGTGGGGGTGAGGGTCCAAGATGGATTCCTGCCTTTCACTGTCCGCTGAGAGACCAGAAGCCTCCTCCTCTTTCCCCACCCACTCCAGGCCTCACAGTCCAAGGCAATGGGGTTTGCCTTCCCTGGCATTGGAATTGCAAGCTGAGGGGTCTGGTCTGCAGCCGGGGGTGCTCACCAGGCACTTCTTGTCTCCCCTTAAATACGGGTGTCTGTACTTCCCGCTGTCCTGCCGCCGTCACTGCTGCTGCCACTACCAGCACAGCTTGACCTCTCCGCCCTGGTTTCGCTCCTCCTACCGGTTTGGACAAGCACCACTTCTTTATAACTTCATACGTTGGACTTCCATTTATTTTCTGGAACTTCTGGTTATTTCTGGTTTTGCGGTAGTTGTAATCCTTCTTAGTTGTGGAGGGAGACGGAGCGTGTCAGTCTAGGCCTCCATCTTAGCCGGAAGTCTCCTGTGTATGTTGTATTTTTATTTTTTAGTCTCTGTAGTCTTTTATCATGAAGTATAAGACCTGACACATAGATAAATGAATAAATCTAGCATTTTCAAAATGGTTTATTTATTTTGGTTTGTTTTAAGAAATTCTTTCCTTCACTGAGATCTGTATTAATTTCTATACATTTTAAAGTTTGTCTTTTACATTTTGGTCTGTCATATACCTGGAATTTTATTTTTCTGATTGGTATGATTTAGAGACTTAGTTAATTTTATTTTTTATTTTTTCCTATATGGATGTCAGCATTATTTATGAATAGTTCTCTTTTCTTCCAATCAATTTTAATACATGTCTTCTCATTTTTTTCCTTATACGCCTATATTCATATCTAAATTCTTTTTGTTCCTTTAGTCTATTTGACTATTTCTGCATCAATACCAAACTGTCTTTATTATTTTAACTTCCCAATAATTCATCATATCTGGTAGGGTAAGTCCTTTTACATTTTATAATGCTATTTTTTTCATTGTTCTTACAGTTTGTTTTAGAATCACCTTGTCGGGTTCCTTGAAAAACCTTGTTAGAATTTTCAATGGAATGTATAGATTAATTAGGAGATAATTGACATCTTTATGATGTCAGTTATTATTCACTAAATATTTATGGAGTACCTCTTGTGTACAGAGACTGGGAATACAGCAGTGAACAAAACTTATAAATATCCCTGGACTCATGAAGCTTACAGTCCAGTGGAAGGATTAAAACCATAAACAAGATCAATTATATGCTTTATTATTCATAGGAGCCAAAAACTGGAACAATCTTTATGTCCCTCAAATGTATATTCATACAGTGGAATACTACTCATTCATAAAAAGGGACAAACTATTTATACATGCAACAACACAGATGAATCTCAAAAATATTATACTAGGTATAAGTAGCCAGATATAGTAGAGCATATATTATGTAATTCTATTTATGTGAAGTTTCTACAGAAGGCAAAATTTTAGTGGTAGAAAGCAAGTCATTAGTTGCTTAGGGCTAGATATGGGAGCAAGGATTGAAAAAGTATGAGGGAGGTTTTTAGGTGATGCAAGTGTTCTAAAAGTGGATTATGCTGGTGCTTGTACAACTGTATAGATTTACCAACACAAATTGTATACTTAAAGTAAGCAAATTTTATGGTATATAAATTATACCTTAATGAAGTTGTTAAAAATAATTATTTTATGCCCACATAGAGGGGCCTTGAAAACATGCTAAACAACAAAGAAGTCAGTCACAAGAAGAAAAAAAAAGTTGCATGTTGTATGGTTCCATTGGAGTGATCGGGAGGGATAGGGAGTGGCTTGCTAATGTGTGGGGTTTCTTTTGGGAGTGATGAAAACGTTCTAAAATTGTGATGGTGATGGTTGCAGAACTCTGAAAATGTACTAAAAACCATTGAATTGTACCCTTTCAATGGGCCAATTGTATGACATGTGAGTTATCTCAATAAAGCTGTTACAGAAAGTAAATAAAATCATATGCTATAGCCCTGGCTGGTGTGGCTCAGTTGGTTGGAGCATTGTTCCGTAGCCCAAAAGTTCTGGGCTTGATTCCCATCAGGGCACATACCTAGGTTGTGAGTTTGATCTCTGATCCGGGTGTGTATGATCCCAGCTCCGGGCACGTACGAGAGGCAAACAATCAATGTTTCTCTTCCACGCTGATGTTTTTCTCTCCCTTCCTCTCTAAAAAGCAATGAAAAAAAAAATCATATGCTGTATATGAAGGAGAATTAGAGGTGGGGAGGGAGGTGGTAGTAGTGGTGCTGAGGAAGGTCACATTGAGAAAGGAACAGTTGAGCAAAAACTTTAAAGAGACGAGAGATTGAGCCATGTGGATACCTGGGGGAAGAACTTCCTAGGAAGAGGGGATGGGGATGATCAGTGAAAGATCCTGAGAAAAGAGCGAATCTGGCATGTTTGAGGAGTAGCAGTGAGGCTAATATGGCTGAAATAGAGCAAGCAAGGAAGAGAGCAGTAGGAAATGAAGTCGGGAGATGGGAGCATTTAAGGCCATTGTAAGGACTTTGGTTTTTACAGTGAGGGCGATGGGGAGTCAGTGTACAGTCCTGGGTTAGAGGAACGACATCATCTGACATAGGTTTTTAACAGTGGCTGCTGTACTGAAAATAAACTGACAAATTGGAGCTGAGATGTTAGAGAAAGAGAAGAGTCAGAGAATATGATGTTTTGTTTTATTTGTTTGTTTGTTTGTTTTGGCCGGAGAAGCTGAAAGCAGGGGGTAGATTGAGGATAAGGCAGGCTTGGAGGGGAAATGCCAGGAGTGCCATTTTTGATTTGTTAGTGAATAGTGAAGGGCATGGGACATCCAAGGACAGCTTTGAGTAAGAAAACTGAATATCTAAATCTGGAGTCTAGGGAAGAGGTCCTCAAGTAAACATTGTATTTAAAGGTATGAGTACTTCAGCCTACCAACACAATATATTTAATAAGACAAGACTTTATTTCCCTTAAGATAGGCTCTTAAAAATTGTTGACTTAATCTTCCTCTGCCTTCTAAGAGCATATGTTCATTTTCTTGTATTTCAGGATCTTCAGGATGAAGTTCAAAGAGAGAATACTAACCTGCAAAAACTACAGGCCCAGAAACAGCACGTGCAGGAGCTCCTTGATGGCCTGGATGAGCAGAAAGCCCAGCTGGAGGAGCAGCTCCAGGAAGTCAGAAAGAAATGCGCTGAGGAGGCCCAGCTGGTAAAGACTGGCTGGTTACTGCTGCAATCTACGCCTTAGTGGCTTTTCCTGGGTTAAAATGGAAACATTCTCTGTTTCTTGTTGTTGTCGTTAGGTGGCAATCTAATCAACACTTTGGGCACATGAAGGAAATGGAATATGGTTCATCCAGAAATTACAGGCTCTCTTTAGGGAAAAAATAGGATACTATTTTTCTGAATTTTATTTGGAAGTGTGGTACCTGTGCCTTTAACTCTCCTCTATTTGTTCTCTAATTGCTCTATCAAAAAATTGCACCAAAAATGCCAAAATAGTAAACTAAACAAATAAATGTATTACATTATGGAACATTTCAATGACATCTTTTTATATCCCCCTTCTTCTCATTCACCTCCATATCATAGATCTCATCTCTGAAAGCAGAATTAACTAGTCAGGAATCTCAGATCTCTACTTACGAAGAAGAGCTGGCCAAAGCTAGAGAAGAACTGATTCTCCTACAGCAAGAAACAGCAGAACTGGAAGAGAGTGTGGAGTCGGGGAAGGAGCAGCTCGGGCCTCTTCAGCAGCACCTGGAAGATTCACAGCAGGAAGTCAATTCAGTAAGTCTTTGTAGCAGCAAGAAATATGCTCACATGGGCCCTCACGTATCGTTTCAGTAAATACTTTCTCAACTTCTGCTCCCTCTCTCTCTGCCTAGTTTATTACCCATTTTTCAGTCATTTCATGCAAACAGGTTTTTTGTTACCTGTCATAAATTGCACTATCACTCATTCTGTACGTGTGGTAATAATCAGTGGAGTCACAGTTAAGTTAGGGTAAGTGCTGGCTCTGCCACTTCCTACCTGAATCACTTTAGCATCAGATTCTCATCTATAAAACTGGAGAATTAATAATACCCCTACCTCCTAGGGCTGCTGTGAGGATTAAATGAGGCAAAACTTGTGAGACATTTTCACATAGCGTTTGACCCATAAATGCCAACTGTTACTTATTTTTATAAATAATAACCCAGTATCTTTCTTTCTGTGAATCTAATTTTGAAATCTGTTTTGCTTATTGACAACCTTTAATTTTTTAATTAGAAAATTATTTATGTAAATAAATGTGTGGTATTATGGTGTGTCCATCATATAGATCCTTTGCTTTGTTATTTCCAGGCCTTCTTAAATGGAGACTATTGTATAGAATGGTAGGTAGCAAGATGGTTACATAGAAGCATCGAGATCATATAGCTGTTAACTTAAAAATAAAAGGTCTTTTCAAAGTGAAAGGCAAAAAAAGCATTTATTTGAGATCAGTAGAATAGCTTGGGACACACTGATTTCGTGTTCTTATTTATGAAAAGGGAAAGGGGAACAGTTACATCAATAGAAGGAAGGCATTTCTACTGGTGCAGATATCATAACAGTGATGTTAATTCTGAACATTGTTTTAAATGATCAGTCCAGTAATCATAATATCTGCTTTCCTGTTATCTTTGCAAACAGTTCTTTGCCACACAGTATTGTCCTAGGCCCAGTCCAAAGGTTATTTTACCCAGAGGTTTGGGGCTTAAGATGTACAAAGCAGTACCTCTGGCATGGCAGCTCGGGCTCCATTTAAAGTAGCTCCATTTATTTATTTATTTTGGACATAGCCCATTCCTTTTATTTTGGATTTGGATAAACTGAAGCTATAATGTTTTTGAGATTCATCCATGTTGTAGCATGTATCAACATATTCCATTGAAAGTGTTTATTCATTCTCAGTTAATGGACATTTGGAGTCTTTCTACTTTGGGGCCATTATGAATAATGCAGCTATGAACATTTATATATAATTCTTTGTGTGGACGTATGTTTTAATTTCTCTTGGGTATGGAATAGTTATATTCTAAAGTTATGCTCACCGCCCCCCTTTTCTTTAACTTTAAATTGCTAAACTGGTTTCCAAAGTGGCTGTATCATTTTACATTCCCATATTCTCAAAAACACTTCTATTGTCTGTTTTTCTAATTATAGTTATTCTAGAAGATGTAATGTGGTATCTCACGGTGTTTTCTTAATTGGTATTTATTAATGACTAGTGATGTTGAGTATCTTTTCATGTACTAATTAGACATCTCCTTGGATGAAATGTCTATTTACATATTTTGCCCATTTGTAAAATTGGGTTTTCTTCTTGTTATTAAATTAAAGATTTAAAAAAATATATTCTAGATTTGTCCTTTGTCAGATATTTGATTTGCAAATAATTTCTGTCATTCTCTGGCTTCCTTTTTGTTTTCTTTGACTTTTTGAAAGGGAACTTCTTTCAAAGGAAGGAGCAAAATAAGAAAAATAGAAAGGACTCAGTATTATAAATTATCATTCAGAAAATAAAACAGTGTTTGTGAGCAAGGAAAATAGCTTTAGTAAACTGTACTACCACGTGTGCCAAAATATGTTTGGTATCTGTGGAAGGAATTATATCCTTGTATCTGGTCTCCAAATCTTAAGAATAAACATGCCTATCTTCTTACATTTTACTCAATGGCTTCTGTGTCTTTCCCACAGAGGGCAGTATATTCCTATGGGTCTATAAAAATGAAAATCTGGTTGTAAGCTAGTCTGAGACTGTCATTGCTCTCTAAAGCTTAAACTATAGCTTTTCTGGAAAAAGGAACAACTGAAGAAAAGTTTTCTAACTTGCTGAATTTTCATCTGTACTTCTTACATAGTCTTTGTAGCAAGAAAAAACCAAAGAACTTCTGACCTTAAATCTATGTATTGTACTTATACAATATAAAATATTTTTATCCAAGTATTTTAAAGGTGTTCTAATAGTTTATTGCACTTTGCTTGCACAATTTATGAAGAGTTTGTGTCGCCTGACTCATTTTTTTATATTACTCAAGTTTACTTAGACACTAAGGAAGAACATAGGCTTAGTGACAGGGGCATGAGAGCCAGGCACAAGAGTGCCTAATTCTGTTCAAGATTCTACTGACTGTCTCAGAAATAACCACAAGGAACAAACTCTCCTAAGTAGAATT
The DNA here is from genome assembly GCF_987537825.1 of Furipterus horrens. Taxonomy (NCBI): domain Eukaryota; kingdom Metazoa; phylum Chordata; class Mammalia; order Chiroptera; family Furipteridae; genus Furipterus; species Furipterus horrens. Next base: position 35,391,289 of record NW_028327173.1, on the reverse strand, counting down.
GTTTAATAGGCTAATATATCTACTTACTATTTTATCTATATGATGAGTATCATTTTAGTGTTAATGTTATAAATTTTCAATGGCAAGGTTGTAGTGGGTATTAAAATTTTTATCAATGGTAATGATTAAAATTTTTTTTAATGAAATAGGATAGAATAGGAAACATCAGAGTGCATTATGTGTAGTAAGGATAAGTATTACTTGATGAAACTTGTTTTACCACTGTATGTACATATACATATATATTTAAAATCATATATAAACTGATTATGTATGTTTGTATTTTATATGTGTTTATATTTATGTATACATATACACACAGAGACATCCAAATATATGCATATATACTGAGTTAGGATGTAAAATCATTTCTTTACGTGGATTACAGTAAAAAACAAAAGTTTATAAGCCACTATTGTATAGCACTAGGACTACGCACGGCACATGGATGCTGTGTGTTACAAGTGTGTAGTACCCAATGTGCTACATACAAATGCTTCCTGATGCCCACTGTTTATAGTACAATACTTGTGTTCATTAAGTGAACATATATTAAACACTTACAGTATGCATCATTGTGCTAGATGATGGAGATACAAAGTTGATACCAAAAGTTGTGATCTCTTCCCTCAAAGGGCTTAAAGTCTTTAACTTTTTTAAAATCGGTGAATTAGTAGAACATGAGTAAAGGGAAAAAATTGCTATTGGAGTGGGAAATATGGTGTGCTACATTGTCCGTCATTTACATAGTCCTTTGCATTTTACAGCGTTCTCTCAGATGTCTTTTGCTCCATATAACAGATGGGTATTTCTCCCTTTCAGATTAAAGGATAGACTTGGAGAGGTTACACTAAGATCATTTAACTAGAAGGTGACAGAGCTAGATTTACATTTGTCTTCCAGTCCACAATAGTGTTCCTTCCCCAGGTTATGTGAATGAACTGTGGTAAATTACAGATTTCAGATTGAGTGACTTAAAAATCTTATGGGGGAAAATAAGGCTAAGTGAACAGAGCCTTGATTTATGAAATGTCAATTGTTCATTTTTATGTTTGCTAAAAACAAAAAGCGTAGCATGGTAATAAAGGGAATTCCAATATCATTTATATATAGGTTATGAAAAATTACATTATTTCTTTTGACTAAGAAACATTTTTTGATTCTACCTTCTCAATTTTTAAAAGATATTTGTAAATTTATTTTTCTTTGCAGATGGTAATAAAAATCAGCCTTTTTTTCTTGCCACTGGGCCGCCACATTTGTGTGTGTGTATGTGTGTTGAAATTGATTGACTTCTACTCTCTGTCCCAGGAGTATAAAGTCACTTGGATATTGGGATCAAGAAAACTTTGAGTGCCTTTTATTTAGCAAGTTTGGCATAGCTTTGATTTAGAGACTCTGGCCCATTAATAAGAAATCCCAGAGCTCATCTTATCTTTGTCTTCACCCCTCTCCTTCACAATAGGAGTCTGGATGGCTCTAAAGTCTTGAGTGCTCTCCCCCAACTTTTATCTCTTCTAAAGCTTCACCACAAAGTGTTCTCTTGCTCTGTCACTTGGCTCTCTTTTTCCCATTACCCTGACCCTTGTTTTTTTAATTATACCCTATAAAGGACTGCTAATATGCAGCTATTTGAATAAAAATTTATAGGGCTTTCAAAAGGTATACAAAAGCAAATCCATATGTACTAGAATTTCAAGAGGAGAATTTACTGGGATGGATTACTGAATCTCTGAGTCATGCTTCATCCCCAGTGTTTTCTCTTCATAGAAGCACATTTATCCTTGACCAAGTCTAAGGGTATGGCCAGTTTTACATTGCATGTCTTTTGTGTTGACAGATGCATATGAAACTGTTGGAAATGAAAGAGCTGGAAAACCATAATAATCAATTAAACTGGCGCAGTAGCCCACACAGCATTCTTGTAAATGGTGCTACAGATTATTGCAGCCTCAGCACCAGCAGCAGTGAAACGGCCAACCTGAACGAGCGCGCTGACAGCCAGAGCAACCTGGAGTCTGAACCTATACACCAGGAGTCTCCAGTGAGTCGAATAGCTCCATAACCTACATAATCAACTTCAGGAAAAAAATAATGCAGATCAAAATTTTGCTGACATCATGCCTGATACAAATACGTGACTTTGCCTCGTCTGAGGAAAACTGAGATTTTTCTTTTTTGAGAGTGGGTACTGATCTAACAGTTCTAAGAGTTTTAACAATTTAAAAATGTTATTCTAGCTGATCTACTTGTTATATATAGCAAGTTTTCAAAACAGTAGTTCTATAGATAATAACATTTTAAAACAGTTTTTAAATACTCTCCCCCAAAGCCGAAAGTCATTCTTTATTTTCTATAGTTGAGGACATTTTTTTTACCAGTTATTTGGAGAGCATCAACTAAGTGCAAGCATGCTGCTGTGTTATGGGTGGGACCTACAGAGACAAAAGGCAAAAGAACTCTGCCTTCCAGCAGCATGCCCTCAGGTAGCCGGTAGCATAACAGGGCATGAAAGGGCTTTGACAGAGGAAGCATGGGATATTCAACTTGGAGGGGGCTCAGAGAAGATGTTATAGGGAAAACTTCACAAGTCACCTTCAAAGTGAGAAAGGGGTTATTGAACAAAGGAGAAGGTGGTACATTCCTGGCAGAGAAAAATCATTAGCATCTGTATGAGATGGGAGAAAACGTGGGGCACAGTGTCCTGGGGGGTTGTTTTCGGAGGATACCTTGTGATGATGGAGAGAGTATTGGCAGGAGACGCGGCTCTTTCCTGAGGCACCTGCCTTACCTCTGGTACTTTATCAAAACATAGATGCCTGAGCCCCACTCCAGGCTTGTTGAGCTAGAGTTTCAGGGATGGAGTCAGGTACATATATATTTTAAAACTAATTCTCTGGGTGATTGTGATGTGTATCTGGATGAAAATGACCACTTTTAGGTCAGAAAGGGCCAGAGAGTAAGAAATTTGGATTTATTTTGAAACATTGGGGCACTTACACTACAGTGAGCAGCCTTTTAAGTATTTTAAGCAAGAAGAGACAGGATTAAATTTACTTTTAAGAAAATGTGGGATTACCTTTAAGAAACAGTGTGGTGGTTGCTAGGGGGAGGAGGGTATAAGGAGACTAAATGGTAATGGAAAATAACAAAGTAAAAATTAAATTAAAAAAGAAAGAAAATGTGGGAAATGGATTGGAGGGTGGGACTGGACACACTAAGAAGATGTTGGAATGGTCTGTGTGAGGGTTGTTTTAGCCTAAACTTAAGCAGTAACAGGTGGGATGGTGATAAGAATACAAATTTGAGAGAACACATTTGATCTTATTTAAACAGCACAGTGTTGGACACATTATAGAATATTATTTTAAGCACAAGAGGTAAAATTACTAGGTTATCCTTTGAAGACAAAGGGTTGTGTTAGATGGAGATTGCCCCTGCCACTTCTTTTTCTTTTTCTAAAATTTATTGATTATAGAGAGAGAGAGACAGGAAGTGGGGTAGAGAGAAAGAAACATCGATCTGTTGTTCCACTTATTTATGCACTCATTGGTTGCTTCTTGTATGTTCTTTGACCAGGAATCAAACCTGCAACCTTGGCGTATCAGGACAATGCTCTAACCAACTGAGCTACCCAGCCAAAGTGCCCCTGGCACTTCTTAAGCCTTATTATGTACTGGTGTAAATCCAGAAAGCAATAGAAAGCCATTGAAGGACTTTTAACCAGAAAGGTTAAGATTAAATTCACATTTTCAGTCTATTACTTTGACTGTTTTGAGGAGGATAGAGTGGAATGGCACATATTGGAGGCACAAAAGCAGTTGGAAGGTTACTACAGTAATTTGGACCAGAAATGATATAAATGCATGATAGGGAGGATGGAAAAGAAGGGAAGAATTTGAGAAAGAGGTAGGAAGTAGATTCAGTAAGACATGATATCTAGCTGAGGAATCACTAAAGGGTAAAGGAAGACCTGAATGACCTTGATGATTGATGATAGCATTTTCCCAAGAAATATAGGAAAAGTCATTCAGCATATATATTCTGCTTGTCTTTTTATTTTCTAATAATTTTTGGTTATTCTGTGCCAGGTTCCTCTGCCAAGTAGAAAATACATTGTTAGTTCATGTGGCATTACTACTTTGCAGGTAAGAAGTAGTCCTGAAATACTGCCTTCTGGTGTGACTCATGAAAATGAAGTGGTGCCTACAGCTGCTAATGAAAAAGTTTGTCCTGAATTCAACAGTGACAGTTGTTCAAAAGAGGTAAAAATAATTTTATGTGTAAATGTTCTTATTGCTGGTTTCCCAAGAAGGGTTATATACTATTTTAAGTTAAGGAAAAAGAAAAATGTCTTAAATGAACTTTATGCCATAGAAATATTTGATTTTTTAAAGCATGTTATCTTATGTTAAAATATTACCTTTTAAAATTTTGGTTCCTAAAATATTTTTCTTATTTAAAATTATTTTCAGGAAGATCCATTTACCACAGAATCAAGTTCACTGACAGATCCAGTTGCAGATACAAACTTGGATTTTTTCCAGTCTGATCCTTTTGTTGGCAGTAAGTACTCTTATTGTTATAATATAGATTTACTAAAAAAGGCTTTATCTAAAATATATAAACTGTGTAAGTATTAGGGCTTTAATTTTGAGGGCCTGTTTGTTATAAGAAAAGTAGAGTGGAGAGTAAGGTTTTATATGCTCAGATTTTAGTATTTGTCCTTTTTAGGCAAGTAAATCCTAGGACTAAGCCTTTGATTATGTCTTAGGGGTTTCTAAGACATAATGACATAAGACATGAATAAGACTGCATTTCTTCTTCAGAATAGGGATCAAAAGGAGAGGATATTTGAGTACTTTTAAAAGTCAGCAAGCAATTATTAACTAAAAGTGCCAACCTCATGCTTTTAAAGCAGTGGAAGCTATCGTAGTTATAGCCTGATCCCTGCCCTTAAGATGCCTTATTGAAGAAACATACGTTTAATAAATTAAAATATCTGATGTCACTGTAAATTATGCTAAATACTACTTGTGTTAAAGCTCTGTTTGCATTTTATTTATTTCTAAAATCACCTTGTGAAACTGATAGGGCAGTTATATCAACTTTCCAGGTGGGAAACTGAGACACCTAGAATAACTCGCTTAGAGTCATGGCCAGTAATGAGCCTAGGTATTAGAATGCTTAAAAAAAATCTTATTGAGATATATGAAGTGTTAAAAGATACATATACTGAACCTTTAAAGTATACAAATAAATGGTTTTAGTATAGTCACAGAGTTATATAATCATCAAAATCTAATTTTGGAACATTTTTTTTAATTACCCCATAAAGCAGTTCTATACCCATTAGAAGTCACTTTCTATTCCCCTAGCCCCCAGCTCTAGGTAACCACTAATCTACTTTCTGTCTCTGTAGATTTGCATATTTATGTAATTATATTTACAGTATGTGTTCTATGTCTGACTTCTTTCACTTAGCATAACATTTTTAAGGTTCACTCATCTTGTAGTATGAAGTAGTATCTCATTGTGGTTTTGATTTGTATTTCCCTAATGACTAGTGTTTTTGAGCATCTTTATATGAGCTTATTGGCTATTTGTATATGTTGTTATTGTTAACTTGTAAGAGTTCTTTATATATTCTGAGTACAAGTCCGGAATCATATATTGTATATGATTTGCAAATGTTTTCTTGTATTCTTTGTTGTCTTAATTTTGATGAAGCCTAATTTATTCATTTTTTTCTTTTGTCACTTATGCTTTTGATGTCATATCTAAGATCCAAAGTCTTAAGGTTGGCTCTTATGTTTTCTTCTAAGAATTCTATAGCTTTAGTTGTTACATTTAGGTCTTTGATTAATTTTCTGTTCATTTTGGTATATGGTACGAGATAGGGGTCCAACCCTTCTTTAGCATGTGAATATCCAGTTGTCCCAGCATCATTTGTTAGAGACTATCCCCATTTAATGTCTTGGCATGCTTGTCAAAAATCAAACGATCATAAATGTAAGGGTTTCTTTCTGGGCTTAATTATATTAAGATTTTTATTTTTATTTTTTTACTTCAGTGAAGCTCGGTGTCTGTTTTTGAAGTAGTGATGGTAATACCCCTTCCATACTATTGTGAAGAGTAGAGATTTTGTTAGTAAAATTCTTGCTGTCATGTCTATATTTTCCCATCCTTCTGTAACTTGAACTTGAGATCAAGAAGTATAGTTGGCTATAATTCAGATTTGCCTCTTTCATGAGGTATGTTCATGCTCTGCCTTTACTCTGTTATTATTTTAAAATTTAAGGTGGATGGCATTCATTGTTACCTACGTTGAGGTGAAGTTAATGAACTAAATTTTGCTTTAAGAACCTTTGCTTTTGTTTTAAAGTTACCTTTTAAAGTTACCTTTAAGTAATGGTGCCACAATTGTAAATATTATTATTTTGATTTCTGTATTTATTTTATCACAGGTGATCCTTTCAAGGATGATCCTTTTGGGAAAATTGGTCAGTATATTATTGAGGTCCATCTTAGCCTTAATTTGATTCTAATTAATTTTAAGCTTATGTTGTATTTAGGAATGAGAGATCATTGGGTAGTTACAGTAAGTGGACTTTTTATAGGAAATAGACTTCTTTTTAATTTAGGTTTGAAACAGATCGAAGGTCCCTCGAAGGTGGGTATGTGCCTGGCATTTCAGAGAAAAGTGGTACAGTCTTGTGAATTTACTTAACTGTTTACTTAAAAAAAAAATGACATTAGTGTTTATATTTTGATGCTGTTAGTAATATTTACACTGATTTCTTATTAGTCATGGATTAGGTGAGTGTAATAAGTTGTACTACTACAGGGTTTAGAACTTTTGTTTTCCTAAGATTACTGTCTGTTTCAGTGAGTGGAGGAAAAGGAAACATCTTAAAGAATTACTAAATGTCAGGCTTTCTAAGATATTCTTTTTCTAAGATTTTTGCATTAGAATAAAGCAAATCTTTTATACCACTTAGTTGTGCTTTGCAAACCTGTTCCAAACTATTACCTGTTACCTTTGGGCTCAGAGGAAGAAATACATTTAGAAGTTTTTGTTGTTGTTTCTTTAGTTAACAATAGCATAGAATAAGGGTCTTAGAATGGGATCCCTTGAAATTATATGCTAATTAAAAGAAATAAGTTTATTAGATGAAAGATTCTTATCTTTTATTAAAACAATAATGGAATTTGTGGTTCCCCCTCCCCGATTAGAACCAGTCTAGATGTATTATTTAAACCTAGCTTGCAGGAAAGACCTGTGTAGTAGGTGTTGGAAATTGGTGTCCTTCGGGTGAATGGTGAACAAGTAGGAGAGACCATTATTTAACGCTGTTTAACTAGATGGAATTGTTGATACATTTTTTGTTGTTGGTTTTTTGTTTTGTTTTATTTTAATGATCAGTAGAAATAATAGAAAATACATAACTTAGATTCTTCAGGAGTTCAAAATGCCTTTTTATTGTAGTTGTCATGTCTTCAGGTGACAGGAAATTCAGTGTAATAGATTTTTAGTCTCTCATGTTTGTGCTGTATTTTCTTAGATCCATTTGGAGGTGATCCGTTCAAAGGTTCAGATCCATTTGCATCCGATTGTTTCTTCAAGCAGTCTTCAGCGGATCCTTTTGCCACTTCCAGTACTGACCCTTTCAGTGCAGCCAGCAATAGCAGTAACGCATCGGTAAGTGAGAGGGTTAAAAACTGTTAAATGGGTAACAAGTGTTCTAAGTGAGTTCCTTGAAATGTTCAGTGATGAAAGAACCCTATTTTAGGTTACTTCTGATGGGCCATATAAAATTTTTAGTCTGATTCAGCCCATTTAGTTTTTGGTTCAGAACAGTATTTCACAGCTTGATCACCCACTGGAATTAACTAGAATAATTTTATGTCACCCCAAAATCAAGTCTACCCTTTAAAGGACCAAATATTTTTCCATTGGGGATATTAAAATAGATGGTTAGAAATCCATATACCAATTTTAAGTAAAGGTTTTCAGAAATGTTTGGTATACATTACTGAAATAATGAAAATCAATTTAAAGCAACAACATTGATGTTCTAGAAAAATAAAATCATTCATGTTATTATATAAACACCTCTGGAATGTTAGTCTTATAAAGAAGTGCAAATTCCTACTAAATGTCTGACTCTTGAGAACGTACATAGTACAATAATCCCTATTTAATAACCATATATGATGATCAGATACTTCTTGTGTGCTTTACATTCCTTGTGCCTTGCAAAGTAGGCATTAGTGTTTCTATTTCATCAAAAAGAACACTGGGACCCAGAAAATGAACATAACCAAGGTCATAACGACTAAGTGCTTTATCATCTGGAGGCTTTAAAAACAAAATCTTCATATCATGGATATTTAAACATATTCAAAAGACTAATACAATGAAATGTTCTAACACACTTTCATGTATCGGTCATCCAGTTTTAATAATTATAAGTAATTTTAGAGTTCTTTTAAAATTTTTATTCGGAGGCTTATTTTTTGAGACAGGATTTTCATGTTTATGAGTAAATGAGACCCAGAAAGGATCAGTTGAGTGACAGACATTTCAAGCAAAAATTTTGCCTTCAATACACTTAGATTAAGAATACTTCCTTAAGGAAAAAACAATCAGCCTCATAGACGCAGACTACAGTATGGCGATTACCAATATGAAGGAGAATGGAGCCGGTAGGAGAGAGTAAAGGGGGATAGATGGTGACGGAAGGAGACCTTACTTTGGGTGGTGAACACACACTACAGTATACAGATGCTATATTATAGAACTGTACACTTGAAACTAATTTTATCAACCAATGTCACCCCAATAAATTCAATAAAAAATTTTTTTAAGAATACTTTTTTTTAAAGGTAATAGTTTTTGGTAATCTTGAATTGCTTCCTTACTGCTTTTGGTAAGGAGCTACTTGGCCAAGAACTGGTATTTTCCATTGATGTAAAACTGAGCAAATGCTTCCGTAACTGAATATTTGTGGTTTCCACCGGCTACTGGATACTGTGTTTTCCTACATCGAATAGTTTGCAGTGTAGACCCATTTGCCAAATTCTTCTTAAATTGGCTGCAGCCTGAATTCTTCTCCCCTCACCTTATTCTACCCTCTCATTCTTCACTTGTATCATTTAAAGAGCAAGAAAGCCAAAGCAGCTCTTTCTAATTTAAAAATAAACACGTTTCTTCTGTTCCTCTATACTGGTGAAATTTTTCTGCCATTTGTTCTACTTTTTCTCTTTTTCTTGCAGTTTTTGAAAGCAGCTTGCCCTTGCTGATAGCTCTTAACTTCTCCATTAAAAGCAAAACAAAACAAAAAACCAAATTGGTAAAATAAGAAGAGCTGTTTATCTAATCTTTTCTATGTGCCAGGCATGGTGCTAAGCCTTTTTCATATGTTACCCGCATTTAATCTTCACAATAATGCTATGTAGCCTCTGAGATAAAGTGAATGAGGCTTAGAGAGGTTAAGTGATAATAACTTAGTATGTGATAGAACTGAATTTCAAACCTTGATGAAAAATCTTTAAGGCCTTCACCACTGTAGTCTAAAATGGAACTTTATTTCTTTGTAGCTCCAGAACTCTTGATTATGTCATCTTACCTTTTTTAAAAAGCAGGCCTCTGATTGTGCCTCCAGTCGTGGGTCTCTCCCCAAAGGTCTTTCCTGTTCCCTCACAGCTGGTCTCTGTTCTCAAAGGGACTTAATCTTAAAAACTAAACCAAAATAAACCACTGCCATTTCTTACTGTGGAGGCGCTACCTCATGCTGTCGAAGCGGGGCGTGGATAGCTGGTACAGAAGAGAGATTTCCAGTGATAAGATAGGTGACCTTCTTGGAGGATTTGGGAACATGAATTTTAGTTGTGAAAATTACTTTTTTGTACCAAATTGCCTAATTATCAAACTGATCATAACATAGAGTTTTGTTGCCACTTACTCCTTCATGGGCTGCACGTCCATCTTCTTCCCTTGCTGTCCCAGTGGCATTTTAGAGCAGTTGCCAGTGTATGATAAAGGAATAGAAATTAAACCTGGCATGCAGGTAGGCCTGTTTTTCCAGTTTCTTTCTGTAAAGATACACAAACCTTGTACGCTGTTGTTAAAGACCAGGCCTGGTGGTTCTTCCTTTCCTCAAAGTCAAGGGAAGAAACAATCAGTAGCTGGTGATTTAAGTTATCATGTCAGTGTCTTTCTCTCACCCTGATATTTTAACTGTTCTGTTGGGAACCATGGAAAGTTATTTGCAATACAGACCAGATTTTTTTTCTTTGATTGCCCTTTATTCATTCAGCAGATATAATCATAGTATAAGCTAGTGTGTTTGTTTTATAAATAATATCACTGGCATCAGTTAAACTAAGTACTATCATTTTTAGTTCTAAAATTTCATTAGTATTAATTACTTTTTTCTGTTAGTAATTTTAATGGAGCCTCTCTTATTATAAAGAGAGAATATAATTCTCAGCATTACTTTTCTCTTTTCAAATACATTGTTTTACTTGGGAATTTATAAATTGAGCTCTGCACTGTTCTTTGACATTCAATTATAATATCCAGTTTCTTGATGATTAGAAATAGATGAGTCAGAGTAGAAGATAAATATTGCAAAACTTTTCACGCCCCTTTCACTTATCTGCCAAGGCTTTTGGATGGCCTTTTCAAAAGATGCCATAAAGAAAAAAGTTCAGTTGTCTTCCTAAATAAACAATTTGTTTGAACATGATTAAAAACTAAAGTAGGAAGACAACTGGCTTCTGGTAAGTACTCACTCTTTGTACTACTCACCCTTAACACTTGATCCAGAGTTTTAAGTACATGACTTATTTGAAAGTGGTAGGATCTTTTTAGCAGGAGTCTATCAATATTTCTCTCTTCTTCCCTCCCTCCCTCCCTTCCTCCCTCCCTCCCCTCTCTCTCTCTCTTCCTCCTTCCCTCTCCCCCTCTCCTTCCCTCTCCCTCTCTTTTCTTCTCCTTTTCTCCCCCCAGTGCACAAGTGCATGTTTTCTTTAAGGGGAAGAATGCTAAATTGTTTTTAGACAACAAATAGAAAATGGAAATCTAGCATTTTCTGGTACTAAGTACTAGGAATAATATGTGTCCTAATGCAACATGTCATCCTGGAATAGGAAAAGAATATTAACGGAAAAACTGGTGAAATCCAAGTTAAATCTGTAGTTTATAGTTTTGTACCAATATTAATTCTTCAGTTTTAATAGCTGTACCATGATTATATGAGATGTTAACATGAGAGGAAACTGGGTAAAGCGTATATGGGAACTCTCTATCTTTACAGCTGTTCTGGAAATCTAAAATTATTTCAAAATAAAAACTTAAAATAGTGTACATCTATATACGTAGCAAAATTAGGAAGAAAAAAGAAATGAATACCACTAACATCAAGATAACCTGTTACCCCGGCTGCTGTGGCTCAGTGGATTGAGCGTCAGCCTGTGAACCAAGTGTTGCTGGTTCGATTCCCAGTCAGGGCGCATGACTAGGGTGCACGTCAAGTCCCCAGTTGGGGGTGCAAGTGAGAGGCAACCACACAGTGATGTTTCTCTCCTTCTCTTTCTCCTTTCCCCTCTCTCTAAAAATAAACAAATAAATTTTTTTTTTTTAAAGATAACGTCTGCATAGAAGGGTTGAGATGGTATTGGAGAGAAGCACATGAGGGCTTGTGAGGTATTAGCAATTTCGTGGGAGGTGATTACATGTGTTCCCTTGATACTTGTTAAACTGTACATATCTTTCATACAGTTTTATGTATAATTTTGGTTTAATAAGATTGCAAATTAGTAGTGGGAAACATTTGTTTCTAATGCTTTGTATTCCTTAATGAATTTAGAGTTTGTGAAGAATATTTTCTTTGTTATGGCAATGAGGTTTCAGCTATGAAATGTTGCCTCTCTCAGTCATGGTTTTGTATAATTTGTTTAGGTAGAAACATTGAAACACAACGATCCTTTTGCTCCTGGTGGAACAGTTGTTGCAGCTAGTGATTCAGGTAAACTATGTCTTTGAACAGTAAACATTACCCTTTTCTTTAAGCTTCTTTTCTTTGGTCTCCAAATGTATTTGTCCTGTTTACTTACGTATGGCTTTAAAATGATTGCCTATACATCCAATTGTAATCTACCAATGATAATGATGATAATGATACGTGTTTATGTATCACTTTCTACTTCTCTTATTATTTATTATTTCATTTATTGTTCATGTTGAGGATCTTACTAGGATATGTACTGTAGCCAATATCACTAAAACAAATAAATATTTTTGTCATAAAAGCAGTGTTGCTTTAGAGTTTCAAAGTCAGCATTGACTCTTATGGGTCTTGGCCTAAATTTAAAAATTAGTAGCTTCCAATAAGTTATGGTAATAACTTTTCAAATTGTAGATACCTCCTGGAATAATACAGAAAAAAGCTAAGTGTTATTTTAGCATCCAGTTATCAGGCTTTATTTATGGTATCTAATTTTCCATTTATCCTTTTAATAACCTTTAGGTAATATTCCCATTTTAAAGGTCAGGAGGCTGAGGACCAGAAGATTAAGTAATTTAAGATTACACAATGTACTAGATTTGAACCAAGTGAAGCTTAAATTCAAACCTAAGTCTGACAGAATCTAACTAAGTAACTCTGCTTCTTTCTCGCTATTCATTTAAAAATAAAACAAACAGACTCGCTATTATGTAGGAGAGCTAGGAATTAGAGGGAAATGAACTGAAACAAGTAAATACTTCAATGTGCATGCTGAAAATAGAACGCCTTATTTTTCAGATGGAAATAGGGTGAGTTATTCAGTACACAAATTTGTTGTTTGTGACAAATGAACAATTATGAGCATAGAGGAAGAAAGTAAAAATACCTTCACAATTTGGATTCCTTGTACTTCACAAATTATAACAAGATGGGACTTAGCACTGTGCATTATTTATTTTTAGGTTGAAATTTAACTTCCAACCTGAGTAGCAAGAAGGAGGAATGTAAAAAGCAGTTGTGTAGAAAACAAGATTTAGTACCGGATGTTGATTTAACCCAAAATTTAGAATGACAGCAAATTTAATTTCTAAAAGGCTTATTATAGTAACAGTGGTTAAATTATATCTTTTTAAAATACATGGACTTTTGCCCTGGCTGGTGTGGCTCGGTGGATTGAGCACTGGCCTGAGAAACATGGGGTTGCTGGTTCAGTTCCCAGTCAGGGCACATGCCTGGGTTGCAGGCTGGGTCCCCGGTTGGGGGCGTGTGAGAGGCAACCACACATTGGTGTTTCTCTCCCTTTCTTCCTCCCTCCTCCTCTCTCTAAAAATAAATTTAAGAAATTTTTAAAAATAAATAAAATACATGTGCTTTTTAAGACGCTCACTATTAAACTGATGAATTAATATATTGCTAGGGATATTATATAATTAGAAAGGATAACCTAAGAAAATAAAATGAAAGGTTAATACATTTATAATTAACACTTAATTGCCCACACTGAGGAAGGGTAAGTGCCATGAGGATTCATTAAAACTGCAAAAATTTAAAGGAAAGGGAACTCACTTCCATTTAGGATAAATCATGAATGATTTTAAAGCAGAAGGTCACTGGTGCATTCGCAGGCATGTGCCCTGACTGGGAATGAACCAGTGACCTTTCATTTGTGGGATGATGCCCAACCAACTGAGCCACACTGGTCAGGGCAGTAGCTGTACCATTTTACATTTCTTGGAGGTTCCAATTTTTCTATATCCTCATCAGTATGTACAACTTTCTGGGTTTTTTGATAATAGCCATCCTAAAGGGTGTCGAGTATCATCTCACTGATTTGATTTACATTTCCCTAATAATTGGTGATATTGAGCATCTTTTCATGGCTGTCTTACTGGCCATTTGGATATCTTCTTTGAAGAAATGTCTGTTCAAGTACTTTGCTCATTTTTCAAATTGGTGGTTTGCTTTTTTGTTGTTTAGTTGCAGGAATTCTTTATATACTCTGGATTTTAACCCCTTATGAGACATATGATTTGCAGGTATTTCCTCCATTCCATGGGTTGCCTTTTCATTGTGTTGATACTGTCCTTCGGTGCACAGAACTTTTAAATTTTGATGTAGTTCAATTTAGCTACTCTTTGTTGCTTGTGCTTTTATTGTCATATTTAAGAAAGTATAGCTATGTATATGCAACATCATGAAGCTTTCCGCTACGTTTTCTTCCAAGTTCTATAGTTTTAAATCTTACATTCTAGTCTTTGATCCGTTTTTAGTAGTTTATTTTTTATTATATTTTTTCCATTACTGTTTATCCCCCTTATACCCTCTTCCGCTTTCACCCACCTGCTCCCCATCTTTGACCCATTTTGAGTTAAATTTTGTGTATGTTGTAAGGTAAGAGTCCAACTTCATTCTTTTTCATGTGGATATCCAGTTTTCGTAACACCATCTGTTGAAAGGACTTGTTTTTTCTGCATTGAGTGGTTTGGCATCCTTGCATCATTTGACCATATATGCAAGGGTTTACTTCTGGGCTTTCTGTTCTGTGTTGGTGGTCTAAATGCCTGTCTAATGCCAGTACCTCACAGTTTCAATTATTGCAGCTTTGTAGTATGTTTTGAAATAAGAAAGTTTGAGGCCTATTTTCTTTTTCAAGATTGTTTTGGCTGTTTAGGGTTTCTGGAGATTCCATATGAATTTTAGAATGAGTTTTCTGTTTCTGGAAAAAAAAAACGTTATTAGGATTTTGATAGGGAGCACATTTGGTCTGTAAATTGCTTTCTAAACAATATTAAATCTTCCAATCCGTGAACATGGGCTGTCTTTCCATTTATTTGTTCTTTAATTTTAGAATGTTTTATAGTTGTCAGTATTCAAGTCCGCCTTGGTTAAGTTAGCTCCTAAGTATGTCATTCTTTTTGATGCTATTTTAAGTGAAATTATTTTCTTTTTTTCTTTTTAATCCTTACCTGAGGATATGCTTATTGATTTTAGAGAGGGGGAGAGGAGAGAGAGAGAGAGAGAGAGAGAGAGAGAGAGAGAGAGAGAGAGAGAGAGAGAAAGAGAGAGAGAGAGAGAGAGAGAGAGAGAGACAGAGAAAGAGAGAGAGAGAGAGAGAGACAGAGAGAGACAGAGAGAGAGAGAGAGAGAGAGACAGAGAGAGAGAGAGAGAGAGAGAGAGACATTGATGTGTAAGGGAAACATCAGTGTGTGAGAGAAACATCAATCAGTTGCCTCCCTTGGGATTGAACCTGCAACCTACTTATGTGACCTGACTGGGAATTGAATCCACAACCTTTTTGGTGTATGGGACAACACTCCAACCAACCAACCAACTGAGCCAGCCAGCCAGGGCTGAAATTATTTTCTTAATTTTCTTTTCAGATTGTTTATTGTTAGTATATGGAAAGCCTACTGGTTTTTGTGTATTGATTTTTGTATCTTGCTACTTTGCTGGATTCACTTGTTCTAAATAGGTTTTTTGTGGAATCTTTAGTTTTCTACATCTAATATCATGCCTTCTGCAATCAGAGATAATTTTACTTGTGCTTTTACAATTAGATGCTTCTTTTCCCCTTTCCTAATTGCTCTAGCTAGGACTTCTATGTTGACATACAAGTCCAGGAAGCACAGAGAGTCCCAAACAAGTTGAACTCAAAGAGGCTCACACCAAGAACTATCATAATTAAAATACAGAACGTTTAAAGACAAAGAGAGAATCTTAAAAGCAGCAAGAGAAAATTAGTTAGTTACCTAAAAGGGAGCTCCCATAAGACTGTCAGCTGATCTCTCAACAGAAACTTTGCAGGCAAGAAGGGACCGGCAAGAAGTATCCAAAGTGATGAAAAGCAAGGACCTACAACCAAGATTACTCTACCCAGCAAAGCTATCATTTAGAATCAAAGGACAGATAAAGAGCTAACAGAAAAGAGAAAGCTAAAGGAGTTCATCACCACCAAACTGTATTACATAAAATGTTAAAGGGTCTTCTTGAAGGAGAAGGAGAAGAAAGAAAATATGAACAATAAAATGGGAATAAATACCTTTCTATCAACAATTGAACCTGAAAAACAAAGTAAAGAAGCAGAACAGAAACAGACTTATAGATGCAGAGAACATTTTGAGGATCGCCAGATGGGAGGCAGGTTAGGGGGAGTTTAAAAAGGTGAAGAGATTAAGTACAAATGATTGTTACAAAATAGTCATGGGGATGTAAAGTACAGCATAGGGAACATAGTTAATATTCTAATAACTGTATGGTGTCAGATAGGTACAAGATTTATCGGGATGATCACTTAGTAAGTTATATAATGTCTAATCACTGGAGTGTACACCTGAAACTAAAATTATATGGTATGTCAATTGTAATTGAAAAATAAAAAATGATTTAAATAAATTTCAAAAAAGAAAAGGAGAATTATAAGCTTTCAAAATAAAAAGTGTAAATTTTTGTTCTTAAAAATTAAATGATAAATTACTACACTCCTACCTCTAAAATATAGTAGGCATGACAGATAGAAGGACATTAAAAATTTTTAAATATTTTGTCTCACATTGGGATCATTTTAGCATTTCCTGCTGGTGGGTAGACACATTACAGAACTAAGAAAGAAAATAGAAGCAAGAAAATTCAGGTTACTTAGTTTCTATATATACTTTATTTCTACTTGTAAAAGTCCTTTTGCCACTTCATTATAAATGAGATTAGTTCTCGTGCCAGACAATTTTTTGCATGGAATATTTTACTGACTCCCAACTGAGAAAATGCAGGGTCTTTCCAGCTCTTAATTGAAGCGTTATGACATCCTGACCAGTAGAAGGGAGCTCATGGCAATGGCATCCCCGGAGCATCTTTGGCTCCAGCAGTAGTAAAATGCCAAGTAGGTAGGTCTTTGTTTTTATAGGCGGTGACTCAGGCTAAGCACACAGATGTTCATATATTTTATGATTCTTAGCTTCTATGTTCTTTCATATTTTTCTCTAATTTTCCTCATTTCCACAAACCACAGTTCATGACTTTCTCTTCCAAGGCCACTTAATTTTTTAATGGAAAAATGTGTGTGTGTGCCCTGACTGGTGTGGCTCAGGTGGTAGGGCATTGTCCCACAAAGTGAAAGGTTGCTTGTTCGATACCCTGTTGGGGCACATGCCTGGGTTGCGGGTTCCATCCTGCTTTGCGGTGTGTGCAGGAGGCAACCGATTGATGTTTCTCTCTCGTATTGGTGGTTCTCTCGCTCGCTTCTTTCCTCTCTTCTTCCCTCTCTAAAAGTAATAAGTAAATAGGTATACTGCTTTTAGAAAAGAAAGAAAAGAAAAATTGTACGCGTGAGCCAGTGTGTAAGAAAAAAGAAAAATATGTGTGTGTGTGAGCAGGCATGTATAGTGTGCGTATTCCCTCTCTTCCCCCACCTCCTTTCTGTCCACCAGTAAAAGAAAGTAAAATCTTTTTTGTGAAGTCTTCTTTGCCTCTTATAAACTTTGGTGTTGCTTCTCCTCTACTCTCTTTGAATTTCAGCACTTCCTGTGTAGCAATTGTGTGCATGTGTATCACTTCTTAAATCATGACTTCTTTAATGGTACATGTCATGTCATATTCCCCTCTGAATCCCTAGTACTGAGCCTTGAACATAATAGATGCTTAGGAAATGTCAGTGGGTCAGTGGGTCAGTGAGTGAGTGAGTGAGTGAATGAATTGAGACCAACTTGAGAAAATGGATCCTTTATTAATGACCAGTGTCTACACCTCAGATTATTCATGAGGATCTATTGAAGGTCTTAGTGAGTGTGAGCTTGATCATCTTGTGGGTCATAAACAGGTCATAGGGGGATAAAGATTTCTTGTTCCTCCCAGGTTTCTGTGGTAGATAGCTGTTCTATGGGAATTATTTGTGAGCCTTAAAACTGGTTTCCCTTATTCCTTGTTGGTCATCTGGTTAAATAGATGGTTTCTATCCTTTTTTTTTTTCTCAATATTTTCAACATTATGAGTTACATCCTATTTGCCAGACCTTGTTCTCAGCCTTGAAGATACAATGGTGAACAAAACAAAGTTCCTGTCTTTATAGAGCTTATATGTGATATGTTAGGTACTGATGAATGCTGTAAATTAAATTAAATCAGGGTAATGTGATAAAAAGTGATGTGCCTAAAATGTAGGTTTATCTCTCACACTGGACTTTCAGTGTCCTCTTCAGGCTCTGAGTTGTTGGTGGGTCCCTGGAGGACTGATTTTGCCTATGCTTCTACCTACCTCTCTACTTCCTCCACCCCATGACTGGGCTTGGTGACAAAGCAAGCAAAAATAATATGCACGGGTAGGCAAAAGTAGGTTTACAGTTGTAATACAAATAGCTAATACAATAATTAATACATAACACCAGAATAAACTGTGTTTTGTGTACTCACAACTGTAAACCTACTTTTGTCTACCCCTGTATATCTTCCTTGCCTCTTCTGCTTATGTCCATGGTATGCTCATTTTTAGGGTAAGGGCACACTTTACACATTTAAATGGTGGGTGGGCACACTGTTCTAAAACTGATTTGGTGTAAAGACAGAGTTGAGGAAGGACAAGGAGACTCCTTCTGCACCTCTTAGCTTGCTCTGTCTTACCCTCTCTTTTCCAGATCTCTTCCCCGCTTCCTTTCTTTCTTTGTACTTTCCTATATCAAGCAGCAATTCCTATAAACATTCTTTGACTTTATTGGTAGACCTTGTGCCCAGACAGGTGAAACCTTTCTCAGAGTAGATCAGTTCATTCCTGCTGGAAATGTTAATCCATGTGGTTAAGTGTGCTGTGATGGAACAGATAATTTCTCAGGCCTGTGAAATGCTGGTTAAATCATTGCTTTTGCAATTACTGTGCCTTCTGCCTGGAATAGCTTTCTTTCTCCCACCTTCATCTATTGGGTAGATTCAATCCCTTATTTAAAAGGCCTGGTAGCTCAAATGTAATGGCTTCTTTGATACTTTTCCTAATTCTCCCAGACAGTTAGTGACTCCTACAACAGGTTTTCCATACCTCAAATAGCTCATTTAGGATTGTTTTATTATGATTTGTTTACAGTTCCCAGGGATAGGAACTGTATTTTCTTATTTTCCTGGGTTTGCTGTATGGTCCACAAATTTTTTTTGGCCATTCAGTTTTCATTGGCTAAGCCTTATTCTCTGTTTTTAAGGACCTTAAAATCTAGTAAGGGTGCCCTGGCCAGGTGCTCGGTTGGGGCGTCATCCCGTGCACCAAAAGATGGTGGGTTTGATCCTCCATCAGGGTGCAAATGGGAGGCAACCGACTAATGTTTCTCTCTCATCTCTCCCTTCCTCCCTTTTCCTTCCCTTCCTCCCTCCCTTCCCTCTCTCAAACCAATGAACGTATCCTCAGGTGAGGATTTAAAAAAAAAATTAGTAAGGGTGATAGAATAATCATAGCTAACCTTAGTATAAACTAGAATGTAGTCAGTGCCACAAAGAAGGAAAAAATCACTTCTTGCTCTGGGAATTAGAGATGGCTAGGTTATTTCAAGCCTGTCAATGAAGTAGCATTCAAAATGGACCTTGAAGAACGAGTGTGAAAATGTGTAATTAATGGAATCTAGGTTTATTTTACTTCTTGATGACTTTATTAGAAATATTTTAAGTGCATGGAAGCTATAGTATGTGACATGTATTCCAAAGTGTTAAATGTTTTACCTAGAGTTAGTTTACCTGTTGTTGTTGTTTTCTTAATCCTAAATCATTTATCAGTTGATTTATACAAAGGAATACATCTGTCTTGTAGGGATATCAGTGTGCTCACTGTTTTTGTGGACTAAAGTCAGAAATTCAGTACTAGTATTTGGAATTAGATGTTTTTCATCTGTCTGAAACATTACCAAAAGAGGACATGAAATTTGATGTCTTTCTTTCCTATTGCATTAATTTTCTTTATTCATTTTAGCCACAGACCCCTTTGCTTCTGTTTTTGGAAATGACTCATTTGAAGATGGATTTGCTGACTTCAGCACATTATCAAAGGTAAATCAGAAGTGATCAGTGGGAAAGTAAAATATAGTATGCCTCCACCAAAAGAGCAGTCCTTCCTTTCTGTTATTTAACTCTTACAAACATTGCAACTTGACTTCAATAAATCACAGCAAGTGTTGATTTCAGATAGAAATGAAAGGTAAGATGTAATAAAGTAGACATATTGCTATTAATAAAGACAACGGTGGGGACACAGGTAATTATAGTGTTCTACTGACAAGTTTGCTGAACAGCTTCATTTTTAAGAGTCTTCTGTGATTGTCTGGGTCAATAGTTATGTAATCTGGATATTCATTCCATCCTCTCTGTATTGTTCTGAGGCTGTTAGGGTTATATTAAGATAATGAATACACATAGTCCAGCACTTATGTCTGTGGCCTACCTTCCAGTGTAGCTCTAGGACTGATTGCAACCAAAAGGGTAAAATTAGAGTCAAATTGTCTGTGTCATTGGTTCTCAACTGGGTTATTTTGCCCCCCTCCCCACTCCCACGAATCATTTGGCAATGGCTAGAGATATTTTTTGTTGTCACAGCTGGGGAGGGGGCACTATTCATATCAAGTGGATAGAGAGCAGGGATACTGTTAAACATCCTACAAATACCCTGTCCAGCCCCCCCTCCCCCAACATAGAATTATGGCCAGCCTAAAATGTCAAGTAGTACTCCTATAGAGAAATACTGGCCGAAATAGATCTTAAATCATAACATCTGATTCCTTATAGAAAAATGAATCTTTCATTACTCCACCTATTAGCAAGACAGGGTCTTCAGACTAATAATTAAGGCTTAAATTATGACTCCATGGGCTCACTTTGCTTTAAAAACTGACTTTCAAGTTGTCTTTAATGCTTTCAAGATGCCATTTTTTTGGCATTTGCTAAATCTTGCCTACATTTAAGTATACATTGGGAAATGTGAAATCTTTTTTCCTTTTTATCATTCAGATCAGATAGTCATTTGAGGGAAGATATGTAGTCCCTTTAAAATGGCCTCAGGTGGTTTTGTATTTCCTAAAGCTTGACAAACCGTTGATCCAGAGTTGGCTTGTCTTGGTATGGTCTGTTGCTCTTAATAAATAGTGATGTTATATTTACTACTCATATAGAATAATTTTGAAAAATTCTTCCTTTAGCCCTGAATGCAAAGCTTAAAATGTCAGTGCTCTCAGAATTGAAATAAGTAAAGCTGCATAATACTGAAGACCATTCTTCCGAATGCTACATGACCATATACCATTTGGTTAGTATTATATATATAACCATATATAAATAAACATTTCTTTTCAAACAAAGGTCAACAATGAAGATCGTTTTAGTTCAGCCACATCAAGCTCTGCCAGCAATGTGGTCATTACAAAAAATATGCTGGAGGAATCACCAGTCAAAAGTGAAGATATACCCCCTGCACTGCCACCAAAGATCGGAACTCCAACTAGACCCTGTCCACCACCACCTGGTATGAGAGTTGGTACCTTTTCTAAATCAGCGAGATCTTTTCCTTTTCTTAAAGTATTATGTGAGCCTTATTTATAGACTTTTCTAAAGGGCCTTAAACAGAACAAGTCAAAAAACAAGGCAGGAGCCTGCTGCTGTCCTCTGTTCTGGCCCCAGCACAGAATGACAGGCATGTGTCTACAAGGCTAGCTGTGTAACTGTCAGGAACTGCTTTTCTGGCACAAGAGAATTTCTTTTTAAATCATTCTAGAGAGGCAGTAAATGGAAAAAGGAAAGTACTAATGACGTCTCTTGCCTTTTGGAAGCTCATCATTTACTATTTAAACAATAGTTTCCTCCACTTTGGCGTTTTAATTAATTTCTATAAGAGAAGTTTAGTTGAAAGTCCCATTCTTTCTTGCCAAATGGGAAGTCTTATATTCTTTAGTTTGAGAATATATGACTTTTTGGTATTCAGAATTTAGCAATACAGTGATTTGAAATGGAAGTATTGTTTTTCTTGAAGGAAAGCATTTTACTTCACATAATAAGAGATGCCTTTATTTTTGAAGATCCAGGAACAAATTCTTAAAGTTTTTTTTTATTTGTTTGTTTGTTTAATCTTTAGCACTATACAAAGAAAAGGTGTTGGGAGGTTATTTTTAGTGAAGATAATAAAGTTCATGAGAAGTGGCAAAAAAAGCTGATCCCCTGAGTAGTTTTAGCGCTCTAGGTTGTTATATGAGACGACACACCTGGACATTGTCCTTTTAATCATATATCATTTCTTGGGAAATTTTCAGCCATAGTATCTATAAATTACTATTCTTTCCTTTTCATAATAACCTCCCTATGGTATTTCTTGGGAAGATTAATTTTTCTTCCTTGATTTAAAGGAATTGCATACATAATTGTTAATACTCAATTATCTGTTGAAAAATAAGGTAAACAAATTAAGTAAATTCTTTCTTTTAAGGAAAAGTAGCCTGTATCATATATTGCTAGAGGGTAAGGTTGTCAGACTATATTAAACAAATTAAGAGTCAGTTTGCTCATTTAATTTTTAGACCCATACGATGCCAATAGTGAAGTTATATTTTAAGTCCTAGGTAAAATAATACACTAGTGCTTCTGGTAAATCTGCAGCATAGTGAGTGTATATCACTACAGAAAGGTCAAAGAAAGGGTGGTTTGTTGGAGAGAGTACTGGACTGGAAGCGTAAAGGTTTGAACTCTAACTCTGGTCTGCTCTGACTGGCTCTGTGATGTGGTGTGTGTGGTTTCAGAGCATCACTGTCTGAGATGTTAGATGGTGGCAGTAGTGCTAATTCTGCCCACTTGCAAGGACTGTCGGAAGGATCCATAGAGATATGAAATATGAACATCTTTTGTGTGCTGCTGCAGTGATGGAAAGACTATTTATACGATTGCTATCACCCATTTAATACATTTTAAGAAAAATATATATTTGAAGATGTTTTAACACCTATTCTTGTTTTTCTTCAAGAAGTACTAAGTTTAAGACTTTAAAGTTTGAGAACTTGTTTGAAAATGATGATGAATTAATGATCAACAATTTGCTGTCATTTGGTCAGAGAGTATCAGCAAACACAAAGATTTAGGCCCTGTATGTCAAAATGTTCTCTTTACTCTTCAGTAATACATTATAGATGGCAAAAAGTAGGTGAGGTTTGCCAAAGTACATTTCATGTTCCCAGGTGTTGTATATAGATCCACAGAGAAAACCAGAAGAATCTTAGCATTTTTCAAAGGTCATTCGCCCTTCCTGCCACTAGTGATAACTGTATCAGGCGGAGGTTTTAACAGCCGAGGCCGTTGCTGTCTTTATTCTTCATCATTCTCCTGTTACATCCTTTCTTTTCTCTTTTCTTGCAGACATGCTGTTTTGGGGAAGAAAAGGTTTCCTCTCTTGGCAAAAATAGGATTTCTGGCCTATCCTTTTCCCCTTTGCTAATTTTTAATTTACCTACATAGAGCCTGGAATGCAGTTGAGAGGCTGCGTGTGAAAAATTTGAAGTTAGACTGTTGGTGTGGCCATTTAAGACCATATCGAGAATGTGTTTTAGGCACTCACCCCTGTCCCCACCCCCAGTGCTTTTTAATGCTCCCTGTGTTCATGTTCTTCTGTGTTTGTGTTTGCCATATTTGTTGGTTGAGTTAATTGTAATGATTTTGATCCAGGAAAAAGACCCATCAACAAATTGGATTCTTCCGATCCCTTTAAACGGAATGATCCATTTCAGCCTTTCCCAGTCAATGATAGCCCCAAAGAAAAAGAGCCTGATACGTTTTGCGACCCATTTACTTCTACTACTACTACCACTACCACTACCAATAAAGAGGCTGACCCAAGCAATTTTGCTAACTTCAGTGCTGTAAGTACTGTGAATGGGCTGTTTGGGGGAGAATCTTGCCATTTACAGTTTGAAGGGTTTTCAAAGATTACTTTGGAGTCTGCCAAATTTATATCATTCCAACTAAATTTGCCAGCGTACTAAAAATGGTCTTTATTCCTCCTCCAACCAAAACCTCTGTTTGCTTCTGTTTTGATGGTTCTAAAATTATTCCATTGTACAAATGATTTTAGTAGTCTTATTTCTTGTGATACATACCAGTTGTTTTGTAAACCCTTCTCTTTGTTTTGGTAAACAACATAAATAAAATCCTTCCAGTTACTATTTTGCAAATTGTGATGGATGATGGGCCATTAGACAGTCATTTGCTGTCTGCCCACTGAATGAATAATGCCAATAATGAGCTTGTGTATTTGTTACTGTGTATGTGTGTTTGTGTATAAAGCTTTGTAGATTTCTGGAACCAGTCGACAACTATTGCAGGACAGGATAAGGCCAGGGACTCCGAACAGAAAGTAAGACTCTGGTTTCATATAGTAGTGTTTTATAATGTAAATGTCAGTTTTATGAAATAAATACAATCATCAAGAGTTAAACAAATCTTTATTTGGAGGGCTCTAATCCACTAGCCTTCCATATTTACTCTGAATTCTCCCAGAGGTGACTAAAATAGGTAGACCATTAAAAACAAGTGGAAGGATGCTGTCATAATGACTTGAAGGTGTCACTCTGGAGGGGCATACAGCAATGACACATTCCACTATTATTCAATAAAAAAACAAGACTTTTTAAAGTATAAAGTTCTTAGAGTGGCTAACAGTTTCATTTTCCAGATTCTTTTTACAGTGATAATGACTTTGATTATCACTGCTTATTCTATAACAAAGGCATTTTCCTCTACTTATCACCTAAAGCCCTTGATGATTTTGGAAATAGGAGATGTAGGGGCCAGGTAAGCTTGGGTGCAGTCTGCCTGTGTTTCCTTCAGTGAAGCCTCGGGTCACCCCACCAGTCACTATCCCAGCAGCCATTTCTAGTCAGAAAGGAGTCGGCAGGAATCTGCATTCAACCAAGTCAGACGAACTAAACTGAGCTACCCAGAGTTTGAATCTGTACTCTTAAGTCCAGTGGCTTCTGAATGTGAAGGAGCAGAATAGATATCGGTATCATGATTATTGGAAAGTGGAATGTCAGAATTACACTGACTTTTCTTTTGTTACATGGAATTTGAATTGTTTCAAGCATAGCATCCTGAATTGCTCTCCTTAGGAGATTTTGGTCCTCTTAAAATAAGATAACTTTCTGGCATTTTGTGGCATTTGATACATTAAAGACTATTTCAGCAAGTCAAAACTTGTTTGGAATGGGTCTTGAATGATAGCTGAGGCATTTTGCTTATCTTATACTTCAGAATCTCAATATAGTATATAAAGCAGCTCATAATAAAAATGTCTTTTTTCATTATGAAAGATTTGTTAAGTATTAAAAATTTTAAAGTCTCTAATTCCTTAGGGAAAAGCTATTGTATTTTGAAAACCTGACGATTTCTTTCATTTCATCCTATTATAATACTCATCTTATTATGTTTTCCTGTATATGACAGAACTTAAAAGCAAGCAGAATTTTTAAAACTTAGTGCCTGCCAAGATTGCTGTTTGGGGAGGATAAAACTATATCCCTGACCTAATTACCGGTGTTGAGGTCTTATTTAGACTCAAAAAGTTGTCAGTGCCTGCCAAAATCTTTATAATGCATTAAAAAAAAAAAACCTTGTTTAGTAGATCTAGTACTCTTATTGTATGTATCATATGATGTAAGTCATCATAGTCTTTGCTTTATAGTTTTTCTGTCCATGAAGGTTAGGATACGGTAGGGAATCACCAGTGAGATTAAGTTGAAAATGACTTGTCATGTGGGGATGCTCACTGAAGTTGAAGTAGTAGGCATTTTGTATTAGATAAAAAGGCTGGCCCACTCCTGTTTTTAAATCTACTAATTCACCTTAAGCATATACTTTTAAAAATGATGTTTTAATGTTTAATTTTATAGACTATAAACTTCATTAATTAAAAAAATAAAATCATATTTAGTAAGTAGTAAAGTTAAATGTGTTTTCAGAAAAAAATTAACAAGTTAAAACTTTTTCCATAATCCCTCAGGTGAAGTAAGTAGTTAATGCCCTTGTAAAAACTATTTTTCCTTCTTTTCTTTTTATTTGTTTTACTCATTAATCTATTCATTTGTTTACTCCTTTGTCTTTTACATGGTAGTATCCCTCTGAAGAAGATATGATTGAATGGGCCAAGAGGGAAAGTGAGAGAGAAGAAGAGCAGAGGCTCGCCCGACTAAATCAGCAGGAGCAAGAAGACTTAGAACTGGCTATTGCACTCAGCAAATCTGAGATTTCAGAAGCATGAAGACTTCTCTCCTTTGTCAACGTAAAATACTCTTCTTCCTGAATGCTGAAGTTATTTACAGTGTATATCAAAACTACCATAAGCATGGGAATACAAAAGGTTTGAGTTTCCTGTAAATGTGACAGAAGTTATTTTTTAAAAAAATTCATTTCAGATTTGCCTCCCGCCCCTCCCTGTTAAAGCAGTAACCCAAATGAGACAACTTCACCTCGGTCCCTGTTCTGGTGTGCATTTACTGTGAGCTTTTGCCTGCCTCTGCTACTTTCACTTGTTAAACTAGAGCACCCAAGCTTCTGCCTTCTGGAATATAGAGAAATAGCTTCACCCCTGTGCTACCCTTGTTCTGTAGTTACTCTGATGATAGCCAGTGGGGTTCTTAAAATTTGCAGTATTCTCCCCTGATTTGAATGGATGAGGGAGGAGAAGGGATAGACATCCTATTTCTTTTATGATAGTGCTTATTGGCTAGTTTAAAGTGCATGTTTATATTTCCATAGACTCAAAATACTGTTTAATTTGTTATTTTTTATAGACAAGGAAAAATATTTTGCATAAATTGACTCCACTACTGAAAAAGGGATGCTTTAGATTGAACCATTACAGCTTCAGACTGAATTTAAAGAATTTTAGATAAACAGATACTGCTCCATAATTTTAAGTGCTAGACGGTGGAGAAAATGTATCACCTAAAATATACCCATCAGTATAAGGTGAGCAAACATCGTAGCATGGCAGCCATTCTGCCATTGCTATGGCACTGTCCTTGTTGGTTCTTGGTAGGTTTATTTTTGTACTTTTGCAGAAGAAACTTTAGCAAGCTAAAACTGGAAGGTACTTTAATTTTTTGTATATATGTATTTTTTGTTTTCTTTAATGAAGGCTCGGTTACTTGAAATGTAGAAACTTTCACTGAATACAAATGAAAAAAGTAACATGTATTAAATCATATTATTGCTTTTTGTCCATCTTTGTGGTTTAAAATAGTTTATTTTCTTCATGTTTTCTGCTTATGAAATTGGCAGGCTGGCAAAAAATTTTTGTTTGTTTTTAATTGGGAGAGAAGAGACCTGCCAGATTATTAGAACTCGTCATGTGTTAAAAGCGAATGTTTTATGAAACTGACCTAGCAGACAGGCTGAATTTGAAATAGGCTGTAAATTGTAATCTTTTATTTTTTGTTAACATCAGTTACTGACTTAGGTAATGCGTTGAATACGTGTTTACCAAGATAAAGAAAAATGCACTTAAAACTAATTAAAAGTCTCTCTGGTCATCAAGTCAAAGTGGTATTGATCTGTGTTAATCAGTAATTTACTGCCTAACCTACAAATAAATTCCAAAATATCCAGTTCATTTCATCTTGAAATGGTGCTTTGTTTCTCTCCACCAACAATTGGACTGCTATAGTTTAAAACAAACTTAAACCACTTTCTTGCACTGCTAACTTTTTTCTACTTTTGTAAATTGAAACAGTTCAGCATAAAAGTCAAACATATGAAGCAAGGGCTCACTCATAATCACAAGGCTTAAATTTTGATAAACCAGTCCAGTGACTAAGGATATAAGCAAAAGTTAATTGAGTGAGAAGGTAATGTTGGGAGTTGTGATAGGTAGTGGTTTTGGGTTTTTTCTTCCCGTTACACTTCAGGAAAAAGGTAAGTTGACTTGAACAACCTTCTTTTGCACTGGGAAAATGAATAGATGTGTGAAATGCTTTTAAAATATTTTTTTAATTAAACTCTGGAAAAGATTAAATATCTGTAACTTATAAACACCAACTTTTGATGTAATAAGTGTACCCTGATCTTATGTATGTTTAACTGGATTACATAGATTCTTATCTTTTGTTAAAATGTGTATACTCAGTGGACCAATATAATATTAAAGTATGTATATATTATATAAATATAAATATATATCTATCTCTTTGCTCACTTGTGTAGGATGAATGTCTTAGAGTCGTTTGTGATTATATTTTACATTGTTGACTCTGGCTCCAGAGCCTGTGCTTGAAAAGGACAGATAAATATTCCTGAGATACAAGTGGCAGTAATTACAAAGTGTTAACCATCTTCTACATCCTTGGTCAGGCTTCTCTCTTTATAGAATTTTCTCTGTTTCAAACTGCTCAATTGTAGCCTGTAACTATGAGAACAATAAACTTAAAGTAATAAAATATACTATTCACACATCCTATTTGAAATGGAGTTTTGCATGGTTCTCTGTTAAGTCCATGCTGTGTCCAAGGAGGGGTAGGTATACAATCAGGTATGTGTGTGAAGTGCTTGAGACACTAATTGTTGCAGAATAAATACTTAATAAATGCTAGCTATTATTTTCAGTTACCAAGTTTTTGTTTTTGTTTTGTTTTGTTTTTTATCCTCACTTGAGGACATTTTCTTTATATTGCTTTTAAAGAGAGAGGAGGGGAGAGAGAAGCATCCATTGGTTGCCTTCCACACATGCTTGGACTGGGGATTGTACACTCCTGGACTGGGGATTATATGCTTCTTGACTAGGGTTTGGGGATGGAGGATTGAACCCTCAACCTGGAATTGTGCCCTGACCAGGAATTGAACCTGCAACCTTTTAGTCACGGGACAACACTCCAACCAGCAGAGCCACATCGGCTAGGGCAAGTTCTGTTTTTTTGAAAGACCGGAAATGTGTATGCCTAAAGACAGTGCCTAACATATAGGTGGCTTTGCATATATGTGTTGAATGAAAGTTTATGACATGGATTCTAGAAGGGAAATGTGGCATAAAAAATCCATACAATTCTGGGATTGAGTCCCTGGTCTGTCATTTTTGAGAAAGATAACTGAGAAAGTTATTTAGCCTCCCTGAGCATTATTTTCCTCATGTAATGAACAACATAATACCTAACTCACAGAACTGTTCTGAAGGGTTTGATTTTGATGGCTTTTTAATAATACAAGTGGACACACAGAGCTTGAATCCTTGTGTTCAAGGGTCAAACTACATTTTTGACCTGTGGTTAGGAATCACGTATGAGGAGGGTCAATTTTAGTTAGATGTGAATTTTTGACTGTAGTCGGGGGGGGGCGGGGGGGGGGGGAGTTGGTGCGCCTAACCCCCATGTTGTTCAAGGGTCAACGGTATTTTAATTTAAAAAATTAAGACATGTTATTATTAATAGAGAAAATAGGTATTGGTTATTGAATGCACATTATGTGTGAAGCACTATGCTAAGCACCTCATCTGTGTTTTCTTTAATGTTTAATCTTCACAAGAGCCCTAAATAAGTACTATTATTATTCCCTATTTTAGAAATAGTGAAACAGACTGAAAAAAATGTTAAAATAATATGCTTTACATTATACAGCTAATAACTTGATGAGCCAGGAATTGAACTCTAGTCTCTCTGATTCTAACACATGATATTTTTTCCACTTCACCATGCTTTGTCTCATTTTGTGTGAAAAAAATTTGCTTTTATAGGAAATGCTAGGAACAGAACATGATAAATAACAGCAGGTAACATATATTAAGTTCCAGATGGGATCCTAATGCTTTGCATATATTTGTTCATTTAGTCTTCGCAACAGCAATGACCGTGTAATGTAGAGATACTATTATTGTCTCCATTTTACAGAAGAGGTGCCCTGACTAGGCCACAGTTACTCAGATGGTAAGTGGCAGAGCTGGAATTTGAACCCAGAATACTGGCTCCAGAATTTTAACCACTACTTGTAATCCATTAAAGCCAAAGAAGAAATATAAATAGAATAATCCATGTAATCTCTGTTCTTGGGGATTAATGAAATAGACGTATTACACAGAGGACATTGGCATCTTATAAAACATTTTCCTGTTCATTCTCCTATTTAATCCTTACCAGGATTTAGAATAGTTTCTGGCACGTGGAAGCACTCAACCATTGTTACTACTGTTATCATAAATGATAAATAAGTATATAGGGGAGATAGCCAACCTTGCTTCTATTAAAGAAATAAATATTTTAAAATCATGAGGCTAGCAAAAATGAAAAATAATTTTTCAGTGCTGGCAAAAGCTCTGGACAAAATAAAAAAGTGGGAGGAAGGCTTTTGCTCTGTGTTTGTGTGCTTTACCTTCAGTCAAGATTTCAAATAACTTGATTTGGGGAGAGAAGAGCCTCACCTAACTTTTTGGCAGTTGCCAATGCTTTTGAGTTCTTTATTTGATAGAATTGGTAAAGTGATGATACCATTTTTTGGAAGATAGTAATTGCCCTTTAGAGTAAAAAAAAAAAAAAAAAGGAACGGGGACAGAAGTCCACATTCTCAGACATAGCCCCAAATCTGTATTAAGATCTGGTAGAATAGCTCTGACTGGAGTGGCTCGGTGGATTGAGTGCTGGCTTGTGAACTAAAGGGTCACTGGTTTAATTCCCACGCGGCACATGCTGGGTTGCAGGCCAGATCCCCAGCTGGGGTCACGCAAACCACACATTGCACTGGGGAACACAATTTTTGTTGAGTTAGATCTGACACTTGTTTTTGACTAACTTTTGGCATCTGAATCCAAAAATGACCCCAGTTTTTCTCTATTACATCAACTTTTTAAGGGTACGGGATACCCTTCCTATGTCCCAAAAATCATACAAAATGTACATACAAAGGAAAATAAAGAAAAAACTACCTGAATATACTGTTTATTTAGAATTATTTTATTCATATAAAGGCTATATATTGTCACTATAAGTCAAATTGTATACAAGTATTAAAAGTTCTGCTACCAAACATACATATTAAGGTATTTTATCTTTTTAAAACGACAGGCTAGGAAATGCCAAAATGAGATTGAAACGGTCTCCTTCAGTTGGCAAAGCTTTAACAAATTGCTTCATGAGACCCAGTTTTATGTGCAGAGGTGGGAATATAATGTTCTTTCTGTCAACAAGTGGCTCATGTAGAATATTTGGGTCACCAGGTTTGAGGTCAGATCTTGGAGGCCAATTTGACTCCACCCAATGCTTCTCACGAGCTCTGCTGTCCCACATACACAGAAAACAGGGATACTTGGTGTATCTGCGCTGCTGACCAAGAAGGAAGCAGACTATTTTAAGGTCAACACAGATGATCCAATTGTGCTTGTGATATTGCAACAGATCGATGACTCTCTTTATGTCTTCATATTCTTGTCGAAAACAAACTGAATGGGCAATTGGGACTTCACCAAATAAATTGCCTTTGTGGAGGAGGACACACTTCAAGTTCCACTTTGAGCTATCGATGAACAGTCGCCATTCAGTTGTGCTCTAGATTAGAATTCCCAGTTCCTCCATTAAACCATTTATGTTACGGCAATACAAAAGCCACCATCACTTTGAAAGTACTGTGGAAATGCACTTTCTCTTGATCGAAAGTAGGATACCTTTGCTGCTTTTTCAAGCAAATTTTTCTCATGCCATCTTGATGCTAGGAGTTCTGAAGCCTCTTTGGATAGTCCCAAATCTCATGCCAAATCATTCAACTCATGCTGATCAAATCCCTTATAAACTGAGTCATCTTCAATTTCAAAATCTTCATCGTTGCTGTCAGTTCTTCACCATACTGCTGTTTTTCGAAAGAGGGTAGTTCAGTGAACACTGGCGCTGGGATTTCAGCTGAATGAGGCACTGGATGTATAGCTGATGGTAGACTAGGATACTCTATTTTACATTTATTTTTCTTGTTTTATCCTGACGTTTTCACTATACAAAAGTAACAGTCACTTGAATAATCTCTGGGCTCTCGCCTAACCATAGGTATACCAAATGGCAATTTATCACGTGTTCCCTTTGTCCACATCCGTAAACTCAAAACACTGCTTGCACACCTTGTGAGGGGCCCAAGACTTTCTCGATCACCAAGTTTTACTTTAAAAAATATGCAAAATAGGGTTGCCTGACAAATGCGCTGATGTTTGTCCTTTGACTGGGAATGGTGAAACTGCCACAGCTACAACAAAATGAATCAGGGTTGTTTAGGCACTTACGACGAGAAATAGCAGAGGCAGACATGATCTGAAGGAAAGGAAATAAGTATGTAAATAAAAAAGTAAATTTGCTAACTCCTTGTATACAGACAAGAACTCGGACTACACTTTGGAATATGATTCACTATATAGAGCGGCATACAACCTCTCACCACACTCTCATGTGTAACTGAATAGACAAGTATGAACCTGTCACTGGTCTCCAAGGTCGTCCCCTACTCCTCCCCACTCAAGGGAGGTTTGCTCTCAGCCAGTAGGAGAGCACTAGTGCTTCCCTCTATCCAGGCTGGATCCAGCCTAGAGTGGTTGCATTAAGATAAGCTGGAGAGAAAAACTTGATGTGATAGAAGAAAACTAACTGCAGTTTTGAAATCAGCATGCCTATTTAAAACAGCTGAAAATCGAACTCAACAGGAATTATGTTAAAAATTGTTCTCCTGTGTATTTCTCTTCCTCTCTTTCTCCCTTCCCCTCTCTCTGATAATAAATAAATAAAATCTTTAAAATAAATTAAAAATCTTAAAAAAAAGAAAAAAAGATCTGGTAGAGTAATAGAAAGTTCCATTGGCCAGGTGGCCCATTGAAATTTATTAGGAATTACAGAAGGCACTGAGTATGGGCAAGTCTTTTAAGACAGTATGGTTCTTGGCCCTGGGAAGCCTAGAAACCCTTTTAGAATACCCTGAGGTGAAAAATTAAAACTATTGTGTCACAGCCTTTTTCACCCTCGAAGTAGGTTTTCTGACTACATAGCTAAATGAACAGAATTAGGAGCCCATGAGAACCTAGATGCCTTTTATTAAAGTTCCATTTCTAATGTATTCATGAACTACAATAAAGATGACTCTATACAAAAAATATGTAAAAAGGTAGACAAAGAGTAGATTTTAAAGAGTTTGCCTCAGGCATTCTAGGCAGAGGGCAGGGTTGTGTACAGACAAATGGGTAGGACAGGGATTGTGTGCTAGCAAAGCAGCAAGAATTTAGTGTGTGGCAAAAGAGTACAGTATCTGTGTTTGTGTGTGTAAGAAAGATCTCATTGGTAGTGATTTGGAGGATTGCTTTAGGAGGAAACCAGGTAAGGCAGGGAGAGCAGATGAAGGGTCTTGCATTAATTCAGGTGAGATGGTAAGGCCCAAAGTCACTGTGGCTGGGGCCTGCGGCTGATTTAGGAGAGTTACCAGCCCATGGAGTGATGTAGGTGGTGAGGGGGAAGAAGTGGATTGCAGACTGGAGCAAACATCAGGATCACCTGGAGGGCTTCTTAAAATACAGATTTTGGGTCCCATCCCCCAAGTTTCTGATTTCAGTAGGTATAGAGTGGGACAGAAAAAAGTGAGTTTCTAACAAGTTCTCAGATGATGGTACAGTTGCTAGCCCAGGGATCTCACTTTGAGAACCAAGTCTCTTTTTTTCTTCTGTGAGTTTTATTAAATCTACTCCTTTAGTTTGCAGGGCTGTTGATCTGCTTGTTCTATACTTGACTTGTGGGTTCTGCCTCATAGTGTAAAGCACTTCTAATCTTTTTTGTGAATAGAATTTTAAAAATAATAATTGCAAGCTAAAAGCCCTTTCTGTGTGCCAGTACTATTTGAAACATTTTTATATAGTGATTCATTTAAATCTTTATAACAGTCCTTTAAGTTAGGTATTGTTATTATTATCAGTTTACAAATGAGAAAGCTGATGTACAAAAAGTTTAAATAATTTCTCCAAGATCACAGAGCTAAAAATTGCCAGAGCTAGGATTCAAACCCAGGCAGCTGGCTCCAGAACCTATGCTCAGTCACTCTGGCTGAAAACAAAAACAAAAACAAAAAACTTACATTAAAAATACTTCTGATGCATGGATCTACAGTACACCTGTTACTCTCAGAAAGCTCTATACTGTGAGCACAGTGAGAAAATCATTGTTATTCCTGTTCCCCTTTGCTACAGTGTATGGTGTCCCGGGTACTGGGCTGGGCCGGGAACAAGGGAAGACTCATTTAACGGCCTTGCCGACAGCTGTGTGGAGGGGAGCTAGAATCTGCTTACGGTTAACTTCACAACATTGCTCACTGAGGATTATGGTAGGGGTGCTGTGACACTGGGAGGAAGGAGAGAACAGTTCTTGCCTAGAGGATTGGGGAAGGCTTCCCAGAGGATGTTTCCAGGACACATTTTTCTGCTCCTAGCGTTAGTAAAAGCATGGATGGTGACTGTCGAAATAAAAATAAAAAGCACAGTGCTCACAGGCCACCGTTTGATGCCAGGGCTCTGTTAACTGAGAAAGGCAGACAGGCTCCCAGGAAGCCTCATTTAGGGATTCAGTCCTTTAGTGAATCCAGCTGGGTCCAAGGTCTGACCTTCAAGTTTAGAAACCTAATTTCCATCAGTAAAACAGAGGTCCCATTAAGGAAGTTCACAGGGACTAATGTAGAGACCAGAAAGTCAGTTTCTAGTCAAAGTTGCCACAGGGTTTGGAGCTCCCACAATGGGTTGAAGGAGACATACACCTTCTCCCTTGCCAGGGCCTGGATGCCTCCTGCCTGAGGCACCTCGCTCTCTGCAGCCAGCGCTGCCTGGGTCCCTGGATGAACACAGCTTTTAGATTAATATGCTTAATCAGGTTACAATCTGGTTCAGCTGGTTGTGTAGCTGTAACTTCTCTTTGGAGTCATTTTGCTTATCTTTGCTTTTATCCACCGTACGTGAACTCCAGCATTTAACTCCTTCTAAGGCAGACTTTCCTC
Source organism: Furipterus horrens (assembly GCF_987537825.1). Taxonomy (NCBI): domain Eukaryota; kingdom Metazoa; phylum Chordata; class Mammalia; order Chiroptera; family Furipteridae; genus Furipterus; species Furipterus horrens. The sequence goes on along the minus strand of NW_028327173.1, from coordinate 35,356,313 downwards.
AGTTTCTGAGTTCTTAGTGAAGCATCTCAGCTGCTGGGCTCTGATTCCACCCTTTCATTGATTGTATTGTTCACTGAGTATATATGTGCCGGGCTTTTTCCCTCCCTCATCCTCCCCCAATGATCAATGTCTTAGCAGTTCTGCCTTGAAATCTCTCTCAAATTGGCTTTTTTATATCCAGTCAGTGCCACTGGCCCAGTTCCGGTCTTCATCGTCTTTTTTTCTTTTTTCTTTTTTTAGGCTTTGGCCAATCTTTCTAGTCTCCTCGCCACGATCTCTGTTCTTCTCTCTGCTTCCAAACCATCCTCCATGCTGCAGTCAGATTCTTCTAGAATCAAAATCTATCCCTGTCATTCCTACAATAAATATGCCACTGATACCCATCACACTCAGGTTAAAATCCTAACCCCTTAGAAGGTTTTCCCTTTATAGCTTTAATTTGTGATTGGTGTTTAATCAGTAATGGCTTGACCATGCAAATTGGTTTTATTCCCTTTAAACAAATATGAGAAAATGCCACTTGAAGGAAATAAAGGTACCCCTAATCTGATTGTAGAATATGAAATCCTTTTAAAATGTCCAAAACTTGACTCTTTATCTTGATATTTTTCAAACTGCAGGTTGTAACACATTAGTTGGGTCATGAAATCAGTTCAGTGAATAAGCAGCATGGAAAAAAATAAAAATAACAGTATAGCAGAATGAACTCCTGTGTACCAATAATCAGTTTCGATAATTACCAGTCTGTAGTCAATGTTATATAATCTGTAGTCCTACTCACTTAACTTTCTCAGCATTTTAATGAGTAGCATTTTCAAAATCATGAAGTAGAATTTGTTATTGGATATGTTTTGGCCACAAGATAAAATGTTTGAAAGATGCTGATTTTTTAAACATCCCTTTTCAAGTAAGAAATGTTACATATCCAGGGCCTAATGTTATATGTCTAGGTTAATATCATGAAAAATTATCTCATGGAGGGGAAGGCCGTGTCTTTGCCAAATACCCCGGCCCATATTTCTTTCCCACCTCACATTAAGTGTGCGGAATGTGTTCAGCTGCCCAAGACGTGAGGGCTTGGTTTCAGCCTCTCCTTTCTATTCTCTGGACTCAGAACTTGGGAGGACTGAGTTAGTCATGAGCCACTTAATGACAGGGATACACTCTAAGAAACACATCATTGCATGATTTCATCATTGCACGAACTTTGTAGAATGCATTTACACAAGCCTAGATGGTACAGCTTCCTGCACAGCGAGGCTCTATGCTATAGCTTATTGATACTAAGCTACAAACCTGAACTGTATACTGTAGGCAATTGTACCAAAATGGTAAGTATTTAAATGTGTTTAAACATAGAAAAGGTACAGTAAAACTTTGGTATAAAAGAGTAAAAATGGTGCACTGTGTAGGGTGCTTACCGTGAATGGAGCTTGCAGGACAGAAAGTTGCTCGGGTGAGTCAGTGAGTGAGTGCCGCGTGAGTGTGAAGGCCCAGGACATCACTGTATATGACTGCAGACTATAAATACAGTCCCACAAGCCCTCTCCCTTCTTCTGACAGGGTCAGCAACAGAACATCAGAGCTCTTAGTGCTGTTCCATGAATAGGGATGTTGGCTGGACTCATTGGAAATAATGAGGAGAAACCAGCTGTGTAAGGCATAGATAGATCATCATAATAGTGACTGACAGGAGGGAGTGAAAGGCAGCCTGAGGACCAGTAGGAATAAGAAATCAGAATGGAGGCCCTGGCTGGGTAGGTCAGTTGGTTAGAGCATTGTCCTGATACACCAAGGTTGCAGGTTCAATCCCCAGTCAGGGCACATACAAGCGTCAACCAATGAATGAAGAAAGTGATATTTCTCTCTCTCTCTCCCCCACTCCTTCCTCTCTCTTTCTCTAGAATCAATAAATTTAAAAAAAAAAATTTTTTTTTAAGAAATCAGAATGGAGGGAGCCCAGGCTGGTGTGGCTCAGTGGACTGAGCACCGGACTATGAACCAAAGGTTGCCAGTTCAATTCCCAGTCAGGGCACATGCCTGGGTTGCAGGCCAGGTCCCAGGTTGGGGGCATGTGAGTGGCAACCACACTCACTAAATATAAATAAATTCTAAAGGAAAATAAAAGAAATCAGGATGGGGAGATAAAGGAACATAGGGATGGTCATGGCAATGTGATTTTGGCTAGTACATGTTGGTGCAGTGATCAGATTAAGAAACTTAAAAAAAAGAGGGTGTTTAACATGGAGAGGGTATAGAACTGAAAGCTCAGTGTTTTGACATTGGAAATTTGTTTTTGGTTCCATTGACCCTATCCAGCACAAAAGACTGACATTGAGTCAGTGGAAGAAATAAAACTCACCTGTGCTTTACGTCATTACAATCTGAAAATATTTCCAAATTAAGTGACAAGCTGGGTCCACATGACCATAGAAGGCTTTTACTAAAGTGGCTGTGGCATTTACTACCTGTTAGGGTAGCTCCTGTGGACCTGTGTCCTTGTATAGGACCTTAGGTCCTCCACAAAGAATGTACAGCAATGTACTCTGAAGATCATCAAGCTAGATCTAGGAGGGCTGCAGCACCCTCTGAATATGTAGTATTCAGGGGAGCAGGCTCCTTTGTGCTGAACAGGTCAGTGACTGATTAGTATATAATGTGTGCACTCAAAATTGAGGTGCTATAAGTGACAGAGATTCTGTTGCCAAGCCCCATAGATACGCTCCCATCAGATAAAAAAAAATTCCCCCTGAACTACATACACTTCCCTTTCTTACAGGAAATTCAGCTCCATTATTATGGGATCATTGCCATATATGCAGCATTGACCAAAACATCAGTGAGTGGTGCATGATTGTATTTTGTGGAAAGGAAGCGACAAGGAAAAGTAGCTGACACTTACTGAGGAAATTCTCTGAGCCTGGCTCTAAGGCTCTTGATATACCCCATTTAATCCTCACAACACTGAAAACAGAAAACATGGTGTATAAAGATGGAAGTGATTTGGCGAGGACCCTCCAACCTAGTAGAGATCAAGCCAGTTTCCAGCCCAGCTGCCTCAGCCCTGAGACCTGCTTGTCCACCACACCAGGCTGCCTTTTGCACACCCTAAAGAGACGAAGAGCAACAGAGATCAAACACAACCACCCTGGGCCCTAAGCCAGAACTGATGTTCTCAAGGAAAACCCTGGTTCATCGCAGCTTCTTGAGAAGGTTTCCTACCTCATAGAAAGAGCCCAGACCTTGGAGTCTGATAAACAGGGGTCTGAATTCTGGCCTTACCATTTTCTAGCTATGTGACTTTGGTTTTGGTCTTCAGTGGGGATCACAGTTACTTCACAGGGTTGTGAAGATTAAAGATGATAGATATAAAGTCTTTGTTCCTGTTACATGGCAGATAGTCACTAAGAGCTGTCACGTCTGTGTTTAAGAAGACAGAAACCTAAAAATACATTTTAGGAAAATGTCTATTATTAAAGGGAATCAACATTGGTCATCTTGAAAGCTGATTGATGCAGAACACTTCATTACCCACTGATAGTGGATAAAACTATCACATAGTAGGAGGTGCACATAACACATTATGTGTCCAGCATTGTTCTGTGTTGTTTACATTAACTCATTTAGTTCTCACAACAGCCCTTTTGATAGGTGCTATTATTCCCATTATAAAGATGGGAAAGCAGAGGTTACATAATGCCTAAAGTCACACACAGCTATCAAGTGGTGAGGCCAAGATTCCAACCAAGGCAGTCTGCTTCGAGAGCAAGGGCAAAAATAAAGCCTTGGTGTTGACATGACATTCAAAATAAGATAAGCTTTGGTAAAGTGACTCATAAATGCTCTATGCATTCTGAGAGCTTTTGTGGCAGACAGACTGGGGCTGGGGTTAAACTACAAACTCGAGAGTCTGGCTACTTGGGTTGAGTCCTAGCCCTGCCTCTTACCTAGCTTTTGTGATCTTAAGCAAATTACTAAATCCTCTGCCTTGCTTTCTCAACTATAGAAATTGGGATTGTAAAAAGAAATACCTGATAGAGTTGTTCTGTGGATGAAACACATGCAAAGGGTTACCATAATGCCTAACGTAGTTTTAAACAAATGATGGTGATAATGAAGAAGATAAAGGAAAAAGGGGGAGGAAGAACAGGAAACAAGCTTTGAAGTTTGAAATCCTTGGGACAAAATCCCAGCTCCTAATCTGATCTCAGGAACATTTCTAAACTTCTGACTCAAATAGTCTCAAAACAGAGTTCAGATTAGAGGTAGTATATATGAAGGCCCTCAGTGCAGTGCCTGCCACTGAGTAGAAATGGTAAATCTTAGTTCCCTCTTTACTACTCAACACTGAGCACCTGCTATCTGCAGCAATGGTGCTAGGGTCCATGGAAGACACAGATATGAGACAGCAATGAAGAGTGAGACTAATATGGTCATTAATAACTAATATAAGGATTAAAAAATGTATTGCTAAATCCTGTGTGAAAGATAAAAATGTAACCTCCAAAGAGTGATTCTTCTACTGGGGAGATACAGGAGGGCTTCCTAGAAGAAATTGTGTTGGCTGTGGGCTTACAGGTTGGTTAGGACTTTAATCCCACCTTGGGTAAGACTGGGCTCTGGGCCTTTAAGAGGCCAGGCGTCTGAGGCCCTGTGGTATTCGTGCCTGTGATCTGGCTTTCTGCAGTGCCCAGTGCTGGACAAGGTTCCGGACTGAGGGGTTTGGGCCCGTGGGTGCACTGTAACTGGAATTTCCAGATCTGGAAGCTCTAGGTTTGTGGTCAGATAGGCAGCATTCTTGGGCCCTTGTTGATCCAAGACTATGACATGAGTGCTCAGAGAAAGGGGGAAAGGTTGTATTTTCTCTGCTGACTACCAAGGAAAAGGGAGAGATGCTGCGCTGATGATCTTTGTGGCTTCTGCCCTCTGCTCTGCCCAGGCCTCCCACTCCACGCCCAACCCACCTGTGGGTGGCAGGCAGGGCCTGGGGAAGAACCAGATGGTGCAGACAGACCTGGGTGTAAGACCCACGTAACTTGGTCTTGGGGAAATCGGTTAAGCCCCCTGAACTTTAGTTTCATCAACTGTAAAAACGAGGTATTTCATAAGATGAAATTAACAATTTGGGCAAAACACCTGGCTTGGGGCTTGGTGCATTAGAAAATGTCTCCTACTTGTCAGAATCAGTCACCATTTATTAGACACACGATTTGTACCTAGGATACAGACCCAGCCCAAAAAGGAGACAGAAACGGTCCCTGCCTGGTGTTCAGCCCCCCATCCCTCTCTCACTGAGGCAAGTCTCCAGGGGTCTCTAAATCCATCCTTTATGCTAGGCTGGAGTGATCCTTCTCACATCCCTCCTCAAGGTGCTCTCCTGCTCCTTGTCCTTAATTGAGCCTCCCACGGAAGCGGGCTGGACCGAACTGGCAGGGGCTCACCTTACTCCAGAGCTGATTCTTCTACTTGTTAGCAGTTATTTAAATTACAAATTTTAAATGCATATAACCTAAGACAAAATATGGGATTTCAAAGAAAGTTTGTACTGGACACCAGTTGTGGCTCCTTCTCCTCTGACCACCAGCTCCCCCGGGGGTCCGTGAACAGGGACATGACCCAGTGCCCAGACAGCAGCCTCCACTCTGGGCGCCTGCCCGCCCCGCCACTCCTGCTCTGTACCCGGCACCTGCAGCAGCTCCAAGACCCTGACTCTTCAGGTGCAGCCCTGGCAAGCAGGTTCTGTACTTAGGCAGAAGGAAAAGGCATTGGTGACATCATCGTTCATCTGTATAAGGGACAAGCTCTAGACTGGGAATGGAGAGGCCTGGGGTAGTCCTGGCGCTTCCCCCACAGACCCTCTCTGTGACCTTGAGCAAATCCATGGCCGTCCTGGGCCTCATTTTTTTCTTGTGACTAATGACGGGTCTTGATGGCTCTCGATGGAAGTGGTCTTGCCCTGGGACCCCAGGCCTGCGCGTGGGAGGGGACACTGACTCCCTTGCCAGCAGGAAGGCGCGGGGCCGGACCAGGGAGGAGCCTCCGCGCAGACGCCGCCCGCCCCGTCCAGGAGCGGCTGCCGGAGCGCAAGGGCAGCCACGAGGGGCCGCCAGCGTCCCCGCTGAGTCCGGCCTCTGTCCATGGCCTTTCTGACCGCCTGGAAGGGAGCGGCCTCTGGGAAAAGCGACCGCAGGTACCAGGCGGGGCGGGGACTCGGCGAGAGGCGAGGATGGGACCGAGGGGCGGGAGGGACAGCTGAGGGGGCACAGCTGGAGACAGGTGTGGGGGCTGCTGGGCTCAGGTAAGGGCCCGCGGGCCCGGGGTGGGGCAGTGCAGCCCCTCTCACCCCTCCACGTGCCCGCTGCTTGCGTGTTACGGCCCCCATCCCGATCCCACTCCAGCCGGGCTTCCCCTGCTCAGCCTGTGGGCCACCTGCAAGGGCAGCTCAAGTGAGCTGGACCTCGGGCGGGCTGGGAGCCAGGCTCGGCGCCGCGGAGCCGCTCAGGGGCGCCCCTCACGCACCTGGTTCTCCCCACAGAAGCCTGAGTGGAGATGTGGGGTCCCTGTGTGCCCAGACAGGTGAGAGCAGGCACACTATCCCCCTGAGGGATTGTTCACATCTGGGGGTAGCAGAGTGGGGGAAAATCCTGGGTCCCAGTTCTGGTACCTGGTGGAAATACAGGCACCACAGGTACCTCAAGGTCAACTCTTCAGAGATCTGTCAATGCCTCCTGTGTGTCACCTCCCCCTCCCCAGTCGACCCCACCTCCGGAATGAGTTGGTGTCTCTAGATGTGTTCCCATGAAAGAGGGAAGAGGGGACCGCCTGACTTGTGTTGACCCCCACTTCCTTTCCTTCACATATTTAAAGTTTGCTTGGAGAAAGACAGTCTGATTGCCCCTCACCGATGCCTCCATCTGACTATCGTATGAACACCTCAAACTCGGCAAGCCCTAAATCACTCTTTGCCTCTTGGGCCCCAAACCTGTTCCTCCTCCTGTTTTCCCATCTCAGAAAATGGCACAGTCATCCACCCAGTTGCCCAAGCCTGGAACCTGGGAGTGATCCCTCTCCTCCCTCATCTCCACCCCAGTCTCCAAGTTCTGCTGGTTTTACCTCCTGGGTGTCCCTCAAAGATGTTCATTGCCCGTGGACTGTTGCATCCGCCCCTAACTTTCCCACCTCCTCCAGACTCCTCCTCCCCATGCATCCTTCAGACCGGTCTCTTCTAAAACACAAACCAGCCCATGTCACTCTTCTCCTTTAAACCCCTTCCATAGCTCTCTATCACCTAGAGGTTCAAGTTCAAGGTTCTCAAGGTGGAAGGCTGTGGCCTGCCCAGGCCCATTTCCCATCACTGCCTGACCCTCACTCTGTCCTGCAACGCCAGCGGGCTTTGTAGTCCTGCCGGGAATGCTGTCCTCTGCCCCTGACTTTCACCAAGTAAGACTCAGCTTTAGCTGACTTTTTTTTAGAGAGGCTTTCTGACTCCGCCCCTGAGTCAGGCTCAGGGACTTTCAGGGCTCCAGCATCTCTGCTTCCCTCTCATGGCTCCCATTCAGTCTTTCGACAAACATTGTTGAGCATTTTCCATGTTCCAGGCGATTGTACGAGGTGCTGCAGATATGATATTATTTCACATATACAAGTCCTTACTCTCAGGAGACCATGTCCTAGTGGGAAAGCCAGACTAACTAGTAGGCAAATAAACAAGTGAACATCAGATAGATGCTGTGTAAGGCTTAAAATGGGGTGATGTGGGTAAAATCAACCATGCCCAGAGCATTCCTGGCAGAGGGGACAGCTCATGTCAAAGCCTGAGGGGCGTCTGAGGAGCAGAAAAAGGGGGTGGATTGTTGAGGATCAGTGCCTGATGGGATCCTGGAAGCAGGCTGCCCAGAACAAGCAGAAATCTCATGGTGTGTTGGAAAAGCCACTAGAGGGCGGTAGGGAGGGGATTTACATATTTAAGGATGACCCTGATGCACCACGGAGGAAGGATTTTGTGCACAGACGATTTCAACACTGAGTCACAGTCACCCTTTTCTGTCTCCCCATTATTCATGGAGAGAGGACAGTGTTCATCTGTCCCCATGTCCCAGGACCCCAGCACAGAACGGGGCTTAGAGTATCCTTCAGCTTTGCTGAGGACATGGGGGAATGATTTTTGAGGATGAGTTTCCCTGACTACGGTGGTGAGGAGTGGCTGCGTCCAGAGGGATTTCTTGCCCAGGGCCTCTCCTGCCTGTAAGAATCCAGTTGTGCTCTGTCCTGTAGGCACCAGGGAGTCTTGTGGATTTCAAATGTATATATCCTGCTGAGGTCACAGTGTGGTTGGAGGCAGGGAGATCAGAGGGGAGGCTGGTGTGATGATCCAGGATAGACGTGGGGTGTGGATTAGTAGAATAGAGGGAATGGGGGGAGAGAAACTAAGAAGGAGGAAGTGAGAAGTGGTGAATGGACAAGCTGGGGGGTGAGATCCAGAATCACTAGGGTTGGGAGGGAGGTGAGAGACAGTGAGGAAGAGGGGGAGGAGAGGGACTGTGGCCAAGTAGAGTCTGCTACATCCCTCCAAGGGCCTGTGTAAGGAAGATGCATGGAGGCCTAAACACATGTGCCTTTAAACTTCAAGAAACTGGCTGGACACAAATGCTCAGAAAATTATTTGCTCCCAGTTGCCCCCACAAGGACTCACACATGAGGCACTAACCCAGGTGCCCATTCTCCCAGCTTAGGACCTGTGACTTCTCCACCTCACTCCTCAGCCACCATGCTGCCTTGTCTCCCACAGCCAGGCCAAAGGGTGGAGAGCTTGGAAGAGTATTCAGACCCTATTCTGGTACTTACTTATTGGCTCTCTGACCTTGATCCAGTTACTTGACCTGTAAGAACCTCAGTTTACTGAGCTGAAAAATAATAGCTACTCATTGAGTAGTGGGAAGACTTGGTGAAGTCATTTTGGTAAAAGACCTAATAGACAGCCACTGGGAAATATTTGGTTAGTGTTCTATAAATGCAAGTTCACTACCTTCTTGCACTGATATGAGGAAAACTTTCTCAGAGATATTTGCATTGAACAGAGGGGATTCTGAGAGGTTTGGGAGCCTATCATGGGATTCCTGGCACCAGGATTAGGTGGTGGGAACTGAAGGTTGTTGGCATCAATTTGACACCAACAGGAATCCCCCAACTGGGGTGTGGTGAAAAAGGAAACTTCATTCAGGGCCAATAGCTCACTTGCGAAAACAGCACCGCCCTGAAAAACAGCACGATGTCAGATATCAACTGCTATGGAAAAAATAATGCAGGAGAAAGAAATTCAAAGTATGAGGGCAACAGTTCCATTTTCAATAGAATGGTCAGGGAAGGCCTTACAGAGAAGGTGAAATTTGAGCTGAGGTCTGGAGGAGGTGAGGGGGTAATCATGTGAGTATTTGGGGGAAGAACATTTTAGTGCCAAGGACCTGAGGTGGGAGCATGCTGGCTATTTAGAGAAGAGCAAGGAGGCCAGCCTTGCTGAATAAGAGAGAGAAAAAAGGGAGGTGATATCAGGGAGAGGTGTGGGGTGCAGGTCACGCAGGGCCTCATGGTCACGTGAAGACTTTAGCTTTTGTACTAAGAAACATAGCGAGCAGGGTTTTGAACAGAAGAGTGACATGATCTGATCAAATGGGTCTGGTGCTGTGTGGAGAAAGGACAATAATGGGACAGGGCCAGGAGCAGAGAAACTAGTTAGGAGACAGTGTAGTAATCCAGGCAAATAAATTATCTATAAACAAAATTTAAATATCTGTAAGTAGTTCAACCGACAAATTCACTATAATCCATTAAACTAATTCTTTATGGATGGGCATTTTGGTTATTTCCAGCTGTGTCTTTATTATAAAAAACACTCTGATGAATATCTTTGTGCCACAAATCTTTGTGTCAGACACATTTGGTGTCGACATGTTAGTAGATCATCTTTCTAAGGCTTGCTTTCTCCGTAGTTCTCGTTGCCCATAGAAAGAGGGTGCCACTTCCTGCTGCCACAGGAAGTGTGTGATACATCACATCTGCCCTGAACGTATATAATAGGTGTCCAAGGAGTGTTGCTCCATCCTCGTGGTCCTAGCCAGGTCTGGATACACATCTTGGGGGAAATCCCTCTTTTTTGGACAGACTTACATGGTTCCAAAGCTCTTTCGAGTCCACTTATTTATTTAATGCTCACAGCAGTCCTGTTGTCCCTGCTCTATAGGTCAGGAAACTAAAGCTCAAAGAATAATGATAAGGCCCTATTCCAAGTACCTTATGGATATCACCTCATTTAATCCTTGCAACAACCCAGTGAGGTGGGTGCCATCAATATCCTCATTTCAGAGATGAAGCCACTGAGCCAGAGTGTCAGAGCGAGGGTGTGAGCCCTGGCTTGCCAACCTGCTGTCCGAACCACTCCCTGCCCTGCTTCGAGCTAGCAGGGTGACTTGCTTGGGGCTGCACAGGTAGACATGGCGGGCCAGGAACCAGCCAGATCTTCCTGGCTCTGGAGCCCAAGTTCTAACCCCCGACAAGATGCCACTCAATGTCAGAAATCCCTCGTTAGAGCTCTGCTTCTTTTTCCCACCAAAACTGTTCTTGGTCCCTTGTGTCTGACTGGGTCTCCTTCCTTAAACCCACCGTTGGCAGCTCCTGGAGACAGGACTTTGGTAGAAGAGCTCAGATACCAGAATGGAGAACATCAGAGCAGAGAGGGCCCTTGAGCTCCTGGTTCAGGCTCCTTTCCTCTCTATACTGAACAGGAAGAGGCAAACTAAGGGCCAGAGAGGGGTGGTCACTTGCCCAAGGTTACACACCTAGGGGGAGTCCGAGTCCATGGGGTGAGAGGGGGCCAGCCCAAGGAGCAGGCCTAGGTCCTCCCCGAAGGTCCCTCTCCAGGGGATGTTTAAGAGCCGTGACTGGTACATCCCTCTTCAGGAGCCCTTGTTGGCGAGCCTGTTTACTTGTGAATTATTAATGAGACCAAACCTGTAACCTGCTGGGTGGGACTCACTCACTTTAAGACAAACCAGTTTAATAGTCACCCTGTCCTCTGGAGTCTGAGGGCTCTGGGGGTTCTGAGCTGGTAGGGACAGCGGGGTGGGGGCAAGAAGGTGGGGATAATGGTGTGTCAGGCCAGGGAAAGCCTTGAAGGAAGGGACTGTGAAGGGGAAAGGGGCCAAGAGGTCACCCACATCATGCTCAAGTAAGCCTTGCAGTATCCCTGAGAGGCTGGGACATTTGTTCCAGGTTTACAGATGGGAAGACTGAGGTTCAGAGAGGGGAGGCAGGGCTGAGTGCACAGCTTAAGCTCTTTCTACAACAATGGCGCCACTGTTCACCTGCTCGTGCCCCCATTTCTGTGACTGTCATTTCCAGACACTCTCCCCACAGGATAAATTGTCAAGACCGGAGTTGATGCTATGGCTAGACCTGAGTCCAAGTCCCACTTGGTCTAAGCCTCCAGTGGGATGGGACAGAGCTTTCTGGAGCATTCTGAGGAGGTTTCACTAAACAAATGTTTATGAAGGGCCTTCTTAAGCTGAGAGATGGTATAGGTGAAAGCAGTCCATGCAAGGTCCTCAGGGCCATCAAAAAGTGCGGTGGTTTGCTCTTGCAGGTTGGGGAGAAAATGAGGGAGGAAAGCAGGCCTCGTGTCTCCCAGGCACAGAGCACCAGGAAACAGGTCCCCTGGCAGGAAAGGAAGGGACTCAGGACATTCTCCTGGTCCCAAGGGCTTGGCTGTCAGCCCAAGTTGGGGATGGGCAGGTGACCTGAGCAGGGCCACCTGGGTTGGGAGGTGGAAGTAATGGTGACTCACAGGCTCCTTCCTCAGTGTTGGAACTGGGCTAGAGTTCCTGGGCAGAGCCCTCCCGAGGGGTGGACCACTCTGATGCTCTGAGTCACCAGGTGAGTGGCTCTAGTATCACTGTCATTGCCGCGGTGTGGGGAGAGTTACAGCTCCAAAGGCAGCTTGGCTGCTCATCTTTCTGAGCCTCAGCTATCACCTGTAGAAGGGGGAGAATAACAGCATCTACCGTACCACCACTGCCACCTCATCAGAGTCCCTACACAGCACTGTGCTACAGGCCAGGCACTATTCTGCACATTTTATAAACATGAATCTTGATCCTCGCCGTGCCCCTTTGCGGTAGGCAGTGTTAGTGTTTTCATTTTACTGATGAGGTAACTGAGGCTCAGAGAGGTGGGTAAAAGTGAGCATTAAATGAGATAATCTTTGTTATACACTTAACTAATGTGTGACACACAATAAGCCTCTGATGAACGTCAGTGATTATTATAATCATTATTACCTCAGAGGGAAATGGTCAAGTGCTGGACCCAATATTAGTGTTTAGTGATCCATCAGGCACTGACACAGCTGCCTGTCCAGGCCTGAGTCTCCAGAAGCTCCCAGTCTGATGGTAGAGATGGTCACATACAAACCTCACTCCACCACCACCACACACAGACTTTGTCAGCCCAGGGTGAGTAGGGCAGGTCAGAGGGGATTAGGCCAGTGTGTGCCCAGGAAGCCTCCGAACCACTCAGGGAGAAGGGGCCTCCTGGAAGAGGCAGTTTGTGAACTAAAACCTGCAGGGCAAGCAGGAGTTTTGGAATACGGCAGGTTCTTAATAAACATTAATTGAATACAGTGAAAATTTACCTTGAAGTTAATGTAGCATAAGGAACCTCTCTCAATCACCTGGTCCCTCCCAAAGCTCTGGAGGAAACCTTTCCATTGTAAACTTGTGGACTGACCCATGGTTAAATGAATGAATAATAAGTGTCAAGGGAGGAAGGTGTGTTCCAGGCAGAGGGAACAGCATGTGCAAATGCCTAGAGATTTGAAAGTGCGTGGCATGTGATAGCCTCCACCGACCCACCCCCGCCAGCCACATCCCCCAGGCCCCTCTTACACATGTTGCTGGTCTTCTCACCAGCTTGGTAAACTCCAGCTGTCACCCATGTGCCTTTGCCCAACCTCCATGCTTTCATCCACGCTGTTCTCCCCTCTGGTGCACCCTTGCCATGACTTAACTGTATATAAATAATCTAAACTTCAAGGGTCAGTTCTGTGCCCACCTTTTCCCGGAAGCCACCCAGACCCTTCCAGCCTATGTAGCACTTCCCTTATCTGGACTTCTAGAGCCCATGGTGGTCATCATAGTCTGCTTCTTGTAGTAGTTAATTATCTTTTCGTGCCTGTGTCTGAGAAACCCAGAGGGGCATAGAACCTTGCAGGTGAGCATCCAGCCTCTGCTCATATGTGGGCAGGATTGGAGCTCGCTCCCTTTGCACATAGCCTGCTTAGATTTAAACAGCACTCCGCTCTGTGAACCTCTCCCCTCTGAGACCAGGCCCTATCAGCCTGGCTTTCCCTGGACTGCATCCAAGCCCTTCTCTCACCACAGCTGCTTCTGCAAGCTCCTCCTTTTCCTCTTCTGACATCCTAGAGCTCAGGGCTGATCCACGGGTGCTAGAGTCCCTCCTCCTTCTGTCCCCTGCCTCTGTAAAGGGACAGCTCTAATAGCAGCCACATTGTCTGATGAGTCATGGTTAAGAGCATCTGAGGCCCGGGTGGTGGAGGGTGGTTAACTCCTCATGGGCCAGTGGTTCTTTCTGCCAGGAGACTAGGTGGGCTTCAACCCTGGCCCTAGACATATACCTCAGGGCTGGGCACACAGTGGGCATCTGAGGAGTTATAGGTGACCTCCCATATGCACAGGGGATTCAGAGGAGGAGGACCCACGGGGGCAGGAGGCAAGAATGTGAACTTTGTAGTCAGGAGGACTGGTTAGAATTACAACTTGCCATTTATTAGGCGAGTGGCCTTGAGCTAGTCACATGAACTCTGTGCCTCGGTTTCCCCATCTGTAAAATGGCAGTTATGGGAGTTACTTGAGAAGGCAGGTGTGACCTGTTGGCTAGCAGTGAGCGCTAGACCACATTATTTTCCGCCTTCTTGTCTCCTTGAACACAGTCACCAGTGGGCAAATGGGTGGGATCGAAATCCAGGCCTGATTCTGGAGCACGGGACTTTCTCTGCATGAATGTCCCCCAGTCAATGCAATGGGATGATGAAGGTCTCAGGTCCCGGAGCTTTGAGGCGGAAGCTGTGGAGAAAAGAAGAGTGGCAGATCTAGGTGAAGAACTTTCTGGTGCCTAATAAGTGGGTCTGCGTGAGGAAGGGGTGAGCTCTCGGTCCCTGGGGGCTGCGCACAGAGGGCACCCGAACATGGGCCTTGCAAGCCGCGGGCGCTCGGGGCTCTCACCTTCGGAGCCGGAGGGAGGGGTGCACGCAGCAGGCGAGCCGCGGCCCCACTGCGCCGGTGGGCAGCCCGAGGCCCAGCCCGGCCCCGCCGCCTTCCCCGCCCCCGGCGCGCCCCTCCCCGGCTGCCGCGTCCGTGGCTCCGCGGCACAGCGCCCGGCTCGGAGTTCCGGCGGCAACACCTGGGCCGCAGCTGGCGTCCGGCGGGGGCACGCTGCCTGCCCCCCTCCGCGATGACCACAGCCGGCGCCCCGGGCGACCTGCCCGCCGGGTAAGTGCGCGGCGGGGATGGCTTGGGGGGGCGCGGGCCAGTCTGGGCCCGGGCGTGGGGCGAGCGCCTGGCTGGCCTCCCCGGCGGCCCCTACCCGGCGGCCCGCACTGCACTGCGGCTTCGAGCCCCTGCCTGGCGGCACCTAGCCCCCACACCGTCGGCCTCTGGGTGCTGCCGCTGCCAGGAGGAGGGGGGGGGGGGCTGCGGAAACTCGCGCGAGGAGACTGGAGACGCGGACGATGCTGGCTTGTCACTCCTCTCTGGGTCCCAACTTTCTCATCAGTAGTAACAGGCCATTACTACATTCAAAGCTGCCCTTCCTCCCCTAGTGGCGTTTACACCTGTGGGTGGACAGATTATCTCCTCCATTACAGAGGAGGAAACTGAGGCACGGCTCTTAAGTAACTTGTCTTAGGTCACCCAGGAGCTGAGGGGTGGGTCTGGGTTTTGAACCCAGCTGCATTTGATGCCAGAGCCCCCACCCGCAGGCCACACTAGCTCATCTTCAGAGCGTTTTGGTGGAGTTAAAAGGCTACGAAATGAACCAGCCGAGCCCATTGGGTGTAGCAGGAACCGGGGTAGTAAAGGTGCATGTTGTCACTTTCAACGTGGCTCTCCTGTCCAGCCCACTGAGAAACCCTGTAGGACCCCTACTCTGCCCCTGGAGCAGTGACAGCTATTAACTGCTGGGAGATAAGGAGCAGCTCTGCCTTTCCTGGGCACCAGTGGTTAGGGGGCTGCTGCTGGGAGCCTGGAGTGCTGGGAGGTTGCTGGGTGGAGATCCGGCCCAGGTGAGCTGGGAGGGGTGCCGCCCTGCCTGGAGCCTCACCACCCGGGACAATATTTGCCAAGGACCTCAGGACTAACACATGAACAGGGAGGTGACAAGGCTGGTGCCAGCAGTCAGCTGGGATCCTCTACAGGGCCTAAGTGTGTTCCTCATTGAGGGCTTGGAGATTGGGTGGCTGGGGGACACCCAGGACTGTGGGAGGGTTGACTGGTGAGTCTTGAGTTTTTGTATGACTTTGGCCAAGTCCTTTATCCTCCCTTGACTTCTTTTTCTTTCTTTTTTTCTTTCTTCCTCCATCCCATCCTCTCTCTCTCCCTCCTGCCCTCCTTTCCTTCCTTCCTCTTTCTTTTTTCTTTCTTTTCTTTCTTTCTTTCTTTCTTTCTTCCTTCCTTTCTTTCTTTCTTTCTTTCTTTCTTTCTTTCTTTCTTTCTTTCTTTCTTATATTATTGGGGTGACACTGGTTAATAAAATTATATAGGTTTTAGGTGTACAATTCTATAATACAGCACCTGTATATTGTATTGTGTTCACCACCCCAAGTGAAGACCCCTTCCATCACCATTTATTCCCCCTATACACTCTCCTATCTCTCCCCACCCCACTTCCACTCTGGTAATCCATGCTGTTACCTATGAGATTTTTGTTTTTGTTTTGCTTACTCCCTCCACCTTTTTCACCCAAGGCCCCAACCCTCTTCCTCTGACAGCTGTCAGTCTGTTCTCTGTGTCTATGAGTCTGTTACTATTTTGTTTGTTAGTTTATTTTGTTCATTAGATTTAACATATAAGTGAAATCATATGGTATTTGTCTTTCTCTGACTGGCTTATTTCATTTAGCATAATACTCTGCAGGTCTATACTACCCGAAGCAATCTATAAATTCAATGTAATTCCTATCAAGATACCAATGGCATATTTCACAGAAGTAGAACAAATATTCCAAAATTTTACATGGAACCACCAAAGACCTCTAATAGCCACAGCAATCTTGGAGGAATCACACTGCCTGATATCAAACTATGCTACATGGCCATTGTAATCAAAACAGCATGGTACTGGCATAAAAACAGACACAGAGATCAGTGGAACAACATAGAGATCCCAGAAATAAGCCCATGCCTTTATGGTCAATTAATACTTGACAAAGGAGGCAAGAACATACAATAGGATAACGATAGTCTATTCAATAAATGGTGTTGGGAAGATTGGACAGATATCTGCAAAAAATGAAACTAGATCACCTTCTTACACCATACACAAGAATAAAATCAAAATGGATTAAAGACTTAAATGTTAGATTTGAAACCATAAATATCCTAGAAAAGAACATAGGCAGTAAAATCTCAGACATTTCTCATAGCAATATTTTGTAATATGTCTCCTTGACAAGAGAAACAAAAGAAATAAACAAATGAGACTACATCAAACTGAAAAGTTTTTGCACAGCAAAGGAAACCATCAGTAAGATGAAAAGACAACTCACTAAATGGGAGAACACATTTGCAGGAAATATATCTGGTAAGGAGTCAATATCCAAAATTTATTAAAAAACTCATACAACTCAACATGAAAAAGACAAATAATCCTATTAAAATGGGCAAAGGACCTGAGTAGACACTTCTCCAAAGAGGACATACAGGTGGCCAGTAGACATATGAAAAGATGCTCAATGTCACTAATCATCAGAGAGATGCAAAGTAAAACCACAATGAGGTATCACCTCACACCTGTCAGAATAGCTATTATCACTGAATCAACAAACAAGTGTTGGAGAGGATGTGAAGAAAAAGGAAACCCTAGTGAGCGGTTGGTGGGAATGTAGGTTGGTGCAGCCACTGTGGAAGGCAGTATGGAGTTACCTCAAAAGATTAAAAATGGAACTGTCTTATGACCCAGCGATTCCACTTCTGGGACTTTATCCAAAGAAGCTTGAAACACTGATTCAAAAGAATACATGCATCCTAACATTCATTGCTCCCTAGACTCCTTGTCCCTCCTTTGGAAAATATAGGGAGGCTGGGCAGCTGCTGCCTTCCTGCTCTGGGCCGATCTTTGTAAATCTGCAGAGTTCCTTCTGCTGAGCCCTGACTGAGTACAGCCCCACTGGGTTCAAAAAAGTGGTTTCCAGATCAGAAGGCAGCCAGAACGGGGCACCTATCAGAGAGTTCTGAACTCCCTCTTCCTTGCACACTCAGATTCTAGCCTGTACCCTCTCTGCAACTCCAGGCTCCCCGGGCCCCTCATGCACCTCCAGGTCAGTGAGCTCACTCTTCTAGCACTGGTGGGTCTTCCTCATACTGAAGTATACCTGACCTCTGTATGCCCTCCAGGTCCCACTTTTCTTTGAGGCTACATAGGTCCATGGGCTTCTGTCCCTTCCTCTGGTCAGTGTCATCCTGGTGGGGTCTGAGCAGAGCAGACCTTCACTATAGACGCTCATTCAGTCATTCAACAAACACCTCTGAGGCCTGTTCTGGGAGTGGAGAACAAACGAAGCTTTCAATCTGCACCACTTTAAAAATCTTGAAATATATATACTTACCTGGCAGGGGAGACAGCATGATCACGAAGGTGGTTTTCCCAGGGCGAGGCTTATCCATTGCACTCCGGATGTACTGACCCGTGCAATTTCCCCAAGTGTGGGAAACTCGACTGCATAATTTGTGGTAGCGGGGGACTGTGTTCGTGATCTCCCCTGCCCACCCCCCAAATCATGAAATATTTTTAAGCATTCAGGAAAACATAGCAAATAGTAAAGAAAACTCCATGCCCTTGCCACCCAGCTTTTCTAGATAACTTAATGCCCCATTTATTTCATAGCCTTCTTTTTAAGAAAGGAACTGTGGCAGAGACTGTGGAAGCCTCTTGTGGACCTCTTCCCCACCTACCTCTACAGAGATAATTGCCATTCTGAGTTTTGGTTTTATAATTTTTTAAATCTGTTTTTATCCTTTTGCTGAGTGTGTGTAAGTCTAAAAAAATACATAGTTCTTTGACATTTTTATACAAATGGAGTCACACAGTGTGAATCATTCTGTGGCTTGCTTTTTCTCACTCAGCTTCAGGGTTCTGAGATTTAGCCTTCTAAATCCTTGTGGCTCTGGTCCCCACTTGCCCTGAAGTGTGATGCACCCCTCCCTGTGACCCCCCTATTGGCTTATTTATCCAGCCTTCTTGATAATCATTGAGGTGGTCCCCAGTGTCTTGGTATTCAAACAATGAATATTCTCATACGATTGTCCTTTGCATGTACGGTACGCAAGTGTCCTTCTAGGTTGCCCTGTAAGAGTAGAATCACAGGGTCATAGGATGTGTATACTCAATCTTTTAAAGTTATCTGGTTTCATTATAAAAGCAGAGCTGTTCAATAAGAGAAACGATGGAAATACACAATCTTAGGAAAAGTATCAACCACTGACATGTCCTGAGCACTGCTTCTTGTGCTTTACACTGTCCCAGTTGTTCTTCACAGCAACCCTGGGAGGGAGGGGTGTTCCTCACCTCCCATTTCATTGATGGGAACACTGAGGCTCGTAGAGGTTAAAGCACTTTACATGGTTTCTTCAGCAAGTAATTGCTGAGCTGCAGCTTGAGTCCAGGGTTGTCTGCTTTCAAAACTCTCGAAGGCCGAGGTGCACTAGGCCATGCCACCTCATGCCGTGCCACACGATACTTGCTTTATGCAGCGCTAAGGGGGATTCTTTGGAAGTAGAGTCACAATCACATTTGCAATTTAGAAAGGTCACTTTGGAAGGGCTAGGTCTCTATAGACACATTGTTTTACCCTCTGAGCCAAGTTCCCCCTGAATGGTGAAGCAGGAAGAAAAAAGCCAGCTCAGACCCCGATCTGCTCCCTAAATAATGTCCTTGCCCTTCCTCCACTGTCCCACACCCACTTCACCCTGAAAGGGGTCAGGGAAGGGGAGTTTTCTGTCCCCTGCAGGGCTTAGGGTCCCCCCAGCTGTACCTAGCCCTGCCCATCAGGCACTAAGGTGGCAGCTTCCAGGGAGACTAAAGCAGGGAGGTGGGAGGCGAAGGAAGAGTGGGACGGCTCCAGCTCCCTTCTCACCTTGAACTCCAGCGCCCGCCCCGCCCCACCATGCCAACGCTCCTGGCATTGGTCACCATCCAGCTTAGTGCCCCCTCCAATCCTCGGCTTCCCCAAGGCCCAGTGGAGAGGCCACCATCACCACTTGGGAGCTCAAGAATATTTTGCCTGGTGGCTTGGAGCAGAAAGACCTTTCCAGTGGGAAAGCTGGTGGACAAGTGGGGACCTCAGTCATCCAGGAGAGGAGAAAAGTTTGGCGACATTGCTTTTGCAGAAAGCATTTCTGTCCTTCCAGGCTCCTGGGAGCAGCAGACTAGGTTCCAGTTTCCACTTCCTTATCTTTCAAATGGAGATAAGAGCCTGCCTGCCTCTCCAGGCTGGTGGGAGGATTGAGTGAACAAATTAGTCATCAATTTAGATAACTCGAAGTGATAATTTGGTGGTGGTGATGGGGTGGTTGTTAATGCTGTTATTAAGTCAGTGGGCCCAATGTCCCTGACCTTCCTGAGCTCCCCAGCCCCTCCTTCCCCCAGCAGGCCTTCCAGAGCCTGACTCCCTGCCCTGCTCTGTTGCTTGGGCCACCTCCTAACTATGGATGGTGTCCTGCCTCCAGCCCTTTGCTCACACTCTTTCCCCTTCTTGGACTTCTTTCTCCATCTTGTCCTCAATTCAGTGCCATCTTTTACAGAAAGCTTCCTTGCATGCCCCGTCCTCACTCTGGGGCTCCTCATCCCCAGCGATTCCCGTGAGGGCTCTGGCTGTCCTTGCCTCTGCCCACATCTGTTGCATCTGTCCTTCCGCAAACACAGGCCCAGGCCTGGGTCTGCTTGTGTCCCCAGGCCTGGCCTGGAGCTGGAGATTAAGGGTATTTTTGGGAGGGAAGGTGGGAGGGGTCCCCTCAGACCCACCTCACTATAGTTAAGTGGAAGAGGTGCTGGGGCTGCTTGGGGAGGGAATCTGTGTCTCGGTGTTGTGTGTCCATCTGTCTGTGCCTCCTCCTCTCCAGGTTATCCAAACAGGTAGAACCTCTTCCTTGGTCGGGGGTGAAGCTAGTGGTTGTTGGTGGGGGAGAGGGGAGTTTCACAGACTTGGGAGGCAGGCTCTTGGCTCTGGAATTGTGTAGAGATGGGCTTAGCCAGGACAATGGACTTGACTCCTTTGGGCTGAGCTGGTGGGCATGGGCTCAGGCAGAAACTTGAGTTAGAACCCATGTTTGGACATGCGACCTTGGCCAAGTCACTTCTCCTCTGTGCCTCAGTCTCCTCTGCAGTGTGGTAATGACTCACTTCACAGGGCTTGGTGAGGGCTCAAGGAGAGAACACCAGTTAAATACCTGGGGCCGTGAGTACTCACTGCCTCTTCATTGATTCGTCCAACTGAGATGCATGGACAGAATATCAGGCTCAGTCCTGGGCACAGAGGAAGACACTGTTCCTGCCTCATGAAGAGAAGGACAGGGCTGCTTCTGGTGGGACCTTTTTGGCTATGGAAAGGAACTTGGTCTTTATCATAAGAGTAGTGAGAAGGCAGTGAAGGAGTGCAAGTCTGAAAGTGTGACATTGTTATATTTGGATTAAAAAAATAATAACTGGCTATTATGAAAGGGACAGATTAGAGAGAATAACACTTCTAACATTCTCCTTTTTAAACAACAATTTTATTTATTTATTTTCACAGAGAGGGTAAGGGAGGGAGAAAAAGAGAGAGAGAAACATCAATTGGTTGCCTCTCTCACACCCCCAACTGGGGACCTGGCCTGCAACCCAGGCATGTGCCCTGACAGGGAATCAAACCAGCGACCTTTCAGTTTGCAGGCTGGCACTTAATCCACTGAGCCACACCGGCCAAAGATCTAACATTCTCCTTAAAAAAAAACAACAACAACATAAAAACCACCTAGCGTCTGAATGAGTTAAAACAAACATCCTTTGAAATACATTCCTGAGCTTCCACAGAAGTAACAGAAATCCTCTCAAGCCAAGAATAAAGAGAACGCTGTAATTAGGCTGGTAAGTGAGATGTAGCCACAGCAACCTGGGGGTATTTACAAATTCCAGAAACTCAGAGCCTTGAGTTTTCATAGTCACTCAAGGGATGGGAAATAAGGTCCTGGGCCTGAGGCCACAGAGTGAGGAGTTGGAACATAGCGTCCCTGCACCAACCACATGAATCTTGGACCTTCCAAGGTCTTTAGCAAATAGGGACATCGACTAGAGAAAAAAACCTACCCACCTGCAAAGGGAGACAGTAGTTCTGGTAGGGACAGAAAGGTTCCTTAGACAATTATATTCCCCTCACACAAATTTTGGGTTTGAATACATACTGTCTTGGTCACCCCAAAAATGCTAAACTAAAAAAGTAACTAAAGTGGTCTCAGGGCAGCAGTGACCCAGCAAACCTGGTGAAGTGAATGAACATCCTTCCTGGAGGAACGTGTCCTCATCCCAAGGGGTCCCATCAAATAGGAGCTCAGGATAAAATTACAAAACACATGAGGAAGCAAGTTACTCCACAAGTTCTGGAGCGAAAGGCACCAGAAGCAAGAAATAGCACAATTAGTTTTTCTGGGAGTCTAAGATGCTAGAATTATGATGTACAGAATATAAATAGTTGTGTTTTAAATGTGTAAAAAAAAAATGGACTTGAAACAATAAGCAGGGAAGCAAATACTGCCCAAAATGGCCAACCAGAGTTCTAAAAGAGCAAAATTGAATTTCTGGATGTGATAAGTGTAACTATTGAAATGAAGAGAATTAGTGAAATGGAAGAGTGGAAGAAATTACTCAGACTCTTAACAGGGAGAGTCAAAGAGGTAGCAAAGAAGGGAGTAAAGAGACATGAAATATAGAATAAAATGATCTAACAGAGAGAGAGAGAGAGAGAGAGAGAGAGAGAGAGAGAGAGAAGGAGTGAGGGGGTAGGGAGTAGAAGGGGTAGTCTCCCATCAGACCTGGCTAAAGATGCTAGTGGCCTGCACTGGAGGGCAGGGGCATTGAAGGGAGTGGGTTAAGAGATGTTCAGGAGGAAGATACTGATAGGTCTTGGTGACGGAGTAGATGACAGAGGCCAGACAGAGGAATGTGTTAAGGATGACTGAAATTTTGGGCTTGAGGAGCTGGGTAGAGGAGTGTCATTTATTAAAGACTTGGGGAGAACAGATTTGGGAGAACAAGCAAGAGTCCACTTTTGAACGAGACATGTTTCACTTTGCCTGGGAAGATCTGCTGATGCATCACAGAGTAGGAAACATTAGAGCTGGGCCTTGAGGTTTATGTAGGAGAAGGGACTTTTTCTTAACTTTTGGGGGAAAGGATCTCCTTTAAGCAAGATCACGGAGGCCTGTTTTGAAACCTTGTCCCGCTCTAAAAAGACCCCTTGAGAAAAGACATTCTCAAAATTATCAGATAGGACTTTGAGATCTTCCAATTTCATCTCTCAATTTTCAAATGGGGAAGGTGAGGCCCAGAAAGGCCAGAGATTTGCTCTCTGAGCCTTGCTCTTCATTCACTCACTTACGTAGCAGATATTTATCAAAAACTCATTTTGTATCAGATATTAGATGCTGGGGATATAGCAGGAAACAAAACAAAGATTCCTGCCCTCAGGAGGCGTATACTTTAGTGGAGAGAGATAAACTATAAACAGAAAAATGAGTAAATATTATCTGTCTGAAGGTGGATATGGAGACGCGTACGGACTGGAAAATAGTGGCGATGCTATTGGGAAGGTGAGCCTTGAGTGTAAAAGGCCCTGGGCAGCTCTTACAGGTCCGCTGCCCGTTCAGCCCATTGTGACAGTGTCCCTGGGGTTCTAGAGTGCAGGCCTGAGGGGGGCAGAAGAAGGCCTATGGAAGGAGGAAGAAAAGGACTGAAGTGGAATTTAGTGGGTGGGCTGCGCCCCCCCCAGGGGGCGCAGAAAAGCCCAATGGGTCAGAAGGGCCACAAAGATTCCCTTTACACTTGTGAGGGGTAAGATCAGTTTCTGAGTCCTCCTTGCCCCCCTGTCCTCAACCCCACTCAACCCTCCCCACCACCTCTCAGATGTCCCCCATTCCACCCTCCTCCCACCTTTAAGAACATTTAGAAGTGGGTCGCCTGGAGGAGCTCGGGACAGGCATCCAAAGCCCACCAGGGAGGTCAGGTGGGTGCTGCGGGGCTGTCTGGCCAGGGGTGGGGTTGAAGTCTCCCTTATCACACCCGCGTGTCTCTCCTCAGGACTCCTGCAAGCAACCTCCATGAGGCCCTGGACCAGTGCATGATCGCCCTGGACCTCTTCCTCACCAACCAGTTCTCAGAAGCACTCAGCTACCTCAAGCCCAGGTGAGTCTTAAGCCCAGGTCGGGGGTAGGAGGTGTGCATGTATGTGCACTTGTGTGAGCCCACATGTGAGTGTATGGATGGGAGTTGTGGGTCATGGAAAACCAGAGGCCTTCTGTGAGAGGATCCCTAGTAACTGAATGCCTTCAGCCTTCTGGGTCACAACGACCCCCGAAGAGTCCCATAAAAATGGCTCAGGCTCCCCATTCCGCAGCTGTGTGCAGCCAGGCCCTCCCCAAGGTCACTGTGACTTCTTTTCTCTTGGATTCTTCTGTTCTTTTCTACTTCCATTTCTTGTTCTGACTGAATCCACTGGGGGTTTCTCCCCCATCAGTTAACACAGCCCCTTTTCTTTGTTGTTTTCCAAAGTGCTAAAGACTAGAGTTGCCTTTACTCAAGCCTTTTAGGGTAATAATGAGAGTCATTTAGCTAATTCTTCTAGTGTTTACTGCCTTATTTCTAAATAATATGTTTATACTGTTCTTTTTTACTTACTTATTTGCAGTTTTTCAGAAACTGAAATTGAGATAAAATTCAGATACCATAAAATTCTCTCTTTTGTTACTTTTTACTTTTAAACATTGTCTATTGGTAAACAAGAAGTGAGCTTTCCTGCACCTCTGCCCCACCTCCCTCTTCTCATTATATCACACTATTTGGCTAAATCAACAATATGTTTACATTATTATAACTATGTAGTTAATGCTCACCACAGAGACAAGTCACACATTGTAAGACTACGTTTCCTTTCTGAAGTTAATAATTGCCTCACTTTTTCATTTGCCTACTTTACTATACATTGCTCCTGAACTCACTATAACCACTCCATCAGATCATACTCTTAGGAGTTTCCTGCTAAATGCTCAGACACATCAGATAGGCACTCAGGCCCTCCTTTTCTGGAAACCCGTCCCCTGCCACCTCCCAGCTGTCTCTTGGAACGCCTTGTGCTTGATCCTGGCTTTTGTCTCTCTTGTATCCTCCCTCGTTTTACCAGAGCATGTCCTCTAGAAGTTTCCTAAGAAATTGTTGCGTGAATTTAATTTTTCCTCACCAGAATATCCAAGCTATTGTGCCTTGTGTCCTAGTCTCAGCTATAGCTGTGAGGTCCTTCATTCTTCTCACTTTGCCTGGGACCTGTATTCCCTGCGAGTTGGCAATCTCACCATGACGTGCTGGAATGTAGGTTGTTTTTATTTGGTACATTTAATTTGAGACTCTGTGTTTCAGTTCTAGGAAATCCTCTGGTATGATCTCTCTATGTTCTATTTCTCTTTCCTGAGCTTCTTTTAAGTAAGATATTAGAGTTCCTGGATAAGTCCTCTTCTAAGCTTCTTGTCTTCCCCTGCCCCCAGTTCAAAATTCTTTATCTTTTTCTTTTTTCTCTGATTTGTGGGAGATCTGTTCAATCTTATCATTAAGTACTTCTATTGGCTTTTCTGTATCTTGTAGTCATATTATTTCCTAGCACTCCTCATTGTTCTCTGAATGTCCTCTATTCTTTGTGTCTACATGTGGAATATGAGAGTCCTTAGTACAGAGTCCGGCATGTAGCAAGCACTCGAATAAGTACTTATTGTTGTTATTATCTGTTTTTTAAATGTTTTATTCTTTTCCTGCATAATCGTAGCCTTCTCTAGGTTCCCTATTTCTGTTTAATAGGAGGAATCCTCTTCTTGTGGGGGGCTTGCTTAATGCCTGCTGTTCCCTGGCTGTCTATTTGGTCATATTTAGGAACAAGTTTCTCAAAAGGCCAACTATAAAGTTCAGGCCAAGCAGCATTATGACTGGTGGCATCGACTTCAGATGACCTGGCCAAGAGCTGGCCCCAGATTTTAGCTTCTCCAGAGAAGACTCCTCCATTCCTCGGCCTGGACAGAGAACCCCTGCCTGCCTGCCCGCTAGGATTGGGGTGGGTGGGGGTGAGGGATCTAATCATGTCTACGACCAGCTTACATTTAATGCCCCCTTTTCAGCTCTAGGCTGTCTTCCACCACACCTGGTTCCCCAAGTTCCTAGGAAAAGCAAAGAGTGAGGCAAGGGGACTCCCTTTCCTAAGTCTCCAAGCCTGACCTGTTCAATTTCTCTAGTCTTGAATGACCCATTCACTGTTCTGCTGAGGTCAATGGCTCAGATTCTGCGGGGCAGGGGTTCCAAGGTGTGATGATCATGATGAGTCTGACAACAGTGGCTCTGGGAGCAGCGCCCCCTCCTCATCCCCAGCCTCTGAGGGGCTCTGGGCCTGAGGTGGGGCAGGTTTAGGCAGGCAGGGTCTACAGCAAGTATGGTCATCATGTGAGTCAGGGCAAGCCTCTTCCTGCTCCACCACCAAACATCCAGGCTCCCCTTCCAGTGTTTTGGGAAGGCTTCCAACTTTACTTCCATCCTGGTCCTTACCTGTCCCTTACTCGGCCCTGAACCCCAGACTATGGCTACCTTCCCTCACTGGCCAGGCTGCCCAGGGCACAGCTGCTCAGCCTGTCCTACTCCATTTCAGGCTCAGTTACTGGCCTGTATCTTTAGCCCCTAAAGTCCAGCGAAGACCAGCCCATAACTTGGTCTCACCCTAAACTGTCTTGCAGACATGGGGTCAACAGGAGAGGGTCAGAGCCCAGAGGAAACGGTTAAAACCAGATGCCGTGCTTTACCCAGTCCCTCAAGCTGTACCCACCACAGAGTCCCTAAGTGACCCCGGCCCCCCATAGCCTCTCCTCATTGAGCACCTGCCTCACCTTCCCTCATCCTAAAGTTGGCACCACAGAGAAACAGTCTTCCCATGAGACCATGTTTTACCACACATGGAAGACAGTGGAGCTTCTCTTTATCTTAAATCCTCCCCATTCCAGAAAAGGATCTTTCCTTTCTTTTTGAATTTAAGAGTTTTCCCCCTAAACAGTGATGTCAGTAGCACACTCCCCATGCCCCTTGGGACAACCAGAAAATGTTTCCAGATATAGCCAAATGTGTAGGGACAGCAAAAATACCTCTCCACCTTTGATGAGAACCACTGGTCTACAGAAAACAACTCTTTCTCAAAATAGCCTCCCCTCCCCAGTCATAGCCACTGAAGCTTGAAAAGATGTTGGGGTTCAGTTTCATTCATTGTTGTATACCAAGTGTCTCATTTAATTGTCCCAATCCCATGCAGTGGGGACGTTACCCCCCTTTTGCCTTCAGAGAGCTCCTGCTTCCCCCGCTCCTTCTGTTTGTCACCTGTTTGAGTAGTGTTATCTTGGCTTCAAGTTTATTTCACTTGAACACTGTCTCTGGAACATGATAGCTACTCCGTCCCGGTCTTCTTGATGAAAAAATGATCACGGCTGATAAGCTTCGGAGTCAGGATTCAAATCCAGGCCCACGAAGCTTGCAACCCCCGGCCTCTGGGGCAGTCTCACTCAGATCTCCAGCAGGTGGAGGAGTTTACTTTGGATGGGAGGCCTCCTGCCTGCCTCCTCCACCGTGAGGGAGGGAGGCAGAGCTGGTGTGTGCTGGGTGCGGGAAGTTCAGAGCGTGTCCAGGCCATGCCCTGGGGTCCCGCTGAGGAAAGAGGCAAAGCCCCTTGCTGAGAGTGAGGGGGCAGGCTGCTGTTGGGGGTGAGGGGAGAGGGGAAAAGTTTCTGTGTGACATGCCTGGCTGGGGTGAGTGGCCTCCACTCAGGGTCCCTGTGTGTGTGGCTGGTGGCTTCCCTCCGGGTTGGTTGGGGGCATAGTGGGCAGTTGCGTGGCCATGGCTCCCACCCAGGTGCAGTAGGAGGTTGGGAGGCTCAGCAGTGACTATGTCATGAGAAAGTGGCTGGTATGAAGAAGTAAGCTGAGACATCAGGAAGAGAAGACAGGTTGGAGGTGGGGGAGGGGCAGGGGGCGTTCTGAGCCAAAGTGGGAAGGTGGGGAAGTTGTGGGGAGGGTAGGTGGCATCATTTAAGACTCCAGAGGTAGACCATTCTGTGGGGTGATGATGAGGTCAGGGTGTAATCCCTAGGGAGGGGTGATTAGGCACCTGTTCCTGGTTCATTCAGCAAAACCTCATGGGTGCTCCCATGTGCCCAGAAGCATGATGGGTTCTGGGGCTGCAGTACTGAGCAAGGCATGGACTGTTCTCAGTGAGACAAGCAATAAGGGATGCCAGGAGTTATACCTGGACCCCAAACTCATGTAGGAAAGGACTAGTCAGGAAGGCTTTAGGACTGGCCACATAATTTCTGGGGCTCATTGCAAGATGAAAATATGGGGTCCTATTAAGAAATTATTAAGGATTTCAAGACAGCAATAGCAGAACATTAAACCAAGCAAGCATAGGGCCTTTTCAGCACAGGGCCCATCATAACTGCACAGATCCCACCATGAAGCCAGTCCTGGATGGCTTCCTGGAGGAAGTGAAATTTAAGCTGAGATGGGCTGGATGAGAAGGAGTCAGTCAGATGAAGAACATTTCTAGGCAGAGGGAACAGATTGTGCAAAGGCCTGACTGTGGTGGAGGGAAGGTCTAGTGTATTTGAGGAACAGACACTTGGCCTGGTTGGAGTGAGGAGAGCTGAATGAAGCAGGTCCCAGAAGGGAGGGGGCTGGGCAATGGAAGGTGGGCTGGGGGTATGAGTCCTCTAGAAGGTGCTTGGCTGGAGAGGTGGGGTCTGAGAGGACCAGGAAGGACAGTGGGGTGGGGGGAGGCTTTAATGATGGCGAAGTAAATAGAGAGGCTTGGAAGCAAGGGGCAGCTTCTGCCTTCCATCCTAGAGCAGCGTGCCAGAGAGGCCCTCGGAAGCGGCACCTTGGGCTGGGACCGAGTGGGTGCCCAGGAAGGATCAGTGGGGGTTGGCTCAGAGTTGGGAGACCCAGATGATGGGGACAAGGATGGCTGACGAGTAGCTGACAAGGACCTGAGCCTTGGCCACTGCGGAGGAGGGAAGGGCCAGAGGCCACAGGGCATAGCTGACCTCCAGGTGCCGTGGAGTCCCTGGTTGCAACACCAGCTCTTCTGAGGGCTCTTCCAGTGCCCTCTCCCGTCTTGATAGTTGGTCCAAGCCCAGAAGGTGAGACCCCAGTGGGCATCATGTTCCGTAACTGGGTCTAGCTCAGAGGTGAGGGGGCTGTTGCTCCCAGGGGCCTGGACGCTGTATGTGCAGGCAAGAACTTTGTGGTGTACAAACTAAACTTGGAGTGTTTGAGGTCAGGGAGGTTGTCATCCCTCTGTCTCCCAAAGCCCAGTACATACATAGTTGGGGAGCTTCCAGGGGCCTGGGGAAGAGCCAGGAGCATGCTGTGGCCTTGGACCTCAGACTGGAAATTCCACTTTGCCTGCCAGCTGCTGGGGTGGGGGTGGGGGTGGGCAGCCTATGCTTCCCTGTGGGCCCAGCACCAGACTGGGCTCAGTAGAGGGGGTTGAGTGGGTGGAGCTGAGTCCCTGGCCTCAGTCTGGTGGAGTGGGGGTTCGGGGAGAGAGGAGGAGAAAGGCAGGGGTTTGAGAATTAAAGAGGCCTGGTGGTGGTGGTGGGGATTATCTGTGTGTGCTACAGAAGAGACCCTTCTCCAAGGAGAAAGCTTTTATCCAGGGTAATGACTCAACCCCGGGAGGACACAAAGGGATTCACATTTATGGATCTTTCGCTGTATGGCATCCTATTTAAGCCACCCAAAGTCTTGGGAGACAAGGTTTATTGTATCCATTTTACAGAGTAGAAACTTGAGGTTCAGAGAGGCTACAAGACTCACCAGAAACCACACAGCTGGTAACTAGCAAAGCCAAGATTCCAATCTGTGTCCGAGGGACTCTGAAGCAGGAATTCTGCCCCCTCCTTTCCACAGGCCACTGCCCTCAGATTAAACAGTTCTAGCAAAGTACTGGGAGGTGTCCCAACAGGGCTGGTGAGGGGTGGACCAGCCATTGATTTCCTTCCAAAACCTTTGACTTCCAAGGATAATATTACTGAGGGTTACCCAGAATTTTAAAAAGGCAGCTTAATTTACTGAGGTATTTTGTGAATGAGAGAAACAAGAAAATGGGTAAAGTCATATGATTTTACAATAGAAAACAGTCTATAAAGCCTAGTCATCTGTTTTTGCTCTGAAGTTAGGAGTTTCATAAATAATTAATGAGGGGGTGTAGAGAAGGAAGCGAAACCACTGCCGCACCTGCTGTGTGCCAGGTAGCGGTACTCCGAAGCCAACCCCATAAGGAGCTGGGCAGGCAGCATTCTTGTCCCCATTTTGCAAAAGCATAAATCAAGGCCCAGACACATTATGACTTCCTCAAGTACAGAGAGGGCCTGGCATTGTTCTCGTCCCTCCCTGCTTGCTGCTGTTTTCATGTGTTAGACTAAATATCCCCCAGCCCCAACACACCCTTTAGCTGAGGAGGCTGGAGGGGAAGGCCTCGTGCCTGAGGTAGGCTCTTTTGGTTCTATACATTGGTGCTGAGGACAGAGAGGTGTCCCATACAAGCTCTGTCCCTGAGCTGCCCACAGTCTGGGGAGAGAGCTGTGCTTCTGCTGATGTAAGTTCAGTGTGAGCCTTGCTGCAGTTACAGACACGTCCTCCCCGAGGAGGGTGCCCTGGATGCCCAGTGGCCTTTGAGGTATTTGAAGGCCTTGACATGAGGGTGGGGGAAGGGCATTTCAAGCTGAGGAAACAGCATGTGCAAAGACCTGGGAGGAGGGAGAGCGTGGGATTTTCTTGAGGAGAGCATGTGTGGTTCAGTCTTGAGTGTGACCAGATCACAGTGCAGAAGCAGAAGGGACAAGAGGGCCAGGCTGGAAAGGTGGGCAGGGCCCGCATTGTGTGGAGCCTCCGACCCAAGTGTTACCTCACGGGATGTGGAAGCTACAACGAGTTTAACCAGAGAGAGACAGGATCAGATTGATGGTGAAATGGGAAGAGGCAGGAGGTGGGAGGCCAGTGAGGAGGTCGAGGAAGTAAGCACCGGACAAGCCCAGAGGCGGGGCTCGAGGACAGAAGCGCCCTCACAGACAGGACCTGGGCTCAGCCTCTGGGAGGCAGGGTGGAAGGCTGGAGGCAGGTCCTGGCTGAGTGCAGGGAAGTGCGGCCCTCAGGCCAGTTTGGAGTCTTCACAGCAGCCTTGTGGCTGCTATCTGTAGGGAATAGAAGAGAAACCGAGGCTCAGATTGGGAAAGCCACTTAAAGCCACTCAGCTGGGATTTGAGGTCTTTAGACCCTGGGCAAGTCTCTTCCCCTCCCTGGGTCCCCTCTGTCCCCATGCAGAACGGGAGAGGGATTGGTGGGTGGTTGACACAGCTAGCTGTCTCTGCAGTTCTAGGAACTGGGGGCTCTCATGTCCTTTCTCTCTGGCAGAATCAAGGAGAGCATGTACCACTCGCTGACATATGCCACCATCCTGGAGATGCAGGCCATGATGACCTTTGACCCTCAGGACATCCTGTTTGCTGGCAACATGATGAAGGAGGCGCAGTTGCTGTGTCAGAGGTCGGGCCATGGGGCAGGCAGGGCTGAGGGGTCATGAGGCCCACCCTTCCGTCACGCTGGCCTGTCCCAGCGCCTACAATGCCATGATGAATGCTGCTCCTTTTGGCTAAAAGGATGTGTCCCCAAGTGCTAACACTGTCCCTGTCAGCACTGCCTCAGAAACCTGTTGTCTGAGCCACTTGCTGAGAGGCTCCCAGGGACCAGGCCTGACTGGGAGGAGATGAATTCTGGCTGTCATGTAATAACTCTGGCCTTGGGCAATCCCTCTGGGGACTCAGCTTTCCCTGTCTATAAAGTGGGTGTGATGATAGGATTGTCATGGGGGCTGAATGAAAATACCAGTCACAGGACCTGGTGTTCAGTATATGTTAACTGCTTAAATTAATAAACAGATAGACCCCGAGGGAGCACCTGTGGTCAGCATTCCGTGGGCACACACTCATGCTTGCCCCAGGCTGGGCCCTGTGCTGGGTCCTGGCCACCCAGGGAATCATCAGACCTGCCTTATTTGACACTCACACTGCCTGGTAGGAAGACAGGCATAAACAGTGACATCCCAGCACGATGTTCAAGGGGTTGTGGGGTTCAGCAGGAGGAGCAGGAAAGGCTTCCTGAAGGAGGTGATGCCAGAGCTGGTCGGTGAAGGATGGCTAGGAGCAGAGAGGGAGGGAGGGGGCGGGGCTCCAAGCAGAGGTAAGAGCAGGGGCACCAGTATGAGAAAGCCCTAGATTTGGGGGAATTGCCAGGAGTTCAGTGAGTGTGTGTGGGGGCCCTATGGGAGGGGCAGATGTGGTCAGAGCCCAGCTGGGACCCACACTCACCTTCCCTGAATGATCAGAGGCCCCTTTTTTCTCTTTAGGTACCGGAAGAAGTCCTCTGTAACAGACTCTTTCAGCAACCTTGTGCACCGCCCCACTATGGATCAGTTCACGGAAGGTGTGGCATCCAGGATGTCCTCAAGCCCGCTGGCCCCAGGCAGCCGGTTCCAGGCTGGGAGGGGCAGGAAGGGACAGTTATCCTCCCAGTCTCACTGAGGGGGCGGGGCCCGGTCTGGCCTGTGCTGGGACACACATGGGTCAACCCTGGGCCACCTGAGGAGTGGCTCTCCGGTGAAGGGAGAGCAAATAAGACTCACTTCCCTGACAGCATTACCTGCTAAGGGCCTGGGATCCAGGAAAGAAAATGCTGTCATAAAGTCTACATGCTTTGCTCCTCGGGCCAGGGTGGGCTTAGCGTCGCATGTGCAGTAGGGTTACTGCTTTAATTGCAGGAGCGACGGATCTCACGTGCCCCAGGGGGAGTGTGGTTTTAGGAGCTGGCATGTGGGAGGCGAGAGCTGAAAGCAGTGGGGAGGTGGTCTGGGCTGCCAGCGCCTATGCGGCGTCTTTGTGCCACACGTGGTCGTTCTGCAGGTCCCAGCAGCCACCCACGAGCCACTTGGGCTCTTCAGTTTAGGGGCAAATGTCCTTCCCCACCTCGAGAGCTCTAGAAGATTCCAGCAAGAAACAGTGCATGTGACAGTGCTGTTCCCTCCTTCATGCTGTCCATGGCTCCCTGCCGCCCACAGGACCACACCTGTAACCCTCCAGCAGGGTTCAGAGCCCTCGTGGCACATGGTCCGCTGCCCCTCCCCGCTTTCTTTCCTCACCTCACCCCATTTTAACCTTCTGTGCCACAGCTGTCCCCCAACATCTCAGTTGTTTGGCTCTCCTGGGCCTCTTCCTAGAAAGCTTTTCCTGCTTCATTTTTCATTCCTTTTTCAACTCCAATGCCCTTGCTTCTGGAAATCTTCCCTGGCTCCTGGGCTGTGCTGGGTCTCCTTCCCTTACTCTCATGGCTTCTTTGTCCATCACTCAGCCAGTGCCTTCTCCTCGCCGACACCGAGAGGGTATTAGTGCATGGCTACCTTGATGCTTGGGGAACAGGGAGCAGGCTGAGGGCCCTGTGCTGCTGCTCCAGCTGGTGGGGTGGGGGACCCAGGGGCAAGACAAGGCGGCAGGAACTGTAAGCTAATTCAGAACAGTGGTGAGGATTGAACAGCCTGACCTGGGTGATGGGGTGGAAGAGGGCAGGGAGAGTGCTGACTCAGGCTCCCTTTGCTTTCTGGGACGTGGGGGTGGGGAGAACTTGGCCTATGCCCCCTGCCAAGAGTCCCAGGAAGCCACAGGGCTTTGGTTTTCTCCCTGCAGAGGAAATCCACGCTGAGGTCTGCTACGCAGAGTGCCTGCTGCAGAGAGCAGCCCTGACTTTCCTGCAGGTAGGAGCCTTCTACTTGTACAAGCAGCCTGGGGATTTCAGAAGATGGATCAGCATGTCCAGTACAGAAGGGTCTATAGCAGCCAGGAGCAGCCCCCTTGTGTTTGAAGCGGCACTCCCAGCCCTGGCCAGGCCCAGTGGCAGAATCACCTGCTCCACACTGAGCACATGAGTTCCATCCACTATCAGGATGTGCTTCCACCTTGTGACTGCTGCTTTCCTGCTAAGGGTCACATGGGATACAGGCATTGTCACAAAGCCTGCTTTACACCTGATTTATTCAACCAACAAGTTGATACGTAGTGTCTATGACATACCAGACTTTGTGCATACATTACAGGTGTGTAGTTTTTACATACCTTACACATGCTGCATGTTTGTGTTGATGTACATTTACATATATTTTTTAATCTTCATCTCACAGGCCTGCCACGGGGAGGCCCTGAAGGGAGGAGCCACTTTCCAAAGGTCACATGGTTAGCAAACAGCGGAGCTGGGATATGGACCCAGCTCTGGCCATGAGGAGCCTATGCTCTGTACCACACAGTGGTAGCTTTGAGAACCATCACCTCATGATTTTACCAAAAAGTTGGGTTATAATGATCACATATAATCATCATGTAAATATGTATATTAGGGTGGAAAAGCACATATAAAATTTATTGTTGGGGTGCTATTTATTTTTGTTTGCTATTTTTCTATATTTTTGGATCTCTGGTGATTAGAATTGGATTAATCCTAATCCTTCATTAGGATCACTGTAATAATTGCACCATGAATGGTCTTTTAATTTCTTTTTTTATTCTAATATTACACATAATAACTAAACAAATGTTCACGTCCCCCCCTCTCCCAATCAGAGAACGGAACATTGCCAGCAAGTCTCCTTGCTCTCTGGGCCCCTCTGCACCCTGTTCCCTGCCTCCCTCCACAGGGGGAAACCACTGGCTAGAGTTTATGTTTATCATCCCCCACTCTATTTTTTAAAAATAGCTTTTTCATTTTCTGATTCATGTCTGAGCAGCATATTATGTTTTCATTGGCTTCAAGCTATTTGGGACTTGCTTTCTTCTCCAGTCCTATGTGGCTGTGTAATGTGCCTCCTGTGAATATACCAGTTTGTTTATTCATTCTCCTGCTGAAGGGTATTTGGGTTGTTTCTGGTTCTTGGCTGCTGTGAACATTCCTGAAGGTGACTTCTGCAGCCCATGTTCATCACTTCTCTTGGGTGTAAACTCAGGAGTGGAACTGCTGGGGGCGCTGTAAGTGTTAGTGCTTTAAATTAACAAATGTGATAAATACCAGCTTGTAAAAAACAAACAATCTAAAACTGGGCGTCCCTCTTCCTTTCCACATCCTGTCCTCCATCTAGAGGAGGCACCGTGAAGCACGGGGGAGTTGTGGGGAGTGTCTCCTCCAGGCCTTTCTCCAAGCCCATGGTACCTGTGCAAAACTGGTGAAGAGGGTGGTGGTCAAACTCGGGGCATTTTGGAGGTCCTGTTTGGTTAGCAAGACCCTCATCTCAAGTCCCAAACGTAGGAGCCTAGTTTGGCTGACCTCTGACCCCATGCCTCCAGGGCCCCTCAAGAGCTGGACCCCGGAGGGAAAGGCAGAGCCCAGAGCCTTGTATGATCTTTCTTAAGCCTCTGGCTACCCACCTAGACCCAGCTCTTGGCATCTCTCCCTTCTGCAGGATGAGAACATGGTGAGCTTCTTCAAGGGCGGCATCAAAGTCCGAAACAGCTATCAGACCTACAAGTGAGTGGGGCTGGCCTGGCGGGCTGGGGGGCCCTGGGGCACAGCATGGGCTACCCTGTGCCTCTTGGGCTGCTTTGTGGGAGCTGGAGAGCACTGGCTGGAGGCAGGACGCCTAGAATGCTGGGTGACCTCAGGCAGCTTTCTGCACCCTCAGGACCTCAGTTTTCTGGAATATTAGTCCCCTGGTTTTCCTGGGGGTGTCTGTTGGTTCCCCTGAGTGCTTATTCTGTGCTTGACCTTGAAACTGCGGAATGCAAGACACAGATTCTGCACATACTGCTTGGGCTGGTGGGGGTAACGGGAAGGAGGTGGGAGTTTTGAGAGTAGCGGCAGAACTCCTACCCATCCCTTAAGGCCCAGTCCAAATGCCACCTTCCCCATGAAGCCTTCCTTGACCTCTCCAGGGCATAGGGATGGGGTCCACACACACCCCAGCCCCTGCCCCCCAATATGGGAGCTACCCGAGGGCCAGATCATTTCTGTGCCATTTCAGCACTGGGCAAGGCGTAAGCTATGTTTATGGATGAAAGAATGAAGACTCCACACAGAGCACTTTTATCTAATATGGTACCGCAAACATCTA
Source organism: Furipterus horrens (assembly GCF_987537825.1). Taxonomy (NCBI): domain Eukaryota; kingdom Metazoa; phylum Chordata; class Mammalia; order Chiroptera; family Furipteridae; genus Furipterus; species Furipterus horrens. The sequence goes on along the minus strand of NW_028327173.1, from coordinate 35,320,572 downwards.
CTATTCCAAAACCAAAAAAGATCTGAAAGCACACCTCCCTTCCACCCCACTGCCTCCTTCCTATCTGGCATTGAAAAATCATTTTCTATTACAAGTCGACTTGACTTGACTTGAGGCTATTTATCATCTCTAATTCCCCCATTTAATGTGACTGTTTCCCTGCAGAGCTATTCTGAGTTTGGTTGCAAGGTATTGCTGGTATGACACACCATGCAGTTGGTGGGTGCCATGTGCTCTGTGGGTCTGTCTGGGGCTGTGTGAGGGAAACCAGACAAGTGCGCTGGCTCCTCCGTCTCCCCGCCGGCTGCCACAGTGATGTTTCCAAAGCACAAACCTTGTCAGATCGCCCTCTGCCAAGTCATTTCTGAGAGCCCCCTGCCCTCCCTGCCACTTCTCCCACCTCACTGCGCCTCAGACAGTCAGGCACTCCTTCAGCTCCTCAAACCTGCCAAGTTCATTCCTACCTCACAGACTTTGGACATGTTGTCCTCTCTACCAGGAACATTCCTTCTGTGCCAGTCTTATCCCTCCTCATCCCTCAGTTTTCAGCTCGAATATCAGCGCCCCAAGGTTCTCCTTTGAGGCCTTCCTTATCTTCACAGATGACTCGATGGGGGTCTGTCCTCTAGAGAGGGAGACTCGTGAGGGCAGCAGGTTGGTGGCTTTGCTCCCTGCTGTCCTTCAGTGTCTGGCACAGAGAGGCTGCAGTCAGTGTTTGCTGATTAAAGACCCTCAAGGTGCTCATGACCAGGAAAAAGGCAGACACATTTTCAAAGCCTCTGTCCTGTCCCAGGCAGGCTGGGACATGGACTTTGTCCAGTTGGTGGCCAAGGGAAAGAGGGTTGGATTCTAACCAAGAGACTCCAGGAGACTTCCTGAAAGAGCAGATAATAGAATTAGCCTAGTGGTTCTCAATGGGGGGTAATTTTGCCCCCTGCCCCACAAGACATTTGACAATGTCTGGAGGCATTTTGGTTGTCACAACTGGCATCTAGTGGGTGGAGGCCAGGGATGCTGCTAAACATCCTATGATGCACATTCCCCCCAAAAGGATTACCCAGCCTAAAATGTCAGTAGGGCCGAGGTTGAGAAAGTGTTTCAGACAAAATGCAGAGCACAAGCAAATGCCTAGATGTTGGACAAGGGAGGTGTGCTATGGCTGATATGGCTGAAATCTAGGGGCAAGGAGTGTGTTATTACAGTGGGAGATGTGGTGGGAGACCCCTTGGGTATCAGCTTTCTGGATTGCCAGAACTGATATAAATCTACCACCAGTGAGTTCTGAGGTCATCTGGGAACAGGGGCAAAATTAGGCCCGGCTGGAATGAGCCCCAGTCCCCACGGTGTGACTCTTCTTCCCTCTGCAGGGAGCTGGACAGCCTCATGCAGTCCTCACAATACTGCAAGGGAGAGAACCACAGGCACTTTGTAGGGGGCGTGAAGCTTGGCATGGGTGCCTTCAACCTGGTGAGTGGGGTGCCCTCCCCATGCCCAAGTGTCTGGGCTCCAGAGGAACCTCCCCTGCACATCCCAGCCACACACCTCTTCTTTGCTGGGCTCCTGTGCGGGGCCCTGTGCCTAGGACCCAGCGATATGCAGATGTATTGCAGCCTGGGGGTTCACAGCTGGGGTGGGGGTGGAGGTGGGTGCTGGCACTGGCTCCAGAGTCCCTTCTGTGCATTCCTTCCCAGGTCAAGTTGAAAGTTTGAAATCTTTTCACAGTGGCAGTATTTATAGCACCAAAAATTAACAAACAGTAAGTCAGGGCCTTTTCAGCCCTGGAGAGCTGGTGGTTCTACCTTGTCCAGTGGCAGGGAAGGAGACAGGCCCAGAACCAGTGAATGACCTGCAGGGACTGGAGAGCCACACTCCTTTCTTGAGGAGTTGGAGAAGGCTTCCTTCCTGGAGGGGTAGTATTTGAGCTGGATCTTGGATGACCCATAGGTGTGGGAAGTTTTCTAGGCAGAAGGAACAGTGTGAGTTGAGGCAGGGAGGATCAGAGAGCTGTGCCTGCCCCTGGGAGGAACTGCTCATGGAAAATTTAGGCTCTTGTCCTGGGGACCATTCCAGAAGAGAAGAGAGAGAGAGAGAGAGAGAGAGATCGAGTGGGGGTAGTGGTAGCAGATAGGGTGTGGGAGCGGCTCTTTCCACTTCAGGTCAGGCAAAGCCTGTTCCAAGGGCAGGATCCCCGCCCCACTCTGAGCTCGTTTCCTCATATGTAAAACGGGAGCAGTGATCCTAGGCCAAGTGCTGAGAAATACAAGCTGCAAAATGCACTGGATGCAGGTTATAACTAGATTATCCTGGGTTCAAGGACTGGCTCCACCTCTGATGAGCTTTGGGGCCTTGGACATGTCCTGTCACTTACCTGTGCCTCTGTAGCCCCATCTGTCAAAAGGGGCAGTAATCTCTTCTGTGCAGGACTGTTTTAAGGGTCAAATGCAATGACAGAGCCCCTGATACCAAGTAGGGATTCAGTGTAGTAACAGCTACAGTAGCTAATTATTATGTGCAGGCCCCCCTTGTATGTGCTTTACACGTATTAATTTGACCCATCTGCACAGTACCCCTATGAGGTAGGGGCTGTTATTGTTCCCGTTTTACAGATGAGGAAACTGAGGCATAGAGAGGATGTGTAATTTACCCAAGGTGACCCAGCTGGGAGTGGCGAGACTGGCATTTGGGTGCAGGCTGCTACTGTCACGCTGTAATACTTCTCTGGGGAAGCTAGCTTTCCAGGGAATCGAGGGGCGTTACAGACACAGGGCTGGCACCCCCAGGGTTACAGACACAGGACCGATACCCCCAGGGTTACAGACACAGGACCGATACCCCCAGGGTTACAGGCACAGGACCGATACCCCCAGGGTTACAGGCACAGGACCGATACCCCCAGGGTTACAGGCACAGGACCGATACCCCCAGGGTTACAGGCACAGGACCGATACCCCCAGGGTTACAGGCACAGGACCGATACCCCCAGGGTTACAGGCACAGGGCCTGCACCCCTGCATGTGCCTACCTGCCTCTGTACCAGCAGATGCTGTCCATGCTTCCTACTAGGATCCTGCGACTGCTGGAGTTTGTGGGATTTTCAGGGAACAAGGTAACTACCTGCTTTCTGGGACCCCTGACCCACTTAGCCCCAGGACTAGAACTCAGCTGGATGAGGTGGGACTGAGGGCCTGCAGGGCCTGGGTGCTGGTTCTGGCTCATCTACCCTTAGTGTGTGGCCTTAGACAAGGCCCAAACCTCTCTGGGCCTCAGTCTACCCTCTAGTAAAGTGGGGCCAGTGAGCCCTGCCTGGTTCCTCACAGGGTAGGGGCTCTGGGGTGGGTGTGGGTGTGAAGGGCAGCTCTGGGCAGGGGCCTGGGGTCATGTTCTCTGAGCCTCACAGGTGTCAGGAACTTGGTTCTTCTCCTCCCCAAAGACATGGAGCAACTCCTTTCCCCTGGGACCATCTTCTGGTCTGGGACATGCCCTAGGGAAGCCCTACTATGCATCAGGCCTAGAGGGCAGAAACCTGAATACCAGGTAGCAGATCAGTGAGGGCTTCCTGGTGGAGGAGGCCTGGTGTGATGGAAGGAGCATTGGCCTAGAAGGCATCCCCTTCTCCTGGTGACTCTGAGCCTCTTTTCAGTAAAATAAGGGGCTTTTTTTTTTTTTTTAAAAACCAGGTCAATGTTTCTCAAACCTGAACTTTTTCTGGCCCTTGTTGATTTTTGCCATGTCCATGGACCTCTATATAATTATTATTTATATATTATTTTTCTCAAAAGTGGCTCATAATTTTTACTTAAATTTATTTAAAGATAAATAAACTACACAGAACACCTATATTATTTGGCATGATAAGAGCATAATCATAACAATAAATACTACGAGGCCCAAATAATCTTACGAGAGCGCAGCCAGGCTGTGTGGTCTGCCAAGGCTGTTGGAGAAAGGGAGTTTAGAGAGCGAGTGATGTTGCACACACACACCAGCACGGGGCCTCGGTTCTCCTGGATGCCATCAGACGGACACACAGTGAACTGAGAACTTGCATGCGACTCTGCTTCCGTGCCTGCCCACGGACCTCTGACATCTTGGTTGCCACCTGGGGTCCATGCCCCATGTGGGGAAACACTGACCGGAGGCTCTGAAGGTCCCTTTCAGTTTTGTTTTCTTAAGGAGGCGCTTGGGTCATGAGTAGGCTTTCAGAATGCTGATGGGAAGGAAGAGCATGAGAAAGACTGAGAGGTGGGACAGTGTGGCTGCCTGGCTAGGAAGAGAGGGTGACCAGGCCAGAACGGAGAGATGCCCAGCACAGTGCCAGCTCCGTCTTTATCCTGAAAGCAGGGGAGCCATGGAGGGTTTGAGGCGGGGAGAGGCAGGTCAGATTTGTATATTAGAAAGAACAAGAACACCCTGGAGGATAGACTAAGAGGCAGAAACTGCAGACAGGGATACAAGTGGGGTCTGGCTTCTTGCTCCTCCCCAGTCAGGCCCTGGAGACTTCTCCTCCAGGAAGGCTTCCCATACCACAGTCCTCGTGGTCCCATCTGTGCCCTGAGCCTGTGGTTGGGATTATCTGCCTCCTTGACATTCCTTTGTCAGATCTGGGGCTGCTCAGGGCCTCAGCACCCACCACAGGCCAAGCAGGTGAATAAAGGGAGGAATGGGTGAGAGGCTGTGGAGGAGGCGGCCTTGGCAGCAGTGTACACTGCCCCCAGCAAGCAGCTAAGACTCCAAGAGGGGCAACCCCTTGTCCAGGGTTGCATAGCCTGGGAGTCTAGTGCTCTCCCACCCTCCCCCGAGCTCCAGCAGCAGCCTTCACAGCTGTCTGGTGACCTCCAGACCCCTGTCCCTCCTTGGGTCCCACGGTGGGCCCAGGGGAGCTTGGGCTTTGCTGGCTTCAGCCTGTCCCCTTGTCCTCCAGGACTATGGGCTGCTGGAGCTGAAGGAGGGCGCCTCAGGGCACAGCTTCCGGGCTGTGCTCTGCGTCATGCTGTTGCTGTGCTACCACACCTTCCTCACCTTTGTGCTAGGTAGGAGGGCCCTTGGGGCCAGTGCGGGCAGGGGTGGGGTGGGGTTGGAGCTGGTGGGGAGGGGTGAGGGCAGGGTGGCTCTGGCGTGTGGTTGGCTCTAAGGCAGTGGTTCTCAACCTTCCTAATGCCGCGACCCTTTAATACAGTTCTTCATGTTGTGGTGACCCCCAACCATAAAATTATTTTCGTTTCTACTTAATAATTATAATTTTGCTACTGTTATGAATCGTAATGTAAATATCTGATATGCAGGATGTATTTTCATTGTTACAAATTGAACATAATTAAAGCACAGTGATTAATCAGAAAAACAATATGTAATTATATTTGTGTTTTTCGATGGTCTTAGGTGACCCCTGTGAAAGGGTTGTTTGACCCCCAAAGGAGTCGCGACCCACAGGTTGAGAACCGCTGCTCTAAGGGAAGGGGTCAAGAGGGTGAAGGGCTACATGCTCTGGTTGGACCCAAGACTGGGGATGGGGCACTAAAACCACAGACAACAGAGCTACATCACCTGTCTGGGGCCTGGCCCCCTGACCACTCACTTCCTCATAGTTTGATTGGGTTCTGCCTCTGTTTTCTCATCTGTGAAATGGCGATGCTCTTGCTCCCCTTGTAGAGGGTGTGAGGACACTGGAGGCAGCTCCTTGGGACTCTGGGAGCGACCTTGGTGGGCATTGACTCTTGGTTATTGAGACCTGTGATATGCTGGGGATGACATCTGTGCTATCTTATTTACTCCTCGTATCACTTGGAGATAGAATATTATCCCCATTTCACAGAGGGGAAAACAGAGGCTGGGGGATCACAAGAGCCTGTGGTGGTGGTGACATGTATTATACCTCTACCTCCTTCAGGCACTGGGAATGTCAACATTGAGGAAGCAGAGAGGCTCTTGAAGCCTTACCTGAAGCGATATCCTAAGGTGAGCTCCACCTCCTGCCAGATACCCCAGCCCACGTGTGCCACATGGGCCCACCTGGACCCACATGTGTGTGTTTGCAGGGCGCTATCTTCCTGTTCTTTGCTGGGCGGATTGAAGCAATTAAAGGCAATGTTGACACAGTGAGTAATGGCATCCAGCCTGGTGCTGAGGACCCCTTGGGGACTCCCAGGCCAGCAAGAAGTCAGACACACAGAGATAATATACTCAGGGACAGGGCCCACTGGGAGGAGTGCCCCCCAGAGAGAACCAACAAGTGAGCAGGAGTGGGAGAGGCACTTTCAAGGCAGTCTGGGAAGCTAAGGGAGGAGGAGGTGGCACTTGTGGGGTAGGGTTTTGACAGGGAAATTAGGACTTCAGCATTCCTGAAGAGGGAGATGCTTGAGTAAGGCAGGGACAGGAGTAAACGTACTTATTCAGGGCACGGGGATAGGCTGGAACCTGGTGAGTGCAGGGGCAGTGGTGAGGGAGCCATCACAGGGGTTAGAGAGGGGAGATCGCAGTCCCGGCGGAGACCCCAGCACTAAGCCAAGGCCTGGGATGAACTCTGCAGTGTGGACTTCTGGGGTCTCCCGCTGGCCCTGGCTATGAGTCTTCAGGCATCAGGACAGATGGCCCCAGTCCAGGTCACTTCATAGGAGCTATAGAAATCTTTGGTGTTTGCTCTGAGGCACAGATATTATTCTATCACTTTCATATTGGCACTGTCCTCTGCCTGTTATCCCTCCATTATAGCTGTATCCTGTCCTTTCACTTTATGACTTATAGAGCCCCAGGAAGGGGCAGTCACTGGGTCTAAGGTCATGTAAGGCTCAGGGGTTATGATCAGGACCGGAGGCCAGTCTCCTGGCACGGGGCTGGACCGCCGTGTGCTGGAGGAGTCTGGGCCTACAGTGGAGTCGGGTAGGTGCAGAGGGTGGGGTGGGCTTGGCCCGGGGGCCCCAGCCGAGGCTGACCGGCAGGTACCCCACAGGCTATCCGGCGGTTCGAGGAGTGTTGCGAGGCCCAGCAGCACTGGAAGCAGTTCCACCACATGTGCTACTGGGAGCTCATGTGGTGCTTCACCTACAAGGGCCAGTGGAAGATGGCCTACTTCTACGCCGACCTGCTCAGCAAGGAGAACTCCTGGTCCAAGGTGGGCTCTCACCAAGTGCTGGGGGGCATTGGGGACCCAGACCAGCCCTGATTAGCCATGTGCCTCCAGGCCAAGGGTGAAACAACCAAACACAGATGTCTCAGCTGGAACTTAAACAGAACCATAACTTCTAATAGGACTCAGGGCTGGAAGGAACTAAAGACCATGAGGACCTACAGAACTATAATGAGTCAGTCAAAATTTTTATTTGCAAGGAACAGAAACATGGCTTCCACTGTCTAGGTGAGTGCTGGCCAGTTGTGGTGGAAATGTTCTCTCCCTGCACCATCCACTGTGGGGGCACCAGCCACGTGTACACACTGAGCACCTGAATATTCCTAGTGCACTGGGAAACTGGATGTTTTTTATTTTATTTATTTTTAATTCAAGTTTAAATTTAAAAGTCACATGGACTAGTGTCCACTGTATTGGACTATGTGGGTCTAAAACACACAAGGCTCATTAATTCATATAAAAAAATTCTAGGCAAACTGACTTCAGGTAGGTTTGGACCCAGGAATTCAAATTATGTCATCTGGGCTTGGATTTTCCATCTGTGGCTGTGCTCTGCTCTATGACATCTTTGTTGTGTAGGCAGGTTCTCTCCATGTGACAGGCAGGGTGGCCGTGGGCTGCCTGCCCCGAACTCACATCTTCCCTTTGGTTTCAGCCGCAGTCCCACAGCTGAGTCTCATTAGTCTGGCACTGAGACTGTCAGTGCCTGGAAAGAGAGGGGTGGGAAGACTAATGGATGGGGAGTAGAAAAGGGCTGATGCCCCATAAGAAAAGTGAGGTGATGTCCTCCAAAGCAGCATTGCAGGGCATTAAAGAGGTGCCGTGTAGGCAAAACAAAGCAAAACAGGTGCCCACTATAGGTGAAAACTTAGAACATCAAGATAAGGGGTGAAATAAGTATTAGGCATTATCATTGTGGTAATGATAGCACAAAATTCTGAACAAAGAGTTTAAGAATCATTTAGATCATCAGAGAGCATAATACACATCACTGTGTCTCAGTGACTTTAAAGTCCCTGTCGCTCGTTCCTCCCCACCTCTATGTGGAAGTCCTTTTCCAGTAGCCCTGCCTGGGGACCAAGCTGGAAGGGAATTCTCTGGGTCTGGGCAGGTGGGGCTGGGAGAAAGGCGGGCTTCCACTGAGCTTTCAGTGTGCGCCCAGCACTTGCATTTCCTCTACACTACATCCAATGAGGCAGGAGTTATCTCCATAGGCACACAAGGGCCACTGAGGCTAAGAGAAGGTATGTGACTTTGCTTGCCCACATAGCTGTTGGTGCCGACACTGGATGTGAAGACAGCTCTGTGGGACTCAAAGGCCTCTGCTTTTCCCAGCTTGCCCTGAGGCCACCCTGCTGTTACAGGTGCTTCCTCAGGCCCATCCCCTTTGGGCCTGGCATTCATTCTTTATCACTTCCCACTCCCAGTAAGAGCAGAGACTTGGGGAACTTACCGAACCAGTGACCCAGAAGCCTTCCCGTGGAGTAAGCCGAGCAGCTGGGTCCACTGCCATGGGGAAGGAGAGGCGTGGGGGGTGCACACAGCTGCTGTGAGGAGCAGGGGCAGGAAATCTGGCTGTGAGTCAGCTCAGTCTCCAGCTCTCCCTGTGACTTTGGGGTGGTTAACCTCCCCCCCTCCAGGGCTTTCCTCAGAAGGGTTTCCTGTGAAAGTGGGGGTTCTAGCACCTGAGTTCTGGAGCCTCATTTATTCCTAACCTCCAGTCCTTGGCCACCACGGAGTCTACCAACTTTCAGCTCTAGGGATTTGGCCTGTGGCCATTGCACCTCTCTCTGCCTGGACTGCACATCCCTGTGGGGCCTTCATGTTTCCCTCAGCTTCAGATGGCCAGAAACTAGGTGGTGAACTGTGTGTTTAGCGCTGTAACAGGGGAAACTGAGGAGAGCTCAGAGGCAGTATTGGCAGCCCAGCCAAGAAGACAAGGGAAGCTTCTGCAACAGGAGACATCTGAGCTGAGTTTTGAAGGAGGAGAAATGTGGGGGAGAGTGGAGGAGGTGAGAGGACACTCCAAGCCAAGAGAACAGCAAGGACAAAGGCTTGAAAGCCAGGGTGCTGCTAGGAGGTTCTGTGTCGCCAGGTGAAGGGTTGTGGGTAGAAGTGTGGGGGACTATGGGGAGACCACCCCCGTTGTCAGTTGCTGTAGCTTCTTGAGGACAAGGACTATATCTGACTGCACAGACCCTGGTAGAGTACAGGAAAACAAGTGGAATCAATGGGCAAACAGTCAGATAACTCAGGGGAGACGGGACTCCCATCAGAGAAGGAGACTGCTGCTTTCCAGCAATGTGGCCCCATAATATCCCTTGATAACTTGATGTCCATGGGTGTCACAACTCTAGGTCACTGCATCCACCCTGCCTCCTGGTGACTCAAGGGGGTGAGCTATCCAGAGGGGAGTAGGACAGGAGGCTCCTAGAGGAAGCCATTGGTAAGCCTGGCAGAAAAGGAACAACAACATCCTAGGCAGAGGAAAGACACAGGCAAAGGCCAGGGGTGAGTTTAAAGAGTGATGGGGAATAACTGGCAGAAGAGGAGCCAGAAAAGCAGGTCACGAAGCCCTGAGTGGCTGTTTGGGTTTTAGTCTGACAGGGAAGGAGCCCTTGATGCTTGTGGCTTAGATTTGAGCTGTAAGAAACCTCTCCTGCAGTTGCTGGGCAGCACTACCCAGCAGAGTGCCTCCGATGCATTCTGGGAAGGGCCCGGAGGCCAGTGTGGTTAGAATGACAGGAGGGAGGGGGAACAGTGGGAGATGACATTGGAGAGGAAACCGAGGGAAACTGGATGGGGTCTTGCAGGCCATGAGAGGGGGTCTGGGTTTTACCCTAAGTGTGGTGGGATATCATGAGAACATTTTAAGGACAAACTGATGTAATTTGACCTAAAAAGATCTGCCTGGGATGGTGTGGGAAATAGCTTGTGACGGGAGTGGGAGCAGGAAGATTAGTTAGGAGACCGTATGATCTAGGGCAGCAGAAAGACATCCCTGGTGGCCTGGAGCAGGGAGCTGGTGTATAGGCTGGTGCAATAACAGGTGAGTGAAAGGGTCAGTGGGATTCAAGAACTAGATGGGAGGTAAAATCATGAGGACCTAGTGACTCAGTGCCAGGATGGGGAAGAGGGCAAAGGAAAGGGTGACACCAGGAAGCTGAAGATGGGATAGGGAACATGTTTCAGCAAGGGGAGATTTTTCCCACCACACCCCACAAAAACCAGCTTTTCCTCATTTTGTGAAGGGCAGCCTGAGGTGCTTCAGCATGGGTGGGGCTGCCAGGTGGAGGCTGCTTTCCGCCTTCTCCAGAGACTAGACTCCAGGATGTCCTGCTCCCTTCCTCCTCCACCCACTTCTGGGCTAATGGCAGGTAGTTCCTTGGCAGCAGCCCCAGGTGGCAGGAGCTGTGGTTCAAGCCTCGACCACTGGAGGGCAGCACAGAGCCAGGCTCCCCGGGCACTGGACTTAAGGGGAAGGGGCTCAGCTTACAGGATGGATATCTGGGAGGAGGAAGGGGGGTCTGCACAGCCGCACCTTCCCTCCCTGTGGACAAGGCCCTTAAAACCACACAAATCTGGCGTCACTCCAAGCTCTGCCTCCAGCAGCGCTGAGGTCCTAGGAAGCCGAAGGTGGGTACAGGTTCCCTTCTGCATTGTCTTTGGGATCAAGTGAGGTGACGTATGTAAAGTGCCTCGCACACAGTAAGGCAGGTGCACCAAAGGATCCTGGACTGAGCCGTGACCCAGGGTCATGCTCACTCTTCTGGCTTCACACCTCTTCTTTTATGCTGCCTGTATTTTATGCTACCTATTTATATCTTTGCCATACACCAGTGGTTCTCAACCTTCCTAATGCCGTGACCCTTTAATACAGTTCCTCATGTTGTGGTGACCCCCAACCATAAAATTATTTTTGTTGCTACTTCATAACTGTAATTTTGCTACTGTTATGAATCGTAATGTAAATATCTGATATGCAGGATGTATTTTCATTGTCACAAATTGAACATAAAGCATAGTGATTAATCACAAAAACAATATGTAATTATATATATGTTTTCCGATGGTCTTAGGCGACCCCTGTGAAAGGGTCATTCGACCCCCAAAGGAGTCGTGACCCACAGGTTGAGAACCGCCGCTATACACAGTCTGCTCAGGCTGTTCCCCTTGCTTGGAAGGTCCATTCTCGGCATCTCTATGAATTTCCCTATTGGCCTTCAAGGGCCCAGTCTGAAGTAACTGCTTCCCAGAACCCCCTGCTGCCCTGTCTTCATGTCTCCATCCTAGCTTCAGGACTGCCTGTGCATCCCCTAGTTGCTGGAGCTGTTCTCTCCATTGTTTCACAGTGGAGAAGTGGCAGCAGCTTTGACATGGGCCCATCCCTGATTTAACTCCCAGCTCAAGTCCTCAAATTGCTTCAGCTCCCTCAGTTTTTCCCCTGGGGCTTGGGGATAATGTTAGCTATTAAGTGAGATATTTGCACCAAATGAGGTCCCAATGAGTTGCCATGGGAGCTGTGCCCTCCTCAGCCGTTTCCAAGGGCAGAGTAAAATGTGGTATGCAACTGGCGAGCCTCCACAGCTGGGGCCTCACCCACGCAGCCTGCAGCTGTGGCTGGAAGATGGGTTGCTCACACCTGACTCTTGCTCTGCCTCTCACAGGCTACCTACATCTACATGAAGGCTGCCTACCTCAGCATGTTTGGGAAGGACGACTACAAGCCGTTTGGGGATGACGAAGTGGAGTTGTTTAGGTGAGCCCTACCACTGCGCCCCCATTGTAGGCCTCAGCCAGGCTCTGTCCAGGGGACCAGGAGGAGGTGCTGGGGTTGTCATCACCCCTGGCCCTCCCCAAGGATTGCCCCACATGCCTGTCATTCCCGTCCATCACCACCTTCTCCTGCTGCTGCTTTTAGAGCCAGTTGAATCTGTTCAGAGGCTTTTTTTCACCAATGTGGTTTTGTCAACATCCTTTCTACTGAGCCTTTTTCATCAGGTCAGCAGGACAGATGTGGACACTGAGGTCGAGAAGTCCCTTCTGCTGGATTAACCTGATATACTCAGAGAAGCACAGTAGAGAGCCAAAGAGTCAGATCAAATAAACAGGATTAAATCCAGCCTTTGCCATTTCTTAGCTGTGCCACTGTGGACAATTTCAGCATCTATAAAATGGGAATAACCTCTGCCTTGCAGCATTGTGTTGTGAATCAAATAGAGGATATATTTATAGAGTCTGGAGCCACTAAACTGTGGCGGTTTTTATTAGTATTTGTAGGGCCCTGTTTGCCTTTGCAAAGGCTCTAGAGCAGGGCTCAGCCGTGGCAGGTTGTGATTTGAGCCCAGGGCCTTCCTCCAGTTGTAGTGAGGGTTGGCCTTGAGGTGGGGGTAACCTAGCTTCCTGAGCTACCAATGCCTGAGTCATAGGGCGTTCATCATTTACTGAGTGCCTCTGCCCCTACATTTCACGTAACTCTCAGAGAAAGCCTTTAAGGGAAAGTGTCTGAGGGGGAGGAAGATAATTTTCCCTCTATTCTTCTAGGTTTTTGGCTGAGGGCTCCACATTCCCCGTAAGAAAAGATTAACAGGAGAAAAACAAAGAGAAGTTTAATAACGTATGCCTCCTATATTACCTTAAATACCATCTCCAACGAAAGACAGAACATGTTGGGTGGGGAGCCAGTTACAGGTTTTCAAAGCACAGTAAAGGAGGGTATGATTGTTATGCAAATTTAAGTCTCTACCTTCTCTATGGTAAGAGTTTCTAGAGATTTTTGTCACCCTCCTCTTCCTATTATAGAGAGGGAGATACCCTTATAAATATAAATGTCTCTCACAAAAGGTAACTTCTAGGTTTTCAAGAGTTTTTCCTGTGCCTGCTATTTCTTAAAAATAACTTGCCTAAAATAATCTTTATGCCAAGGAAGCAGGTTGTGGGGTGACAAATTCTACTCCCCTTCATATCATTATCTCCATTTTAGGAATGAGGAAACAGGCCCAGAGAGGTTTCACAGTGAATAAGCAGGGGAGGCTTCTGGTTGCGGGACCTCACAACTAGGTCCAGTTGTTTCCTGGGTTTGGGCGGCTCAGGTTTGAGGGTCACAGCCACACCCTGTGAATGTGGCAGAAATCAGAGGGTAGGATGGAGCTGGGTGGGTGAGGCCCCAGCTGTGGAGGCTCACCCAGTTGAATACCACATTTTACTCTGACCTTGGAAACAGCTGAGGAGGCCCCAACTCCCTCCGCATGAGGTAATTAAAGGTTCCAGCTGTGAGGTCTTAGGCAGGTCCCTCCCTCCCTTTCTCCAGGTGCTTGTTTCCCCTGTGAAATGGGGTCAGACTTCCACTGGGCCTTTTGGAAATGGGGTGTGGGCGTGGAGGAGAGACAGCCTGGGGTGTCTGTGTGTAGCCTCACCTCTGCCGGCTGGAGAGGAGGAGCCCCTTGCCTAGCCACAGGAAGTGGTCAGGTCTGGGGACAGGGCCTGTGAAGTAAGGCCATAGCCATAGGCTATGAATCCAACACTGTTCTCATATAGAGGAGGAAACTGAAGCCCAGAGAGGTGCCCAGCAGACACTAGGCAGTCTGGGGACTCTCAGTTCTCTCCCGCTTTTTCTCACCCTGCCCCCCTCCTCCACCCCCGCCCCAATCTCTTGCAGAGCCGTGCCAGGCCTGAAACTCAAGATTGCTGGGAAATCACTACCCACGGAGAAGTTTGCTATCCGGAAGTCCAGGCGCTACCTCTCCCCCAAACCTGTTTCATTGCCAATCCCTGCTCTGGTGGGTAGGAGAGTCTTGACTGGCTCTGCACGCCAGTTTGGAATTGTAGGGGTTAGCTGAAAGCCAGGGATACAACCAAGGACTCAGGGAAGTGGGTGAGGGAGAAAGACCTTCATGCCTCAAGGGCCTGGAGAGGATTTCACAATTCACCTGGGGCTGGGGGGTGAGCAGATGAGTCTGAGCCAGCCCTTGCCTTGAGAAAGTGCTGGTCTACTTCGGTGGGGATGGGAGGGGGGAGACAAAAGAGCAGCCCTCCTAGACAGCTCCACACACCTGTCCCCAGGCAGAAGCATCACTCAGCTGTTTGTGTTCCTACCCTGATTGTTTCAGTCTTGTCACATGATTGTAATCGTTGTTTACACTATTCCCTTCAAGGGCCCTAGCTTTTCTGAGGCCTGGGACCCTGTAGTATTCAACTCTGAAATAACAATAATAGCTGACATTATTATTGGGCACTTGATGTGTTTAAGGTTCCTTATGCCTGTTGCCTATGGCCTCATTTGATCCTCACAATAACCCTGTGAGCAGGTACTGATGGTATTTCCATTTTACAGATACGGATACAAAGTCCTAATAGATAAGTGATAAAAGTAGAAAGATATCTAATAAGTGGATAAAATATAAGTAGGAAGATAAAATAATGTGTCCTGGTCACACAGCTTGTGAGTTAGTCAGAATTTGAACCCAAATAGTCTGGTTCCAGAGACCATATTCTGAACCACTGTTTTGATACTTATTCCATGTATGATTTTAGCAGGCATCAGAGAAGGTTCCACCAGTTTTTTAGGAGTCCTTGTTATTCAAATAGTAAGGCAGCTGAAAAGTAAAAGGGTTTTCAAAGACCTTTCATTGGATCTGGTTCTGCCATTCACTAATTGTATGACCTTGGATAGGGTCTATCTTCCCTTAATGTAAAATGGGATAATATATACCTTGCCCATTTCATAGCATAGTTATGAGAATCAGCTGATAAAATGTGTTACTTTATAAATAAAAAAGCTCTATATTTTAAAAAATATTTGAGAGATTGATTTGTTGTTCCATTTATTTATGCATTCATTGGTTGCTTCTTGTATGTGCCCTGACTGGAGATTGAACTTGCAACGTTAGTGCATTGGCATGAGCAACCTGGCCAAGGCCAAAAAGTTCAATACTTTCAGAATTTATTTAGAAATTGTATCCTGAATATCTCTAAACAAATTTTAAATATTTTATAAAGTAAAGCTATTATCATCAAATGGGGGGGGGTGTTGTAAAGAAGGGAGGAAGGGCAGGGGAAGCACCTATACAAAAAACTTAGGAGAGAATTTCTCAACCTATAACCTGAATAATGCCATTTATGCATAAAATGATTTGTGATTAAATATATTGGGTAAGATTGTTCTAAACAAATTATTTCTCCAGTATTTAGGAGCTTGAAAGGGCCTTTAGTGATCTTCTGATCTGAGCTGCCCATTTTACAGATGGGGAAACTGAGGCCCCATTGAGAAAACCTAAGACTGATTTGCTCCCCTGCCCTCAGGAAATGATGTACATTTGGAATGGCTACGCTGTGATTGGGAAGCAGCCAGAACTCACAGACGGGATACTTGAGATTATCACCAAGGCTGAAGAGATGCTGGAAAAGGGGCCAGGTGACTACCCCCAGGCCCTTGAACCTGCCAGGCTGGGTCATACCACAGGACTTTCAGTTGAAGCTTCCTCTACCAAAAATGTCCTTCTTACTTCTCTACCCTGGTAACTGACCTTTGCCTTTCTAGACTGAGCTTTGAGGACAGCTCCTCCAAGCTGTCCCTTTGTCTCCAAGGTAGAGTCAAGGCCTCTCATAGGCTCCCACAGCCCCTGGGCTTCTTTCAGTCAGCCTTGATTTTACTCTGTTGTCATTGTCTCAATATGTCTTTCCTCCCCAGTGTGAGTTCCTTGAGGATAGGGACCATGTGTGAGTCACCTCTGTGTCCCCAGGGCCCAGCACAGAGCAGGGACCCCAGAAACAGACATGCCTGTTTTCTTCTCTCTCTGCCCTGTCCTCAGAGAATGAGTACTCAGTGGATGATGAGTGCTTGGTGAAGCTGCTCAAAGGCCTGTGTCTCAAATACCTGGGCCGTGTCCAGGAGGCTGAGGAGAATTTCAGGAGCATCACTGTCAAGTAAGTGCCTCTGTGGCTGCTTCCAATCCACATGGCCTACTGCTGGGCCCGGTTCTCCTGGGTAGGCTTTTCAGGTATATTTCTCCCTCATGTGCGCTCATACTCCAGTGCCTTGCCCTACCTCTGTGCACTCTGCAGTACTAGCCTCTACTGTGCCAGGACCCTTGCTGGGCACTGATCATTAAGACCTCATCCTCCAGGGCCACCAGATTGCTCAACTACAGTAGCCCATCCACACCAAGAGTTCATGTGAATGGTGCCCCCTGAAGTGTGAAATTCACCAACTCTGCCCTTGCCCTCGTCCTTGGAGATCACCGGTGTTACAGATAGCTACAGGCAACTCAATCTGGTATGATCAGTGCTAGAGGGAAGCAGAGAAGACAGCAGGTGTCCTGAGGAGGAACCTAAACCTAATGTAAGATGCCAGGAAAGGCGTTCCAAGGATGCTGTTTAAATTATCAGGCAGAGAAAGCAATGGAAGAGGGGTTTTAAGTGGAGTAGGTAAAGCAGGGGTGCTTGGGTACAGAGATGCCTTAGGCTGGAGGGACAATGATTAGGCTTTCCCTGCCTGCATGAAGTTATAGAGGGAAGGGCTGCAGACAAAATAAGGGGGGGGGGGTGTATACTGGCTGTGTTGTTTACAAGACTGAACTTTATCCTGCAGACATAAAAAAGCTAGGGAAGACACCAGACATGGCAGATCTGGGTTCTAAAAGGGTGTTTCTGGGGCAGCATAGTGGCTAGGTCAGAGGGGCCAAATTGGAGACAGGACACTTCCAATATAATAAACCATTCAACTTGGAAAGGGGGTTGGGGACTGAGGTGGGAGTGGGCTAAGGATATATGAGCCATATGGTGTTGGGAAGGTGGGTCCCAGGTGCAGGGGCTTGGAAGGCTCTGCTGTGGATCCTAAGCCTTTCTAGGGCTAGGTGGTGGGAACCTTCCCGAATTGTAATTCAGAGCTGATAACTCCACTCGGGGGCATGGGTTGGATCCTCCCACTTGGAGAAGGTTCTGGAGGAGAAGCCTGAAAGATGTCTCAAGGGCAGGGCCTGTAAGCCATGTCTTCTTCTGTCTCACAGTGAAAAGAAGATTAAATATGACCACTACTTGATCCCAAATGCCCTGCTGGAGTTGGCCCTGCTGTTTATGGAGCAAGGCAGAAACGAAGAGGCTGTCAAACTCTTGGAAAATGCCAAGTAAGGCTGAATTAGCTGATGAGTACTTTGCTCCCCATGAGCTCAGGAGCTTCACCTGGCTGGGGGCAGAGGAGCCCAGGCATCAGTGAGAGAGGGTGTGGGCAACGCAGGATGGCAGTCCAGAGGCCAGACCTGTGTCCCTGGGAACCCAGCTCCACCTAGCGTGCAAAGGCTTCCTTCTCAATTTACCAGTGAGGAACTGGAATTGCAGAAGTAGGGAGTGAGTCACCCAGGGTCACACATGTTAGCCACAGGGCTGTGTGAAGACTCAGGTCTCTTGCCTTCTAGCCCATAGATCTACCTCTTGAAACCTCAAGCTTGGGGACCATTGGGAACAAGAGGGGCTCCAGAGGGCATGAGATCTTGGTGAGGAGCTACACAGCCTTTCTGCTAATCCCTATTGGGCAGGCCCAACTTCCTTTAGACAGGGATTTAAGCCTCTGCAACTCTTCCTTGGCTGATGGGCTCCCACAGCTCAGGCTAGAGCAGCCTCATATGTATAATTCTCTGGTCTCTTCCAGGCAAAACTACAAGAATTACTCCATGGAATCAAGGACACATTTTCGAATCCAGGCAGCCACACTCCAAGCCAAGTCTTCTCTAGAGAATGGCAATAGATCCGTGATCTCACCAGTGTCCTTGTAGTTTTGTGCAGCACTCCCAAGCTGGAAGACAGAGGCAGCTGGACAGAGCTCCTGGAAACATTTCAGAACTGATCCCCAGCCCCTGCCCTGCCTTTGGGGTCCACCGGTGCTCCAGTGAGATGGCACGACCCAAGTATCCGCGAAGAAGCCAAGCTGGCACTGTTACCAGTGTGGCCAAGGTCCTTTGCAAGGACAGAGCAGGTGGAGCCTTCTGCCTGCCCTATCATATACGGGTACTTGTTTTTCACTGTGATGTTTAAGAGAATGTATGAACAGTTTACATTTTCCATAGAAATATAATTATGGGATCATAGTTGGCTTTTTAAAAAACCACCAACCAACCATCTGTATATCTTTGCTTTAACCCATACCGATCTGGAGGTAAATCTGTATGCCAAAGGCGAAACTGCTTTTCAGACTTCAGCAAGGTCTCAGCTTTCAGGGCTGGAAGGACCCTCAGGAGGGTCTGCACTTCAGGCTTCAAAATTTCTGGGGGTTGCACAAAGACACCCCTATCTTACTTCTTACACTTTATTTTCACTCCCTTTGTATCCTTCCAATTTAAAAAAAAAGAAAATCAAACCTGTCTTTTTAGTGAGATAATGCTCACTTGAGTTGATCTGTGGGGAAAAAAATCAATCTCTACCAGTAAGGAATGGGGATGCTGAGGCCGGACAGAAGGGGAGCTGTGTGGCTCTTTCTGTGCTAAGAAGTTGGGTAGGTGGTTGTCAAATTGAAACCGCTCGGAATAATGTATGAAATCTTCTGTACTTCACTCCAAGGTACATTTATTTACCAACAGCATTTTTCTTAGAAAAATGGTTGTTATTGGCCTATTGTACATGTTTGAATTTTTTCAGTTAAAAGTAGATATTTAAGTAATAAAACTTACATACTTAAAAGAGATCATGCAACATCAATTTAAATGAAATATGTGTTGCTTGAATCCGTAGGCAGCGCAGAAGGTCTGGATCAGAAACTTGTTTTATTAACATGATATTCTAAAATTTTTAGAATAAGTTACCAACATTTAAAAATGGGGAGGTTTCACCAATAAATCTGGTCTATTAAAAAAAAAAAATCTGGTAACCTTAGGCCTTATTACCATAAGGCAACAAGGCAAGAATCAGTCAGAGCTGAGCAGAGGTGTTTTTAAACACTTATACTACCCTCTGGTCCCTAAAATCACCTGCATTTGCAACCTCTGGGACTGTTAAAAGGAGAACTCAAGTTCAGTGATCAAGGTTTACCATTCAGAATCTCATGACAGCATACTTCAATTATAATAATTTCCATAGAAAACTCATGTACACAGTAAAAATATTCATCTGTGAACATGTCACTCCTTAAATACATGAATGCAATTTCTCTAAGGGAAGAACTGCAGACAACTTTCTAATCATCCAGCATTGCTGTATTTAGCAAACACTTCTGAGCATTTGCCAGTGGTTAGGTGTGTTAATCTACTAATATACAGTCAACCAGTTTCTGGTGACAGATACTGAATGGGTTTTAGGTAAAGCATATTCTCATTGGGGAAGGAAAGCAAAACAGAAAACTCTCACCCAAGGTCCTCTTTCACAGTTGGTACTGTCAGAGCAGAGCTGCTATGAAATTTTTTTTCCTTGTTAGAACTAGATAAAAGACTGCTCTCCATAGAGCAGCCCTCTGCAAGCTCTATCTCCTCCAAAGCCTGGATGCTGGGAGGCCAGCCTGTTTCTAGGCTGCTGGGCAGGGCGGGGGTGAGAGGGCGACTACAGCCAGGCTGCTGAGAGGACAGCTTTCCATGGCTCGCCCACTTATTAGAACCCTATCGCTGTAAAAAGCAGCACTGGACATAGGAGACCAAACATAATTTGCACAGTAGTTTATTTTTAAAAAATCCCTTTTACTTCAACATTTATTTTAGGTACTTTTGCTTGTATTTTAAACATTTATGCCAGATGGTTTCCTTGTTTGTTGCTTCTTTCTTGCTAGGCTTCATTAATTAAGCCTACATCACCTTCACCTCTGTCTGCTG
Source organism: Furipterus horrens (assembly GCF_987537825.1). Taxonomy (NCBI): domain Eukaryota; kingdom Metazoa; phylum Chordata; class Mammalia; order Chiroptera; family Furipteridae; genus Furipterus; species Furipterus horrens. Next base: position 35,300,661 of record NW_028327173.1, on the reverse strand, counting down.
CCCTGGCTGCAGTCTGGCTGATAAGAGAAATCAGTGGGTTTTGTCTCCTTAAGCCCATCTGCAGCTTGAGATAGTCTGTGAAAAACATGCATGTGAAGGAGGGTGGAGGGTGAACACATATCCTTGTGCAGAGGGTGAAAATTATTATGAGCTAATTCCTGTGTCTGCTTTGAGCCATTTCTGGTTACTTCTCTTACAGATCTTTCCAGCACATCCGCCCCAGATAGGCAGCTGATCAGGTGGAGAGTTTTGGCCTAGAAATAAGACTTCAATTCTAGTCCCTGCTTCACTCTTGATTTTCAGAGTAACCTTGGGAAAGTCACAGACCCTCTAAAAACTAGCAACTTGGACTAGATTACACTCTTTCCTGTCAATAATTCTGATTCTAACTCTGGTCAAGTCTGTTGGTGTGTTACCAATCTACTCAACCAAAAATGACAGGATTCCTCAATCTGGTGCCTTAATAGGAGCCCAGAATTTATCTTCATTTGGGGCAAGTCTAAATCCTGCGCCACACACAGGTACTCAGTTGTGAGGAAGTAGCAACTGTGTAACCTGACCAGAACAGGCCCTTGACAACGGAAAGTCTACCTCTGCCTCTCACTGGTTACAGGCCCTTGCGCTTTCAGCAGTATGCTGGCCCCTATCAGTTCTCCCATGTGTTGGCAGGATTCCCTATTCCTTATCTCTCAAGTCAGAATGGGAGTATTTCCAAAATAGCTATGGTCATTCACAGCAAAAGCCATGACCTGACAACAAAGCCAGGACCCTAAAAGGTCAACACCAACCCAAGACTTGGCTGAGGTGCTGATGGGAGATTCCCAGCAACTGAACAATAGCACCCAGGAGATTTTTAGAAAGCCCTGGCCTGTAAGTACTCAACAAATATAAAATCCAAAGACAATTTTCTCCGGAGTTACTCCCAGATTTATTTCTCCTAAAACGATGGGAAACAGACAACTTATCCTTGTTTGCTTCAAAATTAAAGCTTCACAGTGTACTTTTTCAGTAATTGTTTCCTTATGTCCTTAATACCATCACACTAATTCAGTAATAATGGGAGGTGCCTGGATTCCAAAAACCATGCAGCAAATGGGAACTTGTTTCCAATGTTGGAAAGTGCCTTTCTGCTTAGGTTAGCACAGCTCCTGGGAAATCCGGTACAAAGCTCAACAGGGTAAGTTCACAGACAAGGAGCCTCATTTGGGGCTTGAAAAATTCATTTATAAATTAGCAATCTATGAATTGCCTCCACTGCATAAAATCAACTTTCAAATGACAAAATGTAATAAAGCCCCTCCTTTGTGGAGACATACAATTATTGAAGGTCACAATGGACTTCTAAAAGTTGACATTCAAGTTTAATTAGACATGTTACAGCTAATACCTCACAAATGGCTGGACTGGGTTGTCTTGTTTTTCAGATCATTAACAAACACTTCTGAACACCAGACACTATATGTTCTGGGTGGGAAAAAATAGCTAATATCAAGTGCTCATTATTTACCAGTTGCTACTCTGAACACTTTACATGGTTCTAATCCTCACAACCATATTGTGAAGTAGGGACTACTATTGCCATTTTACAGATGAGCAAACTGAAACAGATTAAATAGCTTGCCTAATATCACATAGTTACTATGCAGTATAAAGATCTGAAGCAAAGCAGTTCAACTCTAAAGCCCACGCTTATCTAAATTGCTGGTTGAACTTAAAATGATCATTTTAAAGTCGGATCTGACTGCAGTGACCTGGCCACTGTTAAGGTAGAAGCTAAAAACTCAAACACTAGAAATCCTTGGTCTGGAACACATAGAAAATACACATTTGTGTGGCAGTTCCCCCAGGCCACTTGGCTTCATGAAGTAGGGATAGGTTCTAACTTGGACAAAGCCAAAATAAATAAAAGGCAACCCTTAAGCAACAGTATTTGCTCATAAAATCAATGAGGGATACTGGAGGAAAAGGCATGATCTGATCTCCAGATGGATAGGTAGAGTTCTGGTCAGCTACTCCAGAGACAAGAAATGAAGCCTGAACAGATGCAGAGGCTCAGGCCCGGATTGAGGCGTGAGGGGTAGCAAACCATGTGCTAGAATAGATTTGGTATAAGACAATAAAAGGCAGGAACATTTGACAAGTGGGGAGCATATGCTAAAGGCACACAATTTTAAGTTTGGCTGGCTGGCCAAACACATCACATCTGTGGGTCAAAGTAGTCCATGGGCCAGAAATCTGTCACCCTTGGACTGTAGCTTTCAGATAACTATCTATGAAAAGAGGTCATGAGCAAATTCACAGTAAGAGAAAAGCTTGATCTCCTAAAAATATCAATGTTAAGTTCTATTAATTACATGGGATAGTGGGAAAAAAGCACAGACTGGATTCAAACTTAGTTGGAATTAGTTCACTGCTTTGAGAATCAATTTATATTTCCATAAAATGAGGCTAATGCCAACTGCTTCACAGGATTGCTGAGAATAAAAAGAAACCATGATGGAACTGCCTTTTGAACCAGCAATTCCATTTCTAGGATTATATCTGAAGAATCCTGAAACACCAATTCAAAAGAACTTGTGCACCCCTATGTTCATAGCAGCGCTGTTTACAATAGCCAAGTGCTGGAAACAGCTTAAGTGCCCATCTGTAGATGAGTGGATCAAAAAACTGGTACATTTACACAATGGAGTACTATGTAGCAGAAAGAAAGAAGGAACTTCTGCCATTTGTGACAACATGGATGGAACCAGAGAGAATTATGCTTAGTGAAATAAGCCAGGCAATGAAAGAAAAATACCATATGATATGTATGACCTGATACAGGAGACTAATGAACAACACAAACAAATGAGGAAAACTGAACCAGAGGCATGTAAACAAGGAGCTGACTAACAGTGACAAGGGGGGAGGGGGGAGGGAGAGACAAGGTGGGTAAGAAGGGGAAGGTTCTGGTCAAAGATCATGTATAAATGACCCATGGACATGGACAACTGGGTGGGGACTGACTGTGGGAGAAGGGGTGGGCAGGGTGTGGGGAAGCAATGGGGAAAAAAGTGGGACAACTGTAACAGAAAAACAAACAAAAATTTTTAGTGGGGGAAAAAAAATGAAAGCAAAATAATAAGTGAGCCAGCAAATCCCCCCTGCCAAAAAGAAGAAGAAGAAGAAGAAGAAGAAGAAATCATGAAAACACCCTTCAGTGTATTAAGGTGGTAAATTTATTGGGCCTCATATACCGTGGGAAGACAGCGGTGGGGTTGGCCTTGGTGATGACTGATTCAAGGGCTCTAGTGCTTCTCCATCTCTTGGCTTTGCTCCTGTCTTAGATGGGGTACTGGGCAGACAAAAACAACATGTATCCACTGTATGTCCTTTTATTCAAAGTTCATATGCAGGAACTATGGTCTGCCACATTCCAAGGTGAAGGGAAGGATGAGGACAGTGGGTGTAATCTATGGTACTGGTTAATGACAAGACATCAGAAAGTTGCCTTTGCCCTTCTTGCCACCCTCAAAAATCCTGTTTATAAGATCTCTATTTTCCACCTGGCGTATCTGGCCACACCATGCTCCTCTCTCTTCTTCAAGAGTGAATAAAAACTTTATTCTCTTAAAAAAAATCCTATTTTCCTATGGGAACTTCTTTGATGATGGCTCCCTCTTCACCAGAAATGATTAAGATTCCCTAGCACCTGTCTTCTTCCCCCTTCTCCTTCCCTTCACTTAATAAATAACTATTAACACCAATTGTCTTGATCTCATGGAACTTGGTCTGACGAGGAAGACATACAAGTAAACACAGAATCACAGCCATGGCGTAAATAACCAGGGCATGTGTTCAGTTCAGGGGATAAGCCAGCCCTTGGAACAATCTGGGTAAGTGAACTACAGGGCAGAAACTATAATTTCAAAAAATCTAAGACAGAACTGAGCTTGACATTTTAGGAAGAACAAAAAGAAAGTCTATGAGGCTAGAAGGTAGAGTACTATGAAAGAAAAGAGGCAGAAAGCCAACTGTCTCCATGAAGTTTGGATTTTACTCTCAGCACAGTGGGAGGCTATACATGTTCTAAGTGGAGGAATGACATCATCTAATTTACTCAAAATTATTTTAGCTGCGCTGTGAAGGATGGATTACATAGGGTTAAACATGGAATTTTGGAGGCTGGTGCCCATACCAAAGGTTTCCAGCACCAGCTGCCTTTGCTTTGTGTAAAATTGCTGATAAAAATACATCTTCCCTTCACCAGCTACAAGACTTATGGAAAAAAAACAAACGACTTTCAATATGCTAAGTGACAGGCTCTAAGATGTAAGTTGGCATTTCATATCCTTTGCTTGTCAGGAAAATCAGAAACCCAGTTTATCAAAATCTGCACTTCAAAGATATCTTCAAAGCCATTAACTCAAAGTTTAAGAAATATAGTCCTGAGAACAGTACTTGCAATAACAATCTCAAAGTGCCCTCCTAGATACAGTACCTGCTCACAAAGAAGAATGTTTATAAATGATTCTTCCTCATGTCAAAATAACATTATATTGATTATCAGTGTAAGCAAGGGCAATGAAGACAAATAGTTTGTGAAAAACAATTTCCCTTCCCCCTATACACTACACACTATAAAATGGTAGCTTTTTAATCTATGTTCTGTCTGCTGAGTTCAGCTACCCTCAGAGACAGAAGGTCAGGATTCTGCAGTGTCAAAGCTCAAGGATTGGCTCTGATTGTGGAATTAGCATATGCAGCCTATTCTCCCAACTCTAGCATGGAGAGTGCTGGAAGCCAATCTCAATGTCTTTCTGATAGCATAATGCAGGCTTCCCGTTTTGCACAATACTTTGGGATCCTGAATGACTAAATTAACTATGTGGCCCCCAGAGAAAAGCTGGGCTTATCACTTTTCAAAACCAACCCTGACCTATGTGGCTCAGTTGGTTGGGTGTCCTCCCACAAAGCAAAAGTTTGCCAGTTTGAGTCCCAGCCGGGGTACATATGAGAAGCAACAGATCAATGTTTCTCACCCTTTCTCCTTCCTTTCCCTCTCTCTAAAAATAAATAAAATCTTAAAAAAAAAAAAAAAAAAAAGCCAACCAAATATTGCAAGCATTCAGAATTCACCACTATGACCAGATTCTTGAGGCAAACCCTCAGTTACCGAGTTCAACTTCTTTTTTTCAGTGCCAAGCAATGTGGAGCCTGTAAGCACTGATGCTACAGAAGGGGTTCAAAGCAAACAGGTGCTGCTCATCCTTTGAACACAATCAAGTCTTAGATGTCTAAAATGTGTACCTTATTCATAACGCTGCTTTGTTCTTCATTCATATGCAGAGGAAAACAAACTTTCTGTGCAAAGCATCCAAAGATGACTAAATCTTCCAGTGGACAGTAACTTTTAGTTAGTATTTCTCCTAAAGTTTCCTTTAAAACTTTATGAACTGGTAAGTGGGTTTAGTCTATCAGTAACAGTAATCAGATGGTTCCAGTTATTGTCCTGAGTGATAAAGCAAACAAGAACAATGTGGACAATTAAAATGTGCAGACAAGTCCAAACCTCTTTTGGAAAATTTCACTAATGCCTCTAACGGAAACTTTATGAACTAGTTAATGGGTTGTAAAGGGACTCATCGGGATTTTCTATTTCCATGCTAAAGAGTAAGAAAATAACCAAAGGACAAATGGAAAAGCAAAGTCTAGGTACTCTTACCTGAACAATCAAACTGAATAATCCACAAGCACCCAACACTGTTGTCCCCTTTTAAACTATCCTGTGTGGTTTAAAAAGGACTGGTCAGAATTAAATAGGCTAATCAATTTTTTATGGGATGCTTAGAGAGGTCCTCATAAAAGGAATTATAAGAGTATTTTAAAATTAATATTCTGCAAATACATGTGCTTCATCCATTTACTACCCTCCATATGTTGTTTTAATATAAATCTCAATGTGTTGTAATGTAACTCCTAGGAGCTAAATAAATAGATGGAGGTTATTTTTCTCTAGCTAAAAATACTATATGTGCAGATCTAACAAAAAGTCCAGCAAGTTTTCCCTAAATTTATAAAATTAACTCACTGTATCTTTTAAACCACTTAGGAAAAGTACTATTTTAAGATGTTTATATAATGCAATTCAACCAAACATTTACAGTTACTTGATTAAACCCTTATGTTTTACTTAAATCATAACAAACTAAAGCCCTGTCTAAATCTCAATTGTGAACATTAAACCACTACCTCGGCATAGGTAAATACATATTTTGATGTATACAGAAGTGAGAAAAAATTCTTTCAGAAACTACTTTTGATAGCTCTTAGAAAAATCTCACTTAACAGTGGGTCAACCAGTAATTATATTCAATGCAATGATGAAAACTTTGTAGTTGGACCTTTTTTACTCTATTTAACAAGCATTTATTAAGCACTCAAGTTTTGAGTATATCTCCCTAAGGGAAAAAATATATTTAAAGAGATAAATGGGTGGATCCAAACTTTTAACAGGCCCTCATGCTGATGCCTCCCATGATGGGGACGTCCTGAACCAGGCTTGTGTCTCATGAAAGTCCAGCTGAGTATACAACTAGAGCAGGGAAGCTATGTAGAGAGGGTACAGAGACAGGGCTAACAAACTATCTCCTCTGGCTTCCTCCCCACCCAATAAAAGAGTAGATGATCTTTAAATTCAGGTGAGTAAATTTAATATTTCAGGAGCTACAAACGTAAAATCCAACTTTTTGCATGTTCACTAATTTCAAAGTTATAGGCTTAAAAAATTAGTTGAGGTTATTATGTCAGTTATGAAGCACTTACATGCAAGTGAATGAGTTGACTCAGAAACTGACTACTAGACACCAAACTGTACACATTTCTGAATTATGCCAATGAAACTTACCTTCTTTTCCTGTTTCCCATTTTCAGGCTCAGGACCATAGGCAGCTCTACTTTTGACTATTTTATTGTTATTCCTTTTTAAAAATGCATGCTTCCTTACGAAGGAGCTTTGTACACAGAGAATCTGCTACTTCAGTGTTCACTGTATTCTGTGAAAGCATACTGTTTTAATACCACACGGTATACTGAGAGTAGGGGGAGACTCTTATAATACCTGATTTAAGAGGTTTTCTACAAGAACACTCATAGTATTGAAAAGATTTGTGTGAACCAAACTACAAGTATCTAAAAGTATTTCAATTTGCTGGGTTTATATTTAAAAAAATAAGGTTCTTTTATTTTTTCCTCATTAGGCTTTTCAGACATATTAAGGCCTATAGCCAAGCATGAACACATCTTGCTCAAAGCTAAATATGTCAAACCCATCATTTGGCTTTAGAATATTGAAGCTATCAAGTTTCCAAATTTATCATTAGATGGTATTAAATGCCAATCCATAAAAAATACTTTCCCAAAAGTATATATACCTAGAGATTTAAAAGTAATTAATTAAATCTATATATATCTATTTTAGAGAGTATTAGATAACGTGGGGAATACTGTCATGTAATCAACTCTAACTTTAGCCCTTTACAACTGTATTGTAACTTTATTTAACTTAGTAAAAGCCAAAACTGATGGTTCTTAACATGGTATGTGAAAATCAAAATCAAAAATACAAAGTACCTTAAAAAAAAGCATTCAGCTCAACACTGGTTCCTTCACTATCACTGTGAAACTTCTGTGAAGGAAGCCTTGTATAAAGAAAAAACTAATAGCAGCATAGAAAATGATTTTTTTTGAAAGTTCATTTACCATATTTAACGATCTAGAAAAAAAAGTCTGACTATAACACTTGATGACACAGACATCATATTTGAGCAGAAATACAAGAATTTAAAGGAGTAATCTCACTAAAAATATTACACAACTTCAGGTGTTTCCTGCAAATTTGCTTTATGTAATTGGGTGGATATAAATTAAAGAACAAAAACTTAAGCAAGATACATGTAACAATTTAACAGAACCTGACAATCTAATTTCTTTCATTTTTTTTTTTTTTTCTCAAATTCATCTTGTGGTCTTTCCATCATGGGGCTCATAAGAAAATAAACCAACATACAGATACTAGAATCAAATGTCAAATCTTTAAGAAGTACTTATGATATACTAAATTCCTCTATAATGCAGTTATGAAGAACCTTTAAGATACTCGTGTTTTTTATGTAGAAAAGTGTTAAGAGTCAAATATTCAACTCAATATAAAATAATAAGAAACATTTCTGATTTGTTAGGTTGAAATTGTTTCTCCTTTTGCTAATGAATTTTTTCTTTTTAGCTGTAATATCACTGAGCTGAACAAATAAATCACCTTCGAGTACATAAGGAAAAATAAACACATGCTAAGTGGATAAAACATTACAACTACATCTTTACTAGACCATCTCTACCTCTAACACATCAGAAGCTTAGAGATTCAGTGTTCTTACATTAACTGCAAGAAAAAGATAAAGGAGAAATTCCTTCTTTTTTGAGATCACAACTATGAAGTCATGTGGTTATACAAATTCTGCATTTGTGTGCAAAACATTAAATACATTTATCTTAATTCTCCTTGCTTACTAGACTTGTCAGTCAGCTAGCAGGACTTTCCAAGAGACAAGAGACTGAGATGCGTTTTGTATAACTTCAATAACCTCAGCACTACAATAATAAGAGATGCAGTATCCTTTTGCTATGGTTCAAGACAACAGGGAAGGAGGTCACAAGAAAAGAATAAATCAAAATTGTTAAAACTGAGAAACTTTTCTCAGTTCCACTATGGTGCCACTTCTATTTTTACATAAGCATTGTGGCATAATTCAAGCTCAATAAATCAGAAATCTTAATATTTAAAATTTACCTTGACTTTTATAACCATATTAATCAAAATAATTAGATAAAACACATAGGAAAGGGTAATATTAAACCCCACTTTATTAGAGTTGATTTCTTGAAACATTAACTCATTTTTTTTTTTTTTAATAGAAAAGGGATAGTGCATCTCAGTTTGCTTACAAGCTAGGAGATCACTTTGAATTCTGCATTTCCTAACTGCAAACAGATATAGCACTTATAACAGGTTATAAATAAACTGGTTTTCAAGCATAGAGCCAGCCCCAACGATAATAATACACTATTAAAAAAGACCTAAGGCAATGAATTCCATTTCCAATGGAAAAAAAGAACTGTGCAAACAAGCTTAGAACTACTTTTTTTGTGCCAGTGTTATAAAATGTAGCTTTTAATAAAACCTTGACCCAAATGCCAGCAACTTGAGAAAAGAATTTGGGTGGGGGAAAGAAGAAAGTTATTTCATTTAGGAAAAACAATCACTATCTTTTTCCTAATCTTCAACACACACAATTTAAACATATACAGCTGCTGTAACACTTTACACAATTCCTATGTACTGGAGCAATAACAAGATCTAAATACAATTATATATTTTTAAACACTGGGTCAAGGCTTTACATAAAAATACCATCCTACTTTTCCCCCTAAGTTTCTAAAATATGACATACTTTTTTCCCCAACATCCACAGCCATTCAGAAATCTTTAGGAAACTTTTGTGCATGATCTTAACTCCTAATCCCTGGCTCTTTGGGCTCAGTGACAAAAGATCAAAACCACCAAAAACGATGGTTCACTTGAAGTCAGATGAGAGATCCTGGCTCAATTTGTCTCATAGGACGAAAGCAGTGCTGCATCAACTGGCTCCATGCAGGACGGGCACGTGAAGGATCTCATCAACCAGTCGTCTATACAGTCCAGATGATAGATGTGCATGCACGGCAGAAATCGAATTGGGTCCCCATAAACAAAGTCCATCATACAGATCACACACCTGTTGGGAGTGAGGAAAAGAAATCAGAAAGCATTTTTAGAGAAGTGATCTACCTAGAATACTCTTTAAAATCCCATTACAGTGTTAAGCTGACAGATAAAAAAATGGCTTGCCAGTCATCCTATCACCACAGCAAATTGAATTTTTTTTCCTATAAGTGTTAAACCATCCACAATCTCTTACTTCAATTCTCATGGAAATATGTAGAGTTTGAGAGCAATCAACAGAACAAACAAAAATGGACCACATGGGGATCAAGTCCATTGCTAGAACTGTGCTTGTAACACAGCTACATAGAAGAGAGCGAAAGGAGAATGTGATGCTTTAGGCAGGAAACTATCAGCTAGATAAACCTCGTTCGTTTACTTGAACTGAGTTTTCAGCGTAAGTCCAGGAGTAAGATAGTTTTAATTTTAATAACTATATATAAAAACAGAACACTAATGTCAGCCTAGTGACTGGGCTGCGGTAGGCTGGAATTCTCTTTATTAACCTCAGTTTCAAGTTGACCGCACTTTTCTTCAGGCTCAAAAAGCAACCAAATTCTGCACTGTTTCAAAAGTCAGTATTCTAGACAGGCTATGATCTTAAATGCTAGCACTAAATGGTGCTATGGCTCAGACAGTCAAACATCAACACAATACGTAAATCACATTATGCCTGTATTGGCAAGACCATTCTCAACCTAAAATGAATATGGCTGTTTTCATTAGAAACTCTCAGACAATGGCCCTGGCTGGAGTGGCTCAGTGGACAGAGTACTGGCCTGCAAACCAAACTGCTGGCTCGATTCCCAGTCAGGGCCTATGCCTAGGTTACGGGCCAGTCCCCAGTTAGGGGTGCGCAGCAGGCAACCACACATTGATGTTTCTCTCTTTCTCCCTCCCTTCCCCTCTCTCTAGAAATAAATAAAATCTTCAAAAAAAAAAAAGAAAGTAAAGAAAAGGTACTCCCAGACAATGACTTTGAGGAGAAAAACTCCCCAGAAGTAAGATTTTATATCAAACTCATCAGGCTTAATAAAATTATTGCACAAGCTAAGAAACTGATATAAGATTTTCCTCATATTACTAAAAACCCTTAGTAAACAATTAATTTTTTCAGTCTGATGGCATGTATTCATTCATTCATTCGAATAAGCCAGTTGACTATGGCTACATAATCTACCAAAGTATTCCTATACCACAATTTACTACTTAACTATACCTCTACTGTTGTTTTTCACTAAATATCTTCATGCATAAAGCTAAAGGAACTAGAGTGAAGTACACACTTTGGGGTAGATCTCCAGAATTAACTGTCTCCAACGGTATACACCTGAAGGTCCTTGACACATTGCCAAATTGCTTTCCCAGCTGACAAGGTAATGTTGGTACTAGTTCATACACAGATGGATCATTTTTAACTGACATCAACTTTCATTCGAATGGACACAAACAACATATAAAATGGTCGGAATACATACCATTATTTAAGCTCTTTTTATACAAAAATTTTTCTTACATTGCTACAACTAAATATTCTCTTGCATTAACTGATTATATTTTCTGACTTCTAAAATGCAGAATATTTTTCAAAAGAAAATCTCTTACGATAGACCTCTGAAACATGTAAATTTGTTAAAACTTACTCTCGGATCTTTTTTTCCGATCCATCTCTTCCAGGGTCATAAACTCCTTTAGGCAGATGTTGTATAAGGCCTATTCTTTGAGCTATCCTAATTTGTTCCTCTTCAGTCAGCTGAGTTGCTAGGCGAGTCTGGCTAGGTGTTGGATGATAGACTGGAACTGGAACTTGTTCCTAAATTTTAAGAAACAGAGAAAAGGGTTATTTTATTAAAAATCTGTTTTTATATTTTCCTTTTTTTTTTTTTTTTTTGGAAGGGGCAAGGGAGTTTGGGGAGAGGTAGGCTGAGCTAGTGTACAGTAGTATGAGATTCTGTTTTACTCTGCTTTAACTTTAGCATACTGGACCTACTTTGAGGGATATAAACACAAGCTTCCCTAAAAAACCAGCATGAAATGTTACACAAAGTACTTCTCCATGAAGACCATAAAATCCAGATATATTCATTTCTGATATACAAATAGATAAATCAATATTATTACTTAATCTAATAAATTGTATGCAATATTCTGGAGGTCACAATGGAGTTTTGTTGCCTCAGTATACCATTATATTATTTACATTAGAATTGGCCAGAACATCCAGGCAAGACGGAGGCGAAGGTAAACACACTCCCCTCCTTGCACAACCACATCAAAATTACAACTAAACTGTAGAACAATCATCACTCAGAACCATCAGATATTGAGTTGAATGGAAGTCTGACCACTACAGAATTAAAGAAACCAAATCCATCCAGACTGGTAGGAGGACCAGAGATGCAGAATGGGCTGGTCCCCATCCACATGTGGTGGATAAAAATTCAGGTGGGGTATCTTGGGAGTGAGGAGTCCCAGCCCCACACCAGGCCCCCCAGCCCAGGGTTCCAGTGCCAGAAAGATAGGTCCCTATAATTTCTGGCTACAAAAACCAGTGGGGACTGAGTCAGTGGAAGAAACTTCTGGAGTCCCAAGCAGTTCCCCTTAAAGAACCCACACACAAACTTACTCAGACTCACTCCCTCTGAGCTCCAGCACCAAGGTAGCAGCTTGAAAGATACCAGTGGCATATAGGAGGAACTGAAGGGTCTGGCATCAAGGCAAGAACTAGGACAGAGCTTTCTCTCAGACTGTCATACAGAAAGCTGAATCCTCCCCCTACAGAGCCACACAGCTGGCAGGTAAGTACCATATCTGAGACTCCATCAACCTGGCTAACACTGCCGCACCCTGCAGATCCTCTGAGGCACTGACCCACCCAACTTACAGACCCACCCAAGTTGTTAACAGTCACTTTTCCATATGAATGGCTGGATTTAATTCACACTTCTCTACTTCCTAAATCCTCTCAAACAAGCAATGGCTGGCTTCAGTGAGCCCCCAACCCCTGTACCCATTGCTAAGTGGCTCTAGGACTGGCACTAGCAGCAGCCAGTCTAGGATCACAGCTTGGTTTTGCCTGGGAGACTCCAAGCCCAGCACAAGTAGCAGCCACCTCAGATTGCTTTGTAGCTCATGCTGGGTGGCCCGGGTAGAACACAGGTTGGGCCTGCAACACCCGGGAAAGCCCAGATCCTGTGCACCCTGTAAACAGCCACAAACCACATCAGAGCACCACTACCCTGTCCCTGCACAGCGGATCCTCTACGGAGGTCAAAGGTTGGTGGTCACTGGTCACAGCCAGTTCTTGCAGCTGATTGGCCTGGGTAAATCTCTCCCACTGATCTGTCAACAGCAATCAAGGCTCAACTTCAAGAGGAGGGTGTACTCAGCCCACATGAAGGGCAGACCTCAAGTACCCAGTTGGGTGATAGGGGAGGCTGTGTCACTGGACCCCACCAGACACCGACTACATGAGGCCACGCTACCAAGACAGGGAGTCACAGCAGCTCCACCTAATACATAGAAACAAACACAGGGAGGATGCCAAAACAAAGAGACAAAGAAACATGGCCCAAATGAAAAAATAGATCAAAACTCCAGAAAAAGTGCTAAATGAAATGGAGATAAGCAGAGATGCAGAGATGAAATGGAGATGCAGAGTTTAGTTTTTGAAAACACTGGTTATGAGGATGCTCAAGGTACTTAGTGAGGACCTCAATAGCATAAAAAAGATCCAATGAGACATGAAGGATACACTAATTAAAATAAAGAACAATTTACAGGAAAGAGTAGAGTGGATGAAGCTGAGAATCAAATAAATGATTTGGAACATAAGGAAACAAAAAACCCATTAGAACAAGAAAAAAAAATCCAAAATAACGAGGATATTGTAAGCAGCTTCTGGGACAACTTCACGCATTCCAACATTCGCATCACAGGAATGCCACAAAGAGAAGAGAAAGAGTAAGAAACTGGAAATCTATTTGAAAAAATAATGAAAGAAAACTTCCCTAATTTGGTGAAGGAAATAGACATACAAGTCCACAAAGCACAGAGTCCAAAACAAGATGGATGCAAAGAGGCCCATTCCAAGACACATCATAAATAAAATGCCAAAGGTTAAAGAATAAAACAGAATCTTAAAACCAGCAAGAGAAAAGCAGTTAGTTACCTACAGGGGAGTTCCCATAGACTGTCAGCTGATTTCTCAAAAGAAACTTTGCAGGCTAGAAGGGACTGGCGAGAAATATTCAGTCATGAAAAGCAGGGATCCTTAGCCAAGATTGCTCTATCCAGCAAAACTATCATTCAGAATTGAAGGACAGAGAAAAAGTGTTTCCCAGGCAAGAAAAACTAAAGGAGTTCATTATTACCAAACCATTATTATATGAAACATTAAAGGGACTTATTTAAGAAAAAGAAGATCTAAACTATGAACAATAAAATGGCAAGGTTCTGGGTTCAAACTCCTGTCAGGACACATATAAGAATTAACAAACTGATGTTTCTCTTTCTCCCTTTCTGCCTTCCTCTCTCTCTAAAAATCAATAAAAAATGGCAATAAATACAAATCTATCAACTGAATCTATAAAACAAACTAAGCAAACAAGAAGAGAGAGAGAATCATGTATACAGAGAACATTTTGATGGTTGCCAGAGAGGAGTGAGGTGTTGGGAACGGCTGAAGAGGTGAGGGGATTAAGAAGTACAAACTGGTAGTTACAGAATAGCAATGGAGATGTAAAGTATAGTTTAGAAAATGGAGTAGGCAAAGTATTTATAGGCATGACCCATGGACATGAAGAATGGTGTGTGGATTGTCTGAGGTAGTGGGGGGTGCTGGCTGTAGAGGGGAAAAATTGGGAGAACTGTAACAGCATAATCAATAAAAGATAATTAATAAATAAAAGACATGGAAAATGGAGGGGAAAAAAGAACTGGCCATTATACACTCTTATTTGCAAACTTATTTTTTCTTTCCATATAGACAACAACCCTAAAATTAATTTATTATTTACTTGAAAAGACTGATTGGAATTTGCTGCAATAAACTTTTGTAAAATTTTTTTTAGGTTTTTAGACACATATTTGGATATGATAACTGAGTGAAATAAAATAAGCCCACCTTTCCTCTCAAATGGAATACATACAATGCTTTTAGGGATATATATTAAATAGCCAAATATCTGCTTACAATATTCATTTATATGCATATATTACTATACATGTATTAATTTAGACATATTGCCATATTCAGAGAAGGAAAACTCTGACTCCAAAAAACCTCCGCTGCCTTGCGGCATACCTCTTCAGGGGAAAGGCTAAGGGAGTAAACCCCGACAGAAAATCCGGAGCCGGAGTCCCTAAGGCGGTTTGACGTTGTAGTCAACACCGGCAACTCCTGCGGCGCACCTGAACCCAAGCTGTATCGACTCCGTCTTTCCCTTGGACCCTTCAGCTGCGAAGAGAGGGGGGGGTCTGCTGCATGGGCAACAGCAGACCCTCCATATTACCCTGCCCAGGCTCTGTAGCTTCAGCGTCATCACAAGATGTCGATTCAACACGGGAGGAGACAGATACCATGTCACTCCCGAGTCGGACTGCACAGCCATTCTCGGCGGTGCAGATAGACTCTTAAGAAGCTACACCATCGTCTCTCGAGACGGACGGCTGCCGACGACGACGACGACGATGCCATATTGCTTTTTTCTACTCACATGTGTAAAATGATTATATTCATACTCTTCATAAATTCTCTCAACAGATATTCACTGAGTGCTATTTATTATGTGTCAGGTGACAGGGAGTTGAGAATAAACAAAAATAAAGTTCCTGGAGTGGTGGAAAATGCTACTTTAGATAGGATGCTTAGGGAACACCTCTCTGATGAGACATTCGAGAAGACACCTCAATGAAGTATGAGTAAGATGGTGCATCTCTGACCTAATAATTTCATTGTGGTGAGAACTATTGGAGCCATTTAATATGTTTTAAAAAAAACATCTCTACTGAATAAACTGAGACTGAACACTTTGCATCCATGTATAAAACTTTCAGAGGAAATATAAAGTATAATCACAACTGCTTACATTACATTAGAAAATGCTATTTCCATTCATCCTGTAGTATCACTCACGAGCTCTACAATTTAAGCACTTGTTTACATCCACAGCCAACATTTGTAACTGTGAGATTTTGCCTCCAGGAATAACTGCTAAATTTGTGTTAAGCTTTAAAGAAAAATTCTGTGAAAAGACCTCCATAATCATCCAGAGCTAGAATCAGTTGAGGCTGTTTTGAGCTAATGGCTTCTATGGTTCAAAATAAAATAACTGAGAGACAACCTACAATGAGAATTTATAAAGGCCCAGTATTCAATATAAATACTCTTTTTGAAAAGAAATTTTAGAGGAAAGTCTCAGACAGATATAAATTACGCTCAAATACTGAAATATTTAATTCAGGAAGAGAAAACCTTCACCACAATGTCTCCTAAAGATACAATTATGTCCCTTTAAATGAGCTTTATCCTTATAAGCTCCTGTTCTAACAGTAGTTACTGAGTTTCTTGTCAAAGACAGTTCAATATAAGACTTTAAATATTCCTCTTCTCTGAGATTCAGAACAAATGTAAATCTGTTATCAAATAATTGAGAGTGTATTCTCTGGTACAAGTAAAATACCAGTAGTTCAAAGTTTCATGTTTTATAAATTTCCATATAAATTCATTAAGAGTTACGTTAAGTACTCTCATACTTCTATCTCATCGTTTAGGAAATAATAATCAAGCATGTGAATGCTTATCAAAGCTATTTTCTTTATCCAAATTTTTATTTCATGCATATTACATGCAAAGCAGACATTATTAAGTATGGCTCTTGGATCCTGATAACCCTGAGCTTAAGCTACTTCTTTGCCACTTAACAGAGTGACCATGTTAAGCTATTTAACCTATCTGGATTAGATCCTACCTTACTTATAGGGTTGTTATAAGGCTTAAATGAGAAAGCTGGTGAACCTTGGAATTGCAGAAACTCAATAACTGGCAGTTATTATAGTCATTAAAATTGCATTCAAAGAGCTATATCTATTATTGCAGCCAAACTAGCTGTTTTTTGTAAGTTCCATGCTTTTCCATCTTACTATCTTTGCTCTTATTATTTCATCTATCTGCACGTCTATTGGTATAAATTCTACCCTGTCCAGTAGGTTGTTGACATGAATGAAGCCTTCCCCAATCCTCCTCCCTGAGGCCCAATATTGACAGACTCTGCCTCTAGCCTCAGCTTAACTACATAGGTGTTGTCTACCTAAATGAGAAATAGGAAGGTTACACAGTACAGGAAACTTCAGTTACAAGTACTGTCATCAAGTAAGAAACATGTCAATTGTTCTAGCTTTAGCAGAAGAAGGTAAGTACCAAAATGACTGCATTTCTCTGGTAGAGCTTGAAAACTTTCTTTCAGCCCAATATATCTACAACACTATGACTACAGGCAATTTTTTGCTTTATAAAGTTATTTTTTTTAAATTAGTATTTTCTTTTAAATGAGCTTTGTACCTATACAAAATTTTTCAGTTTGTAGCTCAAATTCAGAATATTTTATATGCAACATGTATATTAAAGCCCTATTTTATGCACTAGAAAAATAACTTGGCTTAACTAGGCTTCACAGTGCATATAAAAGTGACTTCAATTACTAATGATCATAAATATGGCCACTGCATCTCTGGTTTAGCTAGTCACCCCTTCAATGTTTTATAAGTGGTAGGCAAACTTTCAACACAGAAGTTTCATGGTTCAGAGCCAAAAAGACTGACTTTGCTCTGCGACTTATTAGCTTTAAGACCTTCACCAAGTTTAACCTCTATGAGCCTCAGTTTCTTCATGTGTAAAGCGCTAAGACCACTGTTAAATTAAAAGGGAATCTCAAGTGTCTGGTACAACATGAGACAAACATATGAAGGCTCCTTAAATAAACGTTACCTATTATTATCACAGTTCTAATATTACATGACTATAGAACAGTGCCCTAGTATTTACTTTAAGAAATGAATTGGGCCCTGGCTGGTGTCGCTCAGTAAATTGAGTGCCAGCCTGCAAACCAAAAGGTCTCCAGTTCGATTCCCACTCAGGGCATGATCTGGGTTGCAGGCCAGGTCTCCAGTTGGGGGTGTGCAAGAGGCAACAATTAATGTATGTCTTCACACATTGCTGTTTCTCAGGGTCCCCCTCTTTCTCCCTCTCTTCCCTTCTCTCTAAAAAATACAGCCTTGGCTAGTGTGGCTCAGTGGATTGAGTGCTGAACTGTGGACTGAAGGGTTGCCAGTTCAATTCCCAGTCAGGGCACATGCCTGGGCTGCCGGCCAGGTTGCCAGTTGGGGGTGAGCGAGAGGCAGCTGATCTATGTTTCTCTCTTATATCAATGTTTCTCTCCCTCTTTCTCCCTCCTTTCCCCTCTCTCTAAAATAAATAAATAAAATCTTTAAAAATATATAAAATCTTTAAAAAATTGAAAAATAAATGAATTAGATTTACTATTTTTTATGCCAATCATACCTTAATGAAGCAGAAATTCAAACAAATAAAAAATTTAATTTATAAAAAGAAATGGGCCCTGGCTGGGTAGCTAAGTTGGTTAAAGCATCGTCTGGATACTCCAAGATTTGTTCCCTCCCTGGTCAAGGCACATACAAGAATCAAATATGAATGCATAGATGAGTGAATAAGATGGATTCCCTTTCATGTGCTCATGCTCTCTCTCTCCCCCTGGCCTCTAAAAATCAATAATAAATAAATGGATTGACAGAGGTAAGCAAAACTTTCCAAAAAAGAATCTTAAGAGTTCACCTAGAGTCACATAACTACTGACAATGTTGGAATTAAAATTCTGGTCTCCCTTTAAGCCAATAATTTCCACTACACTATGCTTGGTTGATGGACAGCTAGAAGATTCACAAGTTACAAGGAACTAGTATAAATGACCCATGAACATGGACAATGGTGTGGGGAGACTGTGGAGAAGGGGTGGACAGGGTGAGGGGGGAGAATGGGGGAAAATGTGGGACAATTGTAATAGAAAAACAATTAAAAATTAAAAAATAAAAGATTCACAAATTAAATGATTTGGGTTTTGTCCATTTATATCACTTTGAAGAACAGTAAGTACATTGAAATGACATTTCAGGAAAGCCATCAACATAAGGCATTTCTAATAAATGGTTCTATAAAGGTTTTTCACCTGCAATAAAAGTTTTATAATTTCAGTAACATATAGAATTTAAGAATTTCAAAGAACATCAAATCCATCTATAAGTTGCCCCTGTCATATTTTATTACTGGTAGAAAAATAAATTCTAAAGTCCAGTCATACCTTCTCTGTCTGTCCTTTGATTAAAACTCCTTGGGCTACTTCAGGTAGTTCTTACTGTAAGGTTGGGGGAAGGCCAAATTCTGCTCCTACCTAAGCAAGAAAGTTGTTTTAAAACACTAGAAGACAGTGTGTTCACTTTGGGGATTTCTATTATCCAATGTCACTTTCATAAACTACGTGGCTTAAAAAGGTAACACAGCCTACTAATTCATTGTGTTTTTTAAGCATCAAAACTATTTTGATCAAGGGAATTTCATTTATCATCACAGTACTTAAAACTGAGCTACTCTGGTGGAATGCAGCTGGGATGGAATGTCACCTAGGAGGGATGAGCACCCTCATCTCCCACCCCACCCCTACCTGGGGTACCTTGGTAGAATCCTATAAATCAAAGGAATACAATTAAAAAAAACACTTTTATCTAAGACTATGAGATTTTCAGTCTGAAAATTAAAAGAGTGGAGTCTCTGCTATTTACCCTGGTCACTTGAGCCAAGTTGTTTCATATTTTTGAATATAGGAAACAATAGCGGTGTTTTAAAGGGTGATGATATACTTGTCTATAAGATAGCATCAAAGAGTTCTGTAAATGTCAACATTTGTAAGCTATTATGACCCTTAGTTTTCTCCCCATCATCAATGACTGGTTTGCAGGCTTTAAGCTAACTGCTCTTGTCCCTGGCTTTGGTCCTGGTTTTTCGCCTTACCCCTGAATACAAGAAACATTTTGGCCCCTGTTATGACCCCTGCCAACTCTTTGCGTTTTTCAACTCTTGGATTACCATTTCTAGTCCACAGTTCCAGTCCAGATGACCAGTCTTGATGAGCTGCCATCCATCCGAGATATGACGCCTCTGAAGTCACACTAGTACTGGTATAAATAAGACTATGGGTAATAAGGGACTCCAAAATCCTTGAACACACTTACTACAAACAAAAAGAACTAAATTGTTCAACAAGTAGTATCTCTAAGCATGTGCTTTTTAAGAGGCTAGATTTCTTTGGTCTTATGGTTCACTTTTGTGTAAAGGGAACACAGAAAGCACAACAGAATAGGAAAGCTCTGTTTTATGAAGAAATATACTAATAGATATTGAAATTAAAACTCTATCTTTTAATTATTCACATTATGGATGCATTTTCTTATTTGGTATTTTTTGTTAAACAAAGAAACCCTCTAAGTACCACCTAGAGGTTTTAAATGATTTAACATTCTAATTTCAGTTTACATGCAACTTTTCAGAAAGCCATAAAGGAAAGAAAATGACTAAGAACTCCTGATATTTAAAGATGGGTGTGGCCTCACCCTTTTTACCACACACAACTAATTTTAATTGCCAGCACATCTGTTAAAAATGGCCTGATATATGAGTTATTGTTTAGTTAGCTAGAGATCCAATGGTATTTTCTAGGTGGCAAAATGGAACCTTAGACAGGGATATAAAAGCAACAATTTTTTAAGATTTAGATTTCAGGACAGTTCTCACCATTTCCTAACTGATGGCTCACAGTGCCTAAACTCTTTGTGTAAACAATACGATTTATGCTGAATACCTGCTTTCCTTCTGTGAGTTGTGGAATTTTGGTGTGTGCAAGGCAGTCAGTGCCTACTCAGGACCTTGTGCTTCTCTAGTAGATAACTGTTCATACATATTGGTACCATTCAATGAGGGAGGAATTAAGTGCATTCTGTTCGACACCACTAGGAGAGCACTCTTAGAAGCTTGTGCCTGTTTCCTATGAACACAGCCACCTTTTCCCTTTGCTGATTTTGATTTGTATTCTTTGCTATAATAAATCATAGTTATGATTACAATTATAGTCAAATCTCAGTTCTTGAACATCTCCCATCTTGAACAATTCGGTTCTCAAACAGCCTTCAGAATGAATTAAGTTAAAGAACCGAGGTCCACTGTATATGTTAAGTCCCATGAGTCCTTCTATGGAACTGATGAATATTCTAGATAATATTTATAATGAAGACTACTCCTGCACTGACTCCTTTGTTTCCGAATAGTTTGTGTGGAGACATTCATTAGAAATGCTCTTTGGGAAAAAGAAGTATTGTGACAACAGTAATTACACAGTACTTGTGTTTTATTCCTTTTCTCAAAGTAAATTTAAAGATACCCTTGAAGAAACTAATATTTTGAACATTTATTATTTAGCACAGAGAAAAACACTTTTGAAATAGAGATGTTGTTATGGGCTAATCTGTCTCCCAAAATCTATATGTTGAAGTCCTAATCCCCAATACCTCAGAACGTGACTATCAGGAGTCACAAATGTGACTGGCTTCGTCCTGGGTTCTTCTGT
This sequence comes from Furipterus horrens, assembly GCF_987537825.1. Lineage (NCBI taxonomy): Eukaryota > Metazoa > Chordata > Mammalia > Chiroptera > Furipteridae > Furipterus > Furipterus horrens. The sequence goes on along the minus strand of NW_028327173.1, from coordinate 35,279,172 downwards.
CCTATACTCTTCCCCTAATAACTATGTCCATGTTAACAGCTAAAATTACCAATTACATATAAATGATTCACAAATATAAATTCCAGTCTAAATCCCCCTTTTGACAGTTTCAATTCAGTGTCCCAAAAATACCTCAAATTTAACGTGTCCAAAAAGGAACTTGCCTCCAAAATCTGGTCCTCTTTAAGGCTTCACTGTCTCAGTGAATGACATTTTCTTTCTAGTTCCTTCCTGATCTGAATTCAGAGACATCCTTAGTACCTCCATTTATCCCCTTACCCTCCCATATTCAACACTCCACCAAGTTCTAGTGAATTCATTTTCTATCGAAATACTGACAGAATCTGTTCTTTTCTTTCCATATCTATTGCCAACACTCTAGTCTAAGTTCCAATTTCTTCCCTAGTGTAAAATATTAGCTACAAAATCTTAATTTGTTCTCTACCTGGAAGTTAGAGCAATCCTTTCAAAACAAATCCAACCCTATGCCTTCCTCACTCACATCTTAAAACTATTTCAAATAGATTTCCATTGCTGTTAGGATGCAGGCGAAAATCCTTAATGAGTTCTCCAAAGTCTGGTAACCTACCTACCTACCTCTCCTTCCTCATCTAACAATTCATTCACTGCTGTCTAGACCCAGTGTCCTTTCAGATCCTTTGAAGAACCATGGTCTATATGAAGTCATAGCACCTGCTGTACTCTCTGCATGAAACACTCTTCTCCATCACCACTCTGCTAAAATACCTCCTCTTCTTCCTTCAGAGCTCAGTTGAATAACCACTTGCTCCAAAACCTTCCCTAACTAACCATTCTCCTGGTATAGGTTCTTATACACTAAGTTACTTTCCTTCACAGCTTTTGTCATGGATGTAATTTCACATTTACATAGTTATAATTTGAATGTTTGTCTTCCCTACCAGACTGTTAAGATCCATGACAAGGATTGTCTGTTTTTGCTCCTCACTGAATGGATAGATGAATAAACAAGCTACTAAAAATGTCACCTACAAATGCTAAATAGTCACCCATTAACTTACTCCAGTGTCTCTTTTCATTTCAGTGTTTCTTTACATTTCCTGGAACCCCTTGCCAATTGTTAAATACTTAATAATGTTAGTGAAGATGCCATAACATTGGGGTTATAGAGTTGTTTTTGCTTTACTAAGTATATTTCTATAAGAATGACTGAAAGTAATGATACCTACCTCCACCACTGCCCCCAAATAAGAACCCTAAATATGATTTTGAACACCTGTGCAAAACAATGTTTTGTTTTGTTTTTTAATCCTCACCCAAGGATGTCTTTTTTCCATTGCTTTTTACAGAGTGAGGAAGGGACAGAGGAAGGGAGAGAGAAACATCAATTGCTTACCTCTTGTTTGTGTGGACTGGGGATTGGACCTGCAACCTAGGTATATATTCCCAAACCCTCAACCCTACTGTTACGGAAAAGTGTTCCAACTGAGTCACACTGGCCAGGGCCAAAATAGTGTTTAAAAATGAATCATTTCCGATGTACAAGGGCCCTTAGTTCAAAAAGGAATACTATAAATCAGTTTATAAATGCTGGCACCTTCAAGGGTAGTTCAATTGGTTGCCCTCATTACTATGTCTATGAATATAATTCATGAGGTATTTGGTATTTGGGTTAAAAAGGTGTGTAACTGTGCAATTAGTTGATTAACATATTTCCTTACCAGTAGACTACAAGCTTAATAAAGGTAGGGACTGTGTTTGTTTGCTTACCAATGTATACTATTTACTCAGCACAATATCTGACACATAGTAGGGACTCAATAAACCTACTAGATAACTAAATGTTTTAAACCAAAGCATTTGTCATGTTCCTGTAATCCATGTCATATAGTCATAACAGGATTTTGTAATGCTATGAAAAAATTGCTAATGATTTGGATTAAGCCACCAAGAAGGAAAACGATACAAATTATAACCAAGATTGTTTTTCTTGGTTCAAAATTCTTCCAATCTATCCCACAGGAACTTCAAGATGTCTAAAACCAAACTAATTATCTCTTTCTACTTCCACAATCCTTCTCAAACTCAGAATATTCATGCCCACTATCTAGGTCAGTGATAGAGAAGTAGAGTGGAAAGAGCAGACACATTTCATGGAATTTCAGCTCTGGCATTTACCAGACATGCAAAGGTAAAACCTCTAAGCATAAGGTTCCTTATAAGAAAAATGAACAGAATACCTATCTTCAAAGAGTGCTATAAGGAACAATTAAGAAAATGTAAGTAAACTACCTACCGAGATAGGGGCTCAATATCTGGGCCTTCCTGTAATAACATCACTAGTCATTCTTCCTGATTCCTCTCTTTCTTCCCCGCTTTCCTTTATCCCTATCAACTACTTACATGTCTTATAATCTTATTTATCATTTCCTCAATATTGATAGAAAACACACATGTACTTGTCTTTTGAGTTTAAATTTTGAGAAGGTGAATTCTTAAGAGAAGCTAAGATGTTTCAAATAAATTTGAGCATTTTTTTCTTAATGCTTTCTTTAATTCTCCATGTAAACAACAAATCAAGAGAATCCATTTACTTAACTAAAATTATTAATTTAAAATTATTATAAAATATGTGTTAGGAAAAGAAATGCAGCATCACAGAAAGGGGTAGAACAATAAATAGGCTGAGGCAGAGCAAAGGAAAAGGCAGGGTCAGTCATACAAAAAAGCAAAATCTGACCTTCTCATGAGAAAAATCTCTGAAGCATTCCAGTTGCTTGTTAATACATAATAAAGCACCTATAAAATGATGAATGTTGTGAAAAAATATAATGAGCCCCATCTTAGGGAGTTTACAAGCCAAGAAAGAAGGGTCAAAGTGTAAATGTGTCTATCTGAAAGGTACTGCATTAAAAGTTGGACCAAATTTAGAGAATATGATACAATTTCAGAAACTAAAACAATGAATGCAGTGGGGAAGTGCCTAAATAATGTGCTGAGGCTGGAAATAGTACAAGTCTGGTTTGTGGTGAAGGAAAAATAGAGTCACTGCTAAAGAATGCAGCTTGTCACCAAAAGCTGTATCCTTTCCTCCAGTAGGAAATAAGAGTCAGCTCTTCTGATTTTCTCCTTACAGCCTTACAAGCTGCTGCTGGCACCACCCCCTCCCCAGCTGCAGTCTCCCACTGGGAATGTTTTCTTTGAATTGTGCCAGACTGAAACTCAAGGCCATAAAATGGAGGATTTGGAATAGATGGTCTCTGAGCATATTCTAACTGCTGTTCAATGAATCTTGACCAAAAAAACCCCAACCAACCAACCAAAAAACCCAAAGATTAGCACTAATGCACTTCCTGAATCATAAAGGATAATTTCAACATAAATTACACAATTATACATAAAGAGGGGGAAAAAGCCAGCGTTCCATCTATGATAGCGACAAATGATAGGATGTTATATTTAATGAGAAAATATACAAACCAGAGTGATCTGCATGGAAATAAACACTGTTTTCTGGGAGGTGGTTTGGCATTTGTTTGCTTTCTTTTTAAATAAATGAAGTCTGTTTCTTTCATTCATTACATAAATATTCACTGACCACTTATCATACAGGGTTATAAACAGTATCCTAATTGGAGGAGAGTTGGTAGGCATTATCACCACAGGCACTCAGCATTAGCAAGCCATTAGATAAGCTTATTCATCCATCTAAATCTCAAGGCTACTGAAATCCAGGTCACATTTTGAGCCCAGGCACCTCCAATCACATTTCAGATGCTGCTTTAGGCAAAAGAGAAAGATGTTGACCTAGACAGATAAGATCTCTGTCTTTATGAAACCTAAATTCCCTATAGTAAAGGGAGACTAAGGGATAGCAAGTAAAGAGAAGATAACTACCTCACCCACAACTGCTCCATCCTTAAATTGCCCCTTGTCCAGCAACTTCTGGGACAGGCATACATATTAGTTGACCCCACAGGCTAGCCAACATTTGATGACTTGCATCTCCTGACTGGTGAAGAGAGGTTGAACCAATCAGATTTTTTCTTCTTTTAGAGTAAGAATTGGAAAACTAAGTTAACTGACCTGAAAGGTCATCAGGCAGCAAATAAGAGGCAAGTGTAAATTGAGGTTATGAGGAAACTAATAGTATTAAAGATATATTAGACATGCTGAGTGAAGCAGACATTAGGAGAGCCCACAAATGAAAAATCCTGAAGTCCCTAAGTAAGAGAGATGGGTCTTGGTTCCTTGACAGTTTCCTAATTATAATCCATGTGTACCATTAAAATAAAGCACCTCAGAGTTCATTTTGTTTAAGACATGAGTCTCCTAAGCACCATCACTATTTTCTTTCTTAAGACTACCTTTTCCTTCTTCCCAAGCAAACTGGTTTCCAGATGGGAAATAGCACCCACTTAATGAAGAATTGCTTACCAGTGGGGCAGATCTCCAGCATAGTTGTAAACCAAGAGCTGACTTAGTGCATTAGTTATTGTTGGAACTACTTCTTGGCTACAGCCAAAAAACACTGAAATTTTACACATTTAAGCATCCTATCTTTGAATTTTACCAGCGAAAGGAATAAGAATATGGATTTCAATAATTTGTCTTTCATCCTTAAACAGAAGATGCAAGTATAATATTCTTATTTGAAAGCCAAGAATAATAAGCCCAAGAATTCTTTGCAAAACCAACCAGAGTGAGCATATATGTACCCTTTAAGGAGTTAAAAGATGCAAGCTTAAAAGTGGGTATTAATTCCAAAAAGAGTATGTCTGTAGCAGCCAAGGGTTGGCTTTGGAGCTCAGTAAGTCTGGTATTACATTTACTGCACTAAGTTCTCTAACAGACACACACCCCCTTCTCCACCCTTTTAAAGTTATTTTTTGAAGGGTCTGGGCTAACATCACCAATAAAAATTGATTTCCTCCAAAGACTGCTGAACTTAGGTTGAAAGAATTTTGCAAAATAATGCTTTAGGAAGCATATTTCTTGGATTCTAAAAGTTTTTGAGGCTAAATGGAAAACCATTTCAACCCATTGTATATACCAATTAAAATATACATTTAGATTTCAAAAAGTTTTAAAAAGTACATCTCAGCACTGGAGAAATATGATAAAAGGTAAATATAAGGTAAAAGGCCTATACAGTATTCCCTCACTTATTGTGGGTATTACGTTCTAGACCCCCCCATGAAATAGGAACCTTACATTTATTCTACACTCTTAAACCTATGTAACTTTAACAACATACATATACAGTATCACAAAATCCCAAGATATAGTGAAAAATCCGTAATAATTAAATATAATATTTTACAAAATCCTGCGATACAGTGAGGCCGCAATAAGTGAATCGCGATATAGAGGGACTACTGTATTTAATATAATACCTTTATTGACATATAATTCATACAACTTAATTAACACATTCAGTGATTTTTAGTATGTTAAAAATTATGGCCCTGGTTGGTGTGGCTCAGTGGATTGAGTGCCGGCCTGAGAACCAAAGGGTCACCAGTTCGATTCCCAGTTAGGGCACCTGCCTGGGTTGTGGGCAGGGTCCCCAGTTGGGGGCGTACGAGTGGCAACCAATCAGTGTATCTCTTGCACATTGCTGTTTCTCTCCCTCTCTTTCTCCTTCTCTTCCCCTCTCTCTAAAAATAAGTAAATAAAATCTTTAATTAAAAAAAATCATGTATCGTTATTAGAATTTTAGAACATTTTCATCATCCTCCAAAAGAAACTCCATATACCCATTAGCAGTCATTCCCCTTTTCCCCGCAAATTCCCAGCCTTAGGCAACCATTAATTTGCTGTCTCTATAGATTTGTCTATTTTGGGTATTTCATATAAATGGAATCATGTTTTCAAATCTCACCCATGTTGTAGCATGTATCAGAACTTCGTCCCTTTTTCTTGCTGAATAATCTTGTGTCCTATGTACATACCATATTTTGTTTAGCCATTCGCCAGGTGATGGACATGTGGATTGTTTCCACTTTACGGCTATTATGAATACACTGCTATAAGAACTGTGCACAAATTTCTAGGTGGATATGTTTTCATTTATCTTGGATATATAGCTAGAAGCAAAACTTCAGGATCATATGGTAACTCTATATTCAATCTTTTGAGGAACTAACAAAACTTTTCCAAAGCACCTGTATCATTTTACATTCCTATGAATGAGGGTTCTCTCCAGTTTCTCTAAATCACTGCCAAACCCTAGTGGTTTTGATTTGCATTTCCTGAAAACAAATGATGTTAAGCATCTTTTCACATGCTGATTGGCCATTTATATCTTTTTTCCAGAAATGTCTATTCAGATCCTTTTACACTTTTAAAATTTGAGTTTTGTTTTTATTGAGCTGTAGGAGTTATTTATAAATTCTAGACATCAGTCCCTTATCAGAAAAATAATTTGCAGTTATTTTCTTGCATTCTATGGGCTGTCTTTTCCCTCTCCTGATGAAGCACTCTTCTACCGAAGCACAAGTTTTTAATTCTGATGATGTCTACCTTATTTATTTTTTGGTCACCTGTGCTTTTGGTATTATATCGAAGAAGGCTTTGCCTAATCCAAGGTCATGAAACTCACTCCAATATTTTCTAAGAGTTTTAGCTCTTACACTTAGGGATACAAACCACTTGAGTTAATTTTTGTATATGGTGTGAGAAAGAGGTCTTTGTACTATGTGGATAGCAGGTGTCCCAGTACCATTTGTTGAAAACTGTTTTGCAAAAAGCCTATATTTTAACATGAGATTTTTTCCTAGAAGCCTAGTGAAATACATGTATTTTGGCTGGAGGTGAAAGGAGTAAGGATCTTCTAAGACTGCTTCTCTGAGACAACCAGGGTTTCTTGAGGAGGCCTAAAATTAGTTATGACCAAGTAGGTTTTCTACATCCTCTAGTCGGATCAGTTGTTGCAGCTTTTACACAGGTGGTTTATTTTTTCTTTTTAATGCACTATTTGTTCAATACCATATCCCTAATACTTGCCTTCTGATTGTTCACGTTGTTTCATGTAACATATCCTAACACAGAAAACAAGAAAACTTAGGAGTTATTTTATGATGATGCTTTTTAAGACACAGATACCAAGGATGCCCTGGATCTCAACGTTAAGCCTGTACTAAATGAGTGGTGAGATGCTGATATTTGTCTACTAGACTACTCAGTTGTGTTGAGTGTCAGCACCTACACATCTGGAAGTAGAAAATCAGGTTTAGTCTTTAGATTCTTCCTCAAGCTCAATTCCAGGATTAGGTCATCAGGAAACTGTTTAACTAGTAATGGAAACTAGCAGAAGAAGGAATACCAAGTGCTTAAGTCCTTTTGATAATACACCTCAAAAAGGGGGGAAAAAAAAAGCTTTCTAAACTGACCTCAATAGGACAAGTGTAAGTAAAGCAAAAGTTAAAATTACTGGAGAGTAATTAATCTTAGAACCCACATACAAAGTTGTTCTAAACAAGGCTATCTACCTACCAGCCAGCTATTTATAAGTTATTTTCAAACTGGAACTGTTAGCACACTACTTTTTCATAACCTGGTCACTGGCACAATTTCCAGACGATAAATACATCTTACTATCTCCTCTACCTCTAGCACTACCAGAAATCAAGAAATTTACCTTGGATTACCAAGAAACAGCCTAAATAGAAATACAGGAGAGTAACACAGACTTAATGGAATATTTATGACTTTTAAAAATTAGAGTTCTAAAGACATCAGTAACAAAAAATACTTATAAAATGACATTAAGTAACAATGAAAAGGATGCAAAATATTATACAGTACTACTGCACACATATTTAAGTATTTGCATTTGGGGAAAAACAAATATACGATGAAATGTTAACTGCAGTTACATTAGACCACTGGAAAGATGAGTTATAATTATGTCTATGTAATTCTATTTAATTTGCAACTTATAAAAAGGAAAGAGAACCTTGTAAAGTTGATATCACTAAGTAAATATGTAATTTTAAAAGTTACCTTAAGAAAATCCAATTTATAAGCTGAACAAGAGTTAAAGATTTTAGCCTTGGCTGATAGGCTTAAATGATTAAAGCTGTAATTCAAAGAGTTAAAGATTTTAGCCTTAGATGATAGACTTAAGTGATTAATGCATGTGGAAACTGTAACTGGAAGAGTTAAAAGATTTTAGCCTTAGCTGATAGGCTTAGGTGACTAATGTATGTGGAAAGCTGTTATTCTAGGAACTGGAATGCAAGACCACCTGATTCCAGGAGCTATTCAACCTTTGTACCCCAGGGGGCCTGCAAGCCAAGGAGACAGTATCTCAGCCACTCTGTTCCAGGGATGGATGCTGGTGATGCAGGTAAAGAATTGTTTATCAACAGATAAAGAAGTACTAGGAAAATCACTGTTGGACTGCAATTTTTATCCTATTAACCTCCCCCCCTTCAAACCTCTTATCTACTGTTCTATCCAAATAACCTTTTCCAAACCCCTCACCCACCCTTTCTTCTCCTTATAAAAAGGTTGGCTTGAAAAGAGATGTTAAGATAATTTTTGAGGGTACATAACCCGTTATCTTCTCAGACTGCCAGCCATCGGAAGAAAGTGCCCATAAAGATTTAATTCTTGTCTCTATTATTGGTCTGGCAGTGACAGACAGCATGAATGCCAACTACTGCAGTTCTGATTTGATCAAGAAACGTTCCATATATCAGTTCTTTTAACCTAAATATTCAGGTTTATTGTTCTGTTTTAGTTGTAATTCCAGTTTGGTCCTGGGAGGAGGTCTAAACTAAATATTCAGCTTCCACTGGACAGCCCCAAAATGGACCTCCTAGCTTTCTAAACCCAGACCATTGGAGTCCTTTTACTTCTACTACAGTTAAACATACAGCCCTGCCTTCAGTTTTTTTCATCTTGTTAAGATATGGGCACTATCAAAAGAATGGTAACAACCTAAATGTGCATCAAATAGGGGACTGGTTCAATAAATAATGGTATACACAAGAAATACTATGTACAGCCCTAGAGAAGAATGAAGCTTTTTTGTACTGATGGGAAACAGCTTCAAGATATAATAAGTGGAAAAAAGAAAAAGGTGCAGAATTGTGGATATAGTGGGCTACGTTCGGTATAGATAGGCATTTTGTTTGCATGTGTGTAAAATCTCTTAAAGGATACACAAATACATTAACATTTGTTGTCTATAGGATGTGGAATTCAGTGGCTGGGGAACAGAAGATGTTTCATCTCTGTACTCTTGTAGAATTTGACCTCATGAATGTACTATTTCTTAATACTTAATGATTTAAAAAATAATTTTAAAGATTTTTTTTTCTTTTATGTAAGCCAATCTTACTAAGTCTGGATACTACCAGCTTCCACCTTCTCAGACATCTTAGACTATAGACTTCTGGTCAAGATGGAGGCATAGGTAGATATGCTTCACCTCTTCACACAACCATAAAAAGAATTATAACCAGATCTCAAAAACAAATAACAACCAAAACCATCAGAAAATCGAGTTACACGGAAGTATGACAACCAAGAATTTAAAGAAGCCACATTCATGCAGATGGGTAGGAGAGGTGGAGCCACGGAGATGGGGCAGAGGGGCAGTGTGGCTCGGACAAGTGGCAGTAAAGGCTGCACAACAGATGGTCCCACATTCACATGTAGTGGGTGGGTCAAAATTGCGAGGGATACCCTGGGAGTGAGTGATTCCAGCCTCCAGCCAGACTGCACAGTCCCAGATTCCAGCACCAGGAACATAAACCTCCAGGGCCATTGGCTATAAAAACCAGTAGGGGTTGGGGTGGTAGAAGAGACTGCCCTCAAAAGGTGGTAGAAGAAACTGTTGGATTTTCCCTGCTTACAGGGCCCACGTGGTCTTAGAACGTATGCACTCCAAGGCAGCAACTGGAAAGGTGTCAACTGCATACGGGAAGCAAATGAAGTGACTGGAAAAGGGGCGAGCGCCAGGCAAATCGCCAGAAACCAGGCAGCAACACTGTCCTCTCTCCAAGTGTCCCACCACGAACAGAGCCACAAAGTGGTGAAGCAGGTAGCCTTGCCCTGGCAATTACCTAAGGCTCCGCCCCACACAATTTACAGGTACCTTTGCTACATATATCACACTACTAAGACAGGGAGTAAAAGCAACTCTACCTAATACACAGAAACAAACACAGGGAGGCTGCCAAATTGAGGAGGCAAAAAAATATGGTCCAAATGAAGGAACAGAACAAAACCCCAGAAAAAGAACTAAACAAAACAGAGATAGCCAACCTATCAGATGTGGAGTTCAAAACACTAGTGATAAGAATGCTCAGAGAACTCATAGAAGTATGGCAAACAAATAAAGAAATGAAGGTGCACAAAGTGAAATAAAGAACAATATACATGGAACCAACAGTGAAGGGTAGGAAGCCGGGATTCAAATCAACGATTTGGAACATAAGGAAGAAATAAACATTCAACCAGAACAAAAAGAATAAACAAGAATGCAATAAAACAGGAGAGGCTTAGCAACCTCTGGGACAACTTTGAATGTATCAACATCTGAATCATAGGGGTGCCAGAAGAAGAAGAGGAAGAGCAAGAAATTGAAAACTTATTTGAAAAAACAATGAAAGAAAAATTCCCTAATTTGGCGAAGAAAACAGACATACAAGTTCAGGAAGCACAGAGTCCCAAATAAGTTGGACCCAAAGAGGACCATACTAAGACACATCTTAATTAAAATGCCAAAGGTTAAGGATAAAGAGAGAATCTTAAAAGCTTCAAGAGAAAAGCAGAGTTACCTACAAAGGAGCTAAACGAAATTCTGCAGGTAAGAAGGGGCTGGCAAGAAGCATTCAAACTGATGAAAAGCAAGGACCTACAACCAAGATTACTCTGTCCAGCAAAGTTATCATTTAGAATGGAAGGGCAGATAAAGTGCTTCCCAGACAAAGTAAAGCTAAAGAAATTCATCATCACCTAGCCATTATTAGATAAATGGTAAAGGGACTTATTTCAGAAAAAGAAGATCAACACTATGAACATTAAAATGACAACAAACTCACAACTATCAACAATTGAATCTAAACAAGAAAAACAAAAACAAACTAAGCAAACCAGAACAGGAACAGAATCATAGGTATGGAGATCATTTGAAGGGTTATCAGCTGGAAAGGGGAAGGGGGAGAATGGGGGAAATGGTGCAGGAATAAGAAGCATAATTGGTAGGGAACGGATAGACAGGGGGATTTTAAGAATAGTACAGGAAAGGGAGAAGCCGAAGAATTTAAACACATGACCCATGGACATGAACAAAGGGGAGGGGTTGTTGGCGGGAAGAGGGGTACCGGGTGGAGGGGGGGCAAAGGGGAAAGAAATTGTGACAACTATAACAGCATAATCAATAAAATATACTTAAAAAAAAAATCTTACACTACAGAGTTTTGCTGCTGGCCCATTCTACCTCTTCTTTTCACTAGATCCTTCCCATCAGTTTGTAAACATGATCAATTTTTTTCATTAAAATAAATTAAGCCACCTTCAATTCCACATCCCATTATTGCCCTTATTCCTATACCCCTCTACAGCTAGTCAATGTTCTCCCAAAACAATCTGTCCTTGAGGTTTCTATATCCTACTCTTCTGGACACATACTTTCCATACAATTCATTACTACGTTCTGCTGTTTTTCTCTCTGAAATATCAACAGAATTCATCCGTAACTCCTTTTTTTTTTTAAGTATATTTTATTGATTATATTGTTACAATAGTTCCAATTTTTTCCCCTTTGCTCCCCTCCGCCCAGCAACCCCCTTCCCCAACAATCCCCTCCCCAAGTCCATGCCCATGGGTCGTACATCCAAGCTCTCCTGCCTCACCCTTTCATATATTCTTCTTCTTTTTTAAAAATAATTAATTAATTAGTTAAATATTTTAACAATAAAAAATAACAATCCCTCCCTCTCAGACTTAAGACCCTTTACAGTCTTATGAAGGACAATGGACGAAGGTCTCGAGCTCCTCTAGCTGCTTCAAGCTTCATCCGTAACTCTTAATCTCTATTGCCAACACCCTAGCTAACATGCTACAGCTTTTCTAACTAGTCTTCCCAAATTCACTATCCCCATTCAATCTGTTTTCAAAGATCTCTTTTTAAAATACAAATCTAATTTATGCCCCCAAATCCTTTAATGGCTAGCTTTCTACTGCTCTAGGATAAAGTCCAAAATCCTTAATAAATAAAATGAATATAAAGGATCTGGCACAAGTATCTTACTGACTATTCCCAGGGTACAAGCATGTACCCACTTCCCTAAAATGCTTTTATAGAGAGACAAGTTTGGATTTCTAAGAGATTTTGTTTGAGTTGTGAGACATACAATCACTTTAAATATATTTCATAATCTTATCGTTTTGGCTCTGTATCATGAAGTGTTTTCTAAACTGCAAGTCATGAACCTACCACTGTGGGTTGTGAAATCACTTTTAGAAGGTCGCAGCTAGGAGTTTATAAAAAATAAAAGAGAATATACAGAATATAGAATATGGGTCAACATTGTTGTATGAAATATCCATTTTTATAGACTGAAGATGGTGTAAATATATTTTTTATTTTGAGTTTTAAAAAATGTTTGAAAGTTTTAACAATTTTTTTGAGATTGTGATACAAAATTTTTTCATCTATGACTAAGAAATTATACAAGTTAATTTTCTCAATAGCTATCAGTATTTCAGCCATTTCAAAATGACCCCATTTCATGATACCTAATCTTAAATGAGGTCTGACAATTTACCTAATAGTGTTGCAACAGCAAAATTTAACTGAATTTCTGTACCACACACCTTCATCAGAACTCTGTGGCTCAAACCCCAAGGGCTTTGTGGTTTCTGGCAGCATTGATATTAGCTCATGACCTGCAACTCAGAGACTGCCTCTGAGGGATTCTTAACCTTCACTGTGGCATAGAAACCTCTGGTAATCTGATGAAAATTAGGACCCCTTCTTGGATATTGTTTTGAATGAATATATAAGATTACCAAGGAAATCGGTTATATTAAAATGCAGTTCTATCCCTGACCCTATAGGGATCTGTGAACCTAAAGGTTAAGTATTCATCAACCTAAAGATTACATTGAGCTTAAGAACTGAGATCTTATAAGGAATCCAAGCTAATTAAAGCATGCTTTAAGGAATAAATAAAAAGTATCTTGAGCCCTGACTTGTGTGGCTCACTGGGCTGGGCATTGTCCTGCAAACCTAAAAATTACTGGTTCAATTCTTACTCACAGCACATGCTTGGGTGGTTGGGCCAAGCCCCTGGTTGGGGGTGTGCAAGAGGCAACCAATCAGTGTTTCTCTCACACATTGATGTTTCTCTCCCTTTCTCCCTCCCCCTCTAAATAAATAAATAATTCCTGATAAGGAAACAGCGGGGGAGAGGAAGGGTATGTGAAAAATGAAGCACTGATAAGCTTACCTCAATATTAAAGAAAGTTCTTTTTCTTTATCTTTTTCTACTCTCACATGCATGTGGATTTCCTGCTAAGTTTGACTTTATTTACTTAAGCAAATTTGTGCCAAGGAAACTTTAAAAATAAATTTTTTTAAACCTAAAAAGAAAAACGAGAAGCTCGTGTATGAATCCCAAAACAGTTTATTCACAAATAAAAATGTTTCTTTAGTCATAGGTGTTGCCTTTGGGATCTCTCTATTAGCAGCTGGTAGAAAATATCATGACAAGCTTGATGATCTGATTTTCCAATATGCAGAATTTTAGAAGTACTGCAAGAGCAGACACATTAATAGCAGATGAAGAACCATCTGACAGTGAGAAAGACAATGAGAAAGATTAAAACCAGGTACAAGAATTAAAAACAGAACAGACTTCTCTCAATAACACAAATAGTCCTACATAATCCAAGACTCTATTACCTTCCAAGTATAATAACCAATCTAATAATTTTGAATTTAAAAAATGAGATAAAAATGTGCTCATTAGTCAATATTTCTGTGATTTATGGGAGAAGGAATCAGAATAAAGTGTTTTGAAGTTTGAAAAAAGACCCAGTTAAGAGTCAGTCTTATAAGACACTGTTACCCAACGCAGTATATTGGAAACAAAAATGTTGACAAATGTGTTGTAAAAATTTAGATTTTAGAAGATTTTTAATCCAAAATAAATCCTGTTTAAACTGAAAATTTTCACTTAAATCTAATTGCAGTTGTACTTTCTATAATTAGATCCATTAGATTCTCTACATGATTTAAACAACCCTTCCTCCTTTTTTACCTTTACTTAAGAGTCCTGGTTTTGTTTTATTTTTGACATCCTTGATCATCCGTTACCCTGAGTGGACTATTTATCAGTACCTACAGCTTCGGGCCTCTTAGCTCCAAATCTACTAATGTTACTTTCTACATTAAAAAAAAAAAAAAAAATTGCAGTAAAAGGCAAGAAATGAGGATACAAATGACCAGTGGAGATAATGCTAAGTAAAGCATATGCACACCATAATGTCCTCTGTAGGTTCTGGGAAGCTGCAACTTTAAATGAAATAATGTAGTATAAAAAGAATTTACCATAGGTTAATTGATATAAACAAGAACTTAATTCCTATGGCATATTTTTGGTCACAGAAACATTTTCAAACTTCTAAATAAAGACCCAAAACACCTGTAATATTAAACAGTGAAATGTGAGCTATCCATATATTTAAAAAGATTAATAAAAACAAGTAAGATAATTCTTTTCCAATCCACTTATTCTGGTTCAGGGTCAAGGGTGGACAGAGTCCATCCCAGCAGCTCAGGGTATAAGGCAGGAACCTACCCTAGACAAGGCGTCCTTTCATCACAGGGCACACTCACACTCACCCACATTCACTCAGACCAGGACAGCTGAGACACATCAGTTCACCCAAAATGCACTTCTCTGGATATGGGAGGAAACCAGAGCACCTGCAGAAAACCACGTGGACGTGAGAAAGTGCCAATTTTACACAGACAGTGGCCACAGCCAGAAACCCTTTTTACTCCCTCATTAATGATATAATGAAACCATGTTGAAGGAAATGACGTTATTTGAGGACCTGCTATACCACAATTAACCTTAATTAATAGACAGAAATTGATGCTTTAATAGCAATAATGATAAATGTACCATATCTTATTTTAATTAGAGAGAGAGAGGTTAGACAGGGAGTCCTGTTCACAAAAGGGAGGGAAAAAAAGGTAAAAGGGGAAATCACCAATTGAGGACAGAAAAAAGGACATGGGAACACCAAAAACACACTTTGCTACTTCAGCATTTTGCTGACTGGCAGCTCTGTTTATCTTCAAATGACAAAATAGATGTTATACACAGGGTATTTTTATAAGTTTAGCAGAACACTGCTGTACAATATGAAACCTACCATTAGATGATTTATGAAATATATTTAGACGACCTACTTCATTATAAAGAAGTCTCATTACCTCAATTATCACTGTATAACCACTTCATTCCAATACCCCATTTTTCTGACAGATTCACTCTACTGGAAATAAGACTCCCATGTTCCCATGACTGCCTTTGAGCCAAATCTAGTGTACCATATATACTTTCATTCTTCTACAATTCCTTTGCCACACTGTACAATTACCTCTACTGTCTAAAACTCAGTTCTCATAAGATGCCCAATTCTACTGCAAAGTCTATTTCCTCATCTATAAGGTGGGAATAACAATAATCACTTTCACAGAATTATTATGAAAATTAAGAACTTCTAGTTTCTGGTCTGGCCCATAAGGAGTTTCCAAGTTGCTATTCCACCATAAATTTTTTTAAAAAAGCTGAACAAACTGAAAAATCAACAACTCTTCTTAGATCAGTCAGAGGAATGAGGTCACAGTGCAGACTACTGATCCAAAAATTAAAGGGAAAGGTGTATACAGAAAATCACAACTTCACCAGAGCAGAAACCATGAGCAGAACCAGTGCTGCGGTAGGAAAATTTGGACAGTAAGTGATGGACTGACTGCTGGGGGCTCAGAGAGGACAAGTGTGAGTTAAAAACTCCAGGGGTATCTCACCCTTTTCTCAGCTTTATCTCCAAGAGCCCTACCAGGTTCTCACAGTGAATACCAGAGAAAAATCCCCTTGTGCTTCCAAAAGGGGGAGGAGAAAAGGAACCATTTTGAAATACACCAAAACATTCTATTCTAATAAGGCCTGCCCTCAGGAGAAACTATTTTGCCAGAGTCAATCTGCTTTAGTTTTATCGTATCCTAACCTGAGGAAAGGGTATCATTCAAATCCAGATGGCTCTAGCCTTCCATGCTGGAGGAATGGAAATGTCCAACCCCATTCACCTTTTGCCATCCTGTCCCACCTAAAAAGGGGGTTAGCACACTTAGAAACATTGGGAATTACAAATGAAAATAAACATAAAAAAATACCATTCTATGCACCTGTTAGAACGGTTAAAATCTCAAACACTGACAACATCACATTCTATTTAGGATGTGGAACAACATGAACCCTCACTCACTGCCACTGGGAGTGCAAAATGGCACAGTCACTGTGAAAGACATTTTGGTGCTTTCTTACAAAACTAAACATACTTTTACCAAATATGATCCAGCAATTGTTTCTTGCTATTTACCCAAAGTAGTTAAAAACTTATGTCCACCCAAAAGTCTTCTCATGTATGTTTTTAGCAGCTTTATTTATAATTGCCAAAACCTAGAAGCAACCGTCGTCGTCGGCAGCCGTCCGTCTCGAGAGACGATGGTGTAGCTTCTCAAGAGTCTATCTGCACCGCCGAGAATGGCTGTGCAGTCCGACTCGGGAGTGACACGGTATCTGTCTCCTCCCGTGTTGAATCGACATCTTGCGATGACGCCGGAGTGTCCTCTCCAGTGAAGCTGAAGCTACAGAGCCTGGGCAGGGTGATATGGAGGGTCTGCTGTTGCCCATGCAGCAGACCCCCCCTCTCTTCGCAGCTGAAGGGTCCAAGGGAAAGACGGAGTCAATACAGCTTGGCTTCAGGTGCGCCGCAGGAGTTGCCGGTGATGACTACAACGTCAAACCGCCTTAGGGACTCCGGCTCCGGATTTTCTGTCGGGGTTTACTCCCTTAGCCTTTCCCCTGAAGAGGTATGCCGCAAGGCAGCGGAGGTTTTTTGGAGTCAGAGTTTTCCTTCTCTGATGTGCCCTGACTGGAAGATCGAACCAGCGACACTTAGCTCGCAGGCCGACGCTCAATCCACTGAGCCAAACCAGCCAGGGCTTAGAAGCAACCAAGATGTTCTTTATTAGGTGAACAGATAAATAAATTGTGGTATATCCAGACAATGAAATACTATTTGGTGCTAAAAAGAAATGAGCTATCAAGCCATGAAAAGACATGGAGTAACCTCAAGTGCAAATTACTACTAAAGGAAACTTAGATGTATATAATTGTACTAAGTGAAAGAAGCCAGGCTAAATACTGTATGACTCTATATGACAGTCTGATAGAGGTAAAACTATGAAGACAGGAAAAGGACCATTGGTTGCCAGGGGGGAGGGGGAGGGATGAGTAGGTGGAGCACGGAAGATTTTTAGGGCAGGGAAACTATTCTATATGATGCTATAATGATGGAAACATGTCATTGTACATTGTCCAAACTCATAAAGTGTATAAAACACCAAGAGTAAACCCTAATGTAATCTATCAACTTTCGGTGATATTGATGTTTTAATGTAGGTTTGTTAAAAAGATTCACCCTGACTACTGTAGCTCAGTGGTTTGGGCGTTGTCCCACAAACTGAAAAGTCACCAGTAAGATTTCCACTCAGGGCACATGGCTGGGTTGAGGGCCAGGTCCACGGTTGGGGGCTTACGAGAGGCAGCTAATCAATGTTTCTCTCCCTTTCTTTCTCCCTACCTTCCCCTTGCTCTAAAAATAAATAAATAAAAAATGTAAAAAATAAAGAAAAATTAAAAATTCAAATGTGACCCTATCAAAATTCCAGCTGGTTTATTTGTATAAATTGACAGCTAATCCTAAAATCCATATGGAATTACAAGAAACTAAGAACAGTGAAAACAATGCTGAATAGTAAAAACAAAGTTGGAAATTCACACTTTCTGATTTCAAAACTGATTATAAAGCAAGTGTAGTACTAGAATTAAGGGTAGATATACAGATCAATGGAACATTACTGAAGTGTCCAGAAACAAACCCTTACACTTATGGACAATTGATTTTGGGCAGGAATGCCAAGACAATGGCAAAAGAATACTATTTTCAACAACTGGTGCTACAGGGACTTCCAGTCCAGATGGCAGCATAGGTAAACACGGCTCACCAGCTCTCACAACCACATCAAAATTACAATGAAACTATAGAACAACCGTCACTCAGAACCGTCAGGAATCGAGTTGAATGGAAGTCCGACAACTATGGAATTAAAGAATCTCCATCCATCCAGACTGGGAGGAAAGGCAGAGACACAGAACAGGCTGGTCCCAAATCAGCATGTGGTGGATTAAAATTTTGGGAGAGATATCTCGGGAGAAAGGAATTTGAGCCCTACACCAGGGCCTACAGCCCAGGGTTCCAGTTCCAGGAAACTAGTCCCCGTAACTCCTGGCTGCAAAAATTAGCAGGGATTGAGAACCAAAAGGTCACCAGTTCGCTTCCCAGTCAGGGCACATGCCTGGGTTGTGGACCAGATTGCCAGCTAGGGGCACGTGAGAGGCAACTGATCTATGCATTTCTCACACATTAATGTTTCTCTCCCTCTCTTTCTCCCTCCCTTCCCCTCTCTCTAAAAATAAATAAAATCTTTTAAAAAATAACATTTAAAACAAAAAGAACTGACACAGAAACCTACTGAAACTCGCTTTTTCTGAGTTCTAGCACCAGGGTAGCAGTTTGAAAGACACTACTGGCATCAAGGTGAGAGCGAGGGTAGGAGGGACAGCTTTCTCCCAGAGAGAAAGGCGGGCAAAGGCCACCACTACCCCTTTTCTGACCCTCTCCATGAAAAGCCACAGAGCTGGCAGGTGGGTAACATATCTGAGACTCCATCAAGAGGCCTAACATTGTTTGGTCTGTCCTAGAAATCCACTGAGGCTCTGACCCACCTAACTTACAGACCCACCCAAGTTGTTAACAGTAACTTTTCCGTATGAATGGCTGATCTTCGCTCCTGCTTAACAACTTCCTAAATCCTCTCAAACAAGCAACAGCTTATATGCAGTGGGTCCCCAACTTGCATACCGATTGCTAAGTGGTCACAGGCCCAGCACTAGCAGCAGCCAGCCTAGGTTCACAGCTTGGCTTCGCCCGGGAATTTCCAAGCCAGCACAAGTAGCAGCCATCTCAGATTTCTTTATAACACTTGTAGGGTACCCCGGGGAAGAACACAGGTGGGGGTTAACTTTGGCCTGCACTACCTTGGAAACCCCAAGGCCAGCGCATCCATGGAGAGCTACAGACCACATTGGAGCACCACCACCCTGCCCCTGCACAGCTGATCCTCTATGGAGGTCAAAGGTTGGTTGTCACTGGTCAAAGCCAGTTCTTGCAGCTGACTGGCCTGGGTAAATCCCTCCCATTGATCTGTCAATAGCAATCAGGCTTCAACTACAAGAAGAGGGTGTACTCAGCCCACACAAAAGGCTGACCTCAAGTACCCAGCTTGGGCCACTGGACCCCACCAGACACCGACTACATTAGGCCACACTATCAAGACAGGGAGTCATAGCAGCTCTACCTAATACATAGAAACAGACACAGGAAGGCTGTGAAAACGAGGAGACAAAGAAACATGGTCCAAATGAAAGAACAGATCAAAACTCCAGAAAAAGTGCTAAATGAAAAGGAGATAAGTAATCTATCAGATGCAGAGTTCAAACACTGGTTATAAGAATGCTCAAGGAACTTAGTGAGGACCTCAACAGCATAAAAAAAGATCCAGTCAGAAATGAAGGATACACAATTTGAAATAAAGAACAATTTACAGGGAAAGAGTTGAGTGGATGAAGCCCAGAATCAAATCAATGATTTGGAACATAAGGAAACAAAAAATAACCAATCACAACAAGGAAAAAAATGAATCCAAAAAAACGATCGTGTAAGCGGCCTCTGGGACAACTTCAAGGGCTCAAACATTTGCATCATAGGAGTGCCAGAAGTAGATGAGAAAGAGCAAGAAATTGGACAGCTATCTGAAAAAATATTGAAAGAAAATTTTCTTAATTTGGTGAAGAAAATAGACATGCAAGTCCTGGAAACAAAGGGAGTCCCAAACAAGATGAATGCAAAGAGACCCTCTCCAAACACATCATAATTAAAATGCCAAAGGCTGAAGATAAAGAGAGAATCTTAAAAAGCAGCAAGAGAAAAGAAGTTAGTTACCTACACAGAAGTTCCCTAAGACTGTCAGCTGATTTCTCAAAAGAAATTTTACAGACTAGAAGGGACTGGCAAGAAATATTTAAAGTCATGAAAAGCAGGGATACTAAGCCAACATTGCTCCGAAGCTACGATTTAGAATCAAAGGGCAGATAAAGAGCTTCCCAGACAAGAAAAAACTAAAGGAGTTCATCATCACCAAACAATTACTATACGAAATGTTAAAGGAAATTATTTAAGAAAAAGAAGATCAGAATTATGAACAACAAAATGGCAAAAAATATATATCAACAACTGAATCTAAAAAACTAAGCAAATAAGAACAGAGACACAATCATGGATATGGAAATTGTTTTGATGATTTCCAGATAGGAGGTGGTGTGGGGAATGGCTGAAGAGGTGAGGGGATTAAGAAGCACAAATTGGTATAGAATAGCAATCGGGATGTAAATTACAGTATAGGAAATGTAATAGCCAAAGACTTATATGTATGACCCACAGACATGAACAATGGTGTGGGGGTTGCCTGAGGGAATGGGGGATACTGGTTGGAGGGGGGCAAAAGGGGGAAAATTAGGACAACAATCGTAGCATAATCAATAAAATATAATTTCATATTTTTTAAGAACCCCCCCCCACAAATAATGCCGTAACAACAGTACAGTCACAAACAAAAGATTAAAATTGGGGTTCTTTAGGCTATATACAAAATTAACTCCAAATGGATCATATACCTAACTGTACTAGTTTAAAATAACTTAGAAGAAAACATAGGAGTAAATTTTTGTGATCTTAGGCAAAACTTAAGACACCACAGCAGAAGCTAAAGCAACAAAAGAGGATGTGAGAGCAATCTGGCTGTGACATTTGTCACCCCATTGATCTCCAGTGTTGAGTCGGCAGATCTGGCTAGCTAGGCAGGTTCCCTTCATCCGTCATTGATCCATGTGCGCCCTCCCGAAGCTGCGCACTTGGTCGAAGAGGATGACCTTCCCCATTAGAGGAGAGAATTGGTTCAGTCGAGGGTATGCAAGTAGCTGCAATCCCCTGCTAGAACCTTCAAATAAGCTCTCAAGGTACATTTGTAGGAAAACGTAGGGCAGTCAAACTTCCAAGACTCCAGGCACATCCAGATGAGGCGCTACATGTGGCAGTCTGCCTTTCTTTAAAATAAAAATAAAAATAAAATAAAGCAACAAAAGAAAAAAATTGGATTTCATCAGCATTAATAACTTTTGTGCTTCAAATAATACCATCAAGAAAGTGAAAGATAACCCACAAAATGGTAGAAAACTTTTGCAAATCATATATCTGACAAGGGATTAGAATATATACAGAACTCTTACAACTCAATAATAGACAACCTAATTAAAAATGGGCAAAGGGTCTCCAAAGAGAATATACAAATGGCCAACAAGTACATGAAAAGATGCTCTATATTATTAGCCTTTAGTGAAATGCAATAAAAATCACAATGAGGTACTTTATAGTCACTAGGATGGTTATTATAATAATAAAAGAAAATAGTAAGTTTTGGCAACAACATGTAGAAACTGGAACCCTTGAATTCTGCTAGTGGGTATGTAAAATGGTACAAGTGCTTTGGAAACAGTTTGGCAGTTGCTCAAAAGGTTAAACATGGAATTATAAGACACAGCAATTCTACTAGTAGATGTACAGCCAAGAGAAATGAAGACATCGTATAAAAACTGGGTACACAAATGTTCATGGCGGCATTCATAAGAGCCCAAAAGTGGAAAATCAAATGTTCACCAGCTGATGAATGGCTAAACAAAATGAGGTAGATCCATACAATGGAATATTTCACAATAAAAATGAATGAAGTCCTGATACATGCTACAACATAGATGAATCTTGAAAACATTATGCTAAGTGAAAGAAGCCAGTCACAAAAAACACATATTAGTATGCGTATCAGGATGAACTTCTCATTGGGGAAATGCAAATTAAAACTACAATAAAACACTTCTACACACTTATCAAAATGTCTAAAATAAGACCAACAGTAGAAGGTGCTGTTAAGGATGTAGTTCAAATAGAACTCTCACACATTGCTGATAGTATAAATTGGTGAAACCACTTTGGAAAACTATTTGGCAATTGATTTTGAAATGCATCAAAAAAGAGGATGGATTGATAGAGGGATGGCTAAGTGTTAAAACAAATATTGCAAAAATGTTAACTGTAGAATCTAAGTGGTAGGAATATGAATGTCCAAACAATTCTGTCAACTTCTCTATATTTTTGAAAAGTACTGTAATAAAATGTTGTAAGAAAAACTAAACATATACCTGCAGTTGAATACTGTACAGCAATGAAAAAATATGAACTACTATCACATACATATAAGACCACAAATGAATTTCAGAATGCTGAACAAATTGTTCTCTTTAACGTCAAAGCTAGGCAAAACAAAATTATGGTTATAAGAGGTCAAAACAGTGGTTACCTTTGGGGGAAGAGGTACTGACTGTTGGTTGGGGTGTGAGGGAGCCTTTTAGGGGGGATAGAAATAGGCTATATTTTGATAGTGGTTCTACTATGTAAAAGTTCTTAGGCTATATAGTTAAGATAGTTACACTGTTAAAAGATATACTGTTTATTGTATATAAACAATAAAAATGTTTACACATACATATATGGGGTTGGCAAAACAAGGTTTACAGTTGTGAGTATGCAAAACAGTTTATTCTTGCATTATTTATTAATTATTGTAGTATTTATTACAACTGTAAACCTACTTTTGCCTATCCTTGTATATTACACTTGAACTACTGAGATTATATAACTCTTTCTAAATTCATGCTCACTACCTACTCATTATTCTTTTGGCTCCACGCTCCCCAACTCAGTCTCATAGTGTAATAACGGTAGCTCTTTTGCTTTTATTCATTTTGGTCACTGATGTTCACATAAACTTCATTTGAAATCTTCAGAAGCTAAAAAGTAAATTTGTGAGTCATTGGCTTATCACACAACTAGATCCTCTAACTTCAAAGTCTACATCAAACAATGTAATACTTGATTATATACTATTTCACACTGAACTAATAAATGCTTTGTGTATATACATTAATCTTGTCCCCTTAACTAAAATGGCTGCTCCTCATGGGTAAAGGACTCATTTCTCCTTTCCCCTTGGGTGCCTAACACATAATTGCTGACTGATAGAAAATAGGTATTGAATGTCCTGTTTTTTTATCCTTAAAGCCTTGTTACTCAGTTTATGGTCAACTGCTTCCTCCTGCCCCACAAATATAAGAATTAAATAATTATACAAAATTATATGTAATTTTAACTAGTTAGGTCAGTTATAAAAGTCTCACTCTTCTTAAAGTCATTCTGCTTCATAAGAAATTCAGAAAACTTTAATAAATTTAGAAACAAATATATCTGGACAATTGCTTTCTTTCCCACACTTTCAGATCCCTTAGTGCCCTTACTGTATGCTCTCTGGATTAAGTAAAAAGCTAATTACTCAACTGGCCCCTGGGAGCACACTCCAGACTGGCTATTTAATTAAAAGACAGGTATATGATAAAGTCTGTCCAGGAGGTATCCAGCCATGCACTATAAAAACTAGAGACATTTATTGAAGAAAATACAAGATACAAGAAACATTGTACATAGGGCAATGACAACTGAGCCCCCTTCAAAGCAGGCACCTTAGAACTTCACACAGTTCTCCCAGATGCCATCAGCTGCCCCACCATATTTTCCTGAATATCTTCGATGGTCTGAAATCTCTTCTCTTTCAAAGGTGATTTTAGTTTTGGGAAAACCCAGAAGTTACAGGACGCCAAATCTGGGCTGTAGGAGGCGCTGAGTCACCTGGTTGATTTGATGTTTTGACCAAAAAACTCTACACGAGATGTGATGCA
The DNA here is from genome assembly GCF_987537825.1 of Furipterus horrens. Lineage (NCBI taxonomy): Eukaryota > Metazoa > Chordata > Mammalia > Chiroptera > Furipteridae > Furipterus > Furipterus horrens. The sequence continues at coordinate 35,254,909 of NW_028327173.1, read as the reverse complement.
TGAGTGGGCATATTGCTGTGATGAAGCTGCTAATCACCAGTTGCCCATTGCTGCAGCCTTCCAAATCATCGGAATAGTTTCCGCATAAGAACGGTCAAGCTTAAAGCAAAATTTGATGAGGATTCATTGTTCTACTCGCTTAGTCATTTTGAATGCAACAGCCACACAGTACACACGCTCACTTAATGGTGTCTACCACCCCCACTGACTAGTACAGTTAAGTCATCATTGTTCACACATGTGCATTCCAGTCCACTCTCCTTGGCTGCCAGGTTACATGGATGTCACACAAAACCGTTCTCATTATATTAACAATGGCTGAACTTTTTCCAGATAGACCTTTTATGTGCATTCATATTAAACTGACCTCAAAGTATTATTTTTTTTATTTACTGATTTTTTTGAGAGAGAGAGAGAGGAAGGGGGGGAGATAAACATTGATTTGTTTTCCATTTATTCATTCATTCATTTTTGAGTCTTGTATGTACCTTGACCAAAGATGGAATATTTGGCATATCAGGACTATGCTCTAACCAACTAAGCTACCCAGCCAGGACAAAGTATCCTTAATTAGTTAAAATAAAGGAATTTGAAGACTTCAAAAGTAACATACCATAAAGCCAAATTGAATGTCAAAATCAAAAGGTCAGGCAGCTTCTCCAAGAGCAGAAAATATATTTAGTTCTCCCTTATCACTTTACTTCTCAACTGCACATTAAAAACACACACTTTGGCTGTCTTCAAGCCAGCTTTGCCTTACATCTTTTGCTCATATTTATACTTTCTGTGAGTCTTTTGTATCTTTATCATTTTACTCTTAATTTCATTATATCACAATTGCAAAAATCCTGAATTCTGAGCATGTGAGCAATATCATAAGTGTTTGTTAAATTCATTATTAAAAGTTACTGGTAAAGAACCAACTTCTGAAAATTTGTTACAGTCTATTTTTTAAATAGCCTATTTGAATGAATGACAGAAATAACTCTTTGTTTGAAGGAAGGTAATACATAGAATATACTTACATTCAAAAAAGGCTTGAGACAAGATGACAAAGAAATATAACATTGAATTCCAATTATATTTACAATCATCCTCTTTTCAATCTCTTCCTCATTTCCAGATTTTAACTTGCTTAGGACACAATAAAGACAGAAGGCAGAAAGAAAGGGTGCAAGTTGAATTAAAAAAAAAAAAAGTCAAGGAGAACCTATAGTAGCCATTCTGTGACAATTTTTCTGTTTATAAGAAACCAAATAAAATTAAGGCCTTTAAAAAAAAAAGGATCCCATTCTAAAGTATTATATTAAGATTTTAAAACATCTGAATTTTACAATAAAATATAAAGGTTTCCAGACAGTATTAACTAAAAAATATTTTAAGAAAGTCAAGTTTTTGGATCTTATGTACCAAGTAATTCATTACCTCATCCTCTCAAGTTACCCTATAATTAGCTCTAGAACTAAAGTGACACACACAGACTGCCCTACTCTTAAAGGTGCATACATTCTTAATGGCAAAGAATCAGCCTTAATTAAAGGACATCCGGAGTGGGAGATCAAGCATAAACAAACAAAAACCCTACAACAAAAATTATAAGTAAGCAAACAAATAATCTTTGCTTATTTATTTAAAAAAAGACCAACAAGGCAAGATGAACTACATAGAACACAAATCAAACTCAAATGAAAAAGATATAGAAATACTAACTTTCCCAAACCTCATGACCTTATAAATTAGAAGTGACAGGACAAAACTGAATACAGTCAGATAAAAATAGTTAATGTGGGAGAGAAAAGTAGCAGAACCCTTTGAAGTACAAAGGGCAAACACTAAAGCACATGAGTCTGGGAACAATTTACACAGAAACAAACAAGCATAAAATTTCACACTCTTACCGAAAAACAATAATTGACTTTCACATTTGCTCAAGTATTTGAGTGCCTGCTATGTGAAAAGTGTAGTTCTATCTAGCAATGCTAAGATAAATCATCAGACTTGGATTCTAACAGAGGAGATGTAACATTGTCACAATTAAAATCAAATAGGAAGAATAAAGAAAGTGTCTTAAGAATGGTAAATGAACTCCTAAAGTAGTTCAGATTAAGAAGTTAGCCATGTTGGGGGAGATCAAAAAAGGATTCATGGCATTTGAGCTGGACCTTGAAAGCTAGGATTTACATTGGAATTTAAGAGAAGAGCATTCCTGGCAATGAGAATAGAATGAGTAAAGGCAGAGGATGGAAAGCAGAAGGCATATATAGACTACAGCAAGCTGTTCAGTCTCACTAGATTCAGACTCAAAAAGGTGGAAAAGTATACAAGGAGCCAGATTGTGACTTTGACAGAGATCTAAAACAGAGATCTTCAGTGATGAGTCATGAAGAATCATTATGGATTAAGAGGCAAGAGATCTGATTTGGATAGAATTGGTCTAGCGACAAGGAATGAAATGAATGGGGAGGAAAGATGTCAATTAGATTACTGTGAGAGGTAATGAGGACCTCAATTATGGTGGTGACAGCATAAGAGGGAGATGGCACAATTCTAAGTTAGTCACTGGGTGTCTACAATGTGTGAAGTACCATTCCACTTCACCAAGAAAATTTGAAATCTTACATCATCCTAATTTTTAAGGAAATTGTAATCTAAAAAAATAATAATTGTTAAAGCACCAGAGCTAACTTATAAGGTAATATGTGATTTCCTGAAAAATACAGTACTCCCTCACTTATCGCGGGTATTACGTTCTAGACCCCCCTGCGATAGGTGAAAATCCACGAAGTAGGAACCTTACATTTATTTTAGTATTTATATATATTTTAGGGCTTTATAAACCCTTCCCACACACTTATAAACCGTTCCCAGCCCCTTATTAACCTTATAGTGAAGAATTCACGGTAAATAATTAAATATAATATTTCTTAAAATCCCGCGATACAGTGAGGCCGGTAATACAAACAATATCAGGAGTGAGAGGGGGAACAACAGTCAGGGAAGGCTTTATTAAAGAGGTTGGAATTGATCTGAACCTCAATGAAAAGGCAGAACTTCCAGAGGAGAAGGATAAAATAGGCATTTTTAAAAGTTAAATAATTTGTTCATTAAGACAAAAATATGTTAAATATATTTTGTGTGCTGAGCTACCATTTCTACCAAAATGTCAAACAAAATGCTAAAACATAAAAATATTTCAATTACTTAAATTCAACTTCATAAAGTATTAGAAAAACAAGATATTAATATGTTATAGCTCCAAATGCTTAAAAGTAATCATTTTATTGTATTATAGTCTAGATTTTTAAAGGAGAAGGGTTACTTTTAATGGGTTCTATAGGAGAGACAAAGCATTAAAAAAAAAAAAAATCTCAAAGAAAGCATTATTCAGCCTTGGCTGGTATGGCTCAGTAGACTGAGCACTGGCCTGTGAACCAAAGGGTTGCCAGTTCGATTCCCAGTCAGGGCACATGCCTGGGTTGCAGTCCAGGTCCCCATTTGGGGGCATGCAAGAGGCAACCACACATTAATGTTTCTCTCCTCTTTCTCCCTCCCTTCTTTTCCTCTAAAAATAAAGAAAATCTTTTAAAAAAAGAAGCATTATTCAGTCACAATTTGCAATATCCAAAATGTTGTGATTTGTTAATTGTGAAAGAAGCTCCTCAAAATAAACATAATCTAATAAACTTCCCTCATATTTTGCATGTAAGTGATAACCAGAATTTGAATTCAGATCCATCAGACTCCAAAACCAGAGCTATGCTTGCATTCACTCCTGTATTCACAATTACTGATTTTATTTCTGATTTAAAAATCTCAAATGTAATAAAAAATATTTGTTATCCTCACCTGAGGACATTTTTTTTTCATTGCTTTTAAAGAGAGAATAAGGGAGAGAGAAACATTGATATGAGAGACCCATTGGTTCTTTCCCCTCCCCACCCAGACTGGGGGATCATCATTCAGCAACCCTTCATTACCCACTCTTTCATGACTCACCCACCCTCTCATACCCTTCTAAGACTGCCCTCAATGGGCTGATTTCCTTTGTATTATTTCTAAACACTCAGGAAGGAGAGAATAGAGAGCATGTCAAATTTCTTTGTTTTTACCTTCTAATTCAAGAAAAGCTCTAACTTCTTCCCTCCCATTTTTAAGGGCAAGGATTCAAGTACTTGCTCATAAAATAAATGTTTTGTTACAGAATATATACAAGGTGAAAAAAAACCCTAAATTATTTTATCAATAATGATTTTAAACCAATTTCTATATTTAATATTTAAATATTTGCTTTTTAGAATTGATTCCTTAAAAACGATCCATAATAAAGGGAAAAAGGCACTAAGAATAGAAATAGTTCTTGTAAGACATTCAAATGCACTTGCCTCAAAATAAATACATTAATTCATTTAAAAGAAATGCATTCATTCAACCAATAATTGAGTGCCTATTGTATGCCAGGCACTGACCTAGGTACTTGTAAAACAATTTTTTATAAAATCCCCTTTCCTCAGGGAGCTTACCACTTAGTGGGAGGAGACAGAAAATAAATAAACGTAAGTAAAGACAGTGTATTAGAAAGCAATAAATGTTATCAGGGACAAAACAGAAAAGAGTAGGGAAGAATTCCAGGATGTTGTGGCAGGCTGCAATTTTAAACAGGGTGGTCAGAGAGGGTTTAAGATGTCGTTTGAGTAAAGACTTAAAGAAGGTGACAGAGTCATGGGATACCTGGGGTAAGAGCACTCCAGCAAGGAAATCAGGGCAAAGGTCTTGGAATACCCTAGGAACTAGGAAACTGGAAAGGTTAAGGGGAAGTTAGCAGAGGGGAGAGTAGTACAGGTGTCAAGAGAGGTATGTGTGGGGCAGAGGGTATAGATTATATTGGGTTTATGAGACACTGTAAGGAATTTGGCTTTTACATTGAATGAAATGGGGATCCATCCATAGAAGGTTGAGCAGAGTGTCATGATCTGTTTTACCAGAAACACTCTGGCTGCTGAGTTAAGGACAGACTATTGGGAAGGCAAGAGACCAGTTAGGAGGCTACTAAAGAAACCCAGGAGAGAAATAATGTACTTCCTATAAATTTTGACTTTAACGGTGCAGTGCTTACTTTTAAGCAAAATAAAAAATCTGTCAGATCCTGCAAACAGGAAATAACTGGAACTTATTTAAAAAGTTTACTATATAGAGTTCTTGGCATATATTTACATTGTGCAACACAAACACAAAAATCTCTTTTAACTACTTATTACAGAAGAATACCAGTGTGTTCCTTTATAATTAGCTATTTCCTTTACTAAAACTTTTTTTTAATCCTATTGCAGCTGAAACTATTCTTTAAAGAAATTAGCCAATATTTCGTAACTCTGTTAATTATATACTATTTAAGGAAAAAAATAAGTTACTTCTGTCCACTGAAAATATAAATCATTTACCTTGAATTGGTGTTTCTTAGATCATCTAAATAAACCGTTCCTAAAAACCTTACTTCTCTCAGGGGAGACAAATTTTTTCCAACAGTTTCTCTTTTTATGCTCCCGTTTTTCAAAGAAATAATTTCTTTTCAATTGTCAACAAATTTGCATAACAGCATTTCGGTCACTCATTTCAGGAAAGGACAACCACAAAAAACTCCTATCACAAAAATGTTCCTCCATGATAAAAAAAAAAAAAACCTCTAATTATCATCTAGTCCTTCTGGAAAAGGCAAAAACAATTTTCTCAACACTATGTTATCATAAGAATAAGAGAAAAAGGGTAATAAGTCAAAACACTCAATTTGCTTACAAAAGGGGCTAGGGAAGATGAAAGGAGATTTTGAAATAAAAATTCATACCTCTACAAAAATTTGTTCATGAAACTGAAATAAGCACATACGTAGTCTCATAGTATTTTGAGGGAAGGAAAAAGTAAAATATAAACAATTTACCTGCCTCAAAGATTCAGAAAGACATCCAGATTAAGCTTGGATTTTTTTAAGAGACTTCCCCTGTGACAATTCTTTGGAAGAAATGGGTGTGTGATTACAAAACATAATACTGAATTCAAATTTATTAATTCATTCAATATTTAAGTGCTTCTTTTTGTGCCAGAAATTGCACAAGGCATTGGGGACATATGTCACATTCTCAAGGCTTATAGTCTTCTTTATCCCACAGATACTGAGTATCTACTATGAGCCAGATGCTGGGGGATCCAACAGCAAACAGGAGACAGACACAGGGTTCCTACCTGCATGAAGTTTACACTGTGGGAGGAGGGAAATGCCTCAAGGATGAGACACATATCTAACTAAACAAGGATATTAACACTCAAGTGTTCTATGTGCTGTTTATGGAAATGTAGAGGGTGCAGGGGGACACAAACAAGGGAGCGAAGGATTCAGGATAGTGCGTAGGGAAATGAGAGGACAGGAGAGCCAAGTGCTCAAAGAGGATTATGTGTTCACCTGGCCGACCTTGGGGGAAGGGCTCTAAGCAGAAGCAGCAACTGGAGCAGAGACAGAGAGGTATGAACAGGCTGGTGTATGTGGTAAATCTGGAACACAGAACTGAGGTAAGTAATGGAGGCTTCTGTACGCCACTACTAAGACTGGACTTCACTGATATTTATGAAAGGCCCCTGAAGGCTTTTAGTCAGAAAACCAGCTTGTGTGATCAGGTTTTTCTGGTGTCATGAGACACTGGTTTACACAGGAATGAGAAAAGAATAACACTAGATAATGATGTCACCGTGAAACAACAAAGGAGACTGCCCAATTAGAAAACTAAACCAGCTCAGGAAAAAAATGAAGCCACTTAACTATGCAAGCTCTTCTGGAAAAAAAATTTTTTTTAACCAAGATCATTTAAAACTGAAGATGTAGAAGAAAGGTTTGTATATACTATGGATTATAACATCCACATATCTTGAGTTTTCTCAAGAGGGCCTAGCTCTGTATTAATTGTGTAAACACATGCTGATTGCTGTACAAAAAGCAATGAAACTATTTAGGAGAAACTCTTTGATACAAGAGCAGAAACACAAGTAACAGAAGGTTTAATTTCTAAAGTCAGGTTTAAAGGTGTCCAAAGTTCAAGATAATCAAGTTTTATTAAGTCGGAGCGTTTAAAAGGTGTGTCATGGGGTGGAGTAAAGAAGGAGGGGTTTAAAAATTAGTATACACATATATAAACAAGTAACTCTCTTTCTTTTTAAACAACTAACTCTTGACATGATGGGACTAAGATCACCACTTGAAGATCTTATCCCAAGTGGAAAAAATGAACACCTACCAGGTCCAGTAATACAAACAGGGAAGGGGAGAGGAGGGAGGGAGAAGAGGACGATCATACATGAAAATATAAATGGGGTCGGGGCAACCACCCATCCAGAACCCCTAATCCAGCTGGTTGTTAGATAAGAAAATCTCCAAACCTCACAGCTCAGACTCCACGATTCAGACATAATGGCAGGAAAATGTCACTCCCAACTCCACAAGCAAACCACCAGCCGCTGGCCATGAGGATATGATCACATACTCAGATTTCAGAACTCAAGGACGGAGTCCCATCCCCACACCGTGCTTAAGAGCTGAAGGATAGCCCCAATTTTGGGAATGGGGAGCAATCACCCTCAGCCCAGCCCTAAGGGGGTCAACGCCCCCCAAGCCAGGCCTTGCGGAGGCCAGGAGTAGTGACAGCCTCGAAGCCCCCTCAATCTCGGCCGGAGGTGCCTCTACTCGCACCCTGTCTTCTCCAACATACACCCTCTCCTACCTGATATGGCGGCGGAGGCTCCTGATCCGGCTCCGTCCCCTCGCCAAAACTAGCCCGGTCAGACTGAGACTCGTGAAGCAGGGAGATGTCATCCGAAGTGGGGGATTTGAGGCAGTTCCCCATCTTCCGGGGCTAGGGTGTGGGATATGGAGGGTTGGGGGAGAAAGCAGTAGCAGTGTCTTTCGTAAGCTCCCCGGTCAGCCTCAGTCAGTGAGGTGGGGTCGTGCGGCAGGCCGGGGCTCAAGCGGCAGCGGCTCCTCCGCCCCCCGGCGCCGCTGAAGGGTCGCTCATGCCAGCCCCCGGGGGTGGGAGCTCAAGGCTGGGCCGCGGGCTCCTCTGGGGTCGCGGCAGAAGCCTCCTGCGAGGCAGCGGGGGGGGGGGGGGCGGGCGGGGAGACGAAACACTTCCCCACCCCGCCCCCCCGCGGGGCGGCGGCGGCCACGGAGTTGCTGGGCCTAATCCAGGTCAGGAGGGGGGGGCGCGGCCGTCGCGGCTGCCTCAGCTGCTACCTCAGCTGCTGCTGCCCTTGCAGACGCCGAAGCGGCGGCCGCGGGCCTCATCCTACTCCGCCTCAAAGCGGCGGCGGCGGCGGCCAAAACGAGGCCAGCTGCGGCCTCGCGTCACACCGCCGTGCGTGCTCTGGTCCCGCCCTCGGCGCCAGGAGGCGTGGGCAGCACCGGCTGCGCCCCCCTGACCCCCCCCTCGCCGCCCCACGCCTCGGTCAGCTGGTGCTGGGGTTGCGAATGTTTCTGTTTAGTCTGTTCTGTACCTGACTCCGAAACCTCTCTGAAGTTTCCGGTGGTTCCCCACAGCCACTACTCCCTCCCCGCTTGTCTCAGCGCTTGCTTGTGCACTGCTCTGCCGAGAGATCTATTTATAAACCTATATCTGAATGCATCACTCCCACGGTTAAAGTATTAAATGGCTTTTCCCTTATCCCTTAAAGATAAAAGTCCAAGCTCACTAATGAACCTTCGCTGTCTATCCAGTCACTTCCTTATTCTACTACATCACAGCCAGAGAGATTCTTCTTCCAGTCGTGTATCTCAGATTGTTCTATTTCTTTGCGTTCGGACAGCCTTAGTCCAAGCCACCACCATTTCTCGTCCGCACTATTGCGATACTCTTACAACTGTTCTCTCGGCGTTCACCCTTGCCTGGTCGAACTGAGACTCGTGAACAATTGACTTATCTTTTTAAAATGTAAACCTGATCATGGCATTCTGTTTAAAACCTTCAAAACCTTTCCAAGCTGTTATGACTAAGTATTCTTAAATGGTTTACAAATCTGCCTACCTCCCTAACCTCATTTAGTAGCATTTTCTCCTCACATATTTTAAACTCCAGGCTGTCTAAATGCGGTCGGTTATCTAGAAAACTGTTCCCTCTGGCTGAGACCTTTACCTATACTGTTTCTTTAACAGAAACTCACTCCAGACTGTCTACTTCCCTCAGGCTGACCATTATTCCCACTCGGCCTTCCTGGACTCAACTTCATTCTCCTGGGAAGCCTCTCTGACCCTGCAGTCTGGGTTAGTCACCTCCTTTATGATTTCTGTCCCTTTTCTCTGTCACAGTCTGATCAAGCTGAATCATCTGTGTCTCCCCTGAGCAAGGCCTGGGCCATTGCCTGAGGTAGACTAGGCTCTCTTCTTGGTGGAATGAACAAACAACTCAAAAAGCGATGTGTACAAAGGAAAGCAACAAGAAAGATGGGAATGCTCCTAAAATTCATTCAACAAGAAGACAAGAAGTGAGTCTTGACTCCCTTTCTTTTAGTCACTATTTACTGATTTTATTTATTTAAAAATTTTTATTTATTTAGGTTTCAGATCCTATGTTAAGCACTGGGAAAACTGATTTACCAGATCTGGTTTGTTCCTGATGGAGCCCAGAATCTAGCTGGGAAGATAAAACAGATGAGGCCTCAGCCTCACCCACAAAAGGTTTTTAGAGGTCCCTGAGGAGAGTGATAGACTATTTGGGTAAGGATCTGAAAGGATTCTTGAAGTCCCTATTCTACAAAATCACTCTTACTTAAATGCACTATATCCCATATTAAATGTAATTTTTTTGCTATATATCCTTTTCTCCAAGACTTGCCTTCCTTACCATTAATAAGCTCTCACCTAAACAGGTGTATAGCTTATGTCACATATGTATCAGAATCTTTCAAACAGCCCACAAAGTGATTTTTTAAAAATTCTCTCTAGCTTGGAAAAGTGAAATTACTGAATCATTTGGGGAAAAAATTTCAAACATATGCCTCTTTTTTTTCCATTGCCATTCTCCTTGTAGTCTCTAAACTATGCAACAGCCTCTTTTTTTTTAAAGTACATTTTCTTGATTATGCTATTATAGTTGTCCCAATTTTTTCCCCTTTGCCCTTCTCTACCCAGTACCTTTCTTCCCTCCAGCAATCCCCCGCCTCCCGTAGGTCATGTCCATGGGTCATGCATATAAGTTCTTTGGCTTCTCCATTTCTTAAACAATTCTTAGCATCCCCCTGTTTATTTTGTACCTACCAGTTATCCTTCTTGATCCCTGCACCTTTTCCCCCATTCTCCCCATTCCCCCTCCTCACTGACAACCCTCCATATGATCTCCATATCTATGGTTCTGTTCCTGTCTAGTTGTTTGCTTAGTTTGTTTTTGTTTTTAAATTCATTGTTGATAGTTATGAGTTTGTTGTCATTTTACTGTTCATAGTTTTGATCTTCTTCTTTTTCTTAAATGTGTCCCTTTAACATTTCATATAATAAGGGCTTGGTGATGATGAAATCCTTTAGCTTTACCTTGTCTGGGAAGCACTTTATCTGCCCTTCCATTCTAAATGATAGCTTTGCTGGATAGAGTAATCTCAGTTGTATGTTCTTGCTTTTCATCACTTTGAATACTTCTTGCTAGTCCCTTCTTGCCTGCAAAGTTTCTTTTAAGAAATCAGCTGACACAGTCTTATGGGAACTCCTTTGTAGATAACTCTCTTCTCTGGCTGCTTTTAAGATTCTCTCTTTATCTTTAACCTTTGCTATTTTAATTATGATGTGTCTTGGTGTGGGCCTCTGAGTCCAGCTTGTTTGGGACTCTCTGTGTTTCCTGGACTTGTGTGTCTATTTCCTTTGCCAAATTAGGGGAGTTTTCCTTCATTATTTTTTCACATAAGTTTAGAATTTTTTTGCTCCTCCTCTTCTCCTTCTGGCACTCTTATTATTCAGATGTTGGTACATTTAAAGTTGTCCCAGAGGTTCCTAAGGCTCTTCTCATTTCTTTTCAGTTCTTGTTTCTTCATTCTATACTGGTTGACTGTTTATTTCTTCCTTATGTTCCAAATTGTTGACTTGAACCCTGGCTTCCTTCCCTTCACCATTGGTTTCATGTGGATCTTTCTTTATTTCACTTAGTATAGCCTTCACTTCTTCCCTTATGCGTTTGCTCTGCTCAATCATGTCTGTCAAGTCTGTGAGCATCGTTATCACCAGTGTTTTGAATTCTGCATCTGTTAGATTGACTATCATCTCCTTGCGTAGTTCTCCCACTGGAGCCTTAATCTGCTCCTTCTTTTGGGCCGCACTTCTCTGTCTCCTCAACTTGACAGGTTCCTGTGTTTGCCTCTGTGTCTTAGGTAGAGCTGTCGCACCTGTTACATTATAAGGGGCAGAGCCTTAGGTATTCGTGAATGCAGGGCAACTCGTTTCACCACGTTGTGGTGCTGTATGTGGGGAGGGGTCAGAGAGGGAACAATGCCACTTGCTCAGCAGTCGCCCTCTTTCCCATCACTTCACCTGCTTCCTGTATGTGACTGTCATGCTTCTAGCTGTTGCCTTGGTGATGGTTCCCAGAGTGGGTAGGTTTGTGAACATTCTAGGATTGGGGAGCCTCTAAACAGACTCTCATGAGAGACAGGTATTTTCTTCCACTGCCCTAGCCCCCACTGGTTTTCACAGCCAGAAACAATGAAGCCCTATCTTCCTGGCACTAGAACCATGAGCTGCGCAGTCTAGCCTGCGAGTGGGATCACTCCCCAGGTGTCCCCCTGGCTTTTATAATGTGTGAGTTCTCTTTCTGGTGGTCAGCCGGCCACAGCCACTGCCTTGCTGCCACAGCAGCCACACCGCGTCCTCTTTTCCCTGGCTCAGCCCCTCTTACCTGTCTAGATGAGTACTGCTTCTTTATATCATTGTTGGACTTCTATGCAATTTGATTTTCTGGTCCTTCTGGTTGTTTTTATTTTGAGGCAATCTTTCTTATGGTTGTGGAAGAAGGCAAAGCATGTCTATTCTACCTACACCTCCATCTTGGCCAGAAGTCTGCAACAGCTCCTTAATGAAGCCTTTGTCTCTAAATCATCAGTCTATTCTCCACACTACTGCCACGAAAAAATGTGTTTAGAGAGAGTTCATAGACTTGTGTTAATAAATTTTGCATGGCATTAAGGCCTTGCACCATTTGGTCCCATCCTTATCTCCAGCTCCAACTAGGCATCCTTACATTCCAGCCACATCACACTACTTGCCATGCCCTCAATTTTCACTATGCTTTTCCACCTCAGACTTTTTGACATGCTATCCCTTCTGTTGAAATTCAGCCATCTTTTAAGACCACTTCCTTTACAGAGCTGTTCTTGATTTCACTTAGTTGGAAAGTATGTAACAATGTAAAATAAATGGGATCTGTTGTATTATATTGTGTATATCTATAATATATATCATATATGAATATTTCAATGTAATTTTTTAAAGCTTTTTTAAAATTTATTTTATTTTTAGAGAGAGGGGAAGGGAGGGAGAATGAGAGGGAGAGAAACATCAAAGTGTGGTTGCCTCTTGCACACCTCCAGCCAGGGACTCGGCTTGCAACCCAAACACATGCCCCAACTGGGAACTGAACCGGTGATGCTTTGGTTTGGAGTTCTGCGCTCCACCAGCCAGGGCTCAATGTAATTTTTAGCACATGTACTGATAACTGCCATTTATTAGCCTGAGCTGGACACATGAGAGCCCTGAAAGAAATATATTGATATTCTTGTTTTGAAGGAACAGAAATATGGCTTTATATTGAGATAGGCCAGTAAAGAATAGGGAAACTAAGACAGATAAATAGCCAAGCAGTTTACAGCCTTCTAGTAAACTACAAAATCATATCTTCCCTAACCAAAATCACTTAAGAGTAAATGGTTTACAATTCTTCTCCCCAAACAGAGGGTAAAGAGCATAAATCACCCTATCAAGGAGATAAATAGCAGAAATCCAATTATAGTCATACCTCCATAGTCCTCGGCTTCAGAACTTGTCAAACCCTGTACTCGTTGCATTTTGATGAGAAAAAAACTGTTTCAGCACTCAGTGCTTGCTCAGGACTCGTCACACTTGCTAGAATTTATATGAGTCACACCACTGCCCTGCAAGAGAAAATGCTTCATGGTTCGGTACTCATTGGTTTCAGCACTCGTTACAAATTCCAGAATGAATTAACAAGAACTACTGACATACCATTGTAGTGCCATTTGTGCCAACCACACCCAAGGATGAATGAAGTAAAGGGAATAAATCTCATTTTGGTGCATCAGTATAAAGCTGACAAATATTCTATTGAGATCTTTCCCTAAGACCTCCCATAAACTCCTAGCCTTTAAACACCCTCAAAGCTGAAGGACTCAGTGCTTGCTTTCCCTCTCCAGAGCATGCCTACACCTTTCTTCTCTCTCAGGTGTGCATCTTTACTTTTCTCTCCTAAAGTCTAAGAGACCCAATGAGACTTGCAACCAAAGGAGCAATGAGCAATAGCAGCTTGTCCCAGGCTAACCCCCTGAACTTGTCTCCATAGCCCCCTTTTCTCTGACTTTTCAGTAAGCCAACAGCAGCCCCACCTTGGCTCACTTCTTTCCTATGATGTCTTTAGAGAGCCGAAGCAGCCCTGCCTAGGCTCTGTCCTGTTGCTTCTTCTATCCAAAGCCCTTCCTTTTTTCACTGGCCCCAGTTTTAATAAATGTACTCTAAAAATCACTTATACTCATGTTGTGAAATCTTTCCTGCATGAAGCCAAGGACCCACATACTACAGGCTGGCTTGAGACAGACCCACTCCAAGCCTGGTTTCTGTCCTGTAACAACATGGCTATTCAGAGATAAAGCCAGGATTTGAATCATATACCAGTTGCCTTTATTACGCTGTGGGAAAAGACTTGTATTTTTTCACCATGGTATGCCTTCTTCATTGTGTAAAAACAAGGGAATTGGGGAAGACTTATCTTGAATGCCTTTGGCATCCACGTGCACCTTTGTAAGGCAGAAGCTATTCAGTGATCTCTCTTCCTAACCCTCTTTAGAAAGGAGCCCTTGGGAAGTGCCCTGTAGACCAGAGTGTGACCTAATCACAAAACATAACTTAAAATTGGAAATAGTAACAAGGACTATTGCAGTGACAGACTCTGCTTGACCTAACTCTGGCAGGCTCCTCTCAGCCTTAAAGGCCCTAACCTTGGGTTCTGTGTTTGGCCCACTTAGTCCAGTTTTAGCAAGAATCTAGGTGAGTCAGGTTAGTCAGAGTCCCCCACCCTAGGTATCTGACCATCTTGACCATCCTTGAGCAAAAATCCTATCAAGTGGATTTAGCTAGAGTTTCTCTTATCCCTGATTTTTCCTTTCAGTAATTTTGTAATAATTCCTTTCACTGACTCCCTACCTTGTTCTTGGCTCACAAATTCCCATTTGTCCTTTTTGTGTTCAGAATGGAGTGCTGTTCTATTCTGAGGTTTCCCTTTCCATATTGCAATAGTTCTTGTATAAAATTTACCTTCACCACTTTAACTTCTGTCTGGCTCTGGTTTTCTCTGACAGCAGAAGATCTAATGCAGAAGCAGATATGAGAGCCAGATTTTTTAAAACATAGGCTTTATTTTTTTAGAGAAGTTTACATTCACGCCACTTTTAAGCTGAAGGTACAGAGAGTTACCTTGTACAGCCTGCCCTCACATATGCATAGCCTCCCCATTATCAACATTCCGCATCAGAATGGTGCATTTGTTACAATAGCGGCACATCACTATCACCAAATGCTTGGTGTTGTACATTCTATGGGTTTGAACAAATTTATGATGACACGTATCAACCATTATAGCATCATACAGAATAATTCACTGCCCTAAAAACTTCTGTGTTCTGTCTATTCATCCCTCTCTCACGCCTAACCCCTGGCAACCTCTGATTTCTTTACTGTTGACATGATATTACCTTTTCCAGAATGTCATATAGTTGGAATCATGCGGCATGTAGCCATATCAGACAGTCTTTTTTAACTTAGTAATATGCAATTAACATTCCTCCACGTCACCCTGGCCAATGTGGCTCAGTTAGTTGGAATGTCTTCCCATAACTAAAAGGTTGTGGGTTCGATTCCCAATCAGGGCACATGCCTGGGTTGTGGGTTTGATGCCTGGTCAGAGTGCAACCAATTGATGTTTCTCTCTCACATCAATGTTCTCTCCCCCTTCCACTCTCTCTAAAAGCAATGAAAAAATGTCCTCAGGTGAGGATAAAAGCTGTTGTAAAATCAAAGCACAGGCTTTTTCCCTCAATTTTTAAATTGTGATAAAATACACTTAACATAAAACTTACCACCCTAACCATTTAAAACACTAAAAAAAAAAAAAAAAAAAACCTCACCAAGGATATGTTTATTGATTTCAGAGAGAGAGGAAGGGGGAGAGAGAGATGAAAACATCAATGTGAGAAAGACACATTGATCGGCTGCCTCCCACACGTGCCCCAACTGAGGATCAAATCCAGAATCCAGGTATGTGCCCTGAACGGAATGGAACCCATAACCTTCTAGTGTATGACTCGATACTCCAACCAACTGAGCCACCTGGCCAGGGCCACCCTAACCATTTTCAAGTGTACAGTTCAGTGGTGTTAAATACATTCATAATATTGTGCAGCCATCACCACCATCCATCTCCAGGACTCTTTTCATCATGTAAAACCAACACTACTCATTATACAGTAACTTCCCATCCTCCTCCAGCCTTCCTATTTGTACGCTGTGCCTTTTATAGTTGTTTGCATTATTTCTACCTCTAAGACAGAACTTCAGCTGCATTTTAAGAAAAAGCAAATTTCTGAGATTTTAAAATGTCCACCAAAGTTTACAGAACTTGACTTGGACCAAATAAAACAGAACAAAGGCTGGGGGAAATCCCACATTCTGCACATTCTGCCTTCCAGACTTAACAAAAGTGACAAAGGAAACTTGCTGACACCTCCAACCCTTTTCACATCAATTCCTTTCACCTGGGAAAGCTCTGCCTTGCATTGTTCCCCTCTGTGATGCAGCTCAGATCTACCTCTCTCAAGGCAAAGTCAGATATGTACTCCTTTCTGGTCCTATAATGCCCTCCATATTTCTCTATTATAGCACTTATCATGTTTAATAACTACTTGATTACTTATCTTTCTTTCTCATCTGTACCGAGAGCTATTTAAGGTTAAAGATTTAATTCTGCTCATTTATTTACCTCCTTTGCCAGGCAAGACACCTAACATATACATAAATATTTGTTAAAGTAACTTGCAGTCAGCAGATAAACACATGATAAAACTCTTCAATTAACGGGGGGGAGCAAAAGGGGAAAAAATGGAACTATTGTGACAATACAATCTATAAAATGTAATAAAAAAACTCTTCAATTAAGAAAATTCAAATGAAAATGATGAGTTTAAATATATAAAGTTAAAAAGTAACCAAAATAATATATTCACATTTTTAGAATTGATTTTAGAGAGCAAGAGAAGGGAGAGAGGGGAAGAAAGGGAGAGAGAGAGAAAAAAAGAGAGATAAACATTGATCTGTTGTTTCACTTATTTATGCATTCATTAGTTGCTTCTTTTTTTGTTTTGTTTTAAAAAATATTTTTTAAACTAAATAGGTTTTGAATTCATCTTAAAAAAAATTTTTTTTTTTAAATTTTAGACAAGTGT
The DNA here is from genome assembly GCF_987537825.1 of Furipterus horrens. NCBI lineage: Eukaryota > Metazoa > Chordata > Mammalia > Chiroptera > Furipteridae > Furipterus > Furipterus horrens. The sequence continues at coordinate 35,238,175 of NW_028327173.1, read as the reverse complement.
TTTGTTTCTCTTTTTTTTAGGATTTTTTTATTGTTCTATTACAGTTGTCCCAATTTTTCCCCTTTGCCCTTCTCTGCCCAGCCTGCCCCCAACACCCCCTCCACAGTTAATCCCTACACTGTTGTGTGCCCTGACTGGGATGGAACTTAAAATCTTTTTTTTAAAGTATATTTTATTGATTATGCTGTTACAACTGTCCCAACTTCTTTTCCCTTTGCTCCCCTCTGCCTAGTACGCACCTTCCCTCCTTAGTTCATGGGTCATGCATAGAAGTTTTTTGGCTTCACCCTTTCCTATATTATTCTTAACTTCCCCCTGTCTATTTTGTACCTACCAATTATGATTCTTAATCCCTGTACCATTTCCCCATTTCTCCTCCTTTCCCCTCCCAGCTGATAATCCTCTTAATGATCCCCATACCTATGATTCTGTTCCTATTCTGGTTGTTTGCTTAGTTTGTTTTTGTTTTTATTTTTTTAGGTTCTGTTGTTGATAGTTGTGAGTTTGTTGTCATTTTAATATTCATAGTTTTGGTCCTCTTTTTCTTAAATAAGTCCCTTTAACATTTCATAAAATAAGGGCTTGGTGATGATGAACTCTTTTAGCTTTGCCTTGTCTGGGAAGCACTTTATCTGCCCTTCCATTCTAAATGATAGCTTTGCTGGATAGAGTAATCTTGATTGTAGGCCCTTGCTTTTCGTCACTTTGAATACTTCTTGCCAATCCCTTTTGCAGGCAAATTTTCTTTAGAGAAATCAGCTAGTAGTCTTATAGGAACCCCTTTGTTGGTAACTCTCTGCTCTTCTCCTGCTGCTTTTAAGATTCTCTCTTTATCTTGAACCTTTGGCATTTTAATTAGAATGTGTCTTAGTGTGTTCCTCTTTGGGTCTAGCTTGTTTGGGACTCTGTGCTTCCAAACTTGTATATCTATTTCCTTCGTTAAATGTGGGGAGTTTTCCTTCATTATGTTTTCACATAAGTTTTCAATTTCTTGCTCTTCCTCTTCTCCTTCTGGCACCCGTATGATTCAGATGTTGGCACATTTAAAGTTGTTCCAGAGGTTCCATGAGCTGTGTGGTCTGGTCTGGTGCTGGGAGTGGTCCCCAGATGTCCCTCCCTACTTTTAAAAACATATGACTGCACTTTCCGCTGGCCTGCCACTGCGCCGCTGCTGCTGCCACCACACAGCATTCTCTCCACCCCGGCTCAACCCTTTCTACCTTTCTGGATGAGTATTCCTTCTTTATATCTTTGTTTGTTGGACTTCCATGCAGCTTGATTTTCTGGAACTTCCGGTTGTCTCCGGTTTTGAGGTATACTCCTTCTTAGTTGTGGAGGGAGATGCAGTGTGTCTACCTATGCCTCCATCTTGGCCATAAGTCAAACTCGCAATCTTGACATATTTGGGTGACTCTCTAACCAACTGAGCTATGAGCCTCTCCTTCAGGGCCAATTCACATTCTTTTTATAACATCAAACTATATTATAAGGCTATAATCTCCAGCTTCACCCATTTTTAATATCTAACCCCTCCCCAAACTTTTTTTTTGAAAGAAAAGGAAAATAGAATTTTTATTTACATATATATATATTTCTTGATGCCCAATCCTGCCCCCACTACCAGAGGAGCGAGTATGCTGCTAGTGAGGGGGGATCCCCAAAGTTTTAAAGCTATTTCTTCTTGTATTTATTTCCTTTTAAAGATAATATGCTTATAGTTCTTTTTTATTTATCCATTTTAGCCATTACCTTTTGAGTTCCTATTTTCAAAGATGAAGATTCAGACTTCTTCCATCACTCTAGGACCCAATTTCTTCTCCCTAATGTAATGAAAAATATAATTTTTGACTAAATCAACATTAATTCTTTTAATTATTATAAGTATTATTTACTGATAAGCTAAATAGTATACTATATTTCCTTTCTTGTACATACTTTTCTTACTGAGGATATTAATTTACTTTTTACTTGTTTAGTTCTCTGTCACAATTTTCTACATTATCAGATAATTTATCTATTTCATTTATTTTCCTGAAGATGTAAGTCTTAGAGCCCTCCATTCTCCTGTTCCAATCTTTATACATGTTAAACAGTTGTCATCCTAGGCTTCTCTTTTATAATTATTGTGGGGATTCTCTTCACCTCTCTCCTGTGTTTTATCTCTTGTTTACCAATCCCATGGCTATCTTCTTCTCTCCTTTTCTTCCTCTCTCTTTCCTTCTCTCTTTCTCCCCACCCCCTCTTTTTTCTTAACTCTCTCATTTTGGTGGCACATAACCTGCAGTAGCTCCCTGGAAAAGAGGTGTGAGAAGTAATTCTTTTTGGAGACTTCGCAAGTCTCAATATGTCTTAATTTTACCTTCATAGTTGATTGGTAGTTCTCTGTATACAGAATTCTAGGTTGAAAATAATTTTTACCCAGAACTTTTAAGGCATTGCTATTTTGTATTCTAGTGTCTAGTGTTTGTTGTTGAGACATTTCATGTCATTTCAATCCCCTCTCTACCCCTTGTGATACCATTATTTTCCCCTGGAAACTTGAGCATAGTACTTTTTATCTCCTAGTGTTCTGAAGTTTCTTTCTTTTTAAAGATTTTATTTATTTATTTTTAGAAAAAGGGGAAGGGAGATAGAAAGAGAGGGAGAGAAACATCAATGTGTGGTTGTCTCTCACACACCCACAACTGGGGACCTGGCCCACAACCCAGGCATGTGCCCTGACTGGGAATTGAACCAGTGATGCTTTGGTTAGCAGACCAGCACTCAATCCACTGAGCCACACCAGCCAGTGCTGAAGTTTCTTAATAAATCATCTTGACATAGTTTTTTGTTTGTTTGTTTTTCCTTTACTGTGCTCAGCCTTCACAAAGTAGAAACACCTGAGGTCTGTCCAGAAGGTATCCAGCCATGTAATATGAAAAATAGAGGAGGCTTAGATGGACACGCTCGGTCTCCCTCTACAACTAAAAACGAATACAAGTACCTCAAAACAAAAGATAACCAGAAATTCCAGAAAATAAAACTACATGGAAGCCCAGCGTATAAAATTATAAACCAGCGGTACTTGTCTGGACGGGTAGGAGGGACAAAAAATGGCGGTCCTGTCTGTGGTAGCAGTGGGGATAGCAGCAGGGGGAGCAATCCCGGCTGCAGTCGACTCCCGGCAGCTCTCGATCCCAATGCTGGGGAAGGCAGCCACCCCATTGCCTCCGACGGTGAGACCCAGAGGGCAGGGGGACAGATCCCGGTCTCTCAGTGGTGAGTAACGGCAGGAATCCATCTTGGACCCACGCCCCCACACAAAGTGCCACAGTGTGGTGAAAAAGGTCACTGATCGCTGCCAGTCACCGGGTAGTGATGAGTGCATGGGGCTCCGCCCCCTATAGCTTGCCCAGGAAGCAAAGCTAAACACAAGTCTATCAGAATGAAGCAGATAATGATTGAAATCCTGGTGATGCAGCTCACCAGGCAGCAGATGCGGAACCTGACAGACGAACAAATAGAAAACCTTTCTGAGGCTATAGCTATAAGGTGGCTTACAGAATTAACAAAAGATTTGGAACAAGACAGGGAAGGAATGAAAGCTACTCATACTGAAACGAATGAAAACACTACAAGTGGTGAGGAAATAAAATCCAGAAATCAAATCAACAAACCAGAACATAGGGAAGGAACTAACAGTCAACCAGTGCAGAAAGAGGAAACAAAAAATAAGGAAAGTGAGGAGAGGATCAGGAACCTCTGGGACAGCTATAAGCGAACGAACATTCGAATTATAGGATTGCCAGAGGGCGAAGAAGAAGAACTAGAAATTGAAAAATTATGTGAAAAAATAATGAAGCAGAACTTCCCTAACCTGGGGAAGGAAATAGACTTACAGGTCCAGGGAGCACAGAGAGTTCCAGAAAAACTGGACCCAGGGAGAACCACTTCAAGACACATTATAATCAAAATGTCAAAAATTAAAGATAAAGAGAGAATCTTAAAAGCAGCAAGAGAGAAGAAAAGAATCATGTACAAAGGGGTCCCAATTAGACTATCAACTGATCTCTCAAAGGAGACCCTGCAGGCAAGAAGGGACTGGCAAGAAATATTCAAAGTAATGAAAATCCAAAACCTACAGCCACGAATACTCTCTCCAGCGAAACTGTCATTCAGAATAGAAGCGCAGAGAAAGTGCTTCCAGGACAAAGTAAAACTGAAGGAGTTCATTAGATCCAAACCACTATTATATGAGATATTAAAGGGACTGGTTTAGAAGAAGGAGGATCAAATCTATGAACATTAAAATGAAAACTGCCTCACAAGAACCAACAACAGAAGCTAGGGAATCAAAACAAAGGCAAACTAAATAGGCAAGGAGAGTGGAAAAAGAACTATAGGTATGGGGAATATATTGGGGGGAGGTCAGCAGGGAGGGGGAAGGGAGAAGGCAAGGAAATAGTAGGAGGGAATGGAGTAGACAGGAAGAGGTTGAGAAGAACTATATGCACAACCAATGGACATGGACTCCCAACTGGAGGGAGCGGGGCCACCGGGTGGAGGGGAGCAGAGGGAAAAGAAATTGGGACAACTGTAACAGCATAATCAATAAACATATTTTTTTTAAAAAGTAAGAAAGAATTCTTACTCTTTGCGAAAGCATGGATTGACCTGGAGAGTATTATGCTAAGTGAAATACGCCAGTCAGAGAAAGACAAATGTCATATGATCTCACATGTGGAAACTAATGAACAAAATAAACTGAAAAACAAACAAACAAACAAAAAAATAGAGACATTTATTGAAGATACGAGATACAAGAAATATTCTGCATAGGACAATGACCACTCAGTCTCCTTCAAAGTAGATACCTTAGGACCTCACACAGTTTTCCCAATTGCCATCAGCTGTCCCATCATATTTTCCTGAATCTCATTGATGGTCTGAAATCTCTTCCCTTTCAAAGGTGATTTTAGTTTTGGGAAAAGTCAGAAGTCATAGGGCACCAAATCTGGGTTGTAAGGACGCTGTGTCACCTGGGTATTTTGCCAAAAAACACTACACTAGATGTGATGCATGAGTTTACACAGAGGAATGTTCAAGCTTATGGTAAAATTTTCTTTTTTAAAAAAATAATTTTATTTATTTATTTATTATAATTTATTTATTTGTTTATTTTATTTTTAGAGATGAGGGAAAGGAAAAAGAGAGGGAGAGAAACATCACCGTGTGGTTGCCTCTCACTCGCACCCCCAGCTGGGGACCTGATGTGCAACCTAGTGATGTGCCCTGACTGGGAATCGAACCAGCGATACTTGGCTCGCAGGCCGACGCTCGATCCACTGAGCCACAGCAGCCAGGTATAGTAAAATCTGATGCACATTCGTGCTCTACTAGCTCAGTCATTTTGAATGCAACAGACACACAGTACACATGCTCACCCAACAGCATCTACTGCCCCCACTAACTAGTACAGTGAAGTCGTCATTGTTCAGGCATATGCATTCCAGATCACTCTCCTTGGCCGCCAGGTTACATTGATGTTGCACAAACCGTTCTCATTATATTAATCATGGTTTGACTTTTTCTGGATAGACCTCATATATTCTTCAGTTCCGGAAATTCTTCTTGTGTTCTTTCTATAATTTCTTTTACTCTGTCTTTTTGCTTTCTCTTTTGAAACTCATATTGTTTAGATGTTGGATCTTCTGAACTGATCTTCTAGTCTTCTCTTTTATTGTCATACTCTGTCTTTTTGTTCTTTTTTGGGGAGGAAGGGGATGTTCCTTCAATTTTAATTTCCAAACCTTCTATTTATTTTTTAAGTTTCTGCTGTCATGTTTTTAATTTTTATGAGTTCTTATTTTCTTCTTCTTATTTTTTTAAAGGAAAGCATCCTAGTCTTGTTCCATTAATGTAATAGTTGTTCTTATCTAAGTACATTGATGATCATTTAACATTTTTCTTCTGTTCCCTGATTTGTCTCTTTTCTTTGAGTTCCATTTTTCTGTTTGTTTCTTTTGGCTTCTTTCATTTTGGAATCTTTTTCAAATATTTGGTGAATTTTTGATGCCCTTCATTTTTAGTAGTAAGTACTAAGAAATCATTTACAAGCTCTGTGGGAATAGATAGGACTAGTTGTTTGGTGGCTTCATGGTAAGGCAGTGATTTTCAACCAGTGTATCACAAGTATTTTAAAAAATATTTTGAAACAAAATGACTTATTTGTAACAGCCCAGTTCCTCTCACTTCAATACAGCATAGGAGTAGAAAAGAGTTATGATGCAAGCACCACATAGTCCAAGGTAGATTTCCATGCCTCCCAAGACAACAAGCCCATCTCCTCCAGGGACCCATGCCCAACCTTGCACAAACAAACAAGCCCAGAATAAAGTCATCCCCAGACCTCAACACAGTGTATCCTTTCTCTACAGCAACAATGTTTAAAACATGCAATACCTGACTATTCAATCAGGGGCACTAACCTCTTTTCCCTTAGATAGTCAAATAAAAAAGAAATGACAACAGTCAATACAACAATAGCCATCTGGTATGAATCAAAATTATACTATTTTTTTGTCACATTGGCAAAAAACATAATATATTTTTAGTGTGTCACAGTATTTTAGTAATTTGTTTATCTCATGTGCCATGAAATCAAAAAGGTTGAAAATTGCTGTAGGGTGATAAGGTGGTTACCTAACCCCAATATGTCTATTTATAGTTCTTTTTTCCCCCTGAAACTTGTCAGTGTCTGCAGTTTCTTCCCTGGGGTAGAAGAGATGAGTATGGCTGTCTGGCTTTCCAAGTAGTCTAAGCTGAGTAGAATAAGGGGGCCAGAAGACTCACCACTTACTAAGCAGAAATTCACTTGATTCCTTTGTTTTCAGTTGGTACTTCTATCTCCCTATTACAGTGCTTAATTTCTCTGGGCTTTAGCCTCTCAGATGCAATTTTTCCATAGATCAAATCTCCTTCCAAAACCTGCAAGTCTAGCTTCTCTCTCTCCACAGACTTTCAACCAATCTTCAGATCTTACTCCTGCCTTCCACAATGCTCTGTGCCTCAAATTACTGAGCCTGTCTTAAGAGGCAGTACAAGCCTGGACTTGTAATTTGGCTGTGTGACCTTGGACAAGTATTTGACCTCATGCTTCAGTTTCCTCACTTGTAAAATGGTGAAAATAATAATACTTACCTCAAAAGATGTGGTGAGGATTAAATGAATTTATACACTGTATGTGAAATGCTTAGGACAATGCCTGACATCACTAAGATATATAATAATATAATATTATTCTTATTTTTATTAGTTTTTAGAGCATCCCACTGGAATCTCCTCTTAGCATACACTTCAGCTTTCTCAACTCTGCTAACTTTTCACTCTTCTAAAACTACATCCACTGACACTTTTTACATTCTCTTTCACATGAGTTGACACCTTTAAAACAATCATTTGTACTCCTTTTATTTACTTATTTTTGTTCTCTTGTTATTAATTTTTGGGAAAGGAGAAGAGATAAGGACATATATAGATTATATTATATATAAAACATATATTTATGTTATATATAATACATAATGCATGTTATATATTATAACATATTATATATATATACATATATATATAATATGTTATTATGTTAAAAGTGGCCAAAATTTAAAGCACTGAGATTATAACATCGATGTTGATAAAGCTGTGGTGAAATAAGGAATTCACTTATTGTTATCACTGCAAATTAATATAATTACTTTGGGATATATAAATCTATTTTGAGCCATAAAACTACTTTGACCTTTTACTGATTGTCCTATGAAATTACTTAGAGAAAAAAATCAATAAACAAACTTTCATTCATTTTAATAAAAAATTAGAGGCTACAAATTTTCCAACAGTCTCAGGATGTCAAAATTCAGTAGCATACTTCTGGTCAAAGAAGAAGAAAAGTTTCCTCAGAGAAGGAAAACTCTGACTCCAAAAAACCTCCGCTGCCTTGCGGCATACCTCTTCAGGGGAAAGGCTAAGGGAGTAAACCCCGACAGAAAATCCGGAGCCGGAGTCCCTAAGGCGCTTTGACGTTGTAGTCAACACCGGCAACTCCTGCGGCGCACCTGAAGCCAAGCTGTATTGACTCCGTCTTTCCCTTGGACCCTTCAGCTGCGAAGAGAGGGGGGGTCTGCTGCATGGGCAACAGCAGACCCTCCATATCACCCTGCCCAGGCTCTGTAGCTTCAGCTTCACTGGAGAGGACGCTCCAGCGTCATCGCAAGATGTCGATTCAACACGGGAGGAGACAGATACCGTGTCACTCCCGAGTTGGACTGCACAGCCATTCTCGGTGGTGCAGATAGACTCTTAAGAAGCTACACCATCGTCTCTCGAGACGGACGGCTGCCGCCGCCGCCGCCGACTTCTGGTCAAGATAGAGGCATATGTAAACATGCTTCTCCTCCTCATGCAACCACAGAAAGAATTACACTAGACCTCAAAACAAATAACACCCAGAACCATTAGAAAATTGAGCTGTATAGAAGCCTGACAACCAAAGATTAAAAGAAGCCACATTCATTCAGACAGGTAGGAGATATGGAGAGGAGAGGAGAGGTGCAGAGAGGTGGTGGTGCCAGAATGGGTGGTCCCACATTCACATGTGGTGGATAAAAATTGGGAGGGATACCTTGGGAGCGAGTGATCACAGCTCTGGCCAGACTGTACAGCCCAGGGTGCCAGTGCCAGGAAGATTAATCTTCATAACTTCTGGCTGTTAAAGCCAGTGGCGGTTGGGGCAGTGGAAGAAATGACTGGATTTTCAGGAGTCTCAGCTTAAAGGACCCACATGGACCTAACAATTACACAGACCCACCACCTCTGGAATTCAGCACCAGGGCAACAGCTGGAAGGGTGACAGTCACACAGGGTGAGTGCCAAGCTAACCCCCAGAAGCCAGGAAGCAGCATTGTCCCCTCTCTACGCCCTCCCCCAACACACGGCCACAAAGTAATGAAGTAGGTTGCCCCATCCTGGCAACTACCTAAGGCTCCGCCCCACACAATTTTACAGGTGCCTCTTCTACAATAGGCCACCCTACTAAGGCAGGGTGTAAAAGCAGCTCTATCAACACACAGAAACAAAGACAGGGAGGCTGCCAAATTGAGGAGACAAAGAAATATGGCCCAAATGAAAGAACAAAACAAAACCCCAGAAAAATAACAATGAAATGGAGACAATCAACCTGTCAGATACAGAGTTCAAAACACTGGTGATCATGATGCTAAAAGAACTCATTGAGTACGGCAACACATTAAAAAAGACCTGGGAAGAAATGAAGTTTACACCAAGTGAAATAATGAAAAGTCTACAGGGAATCATCAGTGGAGGGGATAAAGCTGGGATTCAAATCAACAAATCAATAATTTGGAACATAAAGAAGAAATAAGCATTCAACCAGAACAGTAAGGAGAAAAAAGAATTCAAAATAACAAGGATAGTATAAGGCACCTATGGAACCTCTCCAAATGTATCAACATCTGAATCATAGGGATGTCAGAAGAAGAGAGCAAGAGCAAGAAATTGAAAACTTACTTGAAAAAATAATGAAAGTAAATTTCCTTAATTTGGTGAAGGAAATAGACATACAAGTCCACACCAAGATACATCATAATTAAAATGCCAAAGGTTAAAGATAAAGAATATTAAAAGCAACAAGAGAAAAGAAGAGTTACCTAAAAGGAGTTCTCATAAGACTGTCAGCTGATTTCTCAAAAGAAGCTTTGCAGGCAAGAAGGGGCTGGCAAGAAGTATTCAAAGTCATGAAAAGCAAGGACCTACAACCAGGATTATTTTATCCAGCAAAGCTATCATTTACAATGGAAGGGCAGATGAAGTGCTTCCTAGACAAGGTAAAGCTAAAGGAGTTTATCATCACCAAGACATTATTACATGAAATGTTAGAGGGACTTATTTATGAAAAAGAAGAAGATCAAAATGATGGACATTAAAATTGCAGCAAATCAACAAGTATCAGCTACTGAATCCAAAAAAGAAACTAAGAAAATTACAAGAACAGGAACAGAATCATAGATAGATCATTTGGAGGGTTATCATTGGGAGGGGGAAGGGGAGAATAGGGGAAAAAGTGCAGGGACTAAGAAGCTTAATTGGTAGGTACAAAACAGACAGGGGTATGTTAAAAATAATATAGGAAGTGGAGAAGCCAAAGAACTTACATGCATGACCCATGGACATGAAATAAGAGGGGGTGGTTGTTGGAGGAAATGGATGTACAGGGTGGAGGGGAGCAAAGGGGGAAAAATTGGGACAACTGTAACAGCATAATAAAATATATAAAAAAATTCAGTAGCAGTCTAGTGTATACAGTTGATAATATTATATAGTAATTATTTTCAAATATGTATTATTTTAAAATTTAAATATTACAATATAATACTAAATGTAAAGAGAAGGACAAAAACACATGTTCACTGTGGGTAAGCAATGTAAACTTTATATGCCATAAAGGGAATATACAAAAACAAAACTAGTTGTTTTTAAGCAGTAGAATTAGGGAGGTTTTGCGTTTCTTTAAAAAAATTCCTTTTATGTTATTATAAAAATGTTTTTATAATTAAAAAAAGAAAACCTCAAGCCTAAAGCTGACAAATATCATAGTGATTGTGTCTACCAGTCTCCTTAGATGAAGATGAAAACTAAACCTTTCAGCCAAACATCTGAAAGTTTCAGGATAGCCAGGTCTTTGATGTTGGGTAGACTAAACAACCAGATGTTTGACTGAAGTTTTCCGTTTTCATCTGAAAGGGTAACATCATGTAACTATAGCCAGAGGGCATTACTGATGTCAGTCACCATAAAGTTCAATGAGTTGTTAACATGGCCTCATGCAGTTCTCTGGGCTTTCCTCATTTGGCACTCACAAATATCATCTCTAGCTTGTTCTTTGCTTTAGGTGTTAACATAACTCTGATTATTCTTCATTATCTAAAGACTAAAAGCTAAACTCCTTAACCCTTTATAATGTGGCTCCAATTGGGAGCAGAAGCTCCATTTCTCATCATTTCCCTCCCTTACAAGGTCTACACTCTTTTAAGTGCTAGAAAACAGTACCTGATCCTCAAGATACTCATAATTGTATTATTATTATTATTATTATTATTATTATTATTATTATTGTTATTATTATGGTTAGCTAGTGAGTATTAGTGTTATTATTCACTGAGCTATTATGAGCTAGAGTGCTAGGATTTAGTATACACTATTGAATTTAATCTTACCATAACTTCCTGTGGCATTATTATTTCCATTTTACTATTAGAGAAAGAGATGTTAGAAAGGTTAGGTACCTTTTCTAAAGTTATGTAACCAGTAAGTTACAGAGCCGAGACTCAGTCTATTGGATTCCAAAGCCTTTGTTATTAATCACAACACCATAGAGACATGTCTCCTAATAAATTTACTAAAGTATTATGGTGGCTCCATGGAAGTATGGAAAGAATGAGGCCTATAAAATAATAGGAAAGAAAGTAAGTATGGCAAAAGCTTAGTCCAAGTACCATTTATAGAGTGCTTAATATGTTTTGGGCCCTATCCCAAGTACTGGGGACACAGAGAAGTCAGATATCATCTTACACTGGAGGAGAAATCAGTCTGATAAGGGTGTCAGCAGAGGCGGATTTAACGGCACATGCCCTGGGCCCTGACTTCTGAAGGGCCCCGCAAAACCATGTGTTTTTATTTTCTCTGTCTCTCTCTTTTTTTTAAGGGGCCCAATATTTTCTTCTGCTCCAGGGGCCTCAACCAACCTTAATCTGCCTCTGGGTGTCAGGCACCTAAAAGTAGGTGGAAAGCACAGGTGTTCCAGGAATGGAGCCCACAGGAATGATGGTGTCATATATGCCCAGCACTTGGCTGGGGTCTCAGGGTAAAAGTTCCAGGAACAAGGAGAAAGGGAATGGTGATATTCCAGATACCAAGTGACTTAGGAAAAGTGCTCAGGGAGATCACTGTCTCCCAAAAGAAGTATTTGAGGAATGGAAAAAGAGGAAAAACCATTACCTACCAGAATCAAGAAAACACTGAAACACATGACAGGCACAACTATTCAAAACAACAATGAAGATGCATTTTTTACTAGTTCCTTTCTGTGCCTCTATTGGACACCAGGGATTTAGATAAGAGTCAGATAGAGTTCCTCCCTGTAGTGATCATTGTGATTGGTTCATTCTTTCTATATATAAGTATGGAGAATCTACTATGTGTGAGGCATTGTTTTAAGCATTGGGGATGCAACAGTAAACAAAACAGACATGCCTTCATGGAGCTTACATTCTAGTAGGGGCAGACAGACATATAAATATGAAAGACATATAAATATGTAAAACATATAGTATTTTGTTTTATTATTTTTTAATTGTTACCTGAGGACATGTTCCCATTGATGTTTTAGAGGGTGGAAGAAAAGAGAGAGAGAAAGAGTGAGAAAGAGAGAGAAACATCGATGCGAGAGAGAAACTTTGATTGTTTTCTCCCCCAAATGCCACAGTACATGGGCCAACCTGGGACCAAACCCACAACTTAGGTATGTGCCCTGACAGGGGTCAAAACAGCAACGCTTCAGTGCACAGAACAATACTCCAACCAACTAAGCCACGTAGCCAGTGCAAACATATAGTATTTTTGATAGTGCTAATAGTCACGAAGAATAAAGCAGGGAAGAGGGACAGTAAGTATCAGTGAGATAGAGAGATCAGGAAAGGCCTTCTAGGAAGATGATATTTGGGTGACGACTGCTTTTTCACAAAAATGAGAGCATTCCAGGTAGAAAGAAGAATAAGTGCATAAGCCTTGGAGCTGGGTGTATTTGGTGTGATCCAGGAACATCACAGAGGCCAGTGTAATTAGGGCAGAGTGAACATTAAAAGAATTTTGATTTTTAATTGGAGAAAGAATAACCAAAAAGTGATATGATTTAGTTTCTTTTTAAAAAAATTATATTTTATTGATTATGCTATTACAGTTGTCCTGATTTTTCCCCTTACCTGCCTCCACCAAGCAACCCCCACTCCCTGAGGCAATCACCACAACATTGTTCATAAACATGGGTCATGCATATAGGTTCTTTGGCTATTCCATTTCCTATACTGTACTTCACATCCCCATGGCCATTCCATAACTACTTATTTGTACTTCTTAACTCCCTCACCTCTTCGCCCATTCCCCCAGCTCCTCTTCCTTATGGCAACCATCAAAACACTCTCCGTATCCATGAATCTGTCTCTGTTATTCTTGTTTGCTTAGTTTGTTTTTTAGATTCAATTCTTGACAGACACGTATTTCTTGCCATTTTATTGTTCATAGTTTTGATCTTCTTTTTCTTAAATAAGTCCCTTTAACATTTCATATAACAATGATTTGGTGATGATGAACTCCTTTAGTTTTTTTCTTGTCTGGGAAGCTCTTTATGTGTCCTTTGATTCTAAATGATTGCTGGGTAGAGAAATCTTGGCTGTAGGTCCCTGTTTTTCATGGTTTTGAGTATTTCTTGCCAGTCCCTTCCAGCCTGCAAAGTTTCTTTTGAGAAATCAGCTGATAGTATTATGGGAACTCCCCTGTAAGTAACTAACTTCTTTCCTCTGGCTGCTTTTAAGATTCTCTCTTTATCTTGAACCTCTGGCATTCTAATTACGATGTGTCTTGGAGAGGGCCGATTTGCATCCATCTTATTTGGGACTCTCTGCTTCCTGGACTTCCATGTCTATTTCCTTCACCAAATTAAGGAAGTTTTCTTTCACTGTTTTTTCAAATAGATTTCCAATTCCTTGCTCTTTCTCTTCTCCTTCTGGCACCACTAAGCTGCAAATGTTGGCCCTCTTAAAGTCGTCCCAGAGGCTGCTTGTACTAGCCTCATTTTTTGGATTCCTTTTTCTTCTTGTTATTCTGATGGATTGATTTTTGGTTTCTTATGTTCCAAATAATTTATTTGATTCTCAGCTTCATCCACTCTACTGTTGTTTCCCTGTAAATTGTTCTTTATTTCAATTAGTGTATCCTTCATTTCCAACTGGATCTTCTTATGCTGTTGAGGTCCTCACTGAGTTCCTTGAGTGTCCTTATAACTAGTGTTTTGAACTCTGCATCTGATAGATTGCTTATCTCCATTTTGGTTAGCACTTTTTCTGAGATTTTGATCTGTTCTTTCATTTGGGCCGTGTTTCTTTGTCTTCTCACACACATGGACTCACCTACTCAGGCTCACTCTCTCTGAGCTCCAGCACTGGGGTAGCAACCTGAAAAAGTGCTAACCAAAATGGAGATAAGCAATCTATCAGATGCAGAGTTCAAAACACTAGTTATAAGGACACTCAAGGAACTCAGTGAGGACCTCAACAGCATAAGAAGATCCAGTTGGAAATGAAGGATACACTAATTGAAATAAAGAACAATTTACAGGGAAACAACAGTAGAGTGGATGAAGCTGAGAATCAAATAAATTATTTGGAACATAAGAAACCAAAAATCAATCCATCAGAATAACAAGAAGAAAAAGGAATCCAAAAAATGAGGCTAGTACAAGCAGCCTCTGGGACGACTTTAAGAGGGCCAACATTTGCAGCTTAGTGGTGCCAGAAGGAGAAGAGAAAGAGCAAGGAATTGGAAATCTATTTGAAAAAACAGTGAAAGAAAACTTCCTTAATTTGGTGAAGGAAATAGACATGGAAGTCCAGGAAGCAGAGAGTCCCAAATAAGATGGATGCAAATCGGCCCTCTCCAAGACACATCGTAATTAGAATGCCAGAGGTTCAAGATAAAGAGAGAATCTTAAAAGCAGCCAGAGGAAAGAAGTTAGTTACTTACAGGGGAGTTCCCATAATACTATCAGCTGATTTCTCAAAAGAAACTTTGCAGGCTGGAAGGGACTGGCAAGAAATACTCAAAACCATGAAAAACAGGGACCTACAGCCAAGATTTCTCTACCCAGCAATCATTTAGAATCAAAGGACACATAAAGAGCTTCCCAGACAAGAAAAAAACTAAAGGAGTTCATCATCACCAAATCATTGTTATATGAAATGTTAAAGGGACTTATTTAAGAAAAAGAAGATCAAAACTATGAACAATAAAATGGCAAGAAATACGTGTCTATCAAGAATTGAATCTAAAAAACAAACTAAGGAAACAGGAATACCAGAGACAGAATCATGAATACGGAGTGCGTTTTGATGGTTGCCACAAGGAAGAGGGGCTGGGGGGAATGGGTGAAGAGGTGAGGGGATTAAGAAGTACAAACAGGTTGTTACAGAATAGCCACAGGGATGTAAAGTACATAAAATGCAGTAGCCAAAGAACTTATATGCATAACCCATGTACATGAGCAATGATGTGGGCATTGCCTGTGGGAGTGGGGTTGCTGTATGGAGGGGGAAAAGGGAGAAAACTCAGAAATGCTGTAGTAGTATAATCAATACAGTGTAATTAAAAAAATAAGTTATCTTGTTTAAGTCGGTTTGCGTTAGTTGTCTGTTATTCACGGCCAAAAGCTTACAGTATTTTTGAGGAACTCCCTGCCTGTGGGAGACATGGACATGGAAACTATCAGGTCTCATAATGTCAATGCTACCCTGAAGGAAAACCGGGGGGGGGGGGGCTATGAGAGCCTAATGTAGATGGCTGATGAGACTGAAGGTCGGGAATGCCATCCCAGGGAAGATTAGCCCTGAAAGGTCAACAAGAGTTTGCTGGGCAAAAGGGGGTTCTTGGAGAGAGAGATGACTATGTGATGGGGCAGTGGTGACAGAAAGCTCAGAACTGCCAGTAGTTCCACAGCCAGTAGGAATTGTAGATGACATCAGCACAAATACTAGTAATAGTTGATACATATTTGTCAGTTCAAAAAATTATATATGTTAGATGTTCACTAATTGCCTATCCAGCATTTCCCTTCCCTTCCCCACTTCTTATCCATGCTCATATTTTCCCCTGGTAGCTATTCCTCTCTCAACTGTGTGACTGACTCCAGCTCTGGGTTTAGAGGTGGACTCTGACCGACTGAAGCCAGGTAGAGTAAGTAGAGTAATCTTCTCCCCCTTGACATAATGATTTGCTCTGGTAAATGAGGTATAAATCAATCACATATGGCAGTCCTCTGAATATAGAAAACGGTTCAGAGATAGCTTAGGTCAAGTTTGGCACTTTTATTTACTGGTTTTGAGAAATAGTGCTCTCTCTTGCTGAAAGCATATAACCTCCTTTCTGCTAGCTACTAATTTGTATCCATGGGAAAAGTCAGTTCAAGGATTATGTTGTAGGAACTACATGCATTGGTTGGAGATGAGACAACTGAAGAGCAACTGAGGAGAAGCCCTGATTAAACTGCCCTGAAGTCTGCTCTGTTGTTTTACTCTCAGCTATACTTGCTAATAAATCCTTTCATTAGTTGTCAATTTGAATTGAATTTTCTATTACTTGAAACTGAATAGACCCCAACTTGAAACATATACACAGGATCAATATGTTTATTAATAAGCTATATTATATTTTATACTTTACATGGCACATGAACAATTCATACAGAATGTTCAGTTCTCTAGTAGACATCTGTCAACCCTGATAGCTTGGGTTAGGATACATGGATCTGACTGGAGAAGTGGACAAAGACAGTATTTTATCCTAAAAATAATGGAGATCCAAGGGAAGGTTTAGGCAGATTAAACAAACAAAAGGTAGTAATTTCCATGGTTTTGAGTATAAACCTTTTCAACAGGGAAATTTTTTTTCTTTGCTTTTTACTGTCAGTAAAATTCTTACTAACTTCAAAATCTACTCTTTCATTCTTTAGCTTTTTAGTAGGCATTTACTATGTGCCAGTCACACTTGTATGAACTTAGGATATAGCAGAGAACAAAGCAGACAGAAATCCCTGCC
This sequence comes from Furipterus horrens, assembly GCF_987537825.1. Taxonomy (NCBI): domain Eukaryota; kingdom Metazoa; phylum Chordata; class Mammalia; order Chiroptera; family Furipteridae; genus Furipterus; species Furipterus horrens. Next base: position 35,221,258 of record NW_028327173.1, on the reverse strand, counting down.
AGCATGGAACTTATGTCCTTTTCAAGCCCAATAGTATCCTCTTTAAGATGTCTGCCTGAATTCTCTCAATCATATTTAATACTTCCTTGTGCTTTTGTGGCTGGTATACCACTGTAATTATACTTATGGTCTACTTCAAATTAAAGGTATTGCTTCAGATGGCAAATATCTCCCTCATTAGATGAAAGGGTTCTGGGACTAGGGTCTCTGTTATTAATCTGTCTCTGGAGCAAGGAGCTGGTTCAGAGGAAGTGCCATGGGGTATTTGTTGAACGAGTGAATGACTCTGTCTATAGTTTTAAGGGGTCAGTGCTCCATGGTGGAGCTCTCACTGCAGCCTCCCTGGAACAGTTGAGAACCAACTTGTCATGATGAACTTAGGCGATCTGGAAGTTGTAAAGAAATTACATTTCTAATAAGTGATTATTACTAATAATTGGTAATAAAGTTCATTTGTATGACCCTAGGCACAATAGGAAATGAAAGTGGATAATACTATTATGAAATTTGAATAGCTGTTCAGTTTAATGAATGGAAATGGGTCTTTGATGAAGAAATGGAACAATGATTGTGAAAATGGTAAATTCAAAGTATAAAAATATCTCTTTGGTTTTAAACTTGAACGACCTAATAACTGGGTCATATATGCATCTGAATATTTTATAAATTATTGTAATTTAGGGGCACAGACCTCTGATTTCCCTGGAAAGAGGAAAACAAAACAAAAAAATTAATGTAAACATTCAAAGCAATTGTTTCTGCTAGAGGTCAAATGGTTGCTGTTTTATTGCCACACAATCAACAGAGGGAGCTCCTGTAACAAAAACCTAACAACATGATTCCTTACACAAACCTTGTACATTGGCAGAAAGCTAATAGAAGGCATAAAAAGATATAGAAGACATAGATAGAATAGAATAATTAATTTGACTTTTAACTGTATTGGGAATCTGGAATCCCTCTTAATGAAACTGGTCTTGGGGGATGATTAAGTTAAAAGTATTTCAAAATAGCACATACTTAGTGGATTTTTAATTTTTTTAATATATATTTTAAAGATTTTATTTATTTATTTTCAGAGAGAGGAGAAGGGAGGGAGAAACAGAGGGAGAGGAACACCAGTCGGTTGCCTCTTACATACCCTCAACTGGGGACCTGGCCCGTTACCCAGGTATGTGCCCTGACAGGGAATTGACCCAGTAACCTTTTGGTTCACAGGCTGGTACTCAGTCAGATGAACCACACCAGCCACGGCCATATGTAGTGGATTTCTTTAAAATCACTTTAGTCCTGGCTGGTGTGGCACAGTGGATTGGGTGCCAGCCTGCAAATCAAAGGGTTGCCCATTCAATTCCTGGGTCTCAAGCCAAGGTGTGTAGAGGGAGGCAACCACATATGGATGTTTCTCTCCCTCTCTTTCTTCCTCCCTTCCCCTCTCTAAAAAAATAAGTAAATAAAATCTTTTTTAAAAAAGCATTTTATGTATTGCCACAGTAATCATTTATATTTAAAGTACACAATTATATTCCTCTCCTGCTTAAAACTCCAGTGGCATTTTCATCACTTGTCTGATAAATTTAACTTATGCAGTTATGAAGATTCAAGGAGATTATAAATAACATAGTGCCTGGCACAGTAAATTCTTAGTATTATTTTTCACTACTGAGTCTTTTGTTGTAGTTACCCTTCAGACTCGAGTGCTTTCTAAACTCTGCCATTTCTACTCTGGCTTTCATCTGGTTAACTTCCTTCTTTTCCAATAGCTTTCAGGATCCCAGAAATCTTGCCTCATTCACAGTCTTGGTGCTTTTTCGGTACTTAATCACACCATATTGTACTGTTCTGTTCGCAAAGATGTCTCTCACACTTGAGAGCAGAGGCCAGATCTCAGAAATTGTTCTGTCTCTAAGGCTTAGCAATAGGGTGATCAACCATCCAGGTTTGTCTGGGTCTGTTGCAGTTTTTGCAGTGAAAGCCCCACAGTTTCCAGGCAACCAGACAGTTGGTCACCCTGCCACAGGTCCTGATACGTAGTAATAGTTCAACCAATACATTTGTTTACCTAAGCATATTATCTTTGGTGAGACACTTTTGCTTCCTGTGGGTAAATTTCTCCAACTGTAACTAAAGAGTTTAAACAAAATAATAGTTAAGGTCCCTTTTAACTCTGCCACTTTAGAATAGGTCGCCACATTTAAGTCCTGCCTACATTCATCATTTTACCTTATCCATACTAAGGAAATCTTAACTGGTATGGATAGGTGCCACTCTAATTTTCTAAGAGAGTACTGTTGAAAATATGCATAATAAATTAAAAGAAAAAGATATAAATTTTGTATTATGGTATGATTCCAATTTTGTAAAATATGTACATTTTTGTATTTTATAGAAGGAAAGGGTGCTCTGGGAATGGGAGGGTTGGGGGTCATAGGATTGAGCAAAAAAGAAAAAGAACTCATGGACACGGACAATGGTTGGTGACTGTGGGGGGAGGGGAAGGGAGGAGGTGGAAGAGGATATAAGGAGGAAAAATGGTAGTTGGAAACAATACAATAAAATTTTTTTTTAAGAAAAGGGAATGGAATTATAAATACATTTTCTATTAAGAATAAATTTCTCCACTTTATGAATTTTCAAAAATCTCTACAATGATTATATTATTTTATAGTCAACAAACAATACCTATAAAACATAAAAGTTAGGTAACTGATTACATGTTTCTGTTAGCACAGTGCTTCTCAAACATTAATGTAGGTCTGGGATGGGCCTGTGATTCTGCATTTCTAATGATCTTCCAGATGATGCCAGTGCTTCTGGTCTGTGGGCTACATTTTGAGTAGTAGGCATTAGTGCATATGAATTCTAATCTACATCTGATTATTAATTACAATATTTTAACCATCTTGTGCCTTTGCTAGTGCTTCTAAAAATGACACACTTTTAGAAGTTAACTCATAATTCAGCTTTCTCATTGCTGTGGAGATCAATACCGTAGGAAGCTTTGTAGACTCTTTGAGGTATAGTGGTTGGGAATTCCTGCCTTAGAGTCAGCTGTCTTTTGTAAACAAAAAGTGAAATGCAACAAGACATATCAGACCAACCAAAATACCAGAACACTATAGATGCTACATTACTCAAAATAGATTAACTGCCCCCTCCTCTTTGCTCCTCACAGAGGTCCTAGTAGAGTTGTGTTCCATAAATAGTGTTTGAATGAAGGAATGTTTAATTATATAATAATAGCTTATGTTTGGGCAATTCCTGTAGGCTTAAAGCGCTAGTTCTCAGGTTTCAGTATGTGTGTGAGATTTATCTGGGGAAATAGCTGAAGTACAGATTCTTAGACTCTACCCTCAGAAGTTCTAGTTCTGTACAGTGGGGTTTAAGAATCTGTATTTTTAGCAGGTATCCAGATGATTCTAATGTGAGTCTCTGGTCCATATGTTAAGCAACACTGATTTTGCAACAGCAGACCCTCCATATCACCCTGCCCAGGCTCTGTAGCTTCAGCTTCACTGGAGAGGACACTCCAGCGTCATCACAAGATGTCGATTCAACACGGGAGGAGACAGATACCGTGTCACTCCCGAGTTGGACTGCACAGCCATTCTCGGCGGTGCAGATAGACTCTTAAGAAGCTACACCATCGTCTCTCGAGACGGACGGCTGCCGCCGCCGACGACTGATTTTGAACATAAAAAAATAATACCACAACCTACAGGAAGAAATATATTTTACAGTATGATACAGTTCACACACATTTATATATTTATATATATAATCTGAAACAAAACTTTCCCAAAACAATACTAACCCTTACTATGTGTCATACAGTCTGATCTTTTCTACTTATTCGTTTTATTACAAAAACATTGCCCATGACTAACCATAGTGATTTTACATCATTTATCTCATTCAATTCTCACATCAGAGCTGCAAGATAAGCGCTCTTTAACTGCATCTTTCTTACTCGGAAACTTAACTTCAGGGAATATAAATGTGCCCAATGTTTCATGTCATGTTAGTGGCAGAGATGGAATTCAAATTTAGAAGGCCTGGCCTTAAATGGCCCTGACCTGCCCTCACCCTGACACAGACTTCCTGAAAAAAATTCAGCAAATCGCCAATTCTGGAATACAGTCAGACTAACTCTGGTTTCCCCAGTTGAATCTTATCACCTTTGAATACCAATTTGAGATTTCTAGGAGAAAAAGAATTTGCCTCAACTTGGACCAGGATGTTGAGGAGGAGTCACCTAGTACAGTCATGGCCACCTAACTGCCACAGAAAGAGCCGAACCTGGGGGGTGATTTCAAAGAAGGGGCAAAGGGCTCTGCAGTCATGTAGAAACACAGTTACTATACCTGCAGTTCTCACCGTTGGAGAAGGAATTTTATGTCTCCCTTTCCAGGTAAGTCCTCACTGCAGCATCTTACCAGGAAAACTGGGACAGCGTGAGCCAAGTCTCTTCTATCTCCCATCCCTCTGCCAAACTCCTGTCCTCCTCACCTTCCCAAATACAGAGCAGGAATAGTTCTGGACATTCTCAACGAAGGCGAAGAAGAATGCCAAAATGAAAAGCGCATCTCCTTCAGTCTTTGTGATTGGGGACAGCAATCAGCTTTCTGGGTCAATAAGAATCTTAGGGGATTCAATAGTAGCTGAACCATCTCCGTGTTTGAGGTTGTCACTGTTGTTGTCCCAGCAGCAGTTTTTTGCCATAGTTCTGAAAACTTGACATTGTTTATTGCATAATTCAAACCTTCCATCCAAGACACTACTTTTTAACATATTGAAAAATGAAAAATTGGAAAATTTCTTTAAAAAGTTGTTGAATAAAGAAAAAAAGCATTATTAGCTTTTAAAAAAAGTATTCAAAATAGAAAATTGATGTGGATATTCCTGTTCCTTTCTTTTTTATATATATTTTATTGATCATGTTGTTACAGTAGTTTCAATTTTTTCCCTTCACTCCCCTCTGTCCAGTAACCCCCTTCCCTCCAGCAATCCCACCCCCCTTAGGTTCATGTCCATGGGCCGTGCATATACGTTTCATCCTTTCCTATATTATTCTTAACTTCCCCCTGTCTATTTTGTATTTACCAATTATACTTCTTAATCCCCGCACCATTTCCCCATTCCTCCCCCAACCCCCTCACAACTGATCGTCGGCAGCCGTCCGTCTCGAGAGACGATGGTGTAGCTTCTTAAGAGTCTATCTGCACCGCCGAGAATGGCTGTGCAGTCCAACTCGGGAGTGACACGGTATCTGTCTCCTCCCGTGTTGAATCGACATCTTACGATGACGCTGGAGTGTCCTCTCCAGTGAAGCTGAAGCTACAGAGCCTGGACAGGGTAATATGGAGGGTCTGCTGTTGCCCATGCAGCAGACCCCCCCTCTCTTCGCAGCTGAAGGGTCCAAGGGAAAGACGGAGTCAATACAGCTTGGTTTCAGGTGCGCCGCAGGAGTTGCCGGCGTTGACTACAACGTCAAACCGCCTTAGGGACTCCGGCTCCGGATTTTCTGTCGGGGTTTACTCCCTTAGCCTTTCCCCTGAAGAGGTATGCCGCAAGGCAGCGGAGGTTTTTTGGAGTCAGAGTTTTCCTTCTCTGATGTGCCCTGACTGGAAGATCGAACCAGCGACACTTAGCTCGCAGGCCGACGCTCAATCCACTGAGCCAAACCAGCCAGGGGTCCTCACAACTGATAACCCTCCGAATAATCCCCATATCTATGATTCTGAGCCTATTCTGGTTTGCTTAACTGGGTTTTGTTTTTATTTTTTAGATTCAGTTGTTGATAATTGTGAGTTTGTTGTCATTTTAATGTTCATAATTTTGATCTTTTTCTTAAGTAAGTCCCTTTGACATTTCACATAATAATGGCTTGGTGATGATGAGCTCCTTTACCTTTACCTTGTCTGGGAAGCTCTTTATCTGCCTGTCATTCTACATGATAGCTTTGCTGGATAGAGTAATCTTGGTTGTAGGTCCTTGCTTTTCATCACCTTGAATTCTTCTTGCCAGCCCCTTCTTGCCTGCAAAGTTTCTTTTGAGAAATCAGCTGCTAGTCTTATAGGCACCCCTTTGTAGGTAACTCTCTGCTTTTCTCTTGCTGCTTTTAAGATTCTCTCTTTATCTTGAACCTTTGGCATTTCAATTATGATGTGTCTTGGTGTGGTCCTTTTTGGGTCTAGCTTGTTTGGGATTCTTTGTGCTTCCTGGACTTGTATGTCTATTTCCTTTGCCAAACATGGGGAGTTTGCTTTCATTTTTTTCTCACATAAGTTTTCAATTTCTTGCTCTTCCTATTCTCCTTCTGGCTATGGCTTGGATGTTGGCATGTTTAAAGTTGTCCCAGAGGTTCCTAAGGCTCTTCTCATTTTTTTCAATTCTTGTTTCCTCATTCTGTACTGGTTGACCGTTGTTTTCCTCCTTATGTTCCAAATCATTGATTTGAACCCCAGTTTCCTTCCCTTCACCGTTGGTTTTGTGTGGATTTTCCTTCGTTTCACTTAGCATAGCCTTCACTTCTTCCCTTATGCATTTGCCGTACTCAAGCATATTTGTCAAGCCTGTGAACATCTTTATCACCAGTGTTTTGAACCCTGCGATGGTTAGGTTGGCTACATCCTCATTTGTTAGGTTGGCTCTCTCCTCATTGCTTGGTTCTCCCACTGGAACCTTGATCTGTTCCCCTTTTTGGGCCATACTTCTCTGTCTCCTCACCTTGACAGGCAAGATCTTGTGTTTGTTTGCCTTTGCTATGTTGTAAGGGGCAGAGCCTTAGGTATTTGTCCATATAGGGCGACCTGTTTCACCACGTTGTGGTGCTGTATGTGGGAGAAGGGTCAGAGAGGGAACAATTCCACTTGCTCAGCACTTGCCCCATTTCCAGGCACTTCTCCCACTTTTGTATGGGGCTGGTGTCTCTCTAGCTGTTGCCCTGGCCATTGTTCCCAGCGTCGGTGGGTCTGCAGGCATTCTAGGACTGTGGAGGCCCTTTAAACAAGCAGACTCTGCTGAGAGACCGGCAGTTTCTTCCTCTGCCCCAACCCCCCACTGGTTTGCACAGTCAGAAGCAATGAGGCTTGATTTTCCCTGGCGCTGGGACCGTGAGCTGTGAGGTCTGATCAGGAGCTGGTAACACTCCCCAGGTGTTTCTCCCCACTTTTTAAAATGTGTGACTGTGCTTTCTGCTGGCCTGGTGCTGCTACCGCCATCGCCACCACCATCATCACACCGCGTCCGCTCCTGCCCGGGCTCCGCTCCTCCAACCTGTCTGGATGAGTATTTCTTCTTTATATCTTTATTTGTTAGACTTCTATGCAGCTTGATTTTCTGGAACTTCTGGTTGTCTCTAGTTTTGAGGTAGTTGTATTCCTTCTTAGTTGTGGAGAGAGACCCAACAAGTCTGTCTAGGCCTCCATCTTGGCCGGAAATCGACTGAAGTGTTTTTAAAAGAATGTCTTTATAATTTTGCTTTCTGTTATTTTTAATATTCTTAAATTTTTTTAAAATTTTATTTATTTTTAGAGGGGGAAAAGAGGGAGAAAGAGAGGGAGTGAAACATTGATGTGAGAGAGAAACATCAGTTGGTTGCTTCTCATACTTGCTCTGACTGGGCACAGAACACACAACCCAGGCATATGCCCTGACTGGGAATCAATCTGGCAGCCTTTTACTTTGTGGAACAATGCTCAGTCAACTGAGCTACACTGGCCAGGGTGATATCCTTAAATTTAAAAAATATATATTTCCTTCTTCAACATAGCAAAATGGAGATTGCCTTAAAATTATAATTTAAATATTTCTAATAAACTCTAATACTGAATTAAAATAAAAACAATCCCTAAACCCTAGCTCAGCAAATTTTTCCTTTTCCTCCCATTCCCTTCAAGTCTTTATATGTTATGCTTTTGTATTATGATAATCCTGAAGAATATATAAGGAGGGACCCAAGAGACTGGAATTTATTTATTAAAAAAATGTGTATTTATTCTTACATATTTAAACTTCAGTCACTTTCAAAGTACTCTCCATCTGATGCAATACACCTATCGAGATTTTTTTTTTTTTTTTTTTTTTCCATAATGGCCACCTCCCTGTAGCTCAGTGCATTCCAGCCAACTGGCTGTTCTGTTTGTCAAACATACCACACTTATTTTTGTCGTGGGCTTTTGTACTCATTGTTCTCTCTGCTTGTAATAATCTGCTTCTAGAATTTTGCATGGCTGCATCCTAAATATTATTCTAATTTCAATTCAAGTGTCACTTCCTTAGAGGGGCCTTAGCTGACCTTCATGCAGAGTAGGACCCCACGGAAAAAAAAACAAAAACAAAAATGGTGGTGTTGTATCGGGTTGGAAATAGAGATATAAATATGTATGAGTATATGTATGTGTATTATATGTGTGTGTATATTTACTTATTTACACTGATACCTATAATACTACATGTTTATACTATGTATGTTCATACTATATATGTTAATACTGATTACTCATCCCAGTCTATCAGGCAGAAAGGAGTTGCCTCATCTAAAGTTGTACAGGAGATGGTACAGAGATTGGAATGTATTTTAGTACAATAGAAAGATATTGGAAGTTTTTGAGAAAGGGATTGTGTAATCTTATTTTCATTTCAAAATATTACCCTGGACATTGTTTAGTAAATGAATGTTCAAAAGTAGGGAAATAGTTATGAGACTTGCAGTAATGGAGGCAAGAGAAAATAATGACTTAGAGCTGCTACAGATGAAGAGAATAAATTTGAGATATATTTTGGATGTACAACTAATTGGCCTAATTCTGAATTCTCAAAGGGTTAATATCCATCTCATATGTGCTATGCATTGTGCTAAGTCCTGAGGATAGAAACATTAAAAAGAGACAAGCCCAGTTTAAAGAGGCTTATAATCTAGCAGGGGGATAGATATGCAAATGATTTTAATACAGTGTGATGAACACATTATAATAGAGTTAACAACAACTGACTTTCAATATTAGGTAAAATGCAGGTACAAAGGAGGAAGGAATTGGCTGTGTCTGAATGCAGTGGTTATAGAAGTCTTCATAAGGATACAGAGAGCTATCTTCCCCACCCCAGTTTAACTGAGATATAATTAATATATAATGTGTAAATTGAAGGTGTACAGTGTTGATTTGGTATACTTATATAACGCAAAATGATTACCATCATAGCAGTAGCTAAATCTCCATCACATCATACAATTACTATTTCCTTTTTGTGGTGGGAACATTTAAGATCAATGCTTTTAGCAACTTTCAAGTATATAATACAACTTATTAACTATAATCACCATGCTGTATATTAGATCTCCAGAACTTATTTTTTCTTATAACTAGAAGTTTGTACCCTTTGACCACAGAGAGCTGTTTTTTTAGGAAATAAAGGAGCAAAGGGTAAAATAGGCATAGGTAGATGAAACAGCTTGATGAGTTCTAGGAATGTTTAGGATGACTAGAACCTAGAATTTAAGAAAGATTAGCGTCAGGTGGAAGCAATTGAGGGTTTTAAGTGGGTGTTAGGGCTAGAGACAGACGTGTTGCCTGCCCCGTGACCTGCCTCCTGTACCAGGCCTTGCAAAACAGGCTACGGCCAGTGGTTGCTGTTTTCTCAGGAACTGTGGCCTCCAGTCACACAGGACCTGAGCCACCACCTGTGCTGAAACAAAGAGGGTATGTATCACCAGCCATACACCTGATCAGGAAGTTTTCTATTAACAGAGGTGACTGAGGCATAGTCGCCAGCATCCTGCTGAGAACTAGTTACACCCCTATTGCCCCTTCCCCTCTCCCTTAATCATTTCCCAGAAATGAGGACCATTAGTCTCCTGACAGCCATCCCTAATCAGAGGACATTCATTGTTCACTGGCAAACACCTACCTATTCCCTGGACTCTGGAGCCAACCAGCAAAGTGACCCATTCCCCTGAGGGTCTGCTCTGTGCCCTTAAAAGTCTCTCTTATCCCTTCCCTTGGCCCTGCAGCCTGCTCTGACTCAGCTGCCTGCTTAAACATCCCCCAATAAAGGCTTTGAACTGGTCCACCTGACTCCTCCCTTCTTCTAGGCACAAACCTAACAGTGGGGAGTGATAATTAGATTTACAATAAAATATCACTCTGGACTTAAAAGGAAAAAGACAGATTTTAAGAATACAAAACGAGAGGTAGAAAGAACTTCCACTCCCAGCCATGAGGTAGTAACAGGAACTACATTACTTTTCCACTTCACTAGAAAACTAGGCAAATACACACGTATTTGAAACGTTGTTTTCAGACTTTGGGCAACAGGCAGTAAAGGACTAGGAACATTGAGAAATGGGAAACAAATGAAGCAAACCTTTTGATTTTTTTTAGTTTACTCCCTGGAAGAGGAAGAAAGGGAAATTCAGAGTCTAGTGATCTTGTTAAGGGGACAGATACTGAAGTTTGAGGAAGTGAAGGCAGCTATAATTGGTGAGGCAGAGTACCAGTGAGGAGCTGACTGCACAAAGAGCATTGGAGATCTGCAGAGGGTTCACCAAATCTTTGGCTGTGTATTGATTGGAAGCTACCTGAGCCTGGGGAAAGAATATTAAAAAGCAGTAGGAAGCCAGAGAACTTATATGCAAGACCCATGGGCATGGACTGTGTGTGTGTGTGTGTGTGGATTGCTGGGGGAGGGGGGGTGCTGGGCAGAGGGGAGCAAAGGGGAAAAATTGGAACTATTGTAACAATATAATCAATAAAATATACTTAAAAAACAATAAAAATAAAATAAAATTTAAATAAATTTTAAAAAACAAAACAAAAAACAAACAAAAAGAAATGGTTATTTAGTTTAATTTCTTTTTCATGAATAATCAAATATACTATTTGCTGAATAATCGATTTTTCTTCCTATTATTTTATAATACCATCATTATACTATACTAAATTCCACATATGATCAGGTATAATTTTTTTTTTCAGTTTTATCACATTTTATTTTTTTATTTTTTATTTTTTAATGTTTTTTATTGATTATATTGTTACAACAGTTCCAATTTTCTCCCCCTTGTTCCCCTCCACCCAGCACCCCCCTCCCCCAGCAATCCCCCCCAAGTCCATACCCCTGGTTCGTAAAAATTAACTATCCCCCCCCTCTCAAATATTAGGACCCTTTGTAATCTTGTAAAGGACAATGGGCGAAGGTCTCAAGCTCCTCTAGCTGCTTCAAGCTGGACATGGTCGTCGTCCTACCTACCCTTGGGTCCAGAAAACCCTAATAAGAGTGGGGGTGTGGAGGGGAGGGTGGCCTTCCCACATGGGGAAGGATCGTGCAGACTCCAGGTCAGTTGGCTGTCTCCGGTCAACGGCGTGCTTGGTTTAACAGGCTGGTGTCCTTGTTGTGTTCTGGGGGCAACAGATTTGGCGAAAAGGGTTAAAAGACATCATTCAATCCATAACTACTAGATGACAAAAGGCAGGGATTAATTTTTCAATGTTCCATATTAGGGAAAAAAAAAAAGCTTCTTTGTAAGAAGGTGTGCTAGGCACATCTCGCCTGTCCAAAACCCTTTTGCCCATTATTCTTAGTTTGGGCTGAGGTAAATAGTTTAGGTTTTTCCCCCTCTCAGATCTCTGGGCCTTTTCTGTCCAAGCCATTAGGATAGAAAAGAGAAACCCGTTTTAAAGTGAAGCCCACAGACCACCCCATTCTTCCCCAACCCAGCCATTTAGTTCAGCCAAACCGTTGAGTCTCAGGAGGCAGCACTGCAGAGAGGATTAAGTGAGGCTTATGCGTACAGATAATCACTCAGGTAATGTGATCATTGGCTTATGTCCTTTGAAAACAAAAAACACGTGTTAATTTATGTAACATAACCCGCAAACAAGTCTCTAAATCTGGAGAAGAAACTTTTAAGACGGTTGGTTGCCCTGTTTTATACTCTACTACTGATCATTGTGATTTTCCTTGAATAATAATTTTTCTCCCTAAGGTTACCCTCCTTGTCTTTAAAGGGACTACATTAAGTCTATTTTTAATTTATCCTGTTCGTTTGCATAAACATAACAAGAGCAGCAAATGATCACTTATGATCTTTAGTTCTGCTTTGCTGGAACTTACCCAAGGAATATTTGGGGTGACCTTCAGTCTGTTCTTCAGGGCACAGAAGCTGTGCCACATATCTGGCATTCATCCTTGCCTGTACACACCTGTTTTTTCCAAGTCTTTCTGGTCTTTCCTTGTGCCTTAAGGTCCCTTCTAGCCATCTTTCAGGAAAACAACCTTCGTTCCTTCCCTGGAAAGATTGCTGTGGACCGCACAACCAACCATGGTACCAGGCCTTTTATCTCACGGGCTTTTATTACCTTTGAAAGTCATTCCCAGTTCCTCAGGGCTTTCTGGTAACAATCTGAGCCCAAGTATGTTTCCTTTAGGCTTGACATTCCAGTCAAAGACTTGGTCAAAAAAAAAAAAAAAAAAAAGAACCTCTGTTGACAACTGGTCTTATTAGTTCTATGCAAAGGAACTTATGTCATTACTTACTTGTTTAGAATGCCAAACTCTGGAGGGATCAAATAGGGAGAAAAATATACAACGTGAAGGAAAATCTTTGTCCTAATATTCACTGAACTGGCATTTCCATTCTTCATATTTTCATTTTTCCCCCACTAAAAAATTTTTGTTTGTTTTTCCATTACAGTTGTCTCACTTTTTTAGCCCTCTTGTTTCCCTGCACCCTGTCCCTCCCCTCCCCCACATTTAGTCCCCACTCAGTTGCACCTGTCTGTGGGTCATTCATATATATATATATATTTTTTAACTTGACCCATCCCCTTACACCTTTCTTTTCCTCCCCCCCGCCCCCCTTGTTACTGTTAGTATACTTCTTGTTTACATACCTCTGGTTCAATTTTGCTCATTTGTTTGTGTTGTTCATTAGTTTCCTGTAATAGGTGACAGCATAAGGTATTTTTCTTTTGTTGCCTGGCTTATTTCACTAAGCATAATTTTCTCTAGTTCCATCCATGTTGTTGCAAATGGTAGAAGTTCCTTCTTTCTTTCTGCTACATAGAATTCCATTGTGTAAATGTACCACAGTTTTTTGATCCACTCATCTACAGATGGGCATTTAGGTTGTTTCTAGCACTTGGCTATTGTAAATAGTGCTGCTATGAACATTGGAGTGCATAGGTTCTTTTGAATTGGTGTTTCGGGATTTTTTGGATATAATCCTAGCAATGGAATTGCTGGTTCAAAAGGCAGTTCCATTTTTAGTTTTTTAAGGAAATTCCAAACTGTTTTCCACAGTGGCTGCACCAATCTGCATTCCCACCAGCAATGCACCAGGGTTCCCGTTTCTCCGCATCCTCTCCAGCACAAGTTGTTTGTTGATTTGTTGATGATTGCCATTTTGACTGGTGTGAGGTGGTATCTCATTGTGGTTTTAATTTGCATCTCTCTGATGGCTAGTGATGTTGAGCATACTTTCATATGTCTATGGGCCCTCTGTATGTCTTCTTTGGAGAAGTGTTTGTTCAGGTCCTTTGCCCATTTTTTAATTGGGTTGTCTGTCTTCTTGGTGTTGAGTCGTATGAGTTCTTTATATATTTTGGAGATCAATCCCTTGTCTGAGATGTCATTGGCGAATATATTTTCCCATATGGTTGGTTTCCTTTGCATCTTGCTGATGTTTTCTTTAGCTGAGCAGAACCTTTTTAGTTTGATGTAGTCCCATTTGTTTATTCTTTCCTTTATTTCCCTTGCCTTAGGAGATATATCAGTGAAAATGTTGCTACGTGGGATATCTGAAATTTTCCTGCCTATTTTTTCCTCTAGGACTTTTATGGTGTCACGGCTTACATTTAAGTCTTTGATCCATTTTGAGTTTATTCTGGTGTATGGTGTGAGCTGGTGGTCTAGTTTCATTTTTTTGCATGTCCCTGTCCAGTTCACCCAACACCATTTGTTGAAGAGGCTCTTTTCACTCCATTTGATGTTCTTTCCCCCTTTGTCAAATATTAGTTGACCATATGAACCTGGGCTTATTTCTGGGCTCTCTATTCTGTTCCATTGATCTATATGTCTGTTTTTATGCCAGTACCAGACTGTTTTGATTACTGTGGCCTTGTAGTATAGTTTGATATCGGGTATTGTGATTCCTCCTACTGTGTTCTGCCTCAAAATTGCTGTGGCTATTCGGGCTCTTTTTTGGTTCCATATAAATTTTTGAAGTATTTGTTCTAGGTCTGTGAAATATGTTGCTGGTATTTTAATAGGGATTTCATTGAATCTATAAATTGCTTTGGGTAGTATGGACATTTTAATGATGTTGATTCTTCCCATCCATGAGCATGGTATACGCTTCCATTTATTTGTATCTTCTTTAATTTCTTTCTTCAGTGTTACGTAGTTTTCTGTGTACAGGTCTTTTACCTCTTTGGTTAAGTTTATTCCTAGGTATTTTATTTTTCTTGTTGCTATGGTAAATGGGATTTTTCTTTCAGTTTCTATCTCTGAGTTTTTATTGTTGGTGTATAAAAATGCCTTCAATTTCTTAATATTGACTTTGTATCCTGCTATTTTGCCGAATTCACTTATTAGATTGAGTAGTTTTTTTGTGGAGTCTAAAGGATTTTCTATGTACACTATCATGTCATCTGCAAATAATGACAGTTTTACTTCCTCTTTTCCAATTTGGATGCCTTTTATTTCTCTTTCTTGTCTGATTGCTGTGGCTAGAACTTCCAAGACTATGTTGAATAGGAGTGGAGAGAGCGGACATCCTTGTCTTGTTCCTGATCTCAGGGGGAATGCTCTCAGTTTTTGCCCATTGAGTATGATGTTGGCTTCAGGTTTCTCATATATGGCCTTTATTATGTTGAGGTATGCTCCCTCTATTCCCATTTTGCTGAGAGTTTTTATCATAAATGGATGTTGTACTTTATCAAATGCTTTTTCCGCATCTATTGATATGATCATGTGGTTTTTGTCTTTCATTTTGTTTATGTGGTGTATCACGTTTATTGATTTGCGAATATTAAACCATCCTTGCATCCCTGGGATGAATCCTACTTGATCGTGGTGTATGATCTTTCTAATGTGTTGCTGGATCCGGTTTGCCAATATTTTGTTGAGGATTTTAGCATCTATGTTCATCAGCGATATTGGTCTGTAGTTTTCTTTCTTTGTTGTGTCCTGACCTGGTTTTGGAATTAGGGTTATACTGGCTTCATAGGACGAGTTTGGGAGTCTTCCCTCTTCTTGTATCTTTTGGAATAGTCTGAGGAGGATAGGAGTTAGTTCTTTCCTAAATGTTTTGTAGAATTCACTTGTGAAGCCATCTGGTCCTGGGCTTTTGTGTGCTGGGAGTTTTTTGATTACTGCTTCAATTTCACTAGCTGTTATTGGTCTATTCAGACTTTCTGCTTCTTCTTGATTCAGTTTGGGCAGACTATAGTTTTCCAGGAATCTGTCCATTTCCTCTAGGTTGTCAAATTTCTTGCCATACAGTTGTTCGTAATAATTTCTTATAATCCTTTGTATTTCTGTGGTATCAGTTGTGATTTCTCCTCTTTCATTTCTGATTTTATTTATTTGGGTTCTCTCTCTTTTTTTCTTGATGAGCCTGGCTAAAGGCTTGTCAATTTTGTTTATCTTTTCAAAGAACCAGCTCCTACTTTTGTTGATCTTTTGAATTGTTACTTTAGACTCTATGTCATTTAATTCTGCTCTGATCTTGATGATTTCCTTCCTTCTACTTGATCTGGGTTTTGCTTGTTGTTCTTCCTGTAGTTCTTGTAGTTGTAGGGTTAAATTTTTTATTAGAGATTCTTCTAGCTTTTTTAGGTAGGCTTGTATTGCTATGAACTTTCCTCTTAAGACTGCTTTCGCTGTATCCCATAGGTTTTGGGTTGTTGTGTGTTCATTATCATTGGTTTCCAGGAACTTTTTGATTTCTTCCTTGATGTCATTGTTAACCCATTCATTATTTAATAGCATGTTATTCATTCTCCATGAGTTTGAATGTTTTTGAGTTTTTTCCTTGAGGTTGATTTCCAATTTTAAGGCATTGTGATCTGAGAAGATGCTTGATATAATTTCAATTTTCTTGAATTTATTGAGGCTTGTTTTGTGTCCTACCATGTGGTCTATCTTTGAAAATGTTCCATGTGCACTTGAGAAATATGTATATTTTGCTTCTTTGGGGTGTAAACTTCTATATATATCGACTAAATCCATTTGATCTAAAGTGTTGTTAAGTGCCTCAATATCTTTGGTGTTTCTTTGCTTTGAAGATCTGTCCATTGTTGACAATGGGGTGTTAAAGTCCCCTACGATGAGTGTGTTGCTGCCTATATCTTTCTTGGAGTCTTTCAAAATTTTCCTTACATATTTGGGTGCTCCTAAGTTGGGTGCATATATATTTATAAGGGTTATATCTTCTTGATGGATTTTTCCCTTAAGTATTATGAAATGCCCTTCTTTGTCTCTTTTTATGGACTTTGCTGTGAAATCTGTTTTGTCTGATATAAGTATTGCTACCCCGGCTTTTTTTTCATGTCCATTTGCTTGGAATACATTTTTCTATCCCTTTACTTTCAGTTTGTATAGATCTTTTGTTCTAAGGTGGGTCTCTTGTAGACAGCATATATGTGGGTCATTCTTTCTAATCCATTCAGCTACCCTATGTCTTTTAATTGGAGCGTTTAATCCATTTACGTTTAAGGTTATTACTGATAAGTACTTATTCATTGTCATTTTCCCCCTTTGTACTCGTGTTCTTCTCTGTTTCTCTCTGTTTCTTTATCTTCTTAGAGCAGACCCTTTAGCATCTCTTGCATTGCTGGTTTGGTGGAGATGTATTCTTTTAGTCTTCCTTTGTCTGAGAAACTCCTTATTTCGCCTTCCATTTTGAATGAGAGCCTTGCTGGGTAGAGTATTCTTGGTTGTAGGCCTTTGTTTTTCATTGCTTGGAATATTTTTTGCCATTCCCTTCTGGCTTGTAGTGTTTCTGCTGAGAAATCTGAGGATAGCCTTATTGGAGCTCCCTTGTATGTTATTAGTTGTTTCCCTCTTGCTGCTTTTAGGATTCTCTCTTTGTCTTTGGATGTTGTCATTTTAATTATGATGTGTCTTGAGGTGGGCCTGTTGGGGTTCATCTTCATTGGGACCCTCTGTGCCTCCTGGATTTGCGTGACTCTTTCTCTCCTCATGTGAGGGAAGTTTTCTGTCATTAGTTTTTCAAAGAGGTTTTCTATCCCTTGCTCTTCTTCTTCTCCTTCTGGAATTCCAATGATACGGATATTGTTACGTTTCATGTTGTCCTGCAGCTGTCTTAGAACCTCTTCAGTCTTGTTCAGTCTTTTTTCATTTTGTTGCATTGTCTGGGAGTTTTTGTGTACGTTGTCCTCCAGCTCGCTGATCCGATCTTCTGCTTCCTCTAGCCTGCTTTTAATTCCTTCTACTGTGTTCTTCAATTCAGAGATTGTATTCTTCATTTCCTCCTGGCTCTTATTGATAGCTTCCATGTCCTTTTTGATGCTGGTATAATTCTCAGTAAGTTCCTTATAGTTCTTCTGGAGTTCACTGTAGTTTTTCTGGAGTTCTTTGTAGTTTCCGCTGAGCTCATTTAGCTTCTCCATAATCCATGTTTTAAATTCTGTATCTGATATTTTGCTCCCCTCTATTTCATTTAGCACTCTTTCTGGGGATTCTACCTTCCCTTTTGATGGGGGGGTTGTTTCTCTGTCTCCCCATTTTTGTGATTCCTTTTGTTTGTTGGTGCTTCTTGGAATGATCAGTTCTTCCTGGATCTGCCTCTGGTAGCGTCAGATCATGTACCAGTCTGGGCCTAGGCAGCCTGTTGGAGACTTCCAGGGATCTACTGCCTTTGTCTCTCTTCTTTAGTTGTTACTATACTCAATCTGTGATCAGCCGTCAGGCTTAAGGACCGTGGGTGTGGCAACTTAATTCCTGTAGGCAGGGCTTTTATTTCCCCTTAGTATGACACCACTTGGAGGGGGATGGTCTGTCTGCTGTACTGGGGCTGAGTCAGCACTGGCTGGTCCTGGGAAGGGGTTAGTGTAGCTTCCACTTACTCCTCCGCCCTCCTGGATCTCCGTCTGTGTTGTCCTTGATGATATTTCTTTAATCTGTCTGGTTGTATTTCAGCTACTTTTTGGTGGATCTTTTTCTCTGGTTAGTTGATTGAGAGTCACTCTGCCTACCTTGTCTTGAGATCTTTTGTGAAGGTGCTGCTAAAACATAATTACACAACCCAGGCAAGAAACCCACACCCTTCAATGTCTCCCCCAAATACAATCCCACTATAGGCTGCAAATGAGCCCGTGTTAATATACTTGTGGAGATACTGGGACTCTTATTTCGTAGGAGAAACAGAAAGGAGTTGTTTTAAATGAAGGAAGGGTAATTTTTGAGCTGGAAGTTGATAGAGTATTAATATTAGCAATTGGGATAAGGTTATGTAAGAGAGCAATTAACACTTACACTGTCTGTTTGAAAAGGAGGGGAGGGTTACAGTGTGGAGTGTGAAAGTTGAAGTGTATAGTATTAGGATTATATAATCGGTATATACTATATGATTAGCGTGGGAGGTAGGGTAGACACAACAGACATCCAGGTAGACAGACAGCCAGAAATTGAAAGAGAGGGCTGGGGAGGTTAGAAGGTAGGAAATAGATTGAGAGAGAATTTTTTAAGGATAAAAATACAGAGTAGAAAATAGCAAGACAGGAAGGGAGAGAGGAAAGAGAGAGAGAAAGTAGAGAAGAGAAGGGTAGGAGAGAGAACAAAAGAAGAAGGGGAGGTAGAAGAGAGGGGACTGGATTAAAATTCTTTTTTAAATTATATGTTATAAAAAAGATTAGGAGATTAAAACATGATATAAAGTTACAAGATAGAGAGAAAAGGTGAATATAGAGAGAGAGGAATAGGAGATAGGAAAGCAAGAGGATTTGGGAGGAAAAGAGCTCAGAGGAGGGAAGGAAATCAGGAGGAAGAGGAGATATTAGGGAGGGGAGGATTGAGATTGAATAGTTGGCAAAAGATAGGATGAAGGAGAGAAATACAAGAGGTAGGGAAAGAAGTGGGGGGATGGGGTAGAAAAAGAGAAGGGGTAAGAATGGGAGAGTAAAGGGAGAGGGGGATAGATTAGAATTATAATTTGAATATTAAGAGATTAGAATATAAAGTGTAATAGGGAGAGAGAGAGATTATGTATAGGGAGAGAAGGAAAATAAGGACAAGAGATGAAAGAAAAATGAATGTAGACTGAAGGGGGACAAAATAAAGAAAGAAATTTAATAAAGTTGAAGGTGCGTAGCGCAGAGAAAGGAGAGGGTGAGAAAGGGAGAGAACTTAAAATTATAAAATTAACTGAGAATAGGATGCAGGGGAGAATGCTAAGGGGAGAGAAGGGAGGGAAGGGGAGGGGAGAAAAGGAGCGAGAATAAGAAGGGACTGACGGTAGGGGTAGTTAGCGAGAGAGTGAGAGATAAAAGAATGAGGATTTTAACTCAATTCAACTTTTATGCACAGTCTCTGGATATTTTTGGTTTGTTTGTTTTTTGGTTTTTCCTTGCTTCCTTCCTGAGTCTGCTCCTATTCAAAATCCCATGAGTTTCAAATCTTTTCTGGTTGGTTGGCTGGCTGTGGGAGGGTTCTGCTTGATTCTGGGGTTGCTAGTCTTTTATTCTTGGGCCTACCACCGCTCTGCTGTGAGCTGCCTTTAGTTGTTCCCTCCTGAGGCAGCCTCAGCCCTCCTCAGGCTTGTCCAGCTACTCCTTCCCTCTGTTGGTCCAGCCTGTGCCTGCCAGCAATCCCCGCCCTGCCTCCGGTCCTGTCTCTATTCCCAGGCTACAGCTTCTGCTCTCTTCCCTGTCTATATGCCTGCGCACCCTACCTCTCTCCCTGTCTCAAGATCGTTCTTTTGTTCTGCAGGACTCTGGCACAGTCGGTCAAAGTGCCGGGCCCAGTGGCCCTTTCCTGCCCAGGGCCTCTCCCCTAGTCTGGAGCTTTGCAGTGGCTTTCCTGCCTGTGCTCTTCTCCTTGCCCCAAAACTTTCTCTATTCCGAGCTACCGCTTCCGCTGGCTTCCCTGTCTATCGGCCTGCGCGCTCTATCTTTCTTCCCGCCACAGCACAGTCCCTTTGTTCTGTGGGACTCTAGTGTGGTCGGTCAGCGCAGCACTCTCCTTCCCCGGAGCTCTCTGCTGGTCTGGAGCTTCGCAGCAGCCCTTCCCTGCGGGCCCTTCTCCTTGCCCTAAAACCGTCTCCCCTCCAGAACCTCCGCCTCCGCTTTCTTCCCTACTTACACACCCTGCACGTCCTATTTCTCTCTTAGCCCCAAACCTGCTTTTTGTTCTGTGGGATTCTAGCGCGACTAAAGAGCAAACACTGATTTCAAGAACACAGTTCTCCCCCGGTCCGGAGTTCCGCAGCAGCTTTTCTGTGCGGCCTGTCTCCTAGCCCCAAAACTGCTCCTTTGTTCTGTAGGGCCCTAGCGCTAGTGCTGGGCGCGCCCAGGATGCCGAGCTTTCCGTCGGAGGTTGCAGCTGAGGATGTTTCTCTCTAGACTCAGGTCACACAGTTTCTCCCAGTCCTGGTTGTTCACTGTTCTCTCCCTCCTCTGGCTTTTTCGGCCAAATCCTCTCCCTAGCTCCCTACAAGAATTCACTCCCGGCTAGTGAGCTCTCCGGCTTGATACTGCAAACGCACGGAGTCTCAGAATGACTCAGCCTGCAGTTTGTGATAAACCCCTCCACCCCCCTCCACGCTGCTCCCACGATCTCCTCCCCGTTCACGTTATCAGATATTCCCACTCACTCAGTCATTCCTCCCCGAGTTTGTTCCTCCTGGATTGTCTCCTTAACAGGAGCGAGCTGAGAACACTGTTCCTACTCCGCAGCCATCTTGGTCCCCTCTCCCGATCAGGTATAATTTTGGATTTGATCTTTCTATTCCTGAGTTAATATCAAATTTTATAATTGCTACAGTTTGACAGTAATTTTTAATATCAAGAAATATTTTCTGATTTAAAAAATAAAACAATAAAAAAAAAAAAAAAAAGAAAGAAAGAAAGCAGTAGGCCAAATGACTACCACAGCTCATCCAGTGCTGGGAATATTTTGTGTGCAAAGCCAGAGTGGGAAGATACACAAGGCATCAGATAGAGTTCTCAGAACAGAAATGCCTCAGTAGTGAAGCTAAATTTGGCCTAGAGTAAATGCTGATCTGGATGCAACCTAACAAATCTTTTCTTTTTCTTTTTAGAAAATATTTATTCTGAGAATTCACATACAACTTTTTATTGTATTTTTTATGGTACTTAGCTGTATTTTAAAATACAGGAAAAAAGCAAATCAGATATTTTCCCCAGAGATCATGTCTTATTGTCCTCCAGCTGTTTTTGTTGTTATTTTATTTTCTGGGCTGTCAAAAAAGATATTGTCATGATCTTCAAGAGCATTTGACAGTTTTTATAGAATTCAATGCAACAGCTTTGGGAAAATTTTGTTTTCTTTCCAGTTTTATTGAGGTACAATTAACAAAATTGTATTTGGTTAAAGTGTACAGTGTGATGATTTGATATATGTATATATACATTGTGAAATATTTACCATAATCAGGTTAATTAACAGATAGATCTATCACCTCACATAGTTACCTTTTGAGAGTATATGGTGAGAATGCTTAAGATCTATGCTCAGCAATTTCAAGTATACAATACAATATTATTAACTAAACCCACCACAATGTACAATAGGTCTTCAGAGCTTATTCATCTTATAACTAAAAATTTGTAAACTTTTCCCTGGCCAGATAGCTCAGTTTGTTAGAGCATTGTTCTAAAAGCCCAAGTTTGCAGGTTCAACCCCAGTCAGGGCACATGCAAGAATCAATCAATGAATGTATAAAGAAGTGGATTATGTCTCAATCTCAATCTCTCTCCATCTCTCTCTTGTTTCCTTTTTCTATCTAAAATCAACAAAACAATTTTGTACCCTTTGACCAAAATCTCATTTCCCCTAACCCCTATTTCATTGCAACCACCATTCTACTCTGTTTGACAGTTGTTTTTTTTTAAGATTCCACATGATTCACCATATCATTTTTGCTGTGTTCCTTTGTGGTTCACTTGGTTTCCTTAAAACAATTATTTTGCATTCTTTGTCAGGCAATTTGTTGATCTCGATTTCTTTGGGGTTGGTTATTTGAAAATTATCATGGTCCTTTGGTAGCACATATCCTCAATTTTTTGTGTTTCTTTAAGTTTTGCATCAATGTCTATGCATTTGAAGAAGTCACCTTCTCCAGTCTTTACTGACTGGCTTTAGGAGAGAGATGCCTTCACTGGTCAGTCCACCTAAGGATTCTGTGGCTTTTTAAGACCCTTTGACAGATGGCCTGCTCTATACTTCTTGTTCCCCTTTGGGGAGGGATTCTTAAGACTGTAAGCCTCCTCTCAATCCTGCAAAGACAGGCTGGGTGCTGAGAGCCTCCATTTATCCCCTAGGGCAATGCTCTGAAGTGCTCATTTATGACTCCCTCCTAATCCTGCAGAGTTGGGCTGGCTTTCTGCACTTGCTTGCTGCCTGCCAAGGCTAGCTCTCAACTGTCCATGGGAGCTTGTACTTGGAGCCAGTGTATGTGTAAGGTGTATGGGTGAGATGCATAGGCCAGGAAGGGTGAGGCACCCCCAGTGTTTGGTGGGCTGGCTTTCTGATGGAGTCCCTGAATCAGTTGGCAGGAAGAACCTTGAAGTGGTTAGTAGTGTCCCTTTGGATGTATGCTTAGTAGTAAGGGTAAGGTGAGGAAGAATTGGGCCTCCTGCGCAACATCTCACACAGCTGGGGAAGGACAGTGCTTACTCACATGCTCTCACTTTCCTCTGTGGGTGAAATCATGGGCTTAGGGTGTCTTCCTGGCACCAAGCGCTGCCACCTTGAGGGAAAGGTGACATGGGCAAAGTGAAACCATTCCTCGTATCCTCTTCAATGCATCTATTCTTGGATTTTTTTCCAATGTGCGCTGGAACATCTCTGCTGGACTCTCAAATCCCACAAAAATACCCTCATCCCTGGGTGAGTACACCAAAACTGATGTTCTGTGGGGGATGATGTTAGAGAACTCCTATTCCGTCATCTTTCTGATGTCACTCCCAGTATTCACAAATCTTAAAAGAAAGCCTCAAAATTATTTAAGTGATTCTATGCTAGTTAAGTGTGTGACAGAGTAAAGCCCAACACTATTTAAATCATTTTTTAAAATCCACATCTAACAATGCAAAAATCATGTCTGGTATCAAATAAGAAATTAACAGGCAAGCAGAGAAATAGGAAAATGGGACCTATGATCAATTTTAAAAATTAATCAATAGAAACAGAAGTTATGCAGATGATGGTATTAGCAAAAAAGAATGTTAGAGAAGTTATTACAAATATGCTTCATGTGTTCAAAGATGTAGAGGAACACATGAATATAATGAGAGAAATGGAAGATACAAAAAAGACCTAACTGGAGCTTTTAGATATAAATACAGAAATACAAATATATATATGAAATGAAAAATAAACAGGGTGTGATTAACAGCAGATAAGACACTGAAGAATAAAAAGATAGGTAAACTTGAAGATAGAGCAGTAGAAATGATCCAAGAGGATGTGAATAGAGAAAAGACTGTGGGGTGGGAGAGGAAGAAGGAGAAGAGATCATTTATCACTTGTGGAACAAAATTAAATGGTCTAGCATATGTATAATTGGAATCCAAAGGGGAAAAGGGGTGAGGGGGGTAAAAAAAAAGTAAAGAAATAATAGTAAAAATTGTTTAAAATTTAATAAAAACTACGTATCCACAGTCCAAGCAGAATAAACCTTATGAGACAACTTGAGCAAATATCATAAACAAAGTGCTGGAAACTATTTTAAGAGCAGCAAGCAAACAAAAGATATATTATGTACAGAGGAACAAAGATATGAATGAGTCCATACTTCACATCAGGAATCATGCAAATCAGAAATCAATGACTTACAGGGCAAAATGGGATTTGGCTGCCTGCCACCATACACAACCATAAAGCAGAGATTGGTGGGGGAGAAGAAACGTTTTTATTAACAGGGTGCCCAATTTGGGGTAGCTATGGGCTCTCCTGCTCCGAGCCATTCTCTTCTGCAAAACACAGAAATCCCCTTGTTCCCCAAAAGACTGAAACCCAAATCCATGCCCAAAGACCCCATTCCATTCTTATCTGATGGGTCTCCATCTCTCCAGCTCCAGAACCTCCTTCTGGAGTGCACACTGTGAGGCCAGCATCTCCATTGCCTCATAGCAGCTTTCTTCCTCTCCTGGGGCTGGGCACACTGCCAGATCACTGTAGCTGATTGTGCTAGGGGCTCAGTCTGCTGGGCGCCAGCATCCAAGGCTGCTCACGCCCTCAGGGCCAGTGAACTTTCCCAGCCCATGCATCTGGGTGACACTCTCAGGGTGAGAGAATGGGAGCAATCCAGAACCCATGCAGTGTGGCGCAGAGCCAGTGTCCCAACCAAGCCTGCTGCTAGTGAGGAATGCATCCTGCACAAGTCTGTTGCAGATGGTGCCCATGGGCAAGGCAAGAGCCAACAGTGGGGCTGGCATCCCATAGGCCGCTGCTGGCAGGGCACATATCCTGCGTGTGGGACTCAACCTCCATGAGCTGGCTCCTGACCATACAAGCAGGCAGGCAGGAAAAAAGGGCTGCGAGTGGGGCCTGGTACCCACGGGGTCTGTGAATGCCTGGGCAGGGCAAGGGGAAGCAAAGGGAAGTGCTTCTGTGTGCCCTCTGTTTTAAATCTTCTCCCCCAAATCCTACGTGCTGTGGAAGTATCCAAATTCCCAGCCGATTCCTGGCCAGCGTCCACCATGAGCATTAGCCCACACTTAGTCTCAGCCCCTCCTCTGGCTGCCTTGATCCAGAAGCAAGTGGGAAGGTTTTCTAGGACACCACATTTCTGCCCCAGGGTGAGGCATCACCTTGTTTCACATGTGTTGCGACCTTTTCAGCCCCCACAGCCCACGCAGACTCTGTGCAAGGACTGTTGTGAGCTGCATTGTTTACTGTTGCCTTGGGGGTTTGGAATCATGCCACAGTTCTGGTTTCAATCCCAGGCTGCCTTCAGCACTTTCCAACCCCTCTCAGGGGTCCCTCCCTTCTTTGGGGAAGTGCAGGCTCTTTCCTGGGCTGTTGCTTCAATCCAGCTGCCTAGGGGTTTCCTCAGACCTCTCCCTGTTCAGGGGAACAGCCTCTCTCACTGGATTGGGTTTCTCCCCACCCCCCAGAGATCTTGCTACACCCCCCTGTTACAAATGGAACAATATCTTTAAGGACTGATAGAAAAAATACTAACCCACCTAAATTTCTCTACCCCATGAAAAGAGCTTTCAAAATTGATGGCAAGATAAAGATTATTTTCAGGCAAACAAAAGTTGAGATAATTCATTGCCAGCAGACTTGCACTATGTTAAAGATCTTCAAGCAGAAGGAAAATAATACAAGATGGAAATTACGATCTACATAAATAAGTTTAACTCATTGAAAATTATAAATATATGGATGAAAAGACTTTCTTTTATTCTCTTTAAATATAATTTACTATTTAGAGTAAAAATAAATATGATGTACTGTGGCATTTAAAACAAAAGTAGAAGTAAAATGCATGACAACAAAAGCACAAAAATAGTAAGGGGAAAATGAAGTAGTAGTAGGAGAAAGATGAAATCTGTTTTAAGAGTCTTAAGCTATGTACTATATACACTATATGTAGATAATGTGTGATAAAGACATATATGAAAATAACAGTGATGGAACATTCTCTTCAATTCTCTGTTCATAGTTTCCACACCTGCTGAGAGGTCAGTCAACGTTGAAATAGCAATAGGCATCAAATACTTCCTTTTTTGCCTGACATTTAGTCATTGGATGAATTTGGCACTTCTTGCTTGCTAGTTTTTACATGGGTAAAGTTTTATGATATTAGTTTGACCAATGATCGTGGGGCCTTTAGAAAATATCAAACCAAAGTCCATTAAGTGTTTATGATTGTGAAATAAGAGAATCAATTAAATCAGAAAAAATATAATACTGGAACTTTGGTCTCAAGACAAGAGACAGATGGCAGTCAGTCTCAGCAATGCATCTTAGAAATGACTAAAAATTTATCATTTTTTAAAGTGGAGATTCCCAGTAATGGCACCATTGGTTATTTTGAATGAACTCTCCTGGAGATAACAATTATATACTGGAGAGCAGCCAAAAGGCAGCAGAAACTGTAGATTTAGCATTTGAAAGAAGGCAACTACATTAGGTAAGGTATGTTTATGTTTAATAGGCTTTGACTGGAGGGTATTCATGAACCTTTGCAGTATCTAGAGGCTAGAATTAAAAGGAGAAAGGTAAGTCTTACTGACCTGAGTAGTTAAAAAAGAATGGGGGCTGCCAGAGTGGTTGGAAATCTAGGACAGCAGGAAATGCCAGAAAACTGGGAGCTATGGAGGGTGAAACCCCAAACTTGTATATAAAATGCGCTTCAAATCCATAACTCACTCTTTTTTTCAATTTTATTTTTACTTAAAGATTTTCCCCAGTTTTTTGATATAATTGACATAACATTGTATTAGTATAAGGTGTACTACATAATGATGTGATGTATGCATACACTGAGAAATGATTACTACAATAAATTTAATTAATGTCTATAACCTCCCAGTTGCAATGTTTTTAATAATGAAAACTTTTAAGATATACTCTTAGCAACATTCCAATATACAATACAATATTGTTAACTAAAGCTGCCATTCTGTACATTATACCTCCAGAATTTATTCATCTTATAGCTGGAAGTTTTCACCTTTTGAGTACCTTCCCCTACTTCCCTCCCTTCCACTCCTTGCCTCTGGCAAACACCAACCAATCTATTCTCTGTTTTAATGAGTTCATTTATTTTTTAGATTCCACATATAAGTGAGATCATACAGAATTTCTCTTATTTCACTTAGTATAATGCCCTCAAGATCCATTCATGCTGCCTCAACAGCAGGATTTCCTACATTTTATTTACCCAGTCATCTGTTGATAGACATTAATGTTATGTCCAAGTATTGGTTACTGTAACTAACACTGTAGTGACCATGGGGGTGCAGATATCTCTTCAAGATAATGATTTTGTTTCCTTCAGATATACGAGGTCTATCTGAAAAAAGTCCAGCCACTGTTAATATAATGAGAATGGTTTGTGCGACATTGATATAATCTGGCAGCCCAGGAGAGTGGACTGGAATGCACACATGTGAACAATGACGACCTCACTGTATTAGTCATTGGAGGCAGTAGATGCTGCTGAGTGAGCATGTGTACCGTGTGGCCATTACATTCAAAATGACAGAGTAGAGCAACGAATCTGCATCAAATTTTACATGAAGCTTGAACATTCCTCTGTGAAAACTATTCAGATGATTCAGAAGGCCACAGCTATGGGCAACTGGTGACTGGCAGCTTCATCACAACAACACACCCATTCATGCACCGTGTCTAGTGCAGAGCTTTTTGGCGAAACTTCAAATCACCCAAGTGACTCAGCGCCCCCACAGCCCAGATTTGGCACCTTATAACTTCTGGCTTTTCCCAAAACTAAAATCACCTTTGAAAGGGAAGAGAATTCAGACCGTCGATGATATATATTCAGGAAAGTATGATGGGGAAGCTGATGGCTATTGGGAAAAATGTGTGAGGTCCCAATGTGTCTGCTTTGAAGGGGACTGAGGTGTCATTGTCCTATTATGTACAATGTTTCTTGTATCTTCTTCAGTAAATGTCTCTATTTTTCATATTACATGGCTGGATACCTACTGGACAGATTTTGTATATCCAGAAGTGGATTGCTGGATCATAAGACCGTCGATGATATATATTCAGGAAAGTATGATGGGGAAGCTGATGGCTATTGGGAAAAATGTGTGAGGTCCCAATGTGTCTGCTTTGAAGGGGACTGAGGTGTCATTGTCCTATTATGTACAATGTTTCTTGTATCTTCTTCAGTAAATGTCTCTATTTTTCATATTACATGGCTGGATACCTACTGGACAGATTTTGTATATCCAGAAGTGGATTGCTGGATCATACAGATCTATTTTTAAATTTTTGAGGAAACACTATTCTGTTTTCTACAATGAGTGAGCCAATTCGTATTCCTACCAGTAGTATACAACTTGTCAGACTGATGTAATTTCATATGTACTGGTCAGTGGACTTTTCAAAGAGAACAATGTATATACCTATGATATAGAGTAATATTTTAATAAACAAGTAAATGTGTTGTTCTGAATAAATAAATTCAATTATTATACAATTATAGTATAGCAATTACTTCATATGCATACATCTCTTATTTCTCCTTTATAATGACAAGAATTTGGTTATGTTGCTTTGGTTATAATAATAGAAACAACGCTTCTAGTTTATGCAAAAAAGGAGAACTTATTGTACAATTTACAAGGGTATCTTACCAAAGCCAAGAACAACAGTTAAAAACAGGCTTCAGGGATGGTGGCTAGTAGTAGAAATCAGATCTTACTAGTTTAAGCAAATAGGGCGGTTCATAATTAGGATACAAGGGTGCCTTACCAGGCCAAGGACAAGCTTCATGAAGCACTGGAACACAGGAATGCAACACTGTTGGTGTCACAAGAATATGTTTCACAATATAGTTTTTCCTATAAGTCAGCCTTTGGTCCCCACTTCGATTATCTGACCTGGACCTCAGGAATCGAAAGCGCTGAGTCGTCTATATGATTGTCAGCCTTATAGGTGACACTGGCACCGAGGAATAATAGTGAGTCAACACAGGTAACTATGCTGTTCACTCAGCTTGTATTAATGCAGATTCAATCTAAATCCATACTAACCTAATAACAACAATAATCACTCAGAAACAGTCAGTAATAATATCACACAAGAGAATTAGGGGACAATGAACCCGAGTCCCAAGAGTCCAGATCAGGTCCGGGTCTGAGTGGCAACAGAAGGTGGCCAACGTCTTGCAAGACAGAGTCAGAGGAATGAAAGGAAAGCGGAGCTCTTTCTCTCTTGAGGTGGAATGTGCAGGACATCTCAAAGTGACTTGCTCTCCAGATGCATCGTCCATGGTCTAAATTCCTCTGCTTTTATGCTTCTTTTGGTTGCAAAGTCATGTTGATTTTGCACGATTTCTTATAAACATGTTTTTCTTAATTTGGATAAGCACATGTTGATTTCCTCTGTCTCGATAGGCACAGGTTGTATACATCAGCTCTGACAGGCACATGTTTATGTCAGTTCTGATAAGCACATGTTGTTTTGTGCAACCTCGATAGGCACATGTGGTTTATGTCACTCTACTGCACATGATCTGGAAAGGTGCTGTTACCCTTCAGATAAGCACATGCTGTCTGCCACGCTGTACTGTGCATGCTGAGGGGTTGTATTATTTCTCTGTCATTACTGTACTGCACATGCTCTAAACGTGGCTTCAGGTTTTGTTCTCCAGAGTTAGAAAGTCAGGAATCACGTTCTCTTGATCTCTCATCTCTGCTTTTCACTTTTCAAATGCTTCATTGGTCTTTCACTACAAATTTGTTGTTTTTCTACCCAAATCACAAGATGGGACATAACAGCTCATAGCTCCTCAGTTTGTTTCCTCTATTCCAACAACTAGTCAGACCAAGGCTAGAATATCTAATCTCTAACCTCAAATTCCTGGGGTAGTTTTAGGATCTTACAGAAATTAGAGATGACTTACTTTTCTGAGATAGGCTGTAAGAAGTTGAAGAACACCAAGAAACAAAGACTTTTTTTTTTTTTGGTACTGCTCCTTAAAGACTGTGAGCTGAAATAGTTTACTTAGATTTAGGGGTGGATATAGGGAATGTTCTCACAACCCATAAATACACTGTATAGAAATGACCAAGTGCTTCAAAAGAGAGAGAGTTGTCCTAATATCTGTTAATGCTTCTCCTGGGACAGAAATGATAGGCCTGGATAATGCTACTGTCTTATTCAAGACAAGTTGCTCTTCATTTATTGTTATAGATATCATTTATCTCTTGGGAAGATATGCACATGTCTTGTTATGAGTAATTTAAACACAGAAGTAATATCATACTTTGCTAATTAGTTTTTTCCAAGAGAAAGAAAAGAAAAAGGACTAATTATGTGGAAAGTATTTAGGAGAAAGAAAAAAAAAAAAGATAAATTACATGGTGGGTGTCAGAAATTCCTGAGAACTGTAGAGAGAAATTTGGCCAAGGGTCTCTCAGATTAGAGAGGAACTCTGGTTTATCTAGCTTGAGTCAGGTGCCTATGAATGTAGCTGCTCCCATTTTCATCAGGACAGGGGAAAGAAAATTATTTTCTGGATTCTTCAGATTGTTCCAGGTTCCCCTAGAGAAGCAAAATTATTTCGCTTGCCGGCATCATGGCATATTAACCTCTGAATGGTAAGTGCTTTATGTATTTAAAATTCAGAAAAGCTGTAAGAGATAGTCTACCCAGCCATATCCACATTGAAATTAAATCAAAAATGTCAAAATATAAGAAAATTCTCTGAATGTTTTGTTAAAAAATATATCTATGATGATTTCTTAAAGTATTTCTCCTGTATGTTGAAATACATTTGTATTATTTTGTATTATTTATTATGTCCTTTGATAAGATACAAAGGAGTTAAGCTTAATGTTCATGACATCACTCTAGTTTCTCCTGTAATTTTGTTTCTAGAAATAAGAATCAACAAGGGAAGTAGGACCACTCCATGGTAAAGACAAAGAAAAGCAATATCAGCATGGATATATTAAGAGATTCAGAAGCTGGTGATTCAGTTTTAACTTTACTAATTTTAGTGTATACAAAGTTTCAAAAGAAAAGTCATTCAATATTATGTTGAAGGTTTTGTGTTTCAACTCTGTATTT
This sequence comes from Furipterus horrens, assembly GCF_987537825.1. Taxonomy (NCBI): domain Eukaryota; kingdom Metazoa; phylum Chordata; class Mammalia; order Chiroptera; family Furipteridae; genus Furipterus; species Furipterus horrens. Next base: position 35,190,271 of record NW_028327173.1, on the reverse strand, counting down.
CTTCCTGAAAATATTTCCTTAATTCTTTCATCTTTTTGACTATCATGAAGTGTCATATTCAGTACACTCTTCTAATGGAATGGTTGACAGGTATGAAAATACTTTTTCCATTAGAGGTTCCCTGAGAAAAGGCATTGAAGAGCTCTTTTTCACTAGAGAATCATCAGAAAACCAGTCATCAGATGCTTCTATAGTTTGGCTGTAACAAGAATCAGATTGTAATGTTGATAAGCTTAAGGTAACATCACTGCAATTTGTTGCTGAGCTAGTCTCTGAATGTTCACAAATGGCTTTTTCTGTTGCAAGGCAGAATTCATCTTTACTTGCTGTGAAAGAAAATTAGATTTAGTATGAATATTACATAGTCATGAGCCAAATCTTAATTATAAGGATAATGTTTCTTTAAAAAATTTATAATCTTTTTAGGGTTATAATGGAAAGGATGATGATACAGTGAAAAATCTGAGTTGCTATCATCATATGTACAATGTTAAATATGTAGTTGGGAGTTAGCAATATTTTTATAATAATTAAGAGTAGAAAAGTCTATCCTAAATAAAATCAACCTATAAACAGAAGATTCTAAATAGGCCAAAAATTATAGTTTTGGAATGTCCCTTAAAATCAGAAAAGACAGATATCCTTATTTTTAAAATGCATGCCTCCTTGTGTAGACAGATTACAAAATGTTTGGTTCATAGTGGAAAGGGCCTATGAGTTGGCTTTATACCAATAAAAATAACAACTAACATTATTATAGTGTCTTATAATTTACAAGGCAGTTTGACAGACTTCCATATCTCATTTATCTTCTCAGTAATCCTTTAAGGTAGTTGTTATTTCCACCACTTTACAAAAGAAAAGACTGAAAATTAGAGAAATGACTCACCACAGACCAGATACAAAATGGACTTCAATCTAGATTTTTGTTACTCTAAGTCTCATGTTTCTATTATATTATTGATGCTGGCAGCTGGTATTTAAGATGTTGTTTTAGAAAAGATCACATTTACACAATATCCAAAAATATCTTCTACTATATTTTATGTGTTAACTTTTGATATTAATGTGTAACATTAATTTTCAAAGCTGTTTTAAATAGTTTGTTACATTTTATATTCAGTAGTTCTAAAATTATGTAGGAGGATAATGTTTTGAGATACTAAGACACAATATGCACTACCTAAAGGGTTATAAAACACTCAGTCTTTTGACCCTCTGGTATTACCATATGGCAATGACTATGATACATTTTGAGTATAAATAAGGGACAAAAATCTAAATTTCACATTTTAATTTAAGATTTAACATTGCAAGTTTTGTTTTCTAAAAAATATATGCCATTCACATACTAACAAGTTAACGTTTCCCTTGAATTTTCATGGTTTTAAAAAATGCTTAGATAACATTTAAAATAGCCCCTTGATTTTTTTAAGGTGTGAATTGCTCTAAGTTGATTACAATTTCTTCTAATAAATTGTTGAGAAAAAGTACCTTTTATACGTGCTGTTTCCTTTTTTCTTTGCTCCTCCTATATAAAAAAAATTACTTGTATATAAAAAACAGTTTTAATATAATTTCTTTACTATATTTCACTTATATATAAGAATAATATATTTTAACGTAATAGATTTTTTGTTTATTATTATTACTTTTATTGTTGTTCTATTACAGTTGTCCCATTAACATAATCGATTTTTGACAGAATAATGTTTATTTCCATGATCATTTATTTTACCAAAATATATTGACAGAAAAGAAAAAATGTTGAGGTATTATCTGAAAAGAATGTGGACTGGTTTAAGAAAGCAGTCTCTAGGATAGGGAATGAAAGGGTGAAATAGAGTTCAACAGGATTACTTCTCTCCATCCTCACTTAGAGTCATTTGGTTAGAACTAGAGAGGGCTAACAAAATAATTAGAATTCCTAGACTTGCTCATTTCATTAATCACCACCACCAACAGTGAATTCTGGCTGAAGGCTTTTTATAAAAATGCAACTATTCTTTAGAAGCAAATAAAATGTTTGATGAAACAATACATTCCAGATGTATTGTGAGGAGTGTGGTGGTGTAGTAGTTCTCAAACTTTGAGCATCAGATTCATCTAGTGTGCTTGTTAAAATGATGATTCTTGGGTATAATATCAGACCTTATTGAAATATATTCTCTGGGAATAGGCACTGTAATGTACACCACAAGTAGTTCTGATTCATGTTATCCTTCGACAACTAGAAAATAAATGAGCTAGTTAGTGCACAGGGTGTTTGGGATAGAACAGGTGGAGACGAGGCTGAAGAGAGAACATTGTCTCTTGTGTTCTGGGAAACATTTTTAATACTCTGTGCTGATCTGCATTGTCCTGTCCCCTCAACAGACTTGCTTAGGATAAACATATATAGGATAAGAACTTTTTTACAACCAATTTTACTTCTTTGTCACTTTCACCTTTTGTTAATATAAGTGCCAGTATAGGCTGCTGAATTTACCTTGCCTAAATTTAGGACCAATTCATTTTATGCTTCTCAGACATCAATTTGCCTATGTATTATCTGGGGACCTTGTTAAAATGCATATTCTGACTAATGAGTCTGGGGTTACAATGAACATTCTGACTCATTAGATTCTGCATTTCTAACAAGCCCACATGTAATACTGATATTGATGTTCTGAGAACCACAGAGTAAAACCCTAGACTCATTAAAATTCTACCCAAACTAAGGGAATGACAAAATGAGCACTCTTATATATTCCTACATATAAATAGATAACAATTTTTCCAGAGGGCAACTTAACAAATCTACTTCTAGAAGCTAATTATGGCAAATAAATAATTGTGGATTTGTGTAAATATTCAGTTAGTAGTATGCTCATTACACCAATGTTTAGCATTTTAAAGCCTGCAATTTAAAGTTCTAAAAGTAAGAAAATAGTTAAATGTATTTTGATACATATATTAATATAATGGATATTCTTTCAACTATTAAAAATGATGCTATAGTATCAGAAGTAAAGACTCCAAAGATAAGGGGGCATATCAAAAAGACAGAGGAAAAATCTTGAAAGAGTGCCCACTGGTTAAATTTGGGAAAATTTGAGTATCAAAATAATTAAAGTAATGGATTTTGATCTCATGAAAAAAAATAATAAAAATCTTTGAGTCTATACTGATAATAAATAAAATAAGAAAGAGTATTTTCTTCACAGTAGAAACCAAGTGATAACTGTAGGTGGGAGTCATTTTGCTATAGTGTTGTAAAGATTGGCTTATACAAGAATAATTTCTATAGCTAATAAGTAGAGTTTGATGAAAAGAAGGATATTTACATGGTTTCAAAGTTCACCACAAATTGTTTATTAATTGCTAGAGTAAAAATAGGAATAATACAGTAGGGGAAGAAGAGGCATCATCTTTGTGTAATGAACTGAATCTGATCACAAGGAAAAGCCAAACTGAGAAACAGTGTATGACATACAAAATAACTGGCTTGTATTCTTCAGAAATGTCAATATTGTGAAAGATGAAGAAAGAAAATTTTTAAATAGTTTGAGCTGAATAATGATAAAAACAAAACTTAAAAATTTGTGGGATGAAGCAAAAGTAGTTAGAGGGAAACCTGAATATTAAGTGCTTATATTATAAAAGAAGAAAAGTCTAAGAATAATAAAATTGAAAAATCCTAGCAATATTGATTTAAGAGAAATATAATCACAAATTAAGAGCGAGCACCATTACTAAAGATTCTATGGATATTTGAAGGATAATAAGAGGATTCTATAAAAAAATTTATGCCAATAAACTTAACACTAGAGGTGAAATGAAACACTTCACATTCATTTTGTATATAACTGATATTAATATCTAACAAAGATATTACAAGATATGAAAATTACAGAATAATATCTTGTAAACATAGATGCAAAAATTCTTTAAAATAATTAGTAATCAAACCCAATGAGGTATATTCTAGGAATACAGGTAGGCTTAACATTTGAAATTCAGTGTAATTCACATTAACAAAATGAAAGAGAAACCCCATGTGAACAATTTCAAAAGATGCAGAAAAGAACATTTGGAAAAATTCAGCATTTCTTCTTATTGATTAAAAAAAAAAAGCAGCCTTTCAGTAAACTAAGAACAAAAGGGAATTTCCTCAACTTGACTATGTGCATATGTAAAAATCCCATAGCTAACCACCTGTGTAATGGTGAAGAGCTAAATGTATTATTCTCTCTAAGATTAGGAATGTAAAGGATATCTGCACTCAACACTTCTGTTCATCATTATACTGGAGGTCCTACCCAACAGAATAAGATGAGAAAATAATATAAAAGCATAAAGATTGAAAAAAATGATGTGTTTTGAAAATGACATGATTGTGTATGAAGAAAACCTTTTGGGGTCCACAGGATATAAAAACCCTACTAGAAGTAATAAATACATTTATTTGTAAAGGTCACAGATCATCGGCCAAAATACACAACAATTGTAGTAACATAGGCATTCACTAAAAACTAATCTATAAGTCAAATGTAATTCCCATTACAATCTCAATAAGATTTTTTGTAGGTAGGAATAAGTTTAATCTTAAAATTTATATGACAGGCAAAAGAACAAGAAAAGCTAAAACAATGTTGAAAAAGAAGAATTAAATACGAGGAAACATGCTGCTCAATTTAATGACTTACTATACAGCTAGAGTGTGGTATTAGTAGACACACAGAGCAATGACACAGACAGAAAATCCAGAAATAGATGCACACATATATACCCAACAGGTTTTTGACAAAAGTTGCATAAGCAGCTTCTTCAATAAACAGTACTGGAACAATGAGACATAAGTAGACCCCCAAATGAACTTTGATTTAAATCTCACACCTTATATAAAAAATAACTGAAAATGAATTAAAGATAGAAATATAAGTAAAACAATAATAGCTAAAATGATCTTGAAAAGAACAAAATTGAAGAACTTCTTGATATCAAAACTTACTACAAAGCTATAGTAATCAAGACAGTGCAGTACTGGTATAAGGGTACATATATAGATCAATGAAACAGAGCTGAGATTCCAGAAATAAATGCTTCCATTTACAGTCCATTGATTTTTGACATAGGTGCCTGGAAAATTTAATAGGAAAAAAAAAAGATTTTTAAACAAATCATGTTGGGACTAGATAGATATGCAAATGAAGAAAGTTGGACCCATATCTCACACAAGATACAAAAATCAAGCATTCAAATATAAGAGCTAAACTATTAAATTCTTAGAAGACAACATAGGCATAGATCTTTATGATATTAGGGAATGATTTGAGACATAGCACCAAAAGCACAAGCAACAAAAAATAAATAAATTGGACACATAAAAATTTAAAACTTTAGTTCCTTAAAGGACATCATCAGAAAGTGAAAAGATAACCCATGAAATGGCAGAAAATTTTTACAAATCATGTATCTAATGTGGGGCTTATATCTAGAATATATATATGTATGTATATACATATATATACACACACACATATATATACACATATATACACACACATATATATACACATACATATATGTGTATGTGTATGTATATATATATATACTCTTTAGCCCTGGCTGGTTTGGCTCAGTGGATTGAGCGTCGGCCTGCGAGCTAAGTGTCGCTGGTTCGATCTTCCAGTCAGGGCACATCAGAGAAGGAAAACTCTGACTCCAAAAAACCTCCGCTGCCTTGCGGCATACCTCTTCAGGGGAAAGGCTAAGGGAGTAAACCCCGACAGAAAATCCGGAGCCGGAGTCCCTAAGGCGGTTTGACATTGTAGTCAACACCGGCAACTCCTGCGGCGCACCTGAAACCAAGCTGTATTGACTCCGTCTTTCCCTTGGACCCTTCAGCTGCGAAGAGAGGGGGGGTCTGCTGCATGGGCAACAGCAGACCCTCCATATCACCCTGCCCAGGCTCTGTAGCTTCAGCTTCACTGGAGAGGACACTCCAGCGTCATCGCAAGATGTCGATTCAACACGGGAGGAGACAGATACCCTGTCACTCCGGAGTCGGACTGCACAACCATTCTCGGTGGTGCAGATAGACTCTTAAGAAGCTACACCATCGTCTCTCGAGACGGACGGCTGCCGCCGCCGCCGACGACGATATATATACTCTTATAACTCAACAATAAAAAGCCAAAAACCCCAAGTTAAAAAAATGAACAAAGGCTCTGAATAGACATTTCTCCAAAGAAGATATATAAATATTCAATAAGCACATAAAATAATTCTCATCATCATTAGCCTTTAAGGAAATGTAAATCAAAACATAATGAGATGCTACTTGACATCCACCAAAATAACTATAATAAACAAGACAAATAATAACAAGTGTTAGCAAGGGTGTGGAAAATTTGAACCTTCATACACTGCCTGTAGGGAAATAAAATGGTGCAGGCACTTTGGAAAACAGTCTGGTGGTTCTTAATGTTAAATATAGAGTCAACATATGAACCAGCATTTCTATTCCTAGGTGTATATTCAAGAGAAATGAAATCCTCTGTTCACACAAAAAATTGTACATGAATGTCCATAGCAGTTATTCATATAGTCAAAAGTGGAAACAACCTAAATGTCCTTCAGCTGATAAATAGATAAACAAACTGTGGCATATCAATAATGAAATACTATTGAGCCATAAAAAAAGAAGTACTGATATATGCAATAACATAGATGGACCTTGAAAACATTATGCTAAATGAAAGAGCCAATTAAAAAAGACAACCTACTGTATGCTTCTATTTATAAGAACTGTCCAGAGCAAGCAAATCTGTAGATATAGAAAGCAGATTAATGGTTGTCTAGGTCTGGGACAGTTGGGGAAAATGAAGGGGCAGTGATTGCTAAGGGTAAGGGATTTCTTTTCGAGGTTATAAAAGTGTTCTATACAACTCTGTGAATATCTAAAAACCACTGAATTATACACTTTAAACAGTAAAATTGTGTGGTTTCAATAAAGCTGTTACATATAAAACAAAACAACCTAAGACTAGAAAACTTGAAGAAGAGAACATAGAAACAAATCCTTGTGACCTTGGGTTAGGCTAAGAGTTCTTGGGCATGATATTAAAAGCATGACCCAAAGAGGAAAAATGGATAGACTGGACTTTACCAAATTAGAAACTTATGCTCTGCAAAATTCCCTGTTGAGAGGATGAAAACACATCACCAAATGAGAGAAAATATTTGTAAATCACATATATGATTAAAAAAAGACTTGTGTATAGCATATACAATGAGCTCTCTAAATTCAACAGTAAGAAAATAAGTAATCCAATTAGATGCACAAAAAATTTGGAAACCACTTCACCAAAGAAAATATATGAATGACAAATAAAAATATGAAAAGCCATTCAACATCATTATGCACATTTTAGAATGGATAAAATACTGACAGTACCAAATGATGGTGAGGATATGAAAAATATGGATCTCTTATTATAAGTGGGTATGTAATATGGCATAGTCATGCTAGAAATCAAGCCGATAGTTTCCTTAAAAATTAGACATGCCATATCACCCAGTAACTGCACTCCTGGGCATTTATTTTAGAGTAACTAAAATTTACATTTATAAAAAAAACCTGTATACACATGTTCATAGCATCTTTATTTTGTAGTAGCTCCTAACTAGAAAGAACACCCAAATGCAACTTGGTATCTTGGATTAGTTTTTGAAGGAGCAAAGTACATTTTTGTAAAAACCGGTGAAATCCTTCACTCATATGTGGAATCTAATGAACAAATGGAACTAAGAAGGTAAATGGGGACAGACTCATAGATGGAGATCAGGATGAGAGCCAGTGGGGGGCGGGGCAAGGGGGTGGTGGGATTGAGCAAAAAGCAAAAAGGACTCATGGGCAATGGTGTGGTGATTGCTGGTGATGGGGGGGTTTTAAGGGGGCTAAATGATAGTTGAAAAAACATAACAAAGGTTAAGTTTTAAAAAACTGGTGAAATCTAAAGTCTGGAACTCAGTTAATTGTAATATACCAATGTTGGCTTCTTAGTTTTGACAAATTTACCATGGTAATTTAAGATTTTAACATCGAGGTAAACTGGGTGAAAGGTATAATAGAACTCTGTATTATCTTTGCAACTTTTCTATAAATCTAAAATTTTCCAACCTAATTAAAACTTAATACTCCTGTATATGTACTTCTTCCATCATAGGACCCGTGACATTTTGCATTTGTCTTTGCATGCATCCACCATTGGATATGAAGATACCATTATATCAATAGTACCTGGCAAAATTCCTATTGTGATTTGTATCAGTAAATCCAACTAATCTTAAATGCATACATAGAAACAATTTTTTCTCTGCAATGTTATCTGTATTTCAAACTACCTTTCATCTGAAAGCCAGAGTTTTCTTTAATAATCTTTAGAATTAATTTGATAATTAAAACTACCTGCTTAAAGCCCTCCAGTAATAACCATATATTTGTATTGTGCTCACTATGTGACCAGGTACTATTCCGAGTGCTTTTTATATACTAATTAATTTAATTCCCATAACAATTCTATGGAGATAAAATCATCCTCACTTTGTAAATGAGGATATCAACACACCACAAATTAAGTAATTTGCCTAAAATCACACAGCTAGTAGTGGTAGAGCAAGGATTCTAACCTTTTCAGTCTATGCTCCTGACCATAAGCCCATAATGTCTCCTGTGGATTTGTAGAGCCTATGGGGTAAAATCCAAAGTCCCTAAAATGCAAGTGAGGTTCCTTATAATGTCATCTCCAGGATCTTTTCCCACCACTCCTTTTTATAAATCCTAGCCTCGAAATATTATAACATTCTTCTGAACATGTTACTTCTTTCATAGCTGCAAACCTTTGAGCATACTGTCCTTTGTTTTCTCTCCTGGCAAAGTTCTATTTATTTCTCAAAACCCAGCTAAAAATGTCTTCTCTGTGAAACCCCCCCCTTTTTATTTTCCTGGTGTGAAACGTGGTTTTATTTCTTTTGGGTAAACACTGGGAATCTGTGAAACCTTTATTAATGTATGCTTCCTTCTCTGCATTTCTTCAATTTTGTAGCTCTTATCACATTATAATTTTTAGTTTATGTTTTTCTTCTTTACTAACTTTGGGATCATATAGGTCTGGACTCATGTCTTATCTGTTTATGTAGACTCAGTGCCAAAATTAGTATTGCCATATTTAAGGCACTTAAAAAATGTTTATTAAACAAATGAATCAACACTGAGTTCAACTTGAGTTCAATATTCAAGATGCATTATGAAACATTGACATATTATCATTTTGTTGCTATTTTACTAATAACGTTATGAAACCACTGAAGTATTTGTTTTGTTTAGCTATATCATACTTTTAAGTTTCTATTGGTCTCTTCCTTATTTACTTAGCAGTGTTTTGACACATAACAAAATGCTAATTAGGTAACTGTTGCCTTTCACACTTGTACTAACTAGCACATTGAACATAGGGTTCATTTCTTACTATCCTCAATGTGGGTGAAGGGTACAGACCTTGGAATATAATGAGGGCTTTAAAAAGCCTTTCTTTTTATTAGCTGGTTCTAGTAGATTATCTGGTTATCTGAGTATCCTCTTACCTCCAAATCTATTTCCTTTGTTAGGCCTGGCAATTTGACAATAACAATATGGGGAATATAGGTTCTCAGGCTAGAAATTTAGTGAAGCAACATAGAAGGAGACATTTTCATTTTATTTTTCACTGTCCTATAATGTAAACCATAATTGGTTTGGGTAATTTAAATTTAGCTCATGTTATTGTCTCTCAGGTTAAAAATTAACAGTAGATACTGTCTTTCAAAATTGAAAGACAACAATGTTTAATGACATGATATAAAAAAAATTTGAAAAAAATGCACTATACCTGTAACTGAAACATTCCCATATGAAAATTTCGAGAAATAAAAACACACTGAGAATGAGATTTACTCTTCTCCTCTGATGGTCTTTGGCTGCATCTCTCCTCAGTTGCTTCAAATTTGGAATTTTGAAATATTTCTCTGAAAAATATTTTATAGAGAATATTATTAAAATGAATTATTTTATTTATAATAGTTAAACATAAGGATTTAAAATCACAATATGTGACTCATGTTTATTTTTTAATTTTTTATTGTATTTTTTCATTGCCATTTAACCCCCTTATACCACCCTCCCCCTGCAGTCACCACACTGTTGTCCATGAGTCCTTTTTCCTTTTTGCTCAATTCCCTCAACCCACATTTATTTTTAAAAGCACAAATAATCTTACATATTCCCTTCTCATATGTTACTGATTTCATTATACCTATTTTATTCATAGAATGTAAATTAAGCTATTTTTTTTATGCAGGATTAATATTTATATAGTTTGAAGATCAATCATGAGTTTTTAAATCTTTTAAAAATGTTTAAATTACAGTTTATATTCAATATTCTGTATTAGTCTCAGATGTACAGCAGAGTGGTTAGAAAAGCATGTACTTTACAGAGGTCTCCCCGATATTTCAAGTATTCAACTGGCCCCATACATAGTCAATACAATATTACTGACTATATTTCCTGTGCTGTAATTTACATCCCTGTGACTATTCTGTAACACCAATTTGTACTTCTTAGTCCCTTTACCTTTTTCACCCAAACTCCACCCTCCCTCCCCTCTGTCAACAGTCAGTCTGTTCTCTGTATCTATGAGCCTGTTTCTATTTTGTTGGTTTATTTTGTCCTTTAGTTTCTACATATAATTGAAATCATATGTAGTCATGAGTTTTTAATATCCTTCTTTCTGGTTGTGAGATAATTAATTGACTTTAATGTTAGTCTTTTCATAAATTTGCCTTTAATAGCAGAGAAAATTAAGTGAAGTGAAACTCAATGGTTAATTTTATGTTTAATAATATCTCTGACAAAGGTACGTGGAAGGAAACTGAACTGAAACTAATGACTCACTAAAGAAGAGTATCTGTGATATTTACTCATGCAACTGCAGATAATTTTGAGAGAAAAAGTTTAAAATAATAAAGCAGCAAGTAAAATCCCAGATGATCAAAGGCAGTTATGTATAAGGGAATGTAGTTTCTAACAGTCATTCTAAACTTAATGATTTAAATAATAATGTTAATTGCTATTTCTCTTTTCAGAGATACTAGAGAATTTCCAAATTAATTCAAGAGTCTATATTATGTTACTTAATGAGGTATGAACAATTAGGGTTCATTCATTCTTTGAACTCAATTTACTTAATGAATATATATTGAGTACTTACTGTGTGTCAGGCATTGTGCTGGATGTTGTATATATAGTGGCAAAAGAAAAGAAATGCAATCACTACTCTCATAGAACTGTCATTGGAGCTTAAACACTAGTAAGGGAGACAGACAATAAAATAATCACAAGAAAATGAAAATTATAGGAGTGGCAAGTATTATCAAGGAAAGCTACCTGGTACTGTGTGAGTACAATATAACAAAGGGAATTAATGTGTGTAGAGAGGTCAGGGAAGGCTACTCCCCATTTATCAACTCCTCTTCACAAACACACACACACACACACTCTCTCTCTCTCTCTCTCTCTCTCTCTCTCTCTCTCTCTCTCAAGAGATGTCTATACTTGTCTCAATTTTCTCACCTGTTTTGAATGTTTTACTCAAAGGTAAGCTTCTGAAGCCATCACTCCACCAAAAATCTTTTTTAAAAAATTTATTGTGCCCTGACTGGGGATCTAACCCACAACCTTGGTGTATTGTGATAATGCTTTAAGCAACTGAGCTACCTGGCCAGGGCTCCACCAAAGTTCTTTAAGGTCACCAATAACTTCCGACTTGCCAAATCCAAAAATTATTTCTCTAGCCTCACTTTTCTCAACTTCTTAAGCACCTTGAACATACTGGTTGTTGCCTCCTTCTTGAAACATTTTCATAATGTCATAATTTTGACATCCTTGACATGTTTCCCAGATATTGTTGATTCTTCCTACTATTTGCTATATTTCCAAATGTTGGTGAGCTAAAGACCACAGTCCTAGGTTCTTCTCTTTCAACAATCACTCCCTGGTCACTCTCATCCAGTTCTATGACTTTAGAGAACTTAAATTTTCAGTCCTGACTTCTTCCCTGAAGTTCATACATGTCATATGCACTTGGATGTTTAATAGGCTGTCAAAAGTACATCCTGAATACAACTAGTTTATCATCACTTCCTCAGCTTGGTCTCTCCTCTAATCATCTTCTATCTCAGTAAATGGCATGAACTACTCACTTGCTCATGATACACATGTAGGTGTTAGCATTGATTTGGCTGTTTCACTTATCTTTCCTTATCGAATCCATCAACAAGCCCTGCTGACTTTACCTACAAAACATATTCCAAATCCAAGCCCTTCTTTTCATCTCCTCTAGTTCCATATTAGTCCAAGAGACTATCACCTCTCACCTTGACTATGGAAAGCTTCTTAACTTGTCTCTCTGCTTCCACACTTGCTGCATTAAAATTCAGGCTTCACAGACAAGAAAAATCTTTTAACAATATAAATCAGAACTTTCATACATTGCCAGTAAGAGTGTATACCTGCCTTGGAAAACTGACATTTTCTTATAAAGTTAATCATATGATCCATCAATTTCATTCTTAGGTATTTACTCAACAGAAGTAAAAGCACATGTACAAAAATATTTATACAATAATGTTTATAGCACCTTTATTTCTAACATCTAAAAACTTGAAATGACCCAAACGTTCACTAACAGAAGAATGAATAAACAAAATCAGGTATATTCATACAATGGGCTACCTGTCATCAATAAAAAGAATGAATTGCAGATAAATACAACATAAACGAACCTGAAAAATATGTTAAGTGAAAAAAGCAGATGTAAAGTCCATACAATTCAATTTATAAGAAGTTCAAGAACAGGCAAAATTAATTCATGATGATAAAAATCAGAATAATGATTACCCTTGGGTAGGAAGTAAGGAGTAATGCCTGGAAGGAGAATGTGGGAACTTTTCAGGGTGATAAGAAAATTCTATATCTTGGCTGTGATTGTCATTGCATGGGAATGTTTGTTGAACTTCATCATAATACATTTAAAATCTATGTACATTTTTGTTTGTGAATTATATCTCAGATTTTAATAAGTGTTATAAAAATTAATTCATCTACAAGTGATATTATTACCTTTCAAATGGGGATAATATAACTGCTACCTCATGGGTCTGTTATGAAGTCTAAATGAGATAACATATAAAGCACTTAAAACATGGCTAGCAGTGTAGTAAGCACTCAATGTTAGCTATTATGATGATGATAATGTGTCATTCTTCTGCTTAAATCCTTATAGCACAAATAATAAAATCAAAACTCCATTTTCTAGCTCAGCAATTTTCAACTGGTATGCCATGCCATACTGGCGTGTGCTGCAAGAATTTTTATAACATGCAATACCTGACTATCGAGTTAGTGGCACTGACCTCTTTTTTCCTTAGAGGAAAAATGACAATAGCCAACAAAATAATAGCTATGCAATGTGAATGAATCAAAATTATACCTATTTTTGTCAGATCAGCAAAAAATGTACTTTTTCATGTGCCACAGAATTTTAGTAATTAGTTTATGTGTGCCATGAGATAAAAAAAGGTTGAAAATTGTTGTTCTAGCCTACAAATGCCTATGTAATTTGGCCCCTATCTACCACTTCAATCTCATCATTTTCCTCTTGGTACAGTCTAATCACACTGGCCTTTCTATTTACTGAATAATACCAATATTATTCCCACTTGGGGTCTTTGAAATTGCTATCTCTTCAACTTCCAAGGCTCTTTCACAAGGTCTTCACATATCTCCTTTTCACTCAACTCTCAGATTAAGTAATGCCCAACCAAAAAGATATTCCCTGACCACTTTATTTGTTCATTATCTGTCTCCTCCCAGGGTCACTGCAAGTCTGTGAAGCAGAAACTTTGTCTGACTTATTCACAAAACAATGGCAGGCACCCTAAAGATTGAATGAGTGAATAATTTCTTCTAACTTGTGCAAGTGGATAGATAGTAAGTATTCATTTGCTAAGACAGGAAACACTGGAAGAGTGTGTGGGAAGATCATGTTACAATTTATGTTTTTTAAACATGAGACAAAGAAAAAGCTAAACTGATTAAATATTTAAAACTCCAAATTTTACAGAGGCTCCAAGACGGAGTAGGTGGATGTTATGCTTACCTCTCTCAGTACCAAACTGGAATTACAACTAAAATATAGAACATTCAAGCTGAATAACCTACTGAAAACTAGCTGGAAAAAAAGTCTTATAAGTAAGGATTTTCAGAAGAAGCCACATTGAAACTGGTAGGAAGGTGGGGGAGACATGAAAAGGGCTAACATTATTTCCATGGGCAGAGAGATATCTCAGCTGCAAAGGTTCCCCCTGAGAAGTATGGAGTCTCAACCCCAAGCTGGGCTCCCCAGTGCAGAGCACTAGAGCCAGGAAGAGGTGCCAACTTAACATTTGGCTGTAAAAATCATGGGGATTCTGTACACCAGAGAGAGACACAGGTCTGCTAGAGACACAGATAGATGATCCTTTAAAGGGCTAATGCACAAAATTTTATTTGCAGTCACACAATTTGGCTCTGGCGAAAGGAGGGTGGAGCAGACTAGAGTCACATGAGGAGAGTCTGGGGTTTGTGGCTCTGAAGAGAGAGCTGAAGAGTCAGCTTCCAGGCTTGCTGAGCTGAGTTCTTCCCCTGCACTGCAGATGGCATCATTCTTGAGTGGAGCACCCTAACTCCATATGGCACAAGCATAGGGGAATGCAATAGCCCCACCGTATAGAGTCGCAATTGTCTCACCCTGCAGAGCTTGTGTCCTGCTGAAGAGTCAGTTGTCTGAGCTGGGATGCAGGGGTCTGGGCAGACTCATGGGGTGTTAGTGACTGAGTTGTGTAGATTTGGGGCAGAGGCCATTATCCCCACTATCCTGTGAACCTGACTGGTGCCTGCCCCTCACAGGAGATCCACTAGCCCCACTCTCTGGGCCCCCGATGATCCCACCCTCCCAAATTCAGGTGGCTCTGCCCCAACAAGGTCTGGGAAGGATCCAAGATAGACTGAGTTGTGTGGCTCTAGGGTAGGGACCACCTCTCACACACATTCCCTCAAGCCTGACCGGCACCTCCCCATCATGAGAGATCCACTAGCCCTAGCCTCCCAACTCCTGACAGCTCCACTCTGCTGAGATAGGGCTCTAGGCAGAATCTGGGACAAACTGAGTGATGTGGCTCTAGGACTGGGGACATTTTTCCCTCACATAGCCAACTGGTGCAGAGTCCTCCCTGCACATGGCCAAATCTTGGTCTGTTTGGGCCTGATAAATTCTGCTGGCCTCATACTGACAACTCCCTGAGACCTCGCACCACCACAAAGGTGTGCAAGCACCCGGCCCACTGCAGCTAGACTTGGTATACCCTGGGATGTTTGCTGAGTGGCCTCAGAACCAGCACTGACACCAAGTTAAAACCTGTATCGCTCTGGTAAACACCATGTGCCCCTACCTGGTGGCTCATTGAGAACCTACCTCATGCAACACAAGTACTGCCAGAGGCTCTTTCAGTTATTAAGCCTAATAGAAGGATGGTAGGTGGAGGCAGTTAGAGGCAGACGGAGGCAGGCGGAGGTGGATCTCACAATGCCTTGGGAATTTTGCATACCTGTTCCCAGGCCCAGTGCCGGAAAAAGCCAACCTTGGCACACAGCTAATCCTTCCTGTGAACACCCAGCCCAGCAGAGGCAGCCACAAACTGTGGGTCACTTTGTAGCTCCAAACAGGCTACCCAGGTCTAGTCACAAGCAGTGTCTGACATTGGGCTGCACTAGAGTCTTTCCCAAGAAGCCCCTGAACCAACATACAAAGAGGCCAGCTTCATACAACATTAGAGGAGGATTCAATTAGCTTCTTAGGTGGCATATCCAAAGGGAGATCTCAGCAGGTATCAGACCCTGCTGAGGTGAATTTCACTTTTTATGGTCAGTACCTGCAGAGCACATCCTACATTGTGGCTGTGGTTGGTTCTCACACTAAGCAAGTCTGAAGGTAGACCCCATGTATGAACAGGTCAATAGCAATTAAGAATCAATTACAATAGGAGGGCCCACATAACCCACACAAGAGACATTCCTAGAGCTCCCAGCTCAAGTGATCAAGGATATTTTGCCACTGGATCCTACAGGACACCTACTACATAAGGCCACCCTACCAAGACTGGAACTCATAGCAGATCTATCTAATACATAGAAACAAACATGAAGAGGTAGCCAAATGGAGAGACAAGAAATGTACCCCCAAATGAAAGGAGGGATCTCCAGAAAAAAAAGCTAAATTAAATGGAGGCAAGCAATTTATCAGCTATAGAGTTCAAAAAAATGATTATAAGGATGCTCAAGGAACATAGCGATAATTACAAGGAACTTAGTGAGAATGTCAAAAGCATGAAAAAAGGCATAGAAACCATAAAAAATAACCAGTCATTAAGTGAAGAACATACATTATCTGAAATAAAGATTACACTGGAAGGAATAAACAATAGGTTGGATGAAGCAGAGAAGTGAATCAGTGATTTGGGAGATAAAGTAGCAGAAAACACCCAATCAGAGCAGCAAAGAGAAAAAAAAAAAAGAATTTAAAAAATGAATATAGTTTAAGGGACCATTGGGGACAACATGAAGTGTAACAACATCTTCCTCATAGGGATACCAGAAGGAGAAGAGGGAGAGCAAGGGATTGAGACCTACTTGAAGAACTAATGGCTAAATACTTCCCCAACCTGGTGAAGAAAAAAGACACACAAATCCAGGAACCACAGAGAGTCCCAAACAAGATGAACCTAAACAGGCCCACACAAAGACACATCACAATTAAAACAGCAAAGGTTAAAGACAAAGAGATATTCTTAAAAATAGCAAAAGAAAGACAGTTAGCTACAAGGGAGCTAAAATAACACTGATGGCTGATTTCTCAGCAGAAACATTTCAGGCCAGAGGGTTTGGCATGAATTATTCCAAGTGATGAAAAGCAAGGATGTACAACCAAGACTAATTTACCCAGCAAGGCTATCATTTAAAATTGAAGGAGAAATAAAGAGCTTCCCAAATGAGAAACAAGTATCAATAAACTGAAGAAGACTTAAATCATATCAAACAAACATCTTCTCTAACCATAATGGTATGAAACTAGAAATCAATCACAAGATAAAAACTGAAAAACACACAAAACATGGAGGCTAAATAACATGTTACTAAACAATGAATTAGTTAACAGTGAGGTCAAGGAAGGAATCAAATGAGAGCTTGAAATAAATAAAAGTGAGACTACAACAACCCCAAATTTATGGGACACAGCCAAAAGCAGTCATAAGAGCAAAACTCATAGCATTACTAACCTATCTCAAGAAACAAGAAAAATTTCAAATAAACAATCTAACGTTATGCTTAAAAGGACTTGGAAAAAACAACAAAGCCCAAAAGTGAGCAGAAGAAAGGAAATAATAAAGGTCAGAGCAGAAATAAGTGAAATAGAATCTAACAAAACAATACAAAAGATCAATAAAACTATGAGCTGGTTCTTTGAAAAGATAAACAAGATTGACAAACCTATAACCAGACTCATTAAGAAAAAAAGAGAACCAAAATAAATAAAATCAGAAACTGACACCAAAGAAATACAAAGGATTTTAAGAAAATATTCCAAACAACTATATGCCAACAAATTGCACAATCTGGACAAAATGGAAAAATTCTTAGAAACATACAACCTACAAAACTGTAGCACGAAGAATCAGACCGTCTGAGTAGATAGATTACACTAATGAAACTGAACCAATATCATAAAACTCCCAACAAACAAAAGTTTGGGACTGGAAGACTTCAGATGTGAATTGTACCAAACATTCAAAATAGATCTAATATGTCTCCTTCTCTAACTATTTCAAGTAATTCAAGAGGAGGTAAGTCCCCAACCTCATTTTACTAGGCCAGTATTATCCTAACTCCAAAACCCGATAAAGACACCACAAAGAAAGAAACTATAGGCCAATATCCCTGATGAACAAAGATGCTAAAATCCTCAACAAAATATTAGCAAACCATATCAATGCATAAAATATAATACACCATGATCAAGTGGGATTTATCCTAGGGAGGCAAGGTTGGTACAATGTCTGCAAATCAATAAATGTGACATACCACATAAACAAAATGAAGACTAAAAACACACATAATCATATCAATAGAGGAGGAAAAAGCATTTGATAAAACCAGCACTCATTTATGATAGAAAACTTTCAGAAAAGTGGAACTAGAGGAAATATACCTCAACATGATGAAGCCCATATATGACAAACCCATAGCCAACATCATACTCAATAGGCAAAACCTAAAAGCATTTCACTTAAGAGCAGGAACAAGACAAGGACGTGCTTTTTTCACCACTCTTATTCGACATAGCACTGGAATTCCTAGCCACAGCAATCAGACAAAAAACAAAACAAAAAAATAAATAAAACACAAAAATAAATAAGTAAAAGACATCCAAATTGAAAAAGAAGAAATAAAGCTGTCATTATTTGCAGATGACATGATATTGTATATAGAGAACCCTAAAGATTCCACCAAGAAATTACTAGAACTGATTAATGAATTCAGTAAAGTAGCAGAATACAAAACAGATATCCAGTTGCATTTTTATATGTCAATAATGAACTATGAGAAAGGGAAATTAAGATAACAATTCCATTTACAATTTTATCAAAATAAAATACGTAGGGGTAAATTTAACCAAGGATGCAAAAGATTGTACTTGGAAAATTATAAGACACTGAAGGAAAAAACTGAAGATGATACAAGTAAGTGGAAGCATATATCTTGTTCACAGATAGGAATAATTAACATCATTAAAGCGTCCATACTACCCAAAGCAATCTATAGATTCAACACAATTCCTATCAAGATACCAATGGCATATTTGACAGAATTAGAACAATTATTCCAAAAATGTATATGGAACCACAAAAGATCCTGAACAGCGATAGCAATCTTGAGAAAAAGAGAACGAAGTTGGAGGAATCATGTTACCTGATATCAAACTATGATGTGGGACCCAGAAAAACCCCAGAATTATCTTCTGGAGTTAGGTCCATTGTAGTACAGTGTTCCCCGCTAGGTGAATGTTCTAGGAACCCACCTGTATGAGTGTACCAGCTGGTATTGTGATAGGCTATGTTCAGCTTCAATGAATTTTTTTTGAAGACTCTTTAATGAGTTTTCCCATTTCATGATGGGTGCTTTACGAGTGCACCTGACAACATGGTGCTGAGTGTTCAGCAGTTTTTAACCAAAAACAGCATGACTCTGTGCTGCACCCTCTCTATTCACCCAATCCCACCCCAGGCAACTTTTTATTTTGTTTCCCCAGATGAAAAAAGTCCTCAAAGTTAAACAATTTGCCAATGTGGATGAGTTGCAACAAACAAACAAACAAAAATGCCAAAAGCACTAAAAGGTATCAAAATCAATGAGTTCAGAAACTGTTTTGAGCAGTGGTGAAAATGTTTCAATATGTCAAATGGAGAGTACTTGAAGGTGACTGAAGTTTAAATATGTAAGAATAAATACACAGTTTTTAATAAATAAATTGTTTTTTTGATCCCCCTCATATTACAAGGCCATAGTAATCAAAACATCATGGTACTGGTATAGAAACAAACATTGATCAATGGAACAAAATATAAAGCCCAGAAATAAACCCTTGCCTACATGGTTGGTTAATATTTGACAAAGGAGGCAAGGACATACAATGGGGTAAAGATAGGCTAGTCAATAAATTGTGTTGGGACAGATATGTGAAAAAAAAAGAAAAGAAAAGAAAAGAAAGAGAGAAACTAGACCACCTTCTTATACCGTACACATGGGTAGACTCAAAATGGATTAAAGACTAAATGTTAGACTCAAAACCATAAAAATCCTAGAAGAAAACATAGGCAGTAAAATCTCCAACAGTTCTCATAGCAATATATTTTCTCATATATCTCCTCAGGCAAGGGAAACTAAAGAAAAAATGAACAATGGGACTACATCAAACTGAAAGGTTTTTGCACAGCAAAGGAAACCATCAACAAAATTAAAAGACAACCCACTGAATGGAAGAACATATTTGTCAGAGATACTGTATATCTGACAAGGGTTTAATATCCAAAATTTATAGGGAACTCATACAACTCAAAACCAAAAAAACAAAGAATCCAATTAAAAATGGGCAAAGGACCTGAATAGACACCTCTCCAAAGAGGATATATAGATGGCCAATAGACATATGAAAAGATGCTCACCATCACTAATTATCAGAGAAACGCCAATTAAAACCACAATGAGATATGGCCTCATACCTGTCAGAATGGCTATCATCAATAAGTCAACAAACAGCAAGTGTTGGTGAGGATGTGGGGAAAAGGGAACCCTTATGCACTGTTGGTGAGAATGAAGATTGGTGCAGCCATGGTGGAAAGCAGTATGGCATTTCCACAAATGATAAAAATGGAAATGCCTATGACCCGGTGATTCCACTTCTGGGAGTATAACCAAAGAAACATGAAATACTAATTTGAAATAATATATGCAGCCCCATGTTCATTGCAGCATTATTTACAATAGCCAAGATTTGAAAGCAGCCCAAGTGTCCATCAGTAAATGAGTGGATAAAAAAGCTGTGGTATCTTTACATAATGGAATACTATTCAGCCATCAAAAAGGAAATCTTACCCTTTGTGGCAGTACGGATTAACCTGGAGAGTATCATGCTAAGTGAAATAAGCCAGTCTGAGAAAGACATATGATTTTGCTTATATGTGGAATTTAATGAACAAAATAAACTAAAAATGTACAGTAGAAACAGCCTCCCAGATATAGAGAACAGACCAACAGCTATGATAGGGGAAGGAAGTTGGGGGGCTGGGTTAAAAAGTTGAAGGGATGAACCCCCACCCCCAAGCAATGCATAGACACCGACAACAGTATGGTGATTACCAGAGGGAAAGGGGAGTCGGGGGAGGTAGAATAGGGTAAAGTGGGGATAAATGGCAATGGAAGAGCACTTGTCTTGGAGTGGTGAACATACACTACAATATTCAGGTGATATATTATACAATTGTACACCTGAAACCTGTATAATTTTATTAACCAATGTCACTGCAATAAATTCAATAAAAACAAACAAATTTTAAGTTCAAAAAGAACTGAAGTGTCAAGTTTTCTGTGTCTGGTCAAAGACTACAGTACAGCTCTTTTCTTAAGTATGTTCTCAAGAATGGGAGTCTTCCTGTCAGTTATGTTTTTAACCTCTATTATTAGTGAAAATTTAAAAAGATTTCTAGCCTTATATTATAATTCAAAATATGTCTTCTAGGGAATACAATAGATCTTATCATTCTTAAATTTTTAATACATGAAGATTATTATTATACTACCTGGACAATTATACTATTAGGACTTCCCTTTTCAAGCTACTTTAAATATGTAAAGCTTTCCCTCCCAAAGGGTCTATAACCAAACTTCAAATTACAGATTCAATACCATTTTAGTTATTTAAATATACTACCATTTGAAAAAGTTTTTCTTTGAATTTTTAAAAGAAAAAAGTAAAATACTCTGATAAACCTTACCTTCGTTTGTAAATCAGGAACCACAAAGCTGATGCCAAAGCAAAGAAACCAATTCCGAAAATAATAGCACCAGCAGCCAGAAGACAGGTTAAGTGATTAAAAGAACCTATACAAATAAATTATAAAAGAATATTTATTTCATGCATGTGTCCTCAATCTCTAGGTAAAATTAAATGATATAATATTTCAAATGATACTACATAGTATAGTGTTAAAACATTAACTAGAAAGTTAGGAGACATGAATTCTGCTCCTGGGTAATTCTAATACATTTCAAGACCCTGAGTTTGAGAATTACACAGGGCCTCATGCTGATTAGGGCCCAAGGTTCCTTTCTCTAATCCTGCCAGGATTTGAGACCTAGATTTTGTTTGTTTTTGTACAGCTGTCACCTCCTTTTTTCTTATCTAATTTTCTCCTTTCCCAGTTCAGCTGTGAATCTGTTATTTTTCTAGTATCATTCTTTGCAGTCTTCCAACATAAGACACTTCATTTTAAGATTTTGATTATCAATCACTACAAAAAGTTAGATGAGGGTAATGAAGAACAAGTATAAGGATTTTTAAAAGATCTTAGAAATTTTTAAATGTTTTATCTATACTTAATCTCAAGAACAGTAAAAGATCATCACCAAACCTAAATAAAAGCAATATAAAAATAGTAGCATATCACAGTTTTATAACTAAAAAAGCCTATAGGAATTATAGGTATAACTCCTTCTTTTTACAGGTGTTAAAATTGAGGCCCAGGTCAAAGGACCCGAACAGACACTTCTCCAAGGAGGACAGAGGGCCCACAGACATATGAAACAATGTTCAACATCACTAGCCATCAGAGAGACGCAAATTAAAACCACAAAGAGATTATCACCTCACACCAGTCAGAATGGCCATCATTAACAAATCAACAAACAAGTGCTGGTGAGGATGCAGGGAAACGGGAACCCTAGTGCACTGTTGGTGGGAATGCAGACTGGTGCAGCTACTGTGGAAAACAGTATGAAATTTCCTCCAAAAACTAAAAATAGAATTGTCTTTTGACCCAGTGATTCCACTGGAAGAATTATACTTGAAGAATCCTGAAACACCAATTCAAAAAAATCTATGCACCCCTATGTTCATAGCAGTGCTATTTATAATAGCCAAGTACCAGAAACAGCCTAAGTGCCCATCTGTGGATGAGTGGATCAAAAAACTGTGGTACATTTGCACAATGGAATACTATGCAGCAGAAAGAAAGGAGGAACTCCTACCTTTTGTGACAACATGGATAAAACTGGAGAGTATTATGCTTAGTGAAATAAGCAAGGCGGTGAAAGACAAATACCGTGTGATCTCACCTAATACAGGAAAATAATGAACAAAACTAACAAACAAGCAAAATAGAACCAGAGGCATGTAAACAAGGAATAGATGGACAGTGACCAGAGAGGAGGGGGAAGGGGGAGAGGCGGCAAAAGAAGGGGAAGGGTCTATTCAAGAAACTAGTATAAATGACCCATGAACATGGACAACAGGATGGGGAATGACTGTGGGAGTTGGGGGAGGTGGGCGGTACAGGGGAGAGCAATGGGGGAAATAATGGGACAACTGTAATAGAACAATAAAAAATATGTTGAAAATTTAAAAAATAATAATAATTGAGGCCCAGGTAAGAGAAGTAACTGAACTAAGGTTAGGTAGCAAATTAAAGCTAGTTCTCTGTTTTATTATCTTAATACCAATAACCTTTATACTGGTACATATTTTTAAAAAAAGGAATAAAAAAGGCAATTATAGACAAATTGGTCAAATATTCATTAAAATTTTGAAATCTACTTAAGCAAAAAGCAAGCTGTAGAAAGCTTTCACAGAAGGCAGTATAGAATTTGAAGGGTCTTAAAACAACCTAGGAGTATATTATTTGGGAATAAAAGGGGTTTAAAAGTCTAAAACTAACAGAAGATCTTCATGTGTAAACATATAAGTTCCACCAGGCATATGACATGATAAAGACTGTTCCCATACTTTGTTTCCTAATTTCCAGCTTCCAAGAACCTTAGTTTTTTCCTTAATTTCCAGACTCTCAAATCTTAGTTTTCTTTTGGTTCAGAAATGTCTGCATTTGGGAATTAATGGTACCAAGAAAGTTATATAAAGCTATTTATCAAAGTGATATTCAAAATACAAAAAAAAAACCCTCTAAAATACCCTATATTATGAAGTCAAATGAGTTATGATGATATTGTAAAAGAAAAATGTAGTATTATTTAATTTAGTGCAGGTTTCTTAACGTCAATACTATTGATCTTTTGAATCAGATAATTTGTTGTAGGGACTGTCTTGTGCATTGCACTAATAATGTCTCCAGGCATTAGCACATGTATTCCAGAAGGTGGGCAAAATTGCTCCAGTTGAGAATAACTGATATAGTGGTATAAGGAAATGTCAGACTCAAATATAAGATAAAGATCCCTATGGATAAAAAAAGAAAAGCAACAGAGAAATAAGTAGGGACTAAAACTACAGGCATGCTAGAAGACCTGGAAACAGGAATTAGCTAAAAGAAGCAAAGAAAATCATTGAGACAAGACCTAGACCAAACCACTCTCTGGCACAGTGAATGACTATATTACAAAAATCTCTTAGAGAAGAAAGTCCTGAGCCACCAATAAAAGACCAAAAATGGACTAAGGAGGAATCTTGGAAATAAAAAAAATTAAAAAATGTTAAGATGGAGTAAACTCTTCCTTGAACACAATTAATGAAATAAAAGATAATACTGAGAAATTTGCCCCATTATATAAAGAAATAAAAAATACGATAAATAAATTACAATATTTGGAAAATATTAAGAGTATGTAACATAAAGCTAATAAGAGTTCCAGAAGAGAGAATCGAGAAGTAGCAGAGAAGCAATGTTTAAAGAGACACAACCTAAGATTTTTACTTTTAAAAATTTAAATTTGCACATAGTAAGATTCACTTTTGTGCATGTGTTTGCAGTTGGATAAGTTTAGGCAGATACAAAGAGTGTTTAGTCATCACCACAATCAACTTACAGAACACTTCCATCACATTGCCCCCTCCCCTGCCAAATTTCCTCACAGTGCCTGTAAGTAATCAGGCACTAACTGCTGGCAACCACTATTTATTTTCCATCCACATTCTCCAACTTTACACTTTTGCTTTTCCAGATTTCTTATATATGGTATTATACAACATGTGGCCTTTTGAGTCTGGCTGTTTTCACTTAGCATAATTACTGTTGAGATTCATCCATGTTATTGCATGTATCAATAGTTCACATCTTTTTACTGTTGAGTAACATTCCATTTTATAGGTGTACCGTAGTTTGTTTATTTCCCAGCTGAGAGACATTTGGTTGTTTCCAGTTTGGGGTTGTTAGAAAGAAAGCTGCTATACACTTGCATACAGATATTTGTTTAAATATAAGTTTTTATTTCAGGAGTGTCAGGTAGCAAGTATGTACTTAAATTTATGCGAAATTGCCAAACCGCTTTCCAAACTGGCTGTATTGTCTCGCTTTCCCTCCAGCAGTATACAATAGTTCCAGTTGCTGTATCATTGACACCACTTCATATCGTCAGTTTTATTTCAGCCATTCTAATACATGTACAGTGGCTTTTCATTGTGGTTTTATTTTCATTTCCTTAGTGAATAGTGATGTTGAGCATCTTGCCTTGTGCTTATTTGCCAACCATATATCTTCTTCAGTGAAGTATGTGTTTAAATATTTGTTAATTTTTTAGAATTCTTTGTATATTCTGGATACAAGTCCTTTGGTCAGGTATATGATTTGGAAATATTTTCTCCCAATTTGTGGCTTGTCTTTCCAATTTTCTTCAGTGTGTTTCACAGAGCAAAACTTTTTACTTCTGTTGATGTCTAATTTATCAACTTTTTTTCCTATGGATTTTACTATGGGTCCTATCTGAGAACCCTTTGCCTAACCCAGGTCATGAAGATTTTCTCCTATGTTTTCTGATAAAATATTTATAGTTTTATGCTTACATTTAATTTATTATTCATTTTAAATTAATTTTTGCATAAGGTGCAAGGTATGAATCAAGTTCTAATTTTTTCATACGTATATCCAGTGGTCCAAGACTATTTGTTAAAAAGGTTATCCTTTCTTCATTGAGTTGCCTTTGCATCACTGTCAAAAATCAATTAGCTATATTTGTGTCAATCTATTTCTGTACTTTCTATTCTGTCCTCCTGATATATGTTGTATATCCTTTCACCAATAACAACAATATCTAAATTTATAGAGCAAATACTATGTGTCAGGCACTGTTCAAAGTGTTTTACATATATTTATTTAGTTCTCACAACTCTATGAGTTAAGTACTATTATTTCCCACTTTACAGATGAGGAAAAAGGTAAAATGACGTTAAGTAGCTTACTTAAAGGCATACAACTGGTGACAGAAAGTAGTAATTTAAAAATTGCTAAGGTCCTTCCTTACGTAGATTAAGTGAAGGACAGACATAGAATATCTTTAGATATTTTAGGAAAAAACAGGTATGAATGCTAAATATATATGGGTATCATGAAAGAGAATAGCTAAATGGCCAATAATCACATGAAAACTTCATTAATAATCAGGGAAGTGCAAATTAAAACACAATGAGATAATATGACAACTCTATATGATCCCTGAAATAAAAAGGACAGAAAATATCAAGTGTTACCAAGGAGGCAGAGTAACCTGAATTCTCAAACACTGTTGATGGGAATGTAAATTTGTACAATACCTTGGAAAACTGTTTGGCACTATTAGTAAAGCTGAACATATGTGTATCCCATGACCAGCTATTCTTAGCTATATATCAAACTGAAATATGTTCATCTGTTAACAAAAAATGTACTAGAATGTTTATAGCATCACTATTTGAGGGTCACAAATTGGAAACTGCTCAAATACTCATTAATAGTTGAATGAATAAATTTAAAAAGTTGAAATATATAACAATGGAAAAGAATAACTATATATACAACAATATGAATAAATTTCACAAACAATGTAGGGCAAAAGAAGGCAGACATAATGTTCAAACACAGACATCAGGAAGAGTTCAGAGATGCTGGTAATGTTCTGTTTCTTAAACTAGGTACTGGTTTCATAGATGTATTCAGTGAAAATTCATCAAGCTTAACACTTATGACTTATAAATAAAATAAAATAGATCTATTTGTGCCAGCATGAATAAAACTAAACAGAATTAATGTTCAGTGAAAAAAGAAATTTCCATAAATTTATATTCAGTTATTCCAGTTATGTGCTAATTTCATTTAGGCACATTAAAAGAAAACACAAAATAATAGTATTTTTAAAATGTTAATCTGGTAGAAATATTAAAATACTCCAAATTCATATTAGTTGTGTCTGGAGAGAAAATGAGGGGAATGAGACTATAAATAAAACATAAACTTAACATTACAATGTGTTACTTCTTTAAAAAATTAAAGATGTGAAGTTTATATGACCAAAAATATTTACTTAGTAGGAGATACAAAGACTTCTCTTATTTTTGTCCTTTTTTAATTTTCACTTTTCTTATTTTCTCAAATAGCTAAAAATGTGATCTCAATTTATAAAAAGAGAAAAAGAGAGAAACATTTGTATAAGAAAAATAATCAACATTAGTTATTCCTGGATAAGGGCTTATAGTTATAATTTTCCACTCCAGACTTTTCTGTATATTTGAAATTTCTACCATGAGAATATTAGAAAAATCATTAAAAATGTTTGAAGATTCATATGTAATTCCTTACATACAAAAATAGTATTTTTACTTTCTTGATTTTGCCCTTATGTATCCTGTCTAAAGTAATGAGTCCTCACTTTTAACATTTTATTGTATCACCCTGTTTCTTTGTTTTTATTAATTACTATCATAAATAATT
The DNA here is from genome assembly GCF_987537825.1 of Furipterus horrens. NCBI lineage: Eukaryota > Metazoa > Chordata > Mammalia > Chiroptera > Furipteridae > Furipterus > Furipterus horrens. The sequence goes on along the minus strand of NW_028327173.1, from coordinate 35,162,629 downwards.
TTTACTTATTGGTTTATTGTCTATTGTCTCTTTTCCTGTATAAGAAGATAAGTCTTGTTTTCACTATGCTATTCTCAGAGTTTAGAGTAATGACTGGTTACTCAAGAAATAATTGATAGTCAATGAATGAATGATAGGCACTGTGCTAGATGTTAGTATTACAAAACTGAATAATATAAGTATGTTGTTTAGTTATGTGAAAAAGAATAATTGCTATTAAAAATGATTGTAGGTGTTTAAGGAAATAAATAAGTACAAAACACAGAGAGAAAGATTTATAAAAAGATAGTGAGACTTAAAACAAAAGGGCTCTGTAGTTTAGTTAAACATTATTTGAGAACTTGCTTTTATTAAACCCTTGTTAAACCCTTGCCAAGAATTGGTGATTCAAAGGTAAAAAATACTTGATCATGAAGTTTAGAATCTGGAGAGGACAAGACACTTAAACCAATATATTCACTAAAATATTCTAAGTTCTATGATGATGGCCTGTTGACAATGCTAAGACAACAGACACAATTTGACCAAGTGCAGGAACAGTTTCCTAAAGATAATACCTGGGCTGAATTTTATGGACTGAGTAAGACACAGCTAGCTAAAGAGACTGTCTTAAACCAGGTCATAATTCTTCCACCTTAAAACAAACAAACAAACAAACAAACAAAAGAAACACCTCTCTTTTTACCCACAGCACTCTCCAGCTTACAGTTGATCCTCCTCTTACCATTTGCAACCAAAGCTCTTAAAATAGAAATTTCTACTTCTTCACAACTTCTGTTTCCAAGGTAATCAAACAAATTAACACAAAATCAAAACATCATTATTAACTATCTCTCTCTCTTGTCTTGGCATTAGGAACCTAAAGTCACCTGGCTTTCCTCCCTTTTCTCTGTCTATGCCTTTATTGCCTTTGTAAGTCTCTCTTCCTCTGCCCATATCTCCTTTAACATATATATCTATACCTAGGTATAAATATACATGCTTTTTCTATATCTAGATAGCTATGTTAAAAGATGTGTATATATACATTTATAAGTAGATATAAATATAGAAGTTACATATATACATATGTATCTGTATCTGTATCTATATCTTTAACCAGCATTACTGGGTATTTGTACCAGGAGTGTTTTTCAGATTACTTTTTGTAATTATATCAGAACTACAAGTCCTGCTTTATTTTTTGAGTATTCATAAATTACCTATTATATATCTTTAGGGTTTTTCCAGATTTCAGTGTCAGATTTACTCCAATTCAACAAACGTCTATTGAACACCAAATATGTGTGAAATACTGTGAGGCACCAACCAAGGGATAAAAATTCATTTAAATAGTAATGAATCCTTGCCCAGAGTTTTAAAAATCTATAATGAAATATAAGCAGGGCTTATATGCAACCAGTATAAAAAGTTGACCAACACTGATTGTTTTCGTTGGTCTGTGCTTTGGATGGATATCAGACTACCTAGATGTGTAAACTTGGAAAAGTTAATTATGTTGACTGGCTTTTAATGTCCTTATTTGAAAAATGAGAGTCATACTATCTATTGTACAGAATTAGAATAAGGAATAAATAAGATAATGTTGTAAGGAATTAATAACAAAATAAATGGTAAGATATCTAAAGCTTTACCATGCACATATCAGGCTATAAAGGATGACTAAACAACTTTTACAGAATCATTATTACACGATGTCGCCGCAGCACCCCACGTCATTCCAGACTGCAGCCAAGGTTGAGAAGCGCTGTCTCGTGGATCTGAATTCATCTTACCTTTCTAGCTCTAGTTCCTACTTCCCTTCTTCCCCCTTTCACTTGCTCTGTGGGTTCCTTGGCCTTTCCCTGTATATGCTTATGTATTCTCACTCATGTACCTTTGAAAATGCACCCTCTCGAGGGGCTTCAGTGAGCAGGAGGCCTGCTGTTCTGTCAAGGCCCAGCTGATAAACTCCTGGAAGCGTCTCCACGTGGGGGTTTCGCCAGATGACTGGGATGGGGCTGAAGGAACTGCACAGACCCTCCTCCTAGTTGTGAATTGCAGATGGCTGGACCAGGTCTCCGTCTTGCCTCCCATCCTGACGAGCACGTTGTCTTGCATGCAGTTGGCGCGCACAGAGTGAATTCGCTGTGCTTCGTGGGTATTTAATTTTCTTATTAGGACAGTAACAATGACAGTGAAGATGTTGCACTCTTTGATGCAGAGGAGGAAACAGCTAATAGGCCCAGGAAATCCAAAATCAGGTATGAAGATAACGTTTGAGAGTTGTGTTAATGTCCAGAGCTGCTCTGTCTGCAGACTGGTGCAGCTGATGGGGTTCAAGGCAGGTGGTTGTGATGTACTTGCGGATATTGTACATCACTGGTATGATCTTTATAGTCTGGTCAAAAATGGTATTTCGTATTTTCTTTGGGAATAACTGGCATGTGGAATTTTATACAATACTGAGTTTCCAAATCTGCAAATACAATTAAGTGAACACTGGTGCGTTAATTCTAGCTCTGGTTTACTAACAATGCACCATTTCTTTAGATGGTTTCTGTAGATGCATCATGGCATTTTGATTTATTGTGCAAATTTCAAAATTTTATCTTGTATAAACTGCCATGAAAATATCAAGGCAAACATTTTTACTCCAAATTTAGTTCTTTCTGAAAGAAATTCACTTAACGGCATCAAATTCTACCTAAATCGTGAAAACGTTATGCTGAGAGATGCCAGTCACAAAAAATCACATATTATACAAGTTCATGTATGTGAAATGTCCAGAATAGGCAAATCTATGGAGACAAAAGGCACATTAACGGTTGCCCAGGGCTGGAGAAGGGATGGTGTTGGGGTAGATGGGGAACATTTTCCTTCGGGGTAATGAAACAGTTCTAAAGTTGATTGTGGCGATGGTTGTACAGTCTGTGAATACATAGAAGACCATTGGATTATGTACTTTAAGTGGGTGAATTGAATGTCGTGTGCCTTATATCTCAATATCTCTGTAAAAAAAAAACAAAACAAAAACAGCTCTTCCTGATGGTTACTTTGTCTTAATGCCTTAAGTGATTTCTGAGGGCCTTTGTCAGGATTTTTGGACATAATGAAAGTAGGATATCATCCTAAGAATATGGTTTCTGTTATTTCTCCAAGCTTGGTAAAGTTTCTTCTTACATATTTTGTAAAAGTTTATGTTCAGTGACATGTTAAAGTCATGTTTACATAGTGTATTTGCTGTGATGGCAGGGGTTGGTCAAATAATGGGACTTTGGAAAAAAAGGAGAGGTCTGTGGTTTCTTCTTCCCTGAGCCATCTCTTTTATTTTGACCCAACTGCGTGGTTATGCTATGGCTCAAGCATTTTTCATCTATATCCGCAGTACCTGTCTGAAATGTAATTGCATTTCTTTTTTTACGTTTTGGTTTTCAGACATCCAGTGGCATCATTTTTTCACTTATTCTTCCAAGTCAGTGCAATTGTAGTCTATCTTCTCTGTGAATTGTTCAGCAGCAGCTTTATTGCCTGTATGGTGACAATTATCTTGTTGTTGTCATGTGACTTTTGGGAAGTCAAGGTAGGTTTGATTATTTTTATTTGAAACCATTTAATATGATGAGATAGAATGGTATATGAGAAGGAAAACTCTGACTCCAAAAAACCTCCGCTGCCTTGTGGCATACCTCTTCAGGGGAAAGGCTAAGGAGAAGGGAAACTCTGACTCCAAACCTCTGCTGCCTTGCGGCATACCTCCTCAGGGGAAAGGCTAAGGGAGTAAACCCCGACAGAAAATCCGGAGCCGGAGTCGCTAAGGCAGTTTGACGTTGTAGTCAACACCGGCAACTCCTGCGGCGCACCTGAAGCCAAGCTGTATTGACTCTGTCTTTCCCCTTGGATCCTTCAGCTGCGAAGAGAGGGGGGGTCTGCTGCATGGGCAACAGCTGGCCCTCCATATCACCCTGCCCAGGCTTTGTAGCTTCACTGGAGAGGACACTCCAGCGTCATCACAAGATGTCGACTCAACACGGGAGGAGACAGTTACCGGTTATAAGCTCATCCGATTGGCGAAGGAAACAAGCGCCAGGGGTCTCCTCTGACGGTGGGAGAGGTCGTCGCACCTCACTGGACAGCTACCGCCCGCCTCAAGCTGGGCAGCCCCCAGCCAATTAGGTGCCGTCTCGCCATGGCTCGCCTGCCCCACTGGGTGCGTGGGGATCAGAGAGGCGTCTCTTGAAAAGTGGGCCACAAAACACTCGCACCAGGCAATTCCAAGAAAACAACAAGAAAGAAGCCTCCAGCTCTTCGCCTTGCTAGCTGGAACATCAGGACCATGTGTCCCGGACTTACTGCAGACCTTCCGTGGATCAATGATGCCAGGAAAACCACCGTCATCGACAGGGAACTGGCACGACTAAACATCGAAATTGCGGCTCTACAGGAGACCCGGTTGGCCGACAACGGAACTATCAGAGAAACCAACTACACCTTCTACTGGCAAGGGAAGTCTCCGGACCAACCAAGACAGCACGGTGTTGGGTTCGCTGTGAAGAACACGCTTGTTAACTCCATAGAGCCACCCACAGGAGGCACAGAGAGATTACTTACCCTCCGATTGTCAACAACTTTCGGCCCAGTCAGCATTCTTAGCGCGTATGCCCCAACCCTCTGCGCCACCACTGAAGAGAAAGAACAGTTCTACCATGCACTGGATGAAGCGTTATCCAAGATTCCCAGAAGTAACGCTCTTTATCTCCTTGGAGACTTCAACGCAAGAGTAGGAGCCGACCACATGGCCTGGCCCACCTGCCTTGGAAACTTTGGGAGAGGAAAGATCAATGAGAATGGTCAGCGACTGCTTGAGCTTTCGTGTCACCACAGCCTGTGCGTGGCAAACACATTCTTCAAGTGCAAAGAGATCCACCAGGTGTCATGGAGGCACCCCCGCTCCCGCCACTGGCACCAGCTTGACCTCATCATCACCAGAAGAACGGATATTGGCAGCACCCTCCTCACCCGCAGCTACCACAGTGCAGACTGCGACACGGACCATGCCCTCGTGGTAAGCAAGGTGCGCATAATGCCGAAGAGGTTGCACCACTCCAAGATGAAGGGTCGCCCACGCATCAACACCAGTTGTGCCAGCAACCCAGTTAAGACCCAGCAATTCATCAACAGGATGGAAGATGCACTCGGCGAGGGAATGGCGGCAGATGACATTATCGAATCCAATTGGCCACGTCTCCGCGACGCCATATACAACTCCGCCATTATTGCTTACGGGAAGAAAGAGCGGAAGAATGCTGACTGGTACGAGGCTCACTGGGAAGAAATGGAACCCGTGATCGAGGCTAAGAGGAAGGCCCTACTGGCTTACAAGGCCACGCCCACTCCCAGTACACTTCAAGCTCTACGGGCTGCCAGGAACAAAGTCCAGAAGACCGCCCGCCACTGTGCCAACACCTATTGGCTAAACCTGTGCAGAAGCATCCAGGAAGCTGCCGATAAAGGCAACACACGAGGAATGTATGAGGGTATCAAGAAGGCAACAGGCCCAATCCCCTCCAAGATCGCCCCCCTTAAGTCCAAGACAGGTGAGGTCATCACTGACCAGGAACAGCAAATGCGGCGGTGGACCGAGCACTACCTCGAGCTGTACGCAACGAGGAACACCGTAACAGACACTGCTCTTAACGCCATCCCAGACCTACCAGTCATGGAGGAGCTAGACACCCCACCTACTGCGGCAGAGCTCAGCAAAGCCATCGACCGCCTCGCTTGCGGGAAAGCACCAGGAAGCGACAGAATCCCTCCAGAAATCCTAACGAGCGGGAAACCAGTCTTGCTACAGCCGCTCCACCATCTACTCTGTCTCTGCTGGAAGGAGGGTTACATCCCCCAGGATATGAGAGACGCCAATATTATCACCATGTACAAGAACAAAGGAGACCGCAGCGACTGCAACAACTACCGGGGCATCTCTCTCCTCAGCGTCGTCGGCAAAGTATTCGCCCGGGTCGCTCTTGCCCGCCTGCAGACCCTTGCTTCCCGCGTCTACCCAGAGTCCCAGTGTGGCTTCAGAGCTGGCCGATCAACAGTGGACATGATCTTCTCCCTACGCCAGCTGCAGGAGAAGTGTCACGAGCAGCATAAACCACTCTACCTCGCCTTTATCAACCTCACAAAGGTGTTTGATCTGGTCAGTCGAAGCGGACTCTTCAGCTTGCTATGGAAGATTGGCTGTCCACCACATCTGCTTGCTGTGGTCATGTCCTTTCACGACAACATGCACAGCACGGTGTCCTACAACGGCGCAACCTCTGAGGCCTTCCCAGTCAGCAGCGGAGTAAAGCAGGGCTGCGTCCTCGCGCCTACGCTGTTCGGAATCTTCTTCTCCATGCTCCTCCAATACGCCTTTAAGGACTGCAGCGAGGGTGTCTTCATTCACACCAGATCCGATGGCAAGCTCTACAACCTGGCCCGTCTACGAGCCAAGACCAAAGTCAAAGAGGTGCTCATCCGTGAGATGCTCTTCGCCGACGACGCAGCCTTGACATCACACTCCGAAGAGGGACTCCAGCAGCTAGTCACTTGCCTTTCCCACGCATGCAAGGAGTTCGGACTAGCCATCAGCCTGACGAAGACGAACGTTATGGGTCAAGGCACGGGGACTCCCCCATGCATCACCATCGACGGATACACCCTGGAGGTTGTCAACGACTTCACTTACCTCGGGTCCACCATCTCAAGCTCTCTGTCAGTTGACTTGGAGGTCAACCGGAGAATCGCCAGGGCAGCCACAGTTATGGCCAGACTGAACCGGCGAGTGTGGAACAATTCCAGCCTCACTGAGAAAACCAGACTGCGCATCTACCAAGCCTGCGTACTCAGCACTCTCCTCTATGGCAGCGAGACGTGGACCACCTACACAAGGCACGAAAGGAAACACAACAGCTTCCACATGAGGTGCCTGCGACGCGTCCTGCATGTCGCCTGGCAGGATAAGGTCCCCAACACCGAGGTACTGAAGCGAGCCAACATGAGCAGTTTGCATGCAGTTCTTAGTGAGAGACGCCTCAGGTGGCTCGGCCATGTCAAAAGAATGGATGCAGGCCGTATTCCCAAAGACCTCCTCTATGGCGAGCTAGCAGAAGGCCAGAGGATGACAGGGAGCCCAAAACTGCGGTTCAAAGACATCTGCAAAAAGGATATGACACAATGCTCCATCAATCTCAACACATGGGAAGTTCAAGCAGACGACCGCCTAGCCTGGAGGCTCGCGGTCAGACAAGGTACGTCACGCGCAGAGGCTGCACGCAACGAGGAGGCGGTCCAGAAAAGATCGAGGCGGAAGCAGCGTCAACAGCAGCAACAACGGCCATCTGCCTTCACCTGTACCAAGTGCGGCAGGGATTGTCACTCCCGAGTCGGACTGCACAGCCATTCTCGGCGGTGCAGATAGACTCTCAAGAAGCTACGCCATCGTCTCTCGAGACGGACGGCTGCCGATGATGATGATGATGATTACACATACTACATTCTCTGAAAATAATACAATTAATTTTGGAATTAATAACCTAATATATACCCTAAAGCTGCCATACTTTTGGAAATTTAAAATCACATTGTAAATAACTCATGCATTAAAGAAATTAGTGGAAATTCATAGAACCAATAATGAAAGCATTCTCTACAAATACTTGCAGCAACAAAGCTGGAGCCAAATTCAAGGGAAATGTATGGTACTAAATGCATATATTAGAAAGGAAATATGAAAAATAATGAGGGTGGCATTCAAATTACAGGTTGAAAAGGACCATCAAAATAAGCCCAAATAATGTAGTGGAAAGAAATAAAGAACATAAGTTAATGAAATGCAAATTAAGATTTCTGGTAAAGAATAATAAGATGACAAATCTTTACTAAGATCAACCAAATAAAAAAGAAGGCATAAGTAAACAATATTAAAAATGAAGAACAAACTTACAGTTATAGCAGAGATTAAAATAAGAAAGTACTTTCAACAAATTTATGATAGTATTTTAAAACATATTAAATTATATATACCTAAAAAATGACTTACAAAAAGTGACTCAAGAAGTAATAGAAAACCTAAACGAACATGTATCCATTAAATTGAATCAGCAGTTACAAAATTTCCCCCAAAGGAAAAGGCGGGCCCCAATAACTTTACAATTTCTACTGTATACCCATGATTCAAGTATTTCTTATCTTATACAAGTTCTTCCAGAAAACAGAAAGAGATTGCTGGCTGTTTGTCCAAATACATTTTCTTCTTCTTCCCAGGCAAAAAGCTAGACTACATGTCCCAGCTTCCCATACCATTAGGTGAAGCCATGTGATTGAGTTCTAACCAATGGGATCTGAGTTGAGGTGATGTCATAAAAAGCCCCCCAAGCACCTTTGTCCATATTCTTTTTCTGTTAGACTTAACTGGGATGGAAATGATCCCCAGGGAACTTGTAAGTCATCTGTCATCATGAATCTAATTGACACTCCACCCAAATAAAATGAAAATACAATACATCAGAATTTGTGGGATGCCACTAAAGCAGTGCTCAGGGGAAAAAATATCTATACCAAAAAACTGCAATTTTAGAAAAAAATGTGTAAACAATCTTAAAAACTAGAATAAGTCGAGCAAATTAAGCCCAAAATAAAGAGAAGAAAAAAATACTAAAAACTAAAGTGAAAACCAATGAAACATAAAACAGAAAAACAATAGAGAAAATCAATAAAACCAAAAGCTGGCTCTTTAAGATCTATAAAATTGATAATCTTCTAGCTAATCAATAAAAAGAAAAAAAGAGTCTCTTCTCCCACCATCCGAGATGCCAAAAGGAGAGAAGCCTAAGGGGGAGAAGGTGGCATTGGCCTCTGCTGTCATGAAGCAGGAGGCCAAGAAGGTCCCCCAAATTTCAGCATTGGACAGGACATCCAGCCCAAAAGGGACCTCTATAATGGCCCCGCTACATTTAGCTGCAGAGGCAAAGGAATGTTCTCCTTCAAAAAGAAAAAAAGGGGGTTACAAATTACCAGTATCAGAAATTAGAGAGGTGACATTACTACAGATTTTACAGATAGTAGAAGAATAGTAAGGCAATCTTATGAACAATTTTATACTAATAAATCTAACGACTTACATGAAATGGAAAAATTCCTCAATAGACAAATTTCCAAAGCTTATTAAAAAAATAGATGACATAAATAGACACATATCAATTAAAGAAATTGAAATTGTAGTTAAAATTCTTCCTACAAAGAAAACTCCACGTTCAGCTGGCTTCATTGGTTAAAAGCTACAAACATTTAAGGATTAGTATTAAATAAGAATTAGTATTAATAAATACTAATTCTACACAAATGTTTCCAAAACTTTTAATACAAGAGAACACTTTTCAATTCATTCTATGAGGTTAGCATTACCTCAATACCAAAACCAGGAAAGAACAAGAGAAAGAGTAAGAATAAGAGAGGAAATTATAAATTGTACATAAATGCAAACTTCATCTGTTCTGCATCATGAACACAGACATAAAATTTCTAAACAACATTTTAGCAAAAAAAGGCAACATTATATTAAAGGGATAATATATCATGACCAGGTGGGGTTTATCACAAGACTATGGGGTTGGTTTAGCATTTTAAAACCTATCAAAGAAATACACCATTATTAACAAGTTTGGAAAGAAAATCCACATGATTTATAAGGATCTATGAAAATTTTGATAAGATCAAACATGTATTTCTCATTTTAAAAAATTCAGCAAACTAGAATAGAAGGGAACTCTATCTGATAAAAGCCATTTACCAAAAAATCAGATGCAATGGCAAAAGACTGAATGTTTTCTTTCTAAAATCAGGAGCAACACAGGTATATCCAGTGTCATAACTTCTATTCAACACTGCACTGAAGGTTCTATACAGTGCAGCCAGGCATGAAAAAGAAATAAAAGGCAGCCTGATTAAGAAAAAGAAATAAATGTTTATATTCTCAGTGTTATAGCCTGAACATTTTTGTGCCCCTCCCCAAAACATATATGTTGAAATCCTAATGTTCCATGTGATATTGGTATTCAATGAGTATTAGAAGGTGGGGCATTCTGGAGGTACTTAGGTCATGAGAGTGGAGCCCTCATGAATGGGATTAGTGCTGTTGTGAAAAAGATTCCACAGAGCTCACTAGCCCCTTCCACCATGTGAGGACACAGCAATAAGCAAGTAGAGGGATCTCTCCAGACACAGAACTTGACCATGCAAGTACCCTAATCTCAGACTTCCAGGCACCATAATTGAGAAATAAATTTCTGTTGTTTTTAAGCCACCCAGTGTGTGGTTTTTTATTATAGCAGCTCAAATGGACTAAGACACAGAGAATATGATCATCTATGTAGAAAAACCTGTGGAATTTTAAATAAACTAGAACAATTAAGTGAGTTTAGCAAGATTGCAGGGTACAAACTCAATATACAATAACAATTGTCTTCTGAAACTTCAAAACTCCTAGAAGAAAACAGGAAAAAAGTTTTATGACATTAGTCTTCACAGTAATTTCATGAATGTGACACAAAAAACAAACATAGACAAGTGGGACTATATCAAACTAAAAAGTTTCTGCACAGCAAAGGAAACAATCAACAGAGTAAAAAGGCAACATACAGAATGGAAAAAATATATGCAAACCATAAGGGGTTAATTTCCAAAATATAAAAGCTAAACCCAATAGCAAAAAACCCCCTAATAACCCAATTTAAAAATGGGCTAAATACTTGACTAGGCATTTCTCCAAAGAAGACATACGAATAGCCAACCTCACTATTAGGGAAATGCAAATCAGAACCACAATGAGCTATCAACTCACACCTGTTCCGATGGCCATTAAAGAAAATTTAAGTGTTGGCAAGAATTTGAAGAAATTGGAACTCTTGTACACTGCTGGTGGGAATGAAAAATGGTGCATCTGCTATAGAAAACAGTATGTAAATTTCTCAAAAAATTAAAATTAGAACTACCATATGATTCAGCAATCCCACCAAGTGTACCTCAGGGGGCTTTTGGACAGATTAAATTAGCTAATGAATGAAAAACATTAAAAGCTGGATACAGTTATCAAATATGTTATTAATCTGGTGACAGTAAAAGTCAATCTCCTTAATTTTCATAACAGTATACTTTATTACTCATATATCCATTATATAAAATACATTTTTCCTTCAATAAATAATAAATGACTTTAAATCCTTGACAGTTATCTTGAACTGACTGCTATCTGGCTCTTCAAAAAGTCAGTGCAGACAAATGAAACTTGAAGGAGCAAAAATATATAATCAAATATTACTTGCAATAAGTGACACTATTACAAAATGTATTTAAGCCAATAGATTAGTATTCCTATATAAATGCCTTTAATGTTATGTTTTAATAGTATGTCTTTTTTGCTGTTTGCTCTTTTAAATAACAAATTCATGAGACAAAAACAAAATTTGTTCATTCTTACACAAATGATTCTGACTGGTGCATACTTTATTCTAATTTATCAAACCCTGAGTTTTGATTCTCCATCTGTGGTTAAATACATAGCACTCTAAGCAAACAAAAATGTTTAAAATAAGGATCCTACATCTTGGTGTTCATTTATTCAAAATTAGGTGGGTTTTTTTTTTTTTTTCATTTTGAATACTTTCAGTACAGTTTATATTATGGTAGAATGTCTCTTAATCTGCTTTAACTTGACCTATGTTAAATTGATAAATATCTTACTCCTGCTTAAGAGTACATCTTTCATTATATAAGTTAGCAATAGCTTCTATCAATACAAATGTCCAACAATGTAATTAAATCGTAGCTACTTGAAATCCTTTATACATGAATAATTGAACTCTTTACACTGTTAAAGCCTTGCATTTCAGTATGTTCTCCAACTTCTGTTATCATCACAGGCAGACAGTGACTGAAGACACTCCTTCAACTGTTAAAATACTTTTTATCCCCAGGTTTGATAAGCTGCCTCTGATTAAGCCACATGTAAATGCTAAATTCTTAGATGCATGTTCTAAGGACTGTTTTCTTGCAGACATCTGAGCAAGCAGATGAAATTTGTTGTCCTGACGTATGATACTTAGATGTCCTGATGTTTTGTCCTTAGATAGTCAATTTGTTTCTTGAATACCGTAGTCCAGAAGGCTTTACAAATGAACTTCACGATATCTAACTCATCCTGGAACCGGTGTCCTTTGTAGACCTTTCTATCAATCCTTGCTTGTCCCACTGGAAATCCCATGTTTTCCAGCTTAGTTGTATAGCGTCCATTTTCCACCTCCCTCTGCTCCGCGGACTTGTATACTCCTGACACCATCTCATTATGGAGAAGCAGAAACAACGCCTCGACCACTGTTTCCTGCTTATTCCTCCCAGCTCTGGTTATCTGTTCTGTTAGGGCTGGGCTCCTGGGTTCTGGCTGGCGCCTGAGCAATTTGGACTGCATCGCTCTCCCTCATTCTGCAGCCTGTCCATGGTTGCTAGGAGACTGAGGAATTCACTTGGTTTCCTGAAGGCTGGTACTGAAGTGATCCAGGTACGGGGAGATCCTACCCCAGGGCCTCCAAGCTCTCCAGCTGAACCTTAATATTATGTGTTTATAGCAAAGACATAATAAAGAAATGTTATATAAGGGATTATCACCTAAACATTAACTATATTATCCATCATATTATTCCAAGTATCCTGCATATAAGGATTCTGTGACAAATTTCTTTTAGAATTCAATATCAAGAAACATTCTTTTCAGACCAGTTGACAAACACATTGTTAGATAATAAGAATTAGATACCCAGCGTTTCTTTTCCTTGAATACTAGAAAGTTCAAACTAAAATTCATGCTTGATTATGGAAATTATGTTAACTCAAATACTCATTTTAAATTTATGGCTTTTCCATTTTTCCTTCTAGTTTATATCTTTTATATCTGTATCGGTTCTAGTTGACTTTTATTAAAAACTAATTTAAATCCTTTTTGAAAGTAATAAAGGTACACAATTTAAAAATTCACTGGAACTTTGTTAGTCGTCGTCGTCGGCAGCCGTCCGTCTCGAGAGACGATGGTGTAGCTTCTTCAGAGTCTATCTGCACCGCCAAGAATGGCTGTGCAGTCCGACTCGGGAGTGACATGGTATCTGTCTCCTCCCGTGTTGAATCGACATCTTGCGATGACGCTGAAGCTACAGAGCCTGGGCAGGGTAATATGGAGGGTCTGCTGTTGCCCATGCAGCAGACCCCCCCTCTCTTCGCAGCTGAAGGGTCCAAGGGAAAGACGGAGTCGATACAGCTTGGGTTCAGGTGCGCCGCAGGAGTTGCCGGTGTTGACTACAACGTCAAACCGCCTTAGGGACTCCGGCTCCGGATTTTCTGTCGGGGTTTACTCCCTTAGCCTTTCCCCTGAAGAGGTATGCCGCAAGGCAGCGGAGGTTTTTTGGAGTCAGAGTTTTCCTTCTCTGATGTACCCTGACTGGAAGATCGAACCAGCGACACTTAGCTCGCAGGCCGACGCTCAATCCACTGAGCTAAACCAGCCAGGGCAAGGAACTTTGTTAGTACTTCAAAGAAAAGGGCCATATATTATTCACTCTTGTGTCCCTTTTAAATTTACCCCTACATTTTGTTTGTAGCACAGCACACAGTAGAGATTTAACTATGAATGGTTTGTATTATACTACCATTTCAAGAACTGCTACACATTAGGAGCAGGATTCATTAATTCCATGATTACTTACTGAGTACCTACTAATGTGCCAGACAACTGTCCTGAAGCCAGTGATACTATGATGAATAAGAAGAGGGTCCCAGGACTTATATTTTAGTGGGAGGGGACAAATAATAAACATATAAGTAAATAAGGTACACATAATCAAATAAGAATAAGATAAGCAAATAATAAACACAAGAGCAAATAAGAGTGATAAAGGTTTTGAGGAAATCACCTAATAACCAAGTGGAAGTTGGAAAGATTACCTCAAGATAATGTGTATTTACATACTACCATCCAGAAAAAGATATGAACTGTCAATAAAGGGATATTACCTATATTTGTCACCTATTCAATTAATGGGGGCATTTTTTTTACAGTGTTAAGGGAGTCTTGTTTAAGAATGTAGAAGCAGATGATGTTGAACATTATATTAGTAAAGCATAATAATAACATAGGCAACTATGTAATTAAATTCATTGTACAAACAACAGAACGGTTTGTTGATTTTCACTAAGGTAGTTTTCTAGTTTTATACCTTACGTTTTCTCTGTTTTCCTAGACTCTCTTCACTGCAACCTTTCTCCCAAAAGGTAACTGGGTCATAGGTAAAAATAAATAAATAAATAAATGTGCATCACCTGCTAGGATAACTACTTAAGTATTAGTTCCCCTGACCTGAATTAGACAGGTGTGATATCATTGAGACCATTGTTTGCCTTTCTTCATTCAGTTGCAGCAACCTCTGGTGGGCATTAATCTATTTAATAGCTTCTGAGAAAAGCTTTTATGGTTTTTGAGAAACAGATTTTAGAGCATTTAGCACAGCAATAAAATATGTAGTGCTTCCTTATTTTCATTAAATTATCAACTTCACAAAGCATTATGTTAGTGCTTATTGTCAGATTTAAATGAACATCAGAGAGATATGCAATTACAAAAGTACAAATAATACTGACACTACTACTAATAAATGGTAATACATTGTTCTGGAAAGTCTTCAATTTAAGTTTTCAGAGGAATACAGAAATTTCTCATGAATTTAAGTTCTTTAACTGTGGCTATCCATTTGTATGTTTTTATATATTCCATGTAATATTATCCATTCGGAAAATTACAAAGCCAACTGGAAAAGGTAAAATGAGTTCAGTATAACTTTTTATTCAAAGGGACAAAAATTATTTCTTTCTAATGACTGATAGAAAATTGATAAAATAAAATACTATAATTTATAAAACAATCTTTAGTTATTATAGGATTCTTTAAAACTCAATCACATAAATAGTTATTGATACATTATAACAGAACATATAAAAAAAAGCTGGAGATTAGTGTTATCCCTGAAGTCTATTCCCTTCTAATTTTAGATGTTGCTGCTTCCCAAGGACATCTGTAATAAGTGAAAGGGTTTCAAGACATAAAGACAAAGTCATGACAATGGGATTAATTGGAAACCCCAAAGCCCCAAGATTCCATATCAGAGATAGAGAATGTTTGTCAGGACAGAAAATTACACATGTCTGTCACATCAAGAATGCTTATTATACCAAAGAACTGAAGAAGAGGTGGGACTTAAGTCAGAACTTAATGGATTCATAACCTAAGGGTAAGTATAAAGAAGGAAGAAATAATACTTATGAACCAAGAAGGGGGCTGTGGAGTTAACGAGTTCTACCACAGCAGCAATTATAACTGCTGCTTGCGCAGAGAACAAAAGTTCAAGCATAAGACAAGTGCTTAGCCAGCCTAGGAGAGAGTCACTGGGGCATTCTTATGCTACTTTAAAATTTCTTAAAGGGCTGCTACCTTGCAATCTCAAGTTCGTAAATCTCTCCTACCCTAAATTAACACCTTATCTAAGAAGCTTTGATTGCAACCTAAAATGTAACTATCTACTTCCCTGAAGTTTCCATGGTAAACTTTTAGTTTACTGAATTGACTGAACTCCACTTTCACAACACCATGAAATATCACTGTTTAAGTACTGCTACCATTTTTCTACCATTCCTCTCTAACCCTGATAAGAAACTCTGAAATGAGGACTTCCGGCCAAGATGGAGGCTTAGACGGACACGCTAGGTCTCCCTCTACAACTATAGTGGAATACAACTACTTCAAAACAAAGGATAACTAGAAATTCCAGAAAATAAAGCTACACGGAAGCCCAACATATGAAGTTATAAACCAGCGGTGCCATTTGGGCAGGTAAGAGTTAAAGAAGGCAAAGCTGTTTGCGGAGCGGCGGGGCGGGGCGGCGAAAAATCCTGGAGGCAATCAAGCCCCTGGCGTGCGCGACTCCAATCAAGCCCCTGGCGTGCCCGACTCCGGCGCTGGGGAGCAGCCGCAGCATCGCCTTGAACAGTGAGGCCCAGGGGGGCGGGAGGACGGATCCCGGTCTCCTAGCTGAATAACTGTGTGAATCCATCTTGGACCCCCGCCCCCACAGAAAGCACAACAGGGCTGCGAAATAGGTCGCGGACGGGCAGGCGCCGGCGGTCGCTGATTTGTGACGCGTACACAGGCACTGCCCCCTGCCCCCGACAGCCGGCCCAGGAAAACAAAACGCATCTGTCAAAATGTGGCAGACAAATATAGAGATCCCGGTGGCACAACTCACCAGACAGCAGATAGAGAACCTGACAGATGAACAGATAAGAAACCTGTCAGAGGCTCAGTTCTGGGCCATTGTTATCAGGTGGCTTACAGAATTCACAAAAGAGCAGGAAAAAGATATGAAAGAAGCGAAAAACTTTCATAACGAAAGGAACAAAACCACATACGAGACAGATGGTGAGGAATCCAGAGTCCATTTCAACAAACTGGAATATGGAGAAGGAACAAGCAGTCAACCAATGCAGCGAGAGGAAATGGCAAGCAACAATGAGAGGATCAGAAACCTCTGGGACAGCTATAAAAGGCCCAACATAAGAATCATTGGTTTGCCAGAGAATGAGGAAGATGAACTAGAACTTGAAAAATTGAGTGAAAATATAATAAAGGAGAACTTCCCAGACTTGGGGAAGGGAATAGACTTGCAGGTCCAGGAAGCAAGGAGAGTTCCCAAGAGACTGGACCCAGGGAGAACCACTCCAAGACACATTATAATCAAAATGTCAAAAATTAAAGATAAAGAGAGAATCTTAAAAGCAGCAAGAGAGAAGAAAAGAATTATGTACAAAGGGGTCCCAATTAGACTATCAGCTGACTTCTCAAGGGAAACCCTACAGACAAGAAGGGACTGGCAAGAAATATTCAAAGTAATGAAAATCCAAAACCTACAACCACGAATACTCTATCCAGCGAAATTGTCATTCAGAATAGAAGGACAGAGAAAGTGTTTCCAGGACAAAATAAAACTGAAAGAGTTCATTAGATCCAAACCACTGTTATATGAGAAGTTAAAGGGACTGGTTTAAAAAACAGAAGCTAGGGAGATGAAACAAAGGCAAACGAAACAGGCAACGAGAGTGGAAAAGGAACTGTGGGTAAGGGAAACATAGTGGGGGGAGGCCAACAGGGAGGGGGAGTGGGGAGAGGGAGGGAGATGATATAGGAATTGGGGATCATGGTAGGAGGGAATGGAATAGACGGAGAGAGGTTGGGAGGAACTGTAAGCACAACTAATGGACATAATCTAAAAGGGGGGGACAACTGGAGGGAGGGGGCCACCGGGTGGAGGGGAGCAGAGGGAAGGGAAAGTGGCACAAATGTAATATTTTAATCAATAAAACACATTAAATCTGAAAAAAAAAAAGAAACTCTGAAATGAAAAGAGCAATTATGGTATTTAAGCTCATTATACATCTGAAATGATCCAATACTACTATAAATTAATCTCCTAAAAACTGGCAAAAGAACAGAAGGGAAAAATAGACTCGTCTGTTTCACAACAATCTGAAACTTCCTGCCTTAGAGAATCAGATCAATACTGTACAATTAGCACACCTTATTATAAACAATCTTATAGGTGAGTCTGTATACGGTAAATACATTTTGTATAATTCCATGCATGAAACTACAAATGTGAAATATTTTCTTATATTTAGTGTTGTGATGTAGTTTTTATAAATGCTATTTGATCCAGTGTTGAGGCCCTGGCTAGAGGCCAGTCAGTTCCCTTTCCTGAGTAGCCAGTTGAGCCTATACCACAAAGCACCTCCCTTATAGGGCTTCTCACACTCCAGGCCACTGTACTCTGACCTTAACTGCCCCAGGGCTGTGTACCAGACAGCCAAGAACAATCTTTATATTACAAAGCTGAAATTATTCAAACTAGCTAATCTTAGGCTTGTTTACCATACCCCATCTTATTCCTTCCCACAGCACCAAAATAGAGGCACTTGCCCATTGTTCCCCTCTTTCCCCTTGCCTCTTGACCAACTCTGGTCCTTGACCTGAGTTGGCCTGTGTGGCATGCTCTTTCTCTCCAGGGAGCTTTGAGTATAACAAACTGTAAAACTCTTTCTGGTTTCTCTTTTGATCTACATCTGGCCTCATTCAGGGTATTAATAATAGTTGTCAAAAGGGTCTATAGTTCTATCATAGACAACTATTTCCTGTTACTTTGGAGCTGCCACAAATCAGCAAAAGTAACTGCTATGTTACTTTTACCTGTGACCTTTACCATAAAGACATTCCAACCAAATGGGCCACACCAGACAGGGCTAAATTATCTCTGAAGAGATTATTACAAAGGAGTAACCAGGTTGGATAAGCAAGGCAACAGGTAGAAGGACCAACTGAAATCTAACATAAAAGTATGCACAAATGAAAAAACACTTTTCTTGCTTGCTACCATCACTTGCACTGCACCAAAAACTTTTAGCATCGAGAGAGGACTATAAGTAGGTTATGCAAAAATTGACTTATGTGCAAGAAAACTTGATATATTGCATTTGTCAAGCCAGGATATATTAAATTAAATAATTTAATAAATGGAACTGCCAGCATAGTTATAATACTTAATTTTTATTTTTCTGGTCATCCTGTGATCTTCCAGGAAGCATAGTAGTTAATTAGCTGGACTAGTGTTGGGGTTACTTTTTAAATATACTACTTCATAAGTATCCAATTTATCTAGGAGTAGCATAGTAAAACAGCCTGAGAGACACTAAATAGAGTTGGTAACATACCTAATGGATTCCACTTCGCATTTGTTGATGCTTCCTATCTTAACCCCAAAGGAGAGCTCTAAAATTACTACAATTTGAAAGGGAAGAGGTTTTAACCATTATCTTTTTAATATTTATATAATATTCCAATGCCATTTTACCTTATGTTAGATATAAAATAAATCCAAATAAAAAGGGAGGGGGGAGGTAGGTATTGGCTGAAAGAAGTTGAAGGGATTAATCAAAGAACATATATGCATGACCCATGGACATGGACAACATAACAGTGTGGGGATTGACTGTGGGAACCGGGGGCAGGCTGGGTGGAGGGGGGAAAATCGGGACAACTATCATAGCATAAACAATATATTTTTAATTGAGAAATAAAGAAATAATTATAAGTCCTGCAAAAATAAAAAAATCCAAGATTGACAGTAAATTGGGGTTTATTTCCTACTAAGAATAGAAGTGTCTATAACTAGACAAAGTTTTCATCGTAAAATAGTTTTAGGCAAACTCAGAAAGTTTCTGTTTGCTGCACATACTTATTTCTTTTTCCCTTCCTTTACCATTTTTTAGTTGTAGATAATTTTTTTCCCATTTACTTTGAGCTATAAAGCCTCCAGCCTTAGTCATTACATTCTGACTGCTAGTTTTTGTTACCTGCCATAACTGCAAAATAACTAACTTGTGTGGTTTTAAGATGCTAAGTTTGTAGCAATCAAAAACTACACCATTTCATATGAAACAAAAAAATTAACAACATTTTTCTTCAGAATTTACTTTTATTTGGAGGGTATAGCACACTCAAACTACCCACCAACTCACCTCATCATTTTAAACTTCAGAGAGTGAAAAGCTGAGATGGAGGACAGTTTATCCCTGCTTCAAGGTGTCAACTGATGGTCATCGGTGCCAATTCAATGCCAACAGGAGTCCCCAGTTTAGGGTGCAGTGAAGAAGGAAACTTTGTTCAGTACAAAACAGCTCAATTGTGATATGTACAGCATAGCTGTGAGCTGTGAGGCAGACCTGGCCCTTCTCCAGCTAGACAGCTCTGTTCTGCTCCCCACTGGTCGGGTCTGTTGTGCTCCATGCAGGCTGGTGTTGTGCTGCACTGGTCTGCTCTGTGCTGGCCAGACATCTTTGGTGTATCAGCTCAGCCAGAGAAATGCAGTTTTCAGTGGAAAAGGAAAGTTTGTTCCAGAGCTAGATGGGAACTGGCTTATTTAGACAGAAATCCCCACCCCTGGTCCATGATTGGTCTGTCCTCATGCAAATGAGGACTCTAAATCTTTACAGTTTGATTGGTCCAAAAGGCACTGTCCTGATGGGTCAGAATAGAGCTTCTCTTGTTGGCCAAAGCAGTACAGCTCTGATTGAATGCAGGAGGCCTCACACCTATTAGATTTCAGGAACTCCTTTATAAGGGCTGGCTCAGATGGCAGGAACACAGTGCAGGCAGGCAGTTCAGTACAGGAGGTGGGCGGCTTATACCAGTCTTCTCCCTTAAATGCAGTTTGTGTGAGAGGCCCCTGTGCAGAAATGGCTGCTATGTTCTGTTGTATTTTTGCTTGTTTGTTTTTTGTTGTGTGTGTGTGTGTTTTGTTTTGTTTTTAATTTGAGCCCAGTTAGACACCAGGAGCCCTTCTTAGTAGGTACTTCGTTCTCAGGGTCCACAAAGGGCATAATGAAGATATCTAAGATGTGAAGTATTTTTACAATGGAGAAAAAGAAGGCACAATTATTAACTTCACAGTAGAAAGATATCACCGAAGCAGACTGAGATACATGATGCCATCAAGAAAAAAGAAAAAAAAAATCCTGCTTAAATAGTTTCAATATTTTCTTAGAGTTCAAATTTTGGCATAAGATTCCAGATCTTTCTATGAATAAAGAATGTATACAATGTGCCAAGACATTACTAATTCCTTATTTTCAGATAGGCAACATGGTCTAAGGAATGAATGTAGGATTTGGATTCAAGTCTGTGTTTCAATACTTATCATCATTGCTACCTTAGTTACTAAATTAGATTTTGCCTCAGCTATCTTCCAATGCAACTGCTTGAGATATATACCTCATATACATGCTTTTCACATCATAATAATCACTGCTTCCTGAATATGCCCCAAGTGTTTCCATCTTTGGTCATCATTTACCTAGTTCCACTCTTCTGGAATGCTTTTCACTCACTGCTTTGCCTATTGAAAGATTACCTATTTTTAAAGGTTTAGTAAAAAATATCTATATTACCTTCCTTATGAAGCTATCACAGATTTCACTGGTTAGAATTAATTCTGCTTCCCCTCTCCTACCTTTGTTTTTTTTTTAGCTATAACACCCTCCGCCTACCCCCTATGTGTATCTGTCTCACAAAATCACAAAAAGTCAGAGCTGGAACCTGAAAGGTATTGGCAGCCTCAGAGGTAGTTTGGTGACTTTAGTTCTCTCTTAATTTCAATTGGCCTCTACCCAAGCCATCACAAATCAACATACAATCTAAAACTTGTGATTTTGCTAGACAAGGCCCCTAACTTTCACTTCCAATCAGAATGCCTTTTCTTAAGCTTCTTTAAAACACTGATTAGCTGCTTTCCATAGGTGCCTCAACTGGGGACCAAACCTGCAACCCAGGCACATGACCTGACCAGGAATCGATTTGGTGACCTTTGGTTTGTGGGACAATGCACAACCAACTGAGCCACACTGCCTGGGGTGACAGTTCTTTTATATTAGACATAGAGATAACATCTCCAGAAAGTTCTCTTTACTAACCTGGCATATATTTCAATGCCATTGCATGAGCCTAAATAATGAAACTAGCAGAACTTTTAAGTGTCAAAGTTTAGCCTATGAAATTACTGGACAAACATATGATCTGTAGACTACTTATTCAATCTCTGAATATTAATAACAAAAAAATTCTAACAGACTTCTGGTCAAGATGGCAGCATAGACAGACCTGGCTTGCTTCTTTGCACAACCACATCAAAATTACAACTAAAATATAGACCAACCATCAATAAGAACCATAAGAAATCGAGTCGAATGGAAATCTGACAATTACAGAATTAAAGAAACTACACCCATCCATACTGGGAGGAGGAGCGCAGACCCGGAACTGGCAGGTCTCTCACCAACATGTAGTAGATAAAAACTCAGAAAGGGTATCTCAGGAGTGAGAAGTCCCAGCCCCACACCAGGACCTCCAGCCCAGGGTTCCAGTGCCAGGAAGATAAGTCCCCACAACTTCTAGCTGCAAAAACCAGTGGGGATTGAGTCAGTGGAAGGAACTGCTGGAGCCCCAAACGGTTCCTCTTGAAGAACCCACACAGGGACTCACCTACTCAGACTCCCTGTGAGCTCCAGCACCAGGATAGCAGCTTGAAAGGCACCAGTGGAATACAGGGAGAAACTGAAGCATCTGCCATCAAGGTGAGCAAAGGCCATTGTCCCTTTCCTGGGCCCTGCCTCCACAGAGCCAGTAGCCTGGTGCCATGTCTGAGACTCCATCAACCTGGCTGATACTGTTTGACCTGCCTTGGAGATCCCCAGTGACTCTGCCCCACCCAACTTATAGGACCACCCAAGCTGCTTGTCCATATGAATGGCTGATCTTGGCTTATGCTTCACAACTTCCTAAATCCTCTCAAATAAGAAACAGCTGGCTTCAGTGAGCCACAGGCCCAGCACTAGTAGCAGCCACCTCAGATTGCTTTATAACACAGGAAGGGTGGCCCGGGACAAAACACAGGTGGGGGCTGACCTTGGCCTGCACTATCTGGAAAGCCCCAGAGCATCCACCTAGTGGATAGTTACAGATCATGTAGGAGCACCACCACCCTGCCCAAGAACAGCCGGTCCTCCATGGAGGGCAGAGGTTGGTGGTCAGTGGTCATAGCCAATTCTTCCAGCTGACTGGCCTTGGCAAATCCCTCCCATTGATCTGCCAACAGCAAGCAAGGCTCAACTACAAGAGGAGAGTATACACAGCTCAGACAAAGGGCTCACCTTGAGTATCCAGCTTGGGTGATAGGGGAGGCTTGTGCCACTGGATCCCATAGGACACCTATTACATTAGGCCACACTACCAAGACACGGAATCAAAGCAGCTCTACTCAATACATAGACACAAACACAGGGAGGTTGCCAAAACAAGTAAACAAGAATGGCCCAAATGAAAGAACAGATCAAAATTCCAGAAAAAGAGCTAAGCGAAATGGAGATAAGCAATCTATCAGATGCAGAGTTCAAAACACTGGTTATAAGGATGCTCAAGGAACTTATTGAGGACCTCAAAAACATAAAAAGATCCAGTCAGAAACAAAGGATACTCTAATTGAAATAAAGAACAATTTACAGGGAAACAACAGTAGAGTGGGTGAAGCTGAGAATCAAATAAATGATTTGGAATATAAGGAACTAAAAAATAACCAATCAGAACTACAAAAAGAAAAAAGAATACCAAAAAATAAGAATAATGTAAGCAAAGTATCATAATATATGTTAGTTGTTTGATTTTTGGTTTATACTCAGTCTGAATTCTAAACTCTTGAGAGTCAGGCTTTCTTTTAAATATTTATGTTCCTCACCCAGTTTGTCACAGTGCTTCATACATTTTTGCTGAAGGATAAAGTACATTGTCTTTGTTTTCACTATGGTCGAGTGGGGAGACATAAATAATTCTAGGAGAAGAAGCAAGTATAGTAAAGAATCAGTTAGGAATATCTTCCAGGTAATGTGACAGCTAAGCATACAATTAAGTGTTAATAGCACTAGACTAGAAGAAACAGGCATGTGTACTACAAATAGAGTGGCATCACAATCAAACACTAATATATGCTAAAATATTTTAAAGAGGTGCCTATTAGTATACATTATTACATTAACATATTCAAATAACATTTTTTAGTATTTTTTTGGGCTAGGAACTTATTCTAGTTATAATCTCTAATTATTATCTCTAGTTTACAAAGATATTAAGTTTGAATGAATATCTCAGACATCATTAGTGCCCTATCTAAATCCCCCCCGACCCTCCATGGAGGCTACCTGCAACTTCAGGGGCAATTCCCCTTAATGCCAGGCTAATGGCTTCCTATCTCAACCATTTGTCTTTCTGTCTGAAAGTTTTCTCCAACAGTTGGAGAATGCTACTCTAGGGAAAGCTTCCAAAGGAAGTACCAGAGAGTTAAAACACTCCCGAGTATCCCTCAATCACTGAGGGAAGGGAATTAGTAAATGAATATTTCAGTTTTTAAATAACTCAGTGGGACAATTCTGAGTTCTATGCAGCCTCTCTGAGAATCATCAGAATTGAGTACCACTTTCCCTCAGTGGTAACTTGTTCACTAACACTTTTTATTGGCTCTCCTCTCTTCTTTGTTTCACTTCCTTACCATGCTTCACAAAGAACCTCACACAGAATGAAATAAAGTTCTTTGTGTCCCAATCTTTATCTCAGGGTCTTAGGTGCTTTAAGTCATACACAGCTAATAAATAGTGAGTTTAGGTCCATCAGACTCTACATTACCCAACTCTATGATATTTGTACCACCTCCTAAACTGTTCTGGTTTTTTTTAATCCTCACTTGAGGATACGTTTTTATTGATTTTTTTTTTTTTTTTTAAGAAAGAGAGAAACATCGATGTGAGAAACATCCATTGGTTGATTCCTGTAGGTTTCCCTACAGGGGGTCAAACCTGCAACCTAGGTATGGGCTGGGGATCAGAGACTGAAGCTGCAGCCCTTTGATGGAGGCTATACTCCAACCAACAGAATCACCCAGCCAGGGCACATTGGATAGGTTCACAATTAAATTTGCATGTGGCACAAACTCAGAGGAGTATAAACATAGAGGTTCAAGAATAGAATACTAACTTGAATACATATTATTGACAGTGAAAAAAATTGTCTTTTGAAAAACATTTGATTATAATAAGTAGAATTGGTTGCTTTTTTATGCTCTATGCTTTTGTAAGTTCCAGTAAATCTTAATTTTGGAATAAGTTCGCCATAGATATTACTTTGTACCCCTAAAGTATTTACACTTCATTACCATTACAGCCTCTGCAAAAGTAAGGTCATACATGAAGGAGAGGCTCTTGACCTTTCTCTTAATTAGCACGTGGTAGGAAATTAGTTTTTTTTCCATAAAGTATTCAGATGTAATTAGGGGGGAAAAGGGTTATCCCATTATTCCAAAGGCCATTCTGCAAGGACAGACTAGACAACTTTTCCAATTTAGAATCAGCACTTTCTTCATCCATTTAAAAAAAATCCAGGCCTTTCTCTTACAAATAGGGCAAGGGGAATCCTCAGGGCAAGCCACAGGAGTCAGCTAAAGTACACGCTCTTGCTGGAATTCTAGGTCAGAGAGGGAAGTCATAGACTCCAAAACTCCAAAGCCCAGTGCGTGCCAAGGAAAAGCAGCAAGAGAAAACAAGGCCGAAAATCGGCGACACATCGCTAACAGACCTGCAGCAGGAGACTCCACGAAATCCACAAATCTCCATAGGGGCCAGAGGAATGGGAGAGGGGCGCATTTCTTTCACAGGTTTCAAGTTTGCTGGAGCAGGAGGAAGGGTGAAAGAAGATGCGGCAAGGGCAAGTGAGGAACAGGAGGACCGAGCGCAACCGCCGCAATGACGCCGCTCTCGGAACAACTTGGAGGTGAGGCGCGCGCTCTGTGCTTTCGCGGCCGGAAGTTGGAGCCCTGCAGCCGGAAAGCCTGGGTCCTGCGGCCGCGGGAAACGAGGCGCGAGGACTGTAAGCTTGTGGCTGGGTAGCCAGAAGGTGATTCTTCGTTCGGAATGGTGGCTCAAGTTGGCGCTAGCCCCTGAGTTGATGTAATCTGAGGGAAGGGGACGAGGTTTACCACTTTGCTTCCAGGGGTCTCGTTCGAATCAATTCCAATGGTTCCCATACGAGCCTTTTGATTCTTTTGAGGTAACCCACTTCCGCAGGCCGCCAAACCCCATGGTGTGCGAGCCCTTCCACGTCCCTGTCTTGAGGAGTGTGTGTCTTTGTCCTCCATTCCTATGTACTTCCCCCATCCCCCCATGGTGACAATGAAGAGCCATAGCTGGATCTCCCCCAGAGCACACAGTATACTTTGGTCACTTAGTATTAGTGTTTAATTAAGCAACGTGTAGTAATTTAGTTGTGTATCCAAGTACTGAAAGAACTTGAAGGTCAAAACTTCGATTTTGGTTTTTACCAATTTTGGTATACTAATTTAGGTAATTTTGTTGAGTAACATGTGGCAATGAGCATTCGTATGTCAAACTCCGTGGAAATGAAATATATATTTTGCTCTCAAGGATCATCCAAGATAGGTAAAAATACTCAACTCAGGCATATCAATACTTCTTCACATATATCAAATTCAATGGTAACATTAAATATCTATTATGTATTAGGCTCTGTATTACGTATTGGTCATAGGAAGTTGAATCAATCTTTGCCTTAAAATCTGAGCTCCCAGTCTTCGTGGGTGAAAGGGATGGAGCACAAAACAATTGTCTATAAAGGTATGATGAACACTGGTAAATGCTACTACACAGATTCAGAACAAGTGTTGAGTACAGGAGTCAGAGAACTGAGTTGTATGTCTAAAAGGAATTGGAAAGGCTTTGTAGAAGTAGCATGTGAAGTATGCCCTGGAAGAAGAGGGGTTATGTTTCTAAGTGGAGCTCTAGCTTAAGGTTTGTACTTTCTTTTTTTAAAAAAAATTTTATCTTCACCCTAGGACACTTTTTCTTTGCTTTTTAGAGAGAGAGGAAGGGAGAGAGAGAAATATTGATGTAAGAGAGAAGCATCGATTGGTTGCCTCCCATTTACACCCAGATCAGGAATCAGCTGTGCCTGGATGGGGTACACACCAGTGGGGGACAGAACCCACAACTTAGGTATGTGCCCTGACTAGCATCGAACCCAAACCTTTTGGTTATGGGGACGACACTCCAACCAACTGAGCCACACTGGCCAGGACAAGGTTTGTACTTTCTAACAGATCTCACTTGAAGACTTTGCTCCATTTTTTCTCTTATTTCCTCTTGTTTTCCAGTCCCCTTTGCCTTCAACCCACCCATCCAGTCCTCTTCTATTTTCTTGGAAGTGTCCTAGGTCACTTATAAAAATGGTTAATTACCTCTTATAATGCTTGTTTCTGCATAGACAGTACTTGTAAAGAGTTTTATTTATTTATTTATTTTAGAATTTGTTTTAGTTAACAAAGCACAGTCCCTGTGGTCCATCTGCTAGGATACAGAAATAGCCTCACTATGCAGAAACATATGTTTAAAATGGTATTCATTAAAATGAGATTCCACCTGTAATAGAAAACAGAAAGTAGATGCATAAGGAATGTTGTAAGCTAGCGTGCTTGCTATATTGCCTTCCATTCCCTTAGGAGTGTATTTTGGTGGGTAAAACCTCGCTAATAGGAATATGCTTCTGGTTTTAGTCTCTAGTGATATGGGTTATTAGTTATATTGAAACACGATCACTCTAGACTTGTTAGGAGGGTGGCAGTCATGAAAGAAAAAACTCTAGAATGGGTGCCTTCCTACCAATGAACAAAGTTACCTTCGGCAGAAAATTAAAGACTGTCCTATATTAGTAACAGAATTGAACGTTTACTGGTTACACTCTGTGTCAGGTGTTTTACTGTACATTTTTGCAAGAACCCAATAAAGGAGATAGCCTCACTTTATAAATAGGAAATTGAGACTAAGCAATATATTAAATAAATTGCCTAAGTTGCAACTATATTGGAACCCAAGACTCTCAGATTTTTAAGCTAACATATTTTTTCCACTTTTTGCACACTGTGTTTACAACAATGGGAGCACACAGAGGTTAAGAACCTTACACTATCAAGCACTATCAAGTAGAGTATTTGGGATGTAAATCCAGGTTGGTCTTAATCTAAAGCCTATGCACTTCTATATATTTTAGGCCTTTGCCTTCAACTTAATTTAGCCCCATTTATGTCATGGAGGAAAAGAAAACATCTAGTGAAACAGGCAGAGTTCTAAGTTATAATTAGCAAGTCCAGGCTACCATTTAGAAACTATAAACAGTTCAGAAAAACATTATACAGATTGTGAAATAGATGAATCATTTTTTTAATATATGTAAAATTAGATTAACTTCTTTTTAAAAAGTATTTATTTTTAGAGGAAGGGGAAGGGAGGGAGAAAAAGAGGGAGAGAAACATCTGTGTATGACAAACATCGATTGGTTGCCTCTCACATGCCCCCAACCGGGGACCTGGACTGCAATCCAGGCCTGTGCCCTGACTGGGACTCAAACCGGAGACCTTTCAGTTTGCAGGATGTCACCCAACACACTGAGCCACACCAGTCGGGGCTAGATTAACTTATTAACCATATTCTTTCATTATTCCAACAAATGTTGTTGATTATTTTATGTAAATCATAGGATCACTCAGACAAAGTCCTTGTCTTAATGGAGTTTACATTCTATTTGGAGAAGTAGTGAATAAAAAGATAAATATATATCAGCAAAATATGTTGCATATGAGATTATAAATATTAAAAAAAAGAGAATGGGGATAGGAGTGTGTGGTAGGGACTGTTGCAATTTTAGATAGTGTGGCCAAGGAGGACCTTGCCTGAGGGAGATAAAAGGAGCCAATCCTATACTGTGGGGAGTGCATTCCAATAGATGGAATATCAAGTACAGATGGCTTGGGGCCAGTGAGGCAGGAACAATGTGGAAGAGGTAAATAATAAGATGAAGTTGGAGTGATAAAGAGAGGGGGTTCAAATCATGAAGGTCCTTATGGCTCATAATAAGGACTTTGACTTTTATTTGGAATGAAATGGAAACTATTGAAGGATATTGAACTGAAGAGTAACCTGATCTGACTTATGGATTTTTTAAAATAGTGGTAAAATACACATAAAATTTACCATCTCCACCATTTCTAAGTGTACAGTTCTGTAGTATTAAATACATTTATGTTGTGCAGCTGTCCCACCTTCCATTCTCATAACACATTGCAAAACTGAAACTCTGTTAAGCAACAACTCCCCATTCTTTCCACCCCTTAACCCCTGGCAGCCACCATTATACATTCTGTTTTTATGATTTTGAGTAAGTTTCTCATATACATGGAATCATGTAGCATTTTCTCTTTTTGTAACTGGCTTGTTTCACTTAGCATAATACCCTCCAAGGTTTATTCATGTTGCAACATACTGCAAAATTTCCTTCCTTTTAAGAATGAATAATATTCCATTGTATGTATATACCACATTTTCTTTACCCATTCACCTGTTGATAGACATTTAGGTTGTTTCTATAACTTGGCTATTGTGAATAATGCTGATATGAACATGGATGTACAGATACCTCACTGGGACCCTGATTTCAAGTCTTTTGGGTATGAAACTAGACCACCACCTTACACCATTTACACCAGAACAAACTCAAGATGAATAAAAGAATTAAATGTAAGCCGTGACACCATAAAAGTCCTAGAGGAAAATATAGGCAGGAAAATTTCAGATATCCCACGTAGCAATATTTTCACCGATATATCTCCTAAGGCAAGGGAAATAAAGGAACGAATAAACAAATGGGACTACATCAAACTAAAGAGCTTCTGCTCAGCAAAAGATAACATCAGCAAGATGAAAAAGGAACCAATCATATGGGAAAACATATTTGCCAATGATACCTCAGACAAGGGATTGATCTCCAAAATATATAAAGAACTTACACGACTCAACACCAAGAAGACAGGCAATCCAATTAGAAAATGGGCAAAGGACCTGAACAAACACTTCTCCAAAGAAGACATATAGAGGGTCCATAGGCATATGAACGAATGCTCAACATCACTAGCCATCAGAGAGATGCAAATAAAAACCACAAGGAGATACCACTTCATGCTGGTCAGAATGGCCGTCATGAACAAATCCACAAACAACAAGTGCTAGCAAGGATGTCAAGTTTTTTGGGTATATATCCAGAAGTGGAATTGCTGAGCCATATGGTAAGTTAAGTTTTAATTTTTGAGGAAACCTCATACTGTTTTCCACAGTGCCATTTTATATTCCCACTAGCAAAAGAGTTCCAGTTTCTCTATGTCCTCATCAACACTTGTTTTCTTTTTTTTATATTAGCCATCATATGTGTGTGAGGTAGTATCTCTATAGTATGATTTGCATTTCTCTAATCAGTGATGATGAAACCTTTTATTGTGCTTATCGGCCATTCATATATCTTCTTTGGAAATGAGTCTGTTCAGGTGCTTTGCCCATTTTTGAAATGGTGGTTTTTTGTTGTAATTGAGTTTGAGGAATTATCTATATATTCTGGATATTAATACTTTATCAGATATATGATTTGCAAATATCTCTACCATTTTGTGGGTTGCCTTTTTATTCTGTGAATAGTGTCTTTGATGTACAGTATGGATTTGATGGCCTGTCATTAGGTACCTAAATGTGTATATTTTCTTGCTGTACCAAAACTTTTATTAATATATAATATTCTTCTTTGTCTCTTATAATCTTTTTTGATTTAAAGTTCATTTTATCTGATAGTTATAGCCACTCCCAATCTCTTTTAGTTAGTATTTTCATGTAATATCTTGTTCAATATTTTATTTTTTATAAATATATTTTATTGATTATGTTGTTACAGTAGTCCCAATTTTTTTCCTTTACTGCCCTCTGCCCAGTACCCCCTTTCCCTCCAGCAGTCCCACCTGCCCCCACTTAGTTCATGTCCATGGATCGTGCATATAAGTTCTTTGGCTTCACCTTTTCCTATGTTATTCTTAATGACCCCCTGTCTATTTTGTACCAACCAATTATGCTTCTTAATCCCTGCACCATATCCCCATTTCTCCCCCTCCCACTTCCCAGCTGTAACCCTCCAAATGATCCCCATACCTATGATTCTGTTCCTATTCCGGTTTGCTTAGTTGGATTTTCTTTTTATTTTTTAGATTCAGTTGTTGATAGTTGTGAGTTTGTTGTCATTTTAGTGTTCATAGTTTTGATCTTCTTTTCCTTAAGTAAGTCCCCTTGACATTTCATATAATAATGGCTTGGTGATGATGAACTCCTTTAGCTTCACCTTCTCTGGGAAGCACTTCATCTGCCCTTCCATTCCAAATTATAGCTTTGCTGGATAGATTAATCTTGGTTGCAGGTTACCTTTCATCACATTGAATACTGCTTTCCAGTCCCTTCCTGCCTGCAAAATGTCCTCTGAGAAATCAGCTGATAGTCCTAGAGGCAACCCCCTGTAGGCAACTCTCCAGCTGTCTCTTGCTGCCCCAAGGACTCTCTCTTTATCTTTAACCTTTGGCATCTCAATCATGATGTGTCCTGGTGCGGTCCCCTCTGGGTCCAGCTCGCCCAAAACCCTCCGTGCACCTGTATGTCCATCTCCTTCGCAAAATTTGGGAAGTTTTCTTCATTTTTTTCAATTTTTGCTTCCTCATTCTGCACTGGTTGACTGTTTTTTTTCTTCCTTATGTTCTAAATCATTGAGTTGAACCCTGGTTTCCTTCCCTTCACCTTTGGTTTTGTGTGGATTTTCCTTCGTTTCACTTAGCATAGCCTTCATTCTCTCTTATGCGTTTGCCATGCTCAAGAATATCTGTGAAGCCAGTGAGCATCTTTATCACCAGTGTTTTGAACTTTGCATCCATTAGGTTGGCTATATTCTCGTTTGTTAGGTTGGCTATCTCCTCGTCGCTTAGTTCTCCCTCTGGAACCTTGATCTGTTTCCCCTTTTGGGCCATACTTCTCTGTCTCCTCATTCTGACAGGCTCCTGTGTTTGTTTGCCTCCACGTCCCAGGTAGAGCTGTCATTCCTGTTACATTGTAAGGGACAGAGCCTTACGGATTCATCAGCACAGGGCGACCTGTTTCACCACGTTGTGGTGCTGTATGTGGGGGAGGGGTCCGAGAGGGAACAATGCCACCTGCCCAGCACTCGCCTCTCTTTCAGGCACTCTCCCAGTTCCATATTTGACTGACACCTCTCTAGCTGTTTCCCTGGCTGTTGTTCCCAGAGTGGGTGGGTCTGTGGATGTTCTAGGAGTGTGGGGGCCCTTTAAACAAGTGGACTCAGCTGAAAGACTGGCAGTTTCTTCCTCCACCCCAACCTCCACTGGTCTGCACAGTCAGAAGCAATGAGGCTTGATTTTCCCAGGTGCTGGGACTGTGAGCTTCGAGGTCCGGCGAGGAGCTGAGAACACTCCCCAGGTGTCCCTCCTGATTTTTAAAACGTGTGACTGCACTTTCTGCTAGCCTGCCACTGTCGCCGCTGACACTGTCACCACACCGCATCTTCTCCGCCCCTCCTACATGTCTGGATGAGTATTTCTTCTTTATATCTTTGTTTGCTGGACTTCCATGAAGTTTGATTTTCTGGAACTTCTGGTTGTTCCTAGTTTTGAGGTAGTTGTATTCCTTCTTAGTTTTTGAGGGAGATGCAGTGTGTCTATCTACGCCTCCATCTTGGCCAGAAGTAGATTCAGTTGTTGATAGTTGTGAGTTTGTTGTCATTTTAATGTTCATAGTTTTTATCTTTTTCTTAAATAAGTCCTTTTCACGTTTCATATAATAGTGGCTTGGTGATAATGAACTCCTTTAGCTTTACCTCATCTGGGAAGCACTTCATCTGCCCTTCCATTCTAAATGATAGCTCTGCTGGATAGAGTAATCTTGGTTGTAGGTCCATGCTTTTCATCACCTTGAATACTTCTTGCCAGCTCCTTCTTGCCTGCAAAGTTTCTTTTGAGAAATCAACTGACAGTCTAGCTGTTGCCCTGGTCGTCATTTCCAAAGTGGGTCGGTTTGTGGACGTTACAGCACTGTGGGGGCCCTTTAAACAAGTGGACTCTACTGAGAGACCAGTGGTTTCTTCCTCCACCCCAACCCCCACTGGTTTGCACAATCAGAAGCAATAAAGCTTCATTTTCCCTGGTGCTGGAACCATAAGCTGTGCACTCTGGTCTGGTGCTGAGAGTGCTCCCCAGGTGTCCCTCCCTACTTTTTAAAACATGACTGCGCTTTCCGCTGGCCTGCCACTGCTGCTGCTGCTGCTGCAGCCACCACACCATGTCCTTGCCCCAGCTCTGCCCCTCCTACCTGTCTGGATCAATATTTCTTCTTTATATCTTTGTTGGACTTCCATTCAGCTTGATTTTCTGGAACTTCTGGTTGTCTCTAGTTCTGAGGTAGTTGTATTCCTTCTTAGTTGTGGAGGGAGACACAGCATCTGTCTAGGCCTCCATCTTGGCCAGAAGTCCCCTTTTGGTTGTTGATGTCACAAAATTCCATCTTTGTACATTGTTTGCCACAAAACATAAAATAATAATTCTTTAATTGCTGGCCTCCTAAATTGTAGTAAAAAAAGATTTAGAGATATAAAACAGTTACAGTAACTAACTTTTATACTAATAATTCTTTTTATCTTTAAATGTATTAGTTTCTTAAATCATATAGAAAACAAAAAGTACAGTTACAAACCATTGTTACAATGTTACTAGCTTTTATAATTGTCTGTGTATTTGCCTTTATTGAGATTTTTATTTCTCCTTACAGCATCACGATATTGTCTGGTATCCTTTCATTTCACTTTGTAGGACTCCCTTGAGTATTTCTTGCAGGGCATGTTTAATGGTCATGAACTTCTTCATCTTGGAAGTCATGATTTCCCATAACTTTCAAAGTACAGTTTTTTCAGAGTATTCTCAGTTGACCCTTTTTTAGCACTTTGAATATATTGACCCATTGCTTTCTTGCCTGATGTGAAATCTGCTGATCATTTTATTGGAGGATCCCTTATATGTGATGATTTGCTTATCTGTTGATCCTTTTAATATTGGCTCCTTGGTTTTGGTTTTTGACTGTTTGATTATAATGTGTCTTGGTGTGGGTCTTTGAATTCATCTTGAAGTTTTTTGAACTTATGTCTTTCCTCTAATTTGGGAAGTTTTCAGCCATTATTCCTTCAAATATTCTCTTTGTCCTTTTCTTGCTCTTTTCTCCTCTTATGGCTCCAACAACGGGAACTGTTAAAAAAAAAAGTATATATATCGTCGTCATCGTCGTCGTCGTCGGCAGCCGTCCGTCTCGAGAGACGATGGTGTAGCTTCTTAAGAGTCTATCTGCACCGCCGAGAATGGCTGTGCAGTCCGACTCGGGAGTGACACGGTATCTGTCTCCTCCCGTGTTGAATCGACATCTTGCGATGACGCTGGAGTGTCCTTCTCCAGTGAAGCTGAAGCTACAGAGCCTGGGCAGGGTGATGTGGAGGGTCTGCTGTTGCCCATGCAGCAGACCCCCCCTCTCTTCGCAGCTGAAGGGTCCAAGGGAAAGACGGAGTCAATACAGCTTGGTTTCAGGTGCGCCGCAGGAGTTGCCGGTGTTGACTACAACGTCAAACCGCCTTAGGGACTCCGGCTCCGGATTTTCTGTCGGGGTTTACTCCCTTAGCCTTTCCCCTGAAGAGGTATGCCGCAAGGCAGCGGAGGTTTTTTGGAGTCAGAGTTTTCCTTCTCTGATGTGCCCTGACTGGAAGATCGAACCAGCGACACTTAGCTCACAGGCCGACGCTCAATCCACTGAGCCAAACCAGCCAGTATATATATATATATATATATAGAAAGAGAGAGAGAGAGAGAGAGAGAGAGAGAGAGAGAGAGAGAGAGAGAGAGAGAGAGAAGGAGAGACTTTAAAATGGAGATGGACAAAACAAGCCTTAACAAATGCAAGAAAATTGAAATCATATCAAGTATCTTCTTGGATCACAATGGCTTGAAACTAAAAACCAAACAACCTCAAGGGAAAAACTCAAAAACATTCAAATACATGGAGACTGAATAATATTATAAAATAATGAATGGATTAATAATGAGATCAAGAAAGACATAAAAAAGTATCTAGAAACAAATGAAAATGAACACACAACAACCTAAAACCTGTGGGACACAGTGAAGACAGTCCTGAGGGGGAAGTTCATAGAAATACAGGCCTACTTAAAGAAGACTTTAAAAAGCTCAAATAATCTAACCCTACATCTAAAAGAACTAGCGGGACAAAAGCAAACAAAGCCCAGAATGAGTAGAAGGAAGAAAATAATATCAGAACAGAATGAAAAGGCATAGAGACTAACAAAACAATTTAAAGAATCAGTGAATCCAGAAGCTGGTTCTTTGAAAATATAAACAAAATTGACAAATCTTTAACCAGACTCATCAAGAAAAAAAGACCCAAGTAAATTAAAGCAGAAACAAAAGAGAAATAACCTATACCACAGAAATACAAAAGATTGTAAGAAATCACTATGAACAACTATATGCCAAGAAAATGGACAACCTAGGTGAAATGGATGCATTTCTGGAAACATACCATCTCCCAAAACTGAATCAAGAAGCAACAGAAAGCTTGAACAGTCTGATAACAACTAGCGAAATTGAAGCGGTAAAATAAAAAAACTCCCAGCACATTAAAGCCCTGGACTGGATGGCTTCACAGGCAAGTTTTACCAAACATTCAAAGAAGAACTAACTCTACCCTTCTCACACAATTCTAAAAAATTCAAGAAGAGGAAATATTCCCAACCTCTTTATACAAAGCCAGTATTATCCTCATTCTAAAACCAGGTAACGACACAACAAAGAAAGAAAATTACAAGTCAATATCTCTGATGAACATAGATGCTAAAATCCTCAACAAAATGTTGGTGATCCAGATCCAGCAATACATTAAACAGATCATACACCATGATCAAGTGGGATTCATCCCAGGGACTCAAGGATGATATTACATTCGTAAGTCAGTAAACGTTAATACATCACAGAAAGAAAATGAGAGACAAAAATCACATTATTATATCAATAGATACTGAAAAAACATTTGACAAAATCCAGCACCCATTTATTAAAAAAACACTCAGCAAAGTGGGAATAGAAGGAGCATACTTCAGTATAATAAAGGCCATATATGAAAAGCCTACTGCCAACATCATACTCAATGGGCAAAAATTAAAAGCATTTCCTTTAAGATCCTGAACAAGGCAAGGGTGCCTGCTTTCACCACTGTTATTCAACATAGTACTGTGCTGGAAGTTCTAGCTACAGTTATTAGACAAGAAAAAGAAATAAAAGGCATCTAAATTGGGAAGGAGGAAGTAAAACTGTCATTATTCACAGATGACATGATAGTGTATATAGAAAACCTTATTGTCTCCACCAAAAAACTACTCAACTTAAGTGAATTTGGCAAAGTAGCAGTATACAAAGTCAATATTCAGAAATCAATGACATTCTTGTACACCAACACTGAATTATCAGAAAGAG
Source organism: Furipterus horrens (assembly GCF_987537825.1). Classification (NCBI taxonomy): domain Eukaryota; kingdom Metazoa; phylum Chordata; class Mammalia; order Chiroptera; family Furipteridae; genus Furipterus; species Furipterus horrens. The sequence continues at coordinate 35,126,408 of NW_028327173.1, read as the reverse complement.
AAACTAAGGGGAAAAAATCCCATTTACTATAGCAACAAGAAAAATAAAGTACCTAGGAATAAATTTAACCAAGGATGTAAAAGACCTGTACTTGGAAAACTATAGAACACTGAGGAAAGGAATTGAGGAAGATACAAATACCGTGTTGATGGATTGGAAGAATTAACATAATTAAAATGTGCATAGTCCCTAAAGCAATATATAGGTTCAATGAAATTCCTATTAAAATAACAATGGCATACTTACCAGATCTAGAACAAATATCCGAAAAGTTTATATGGAACCAAAAAAGACCCGGAATAGCCTCAGCAATCCTGAGAAACAAGAATAAAGTTGGAGGGATCACAATACCTGATATTAAACTAAACTACAAGGCCACTATAATTGAGACAGTCTGGTACTGGCAATAAGAACAGACACATAGATCAATGGAACAAAACAGAGAGACCAGAAATAAACCCATGTCTTTATGGTCAATTAATATTTGACAAAGGGGGCACAAGCATACAATGTAGTAAAAACAGTCTTTTCAATAAATGGTGTTGGGAGAACTGGACTGGTACATGCAAAAAAATGAAACTAGACCACCAACTTATACCATACATCAGAATAAACTCAAAATGGATAAAGGACTTAAGTATAAGTCATGATACCATAAAAATTCTAGTGGAAAACATAGGCACTGCTGCATAGTATTCCATTTTGTAAATGTACCACAGTTTTTTGAGGATCATGTAGGTTTCAAGTGTACATTTCTGTAATTCAAGCTCTATATATTGCATTGTGTTCCCACCACCCAAAGTCAAATAATCTTTCATCACCATATATTTGTCCCCCTTTACCTTTACTAACCCCTCACTCTCTTGTCTCTGGTAACCACCATACTATTGTCTGTGTCTATGAGTTTCAGTTTTATATCCCACATATGACTGAAATCATGTGGTTCTTAGCTTTTTCAGACTGACTTATTTCACTTAGCATAATATTCTCAAGGTCCATCCATGTTATTGCAAATGGTAGTATTTCATCTTTGCTTATAGCTGAGTAGTATTCCATTGTATATATGTACATCTTCTTTATCTAATCTTCTATCGAAGGACACTTTGGTTGTCTTCATGTCTTAGCCACTGTGAGTAGTACTGCAATGAACATAGGGGGGCATATATCTTTGTGAATAAATGTTTCTGAGTTTTTCAAGTAGATACCCAGAAGAAGGAATGCTAGGTCATATGGTAACACTATTGTTAATTTTTTGAGGAACTGCCATACTGTTTTCCATATGGAATTCTATTCTTAATTATTTCAGGAACTGCCATAATATAGTGGCTGTACCAGGTTACATTCCTACCAGCAGGGAATGAGGGTTCCTTTTTCTCCAGAACCTCTCCAACACTTGTTATTACCTGTCTTGTCGATAATAGCCATTCAAACAGGTGTGAGGTGGTATCTCACTGTAGTTTTGATTTGCAGTTCTCTAACAGCTCCTGAGGTTGAACATCTTTTCATATATCTGTTAGATACATATACCCATATTTTTAAGATAGTGATAAGAAAGCAGGGAAGGGGATATGAAACACTCAGAAGGGGTTGAAATTTTGTATAGGTTGGCCAGGAAGACCACACTGAGAAGGTAGCTTTTGAGTCAAGTCCTAAAGAAAGTAAGGGAGGTAACTATATAAATTTCTCAGGGAAATATATTTCAGGAAGAAGGAAAAGCAGGTACAAATGGCCCTGAAAATAGGACCATTCTTGATATGTCAAGGAATAGCAAGCAAGGTGGTGTAGTTGGAACAGAGTGAAAAAAAAAGGCAGAATTGTTGAATATGAGGTTAGAGGACTAAAGAGGGGAGGTCCAGATCATGAAAACCATCTGGGTCATATTAGGGACTTAGGTTTCACTCTGAGTGCGATGGAAACCCATTGGAGTGTTTTGAAGAGAGAAGTGACATTATCTGTCTATATACAGATAAATAGGATTACTCTGGATGGTGTATTGATAGATTCTGGGAGGACGGGAGGGGAGAACAAAAGCAGAAGCAAAGATATCACTTAAGGGAGGATATTAAAATAGTTGAGGTGAGAGATGATAGCAGTTTGGATGGGGGGGTAACATTGGAGATTGTAAGAATGATAAAAGTCTGCATATATTAGTTTTGCTATCTAATTGAATATGAGATATGAGATAAAGGAATCAGCAGATAACATCAAGTTTTTTATCTGTAGAACTGAAAGTATGGAGTTGCCAGGAAGATTTGGTTTGAAGGTGAATATCAAGTTCAGTTTTTTGTTTTTGTTTTGACACCACATTTTAATTTTCACTGTAATTCCAGCCAGCCCCCTAGCACAGCCTGCACTGCCTTTCCTGCTCCATTGCCAAGTTTACCAGAGCACGAAGTTGTCTTGAAAATAGATTTCAATTAAACATATTTTGAAATTGCAGAGATTCAGTTGCAAAGCCCCAATTTTTTCCATTATAACAAAGATCATATTGTGTATAAAGCTGGGCAGGTTATGATTACACTTCATTGTGAACCAACACAGGCTGGCTGCTTTTTTTTTTTTTTTTCTTTTATCTTATTGATTTTGCTATTACAGTTGTCCCGATTTATTTTTCCTTTGCTCTCCTCTGCCTGGAACCCTGCCCCCCTTTCCTCCAGCAATTCCGCCCCTTAGTTCATGTCCGTGGGTTGTGCATATAAGTTCTTTGTTTTTTTAAAGTCTTATTTTTAAATTTTACTTATTTATTTACTTGTTTGTTTATTTATTTTTAGAGAGAGGGGAAAGGAGAAAGAGAGGGAGAGAAACATCACTGTGTGGTTGCCTCTCACTCGCGCCCCCAACTGGGGATCTTTGGGGACCTGATGTGCAACCTAGTCATGTGCCCTGACTGGGAATCGAACTAGCAACACTTGGCTCGCAGGCCGATGCTCAATCCACTGAGCCATAGCAGCCAGGGGTTATAAGTTCTTTGGCTTCTCCATTTCCTTTACTATTCTTAACATCCCCCTGTCTGTTTTGTACCTACCAGTTATACTTCTTAATCCCTGTAGCTTTTCCCCCATCTCCCCTTTCCCTCTCCCCACTGATAACCCTCCAGATTATCTCCATAGCTATGATTCTGTCCCTGTTCTAGTTTGCTTAGTTTGTTTTTTAGATTCATTTTTTTAAATTATAATTTATTTACTTATTTGTTCTTTTGTTTATTTTTAGAGAGTAAAAGAGAAAGAGGGAGAGAAACATCACTGTGTGGTTGCCTCTCACTTGCACCCCCAACTGGGGACCTGATGTGCAACCGAGTCATGTGCCCTGACTGGGAATTGAACTAGCGACACTTGGCTCGCAGGCCAACGCTCAATCCACTGAGCCACAGCAGCCAGGGCAGATTCATTTTTTGATAGTTGAGTTTGTTGTCATAATTTTGATCTTATTTTTCTTAAATAAGTCCTTTTAACATTTTATATAATAAGGGCTTGGTGATGATGAACTCCTTTAGCTTTACCTTGTCTGGGAAGCACTTTTATGAAGTCTCAGCAGGCACTGGGATCATAGGTTTGTGTTGTTGCATGAATCCGTTTTTGCTCTTCTTGAAGGCAAAGGCTGCTCTAACCCTTTACCCTATCAAGCCAGGCACCAGTGCATTCTCTCTGCTCTTCAAAATCCTGGCTGCTTCTCAGGTCTGTAATAGAAATCCAGGATTGTTCTTACCTTCATCCCCACCCCACCCCCCACTGTCTTCCCCCTCTTAAATTCCATTTTACAACTCACAAAGCAAGATAGACTTTGTTAAAAAGTTTAACATGCTTAGTTGAATCATTTGGACTAATCAGAATACCAATTAGAACTGGCAGGTTAAGGACAGTTTTTAACATATTAATTTTGAGGTACTATTAAATATCTGAGTAAACATGCCAAGGAAGCAATGAGATAAACATATCTAGAGTTCTGGGGAGAAGTCCAGGCTGAGTTGGAGTTATATATAAAAAAGGTAGTCTTGACATACTTCAACATTTAGAGATTGTTTATGTATTTGTTCATTCTTTCATTCATTTAGTGCAAAAGGGCAAAAGTATTTAATAAGGGGCAAAGAAAAAGGCCACAGTCTGGGAGACAGGTGACATAGTTTTGGGACTGTACTGGTTGGGTGACCTTGGGCAACACACTACTCCACTCTGGGTTTACAGAAGACTTGAATCAGCATTTTCAAACTGTGGTCTGCAAGTCTGACCTCACCTAGTAACCAGAGCTTGGAGAGGGTGATCTTACAAATTGCTTGCAGATGGGGGTCTGGGCCCAGGATGCCACTATGCTGCAGAGATCATCCATACCATAAAGTTAAATCTCCAAGTTGAATATATGTCACCCTAGACATTCCCAACTCTGGTCTGAGGTCCTTGGGGAATAAGAGCATACAGATGCAGAGGGCTTAGGGAACATGGGGTTGACTCTGTTTTATATATTTTTAAAGGTTATAAATTCAGGTTCAACATTCAGAAGATACAAATGAGTGAATAATGAAATATCTATCTTTCATTTTTATTCCTTCCTTATCAAGCAACTAGTGTTAGTTTCACATCTATGCTTAGTTTTTCATTAAATAATGATGAATGTATGAACATAACTAGCTCCTAGTTGATGAATATCAAGAGTTGCTTCCAATTTTTGCTAATAAAACTCTGTTGCAATAAATAACTTTTTACATAAGTCATTTCATATATGTGTGAATAAATCTGTAGAATAAATCTGTGTAAGTGGAATTGTTTAAATAATATGCACATTCATAATTTTGATAGATTTTGCCAAACTTTCCTCTATGGAAATACCACCATATACTTCCATTAACAATGTAGGAGGCCTTCTGGTTCCCAGTTACACATGTAGGGAGCTTGGAAGACACCACTCCATCCTAAGAACAGGTGAAAAGCTGAACATACTGAAAAACAATAACTCATTTGGGATCCCTAACATAGGGGAGAACACAGGGCAAACTACTGCTTCTAAGATTGGAGAGACAGATAAGTGATACAGACTTACCAGTACAGATTCATGATGGGATACCACAGCAGAAACCAGTACCAGGTTAGGAAAACCTGAACTGTAATTAATTAATTGCTGGAGACTCAATGTAGACAAGTCTGAGAGTTGAAAACTCCAGTAAAACTAGTAATAGGAGAGCCCCCACAGTGTTGTGAGATTTCTCTCCTGGAACTCACCTAGGTTCCCACAGTAATTACTGGAGAAAAATCTCCTCATGTTTGCAGCAAGAGAAGGGGAAACTAAACCGTTTTGAAATATGCCAGACCATTCTGTTGTTGATGGGATCTGCTCTTAGGAAAAATAATTAACTAGAGACTAACCTGCTGAGATATTATCAAAGCCTAACTGTCCTGGGGTAAGGGAAATACCCAACTCCAGCCTACTTTAGACATCCTGCCTCACCTAAGGACTGATAAGAAAACTGAGAAATACTTGTGAAGTTCAGTCAAAGCATAGCCTTACTAAATGACTGAGACCTTATTATAGGACTATAGAATGCTTCCCTGTCCTGACACCTTACCCCCACATTACAATAAAGGCCTATTTATAACAGTTTATTTTGCCCAGTACATCATGTTCTGCTAAGAAGAAAAAAATTACAAGGCATACTGAAAGGCAAAAAACATACTTTGAAGACACAGAGCAAGCATTAGAATGAGAGGTGACAGGAATGTTGGAATATCATAATGGGAATTTAAAACAACAATGATTAAAATGCTAAGAGCTCTAATGAATAGACAGCATAGAAGAACAGATGTGCAATGTAAGCAGAGAGATGAAAATCTTAAGAAGATCCAAAAATAAATGCTAAAGATTAAAAACACTATAACAGAAATGAAGAGTGCCTTTGATGGGCTTATTAGTAATCTGGACATGGCTGAGCAGATAATCTCTGAGCTTGAGGATATATCAATAGAAACCCCCAAAACTAAAAAGCAAAGAGAAAAAAAAAGACTGAAGAAAAAAACAAAACGGAATATCCAAGGACTGTGGGATAAATACAAAAGGTATAACATTTGCAACTGGAGTACCAGGAGGAAAAGAAAGAGAAAAAGGGACAGAATAAATTTTTGAAATAACAATGACTAAGAATTTCTCCAAATTAATGTCAGACATCAAATTACAGATCCAGAAACTCAGGTAACATTGTAAAAAACAAGGAAATAGTGACCCCACAAAATAATAGAAAATCATTAGTAACAAAGGACCAATGTAATTAGAGGGTCTTAAGGGCAAATGTAATTAGAGGGTCTCTGAGAAGGAAGTTGACAGCATTAGCATATTTACAAATCACAAAAGGGGCATTTAGATAATCACGTTAGATTGTAACTCCAGAGTATCGTTTCGCAGCCGTCTCGAGAGACAATGGTGTAG